>NC_035435.2:105368047-106091381 GCF_002127325.2 Helianthus annuus | reverse complement strand
TTATCGCTTCCAAAAATGATTGTAACTGGAAGCTTAAGAAATGTGTAATTTCGGATGGACGATAAAGACAAATGTGATTGGCACACTAAATATGCTTTGGTCATGTGAATAGAGCTAGAGCAAGGTTCAAAGATTGCCCTATAATTTTAGAATTATGGATGATCTCGGTATCTCAACCTTAGACCTACTGGGGTAATCTCAACCCAATTGTTAAGCCCACACCATTCTTTATCTTCGTTAATTCTTGTTTGTTTGCAAAGCGTTCGGTTACACTTGTGAAATGTGCTTTTCTTTGTTCAAACTTAATAAAAAAACATGAAATTTGATTTTGCTACTTTCATATATTTGGCAAGAGTTATGAGTTGCTATGATGAAGGAAAACTGTTATAGAGACATTGATGTTTGATTATCACATGCATCACGGAATAGGTAACATGTTACAGTTACATATGCATAATAATTGTTGATTAAGTTAAATGTGTCTCTAATTCTTTTATTTTTTGAGATGAAAATCGCTTATATTTTTAACATGTATCGAGCGTGGATAAATATAGATGGTGGGCGTATTGTGAGTAATTCGATTGACAATCAGGTATATAGACACCTATCTACTACTCACAAAACATAACACTTATGCATCTATCTCTTATACTAAAGCAAAATAATGGTTGACTTTTTGACCTTGATGTGGCTATTCTCTTTGGCCAGAGAATTGGGATTTTGGGCGGCATTCTCTCATCTATCTCTCATCCTTCCTTCCTACGCTCACTTTTTTGAAACCGTCTCTTCAATTTGGAAACCTAATCAATTCTCTCAATCAATCAGTTGAAATCATTCTCCAATTTTCCAAATTGATTTCTCTTCACATTCACACGGTTTCTCAAAACATCACACATTCAATTTTACAAACCCTAAATCTCATCTACGGCTTCATCTCTAGCAGCGAGTGTTCCTGGCCCTAGAAATCCCTAAATCTCAAGCATTCAAACTCTCATCTAGGTATGTTTTCTTTGATTTTTATGATGTAATTCGATAATCGTTTGATTTTTTAGCTTTAATCAATGTTTAATAAGTTAATCATTGATATAGATATAGAGTTGTCGAATCGGTTTTGATTTTGTCGCTCAATCGAACAAGGTAATATTTCTGAAAGAGATTCAATTTTCAAATGGGTTATGTGTCTAATTTTCGAGGGTTAAACGAGAATTGAGTCGGTTTGAAACCCTAGATCAATTTTCAAATCAGTTTTGAGTCAGCAAGTACCTCTAAACAAGTTTGATTTGAAGTTCTGGTTGTTAATTGGGCGTTTGGTAGGTTCAATCGAATATTATGATTATGAAGACGAAAACAAAGACAAAGAAGATTATGAAGGGGAAGGAGTCAAGAAGTTGATTTCGTCAGAGAGAATGTAACAAGGTAGTTTTTAACTTACCTTAATTGATGTTTATTGACTTCTGATTTGAATATTTGATTATGTAGGTGTTTATTGATGTTTATTCTAGACTTCATTTTGAAGATCTGACCAAGAGCATTGGAAACTGAATGCCAACAATTTGAAGTTTACTCCATGTTCAATATTCACTTTTATACTTTTTAATCATGTGAACAATTTGAAGGTTAGATTACAATTTTTTTTTACTGTTTTTAGTATTTGTTTTCTTTATGGGTTTGATTTGATTCATAAATTTTATACGTTTTTCGTTTTTCATATGGGTCTTTCATTTTCAGCTATATTTAACAATCTATTGTTGTAATATTCAACTTCTATTTGAAAAAAAAGTTGGGATTTTTAGCCTTTTTTATGGGTTTGATTTGATTCGCCAAGATGGGTCTCTCATTTTCAGTTATATCCATCAATTTTTATGTGTGATTTTGATTTGTGATTTCATTTTATTTTGGTGTTAGATCTTGACTAGTGGTGTTCTAAAAGAAGACGAACTAGGGTTCTGCCATTTCGGTGCTGGTAGGAACAAATCTGAATTCATACAAATCGGGGACTAACTGGTAGGTCATTTCATTATTTTTGTAAAACAGAGGGTTATTAGTAATTACCGATTTATATAGTTTCAAATTGTGTTTTGTTTGATTGATTGGTTGATTTTAAAACTTTATATAGATCATACACATTAATATATGAAATGGGTATGTCTTTTTTGCTTCGAAATCCTCTGTCTCATGATTAATTTGTGATATGTTTGTGATTTTTTATGGTTTTATGGTGAACTCTTTTTAATCTCAGAATGCTTGTCTACCACTGTTGGTTCTTATGGGTACATTGCCCCAGGTATCATCATGTAATCCTGGCTTCAAAACCTAGCAACAAGTTTATGTTTTTACTGACATGGGTTTTCTTCCAGATTGACTAAGAAGGTATCTTTTATGTTGCAGGATATGCATACACACCAAAGGTATTGCAAGATTTTAAGAACAAGGTTTACAAAGGTATTGCATTCTTTTAAATCGATTAGCAATTATGCAGCTTTTTTTTGTTATAATGCTATGAAATAATTTGTGGTTCGCTTTTTTAATTGATAGGAAAATAGCTTCAAAAGTAGAAAAATGAAGGTGAATTTTCTGTCCATATACTAATGTCTTAACAGGTGACATCTTCTTTGATTTTACAAAACTTGATTTATTTTGTAGTATATTTATGTGTGTTTTGCAGTAACACTTCAATTGAGGATGGCATTGAGAAAACTTGGTTTAAATGCTTTTTTTGTTTTATATGGATAGAAATTTTCTATCATTTATAAAACATATGAACAGAGGTGGCAAGATTCAAAGTGAGGTCATTTTTTCATATTACATTTGTCAATTTAGTACATTTATATATGACAAATGAATAAATGATGTCTGATGTGAACATGTTCGATTAATGCCTCTGGATATTTTTTTCTTCCTTTTTAATATAATTATTATTTTATATTTACATATTTTGATCCAGGTATTCAACCTGTTCGATGAGATAACAAGACGATTAGTGTCTGGTGTGATTTTGATTTTTGCCGTTCTTAAATAGGCGGAAATTGATATTGTACTGCAATTCCATATAATCAACAAGTATGAATCATAACCTATGACTTTGAGAATGATGCAGACCCTAATTTGGTAGAAAGTTTATTGCTTTTTTAGTTTCTTGACAAGAAAAGTTTTTAATTAATACAGGTGGTAAGATTAGGCACTTAAAGGTTTTTTCTTCCACCAACATCTTATGCCATACGCCAGAGGTGACAAAATTGGAAGATTTTGTGAACCATCAAAAAAGTATTTTTTTTAATAGTTTAGAGAGGCATATGACCCCCCACATGGATAAATCACTTAATTTCATATGACTGAGCTACTACACCTATTCGATTAGAAGTCTCTTTGAAGCATATAAGCTCTTTGTGTGAGAAACGTGTAAATTTCATTCATGTATGCCTCTAAAATATTGCAGTTATATCTTTTAGAAAGTTAATTGCACTTAAATTTCATATATTTTGCATCCATAACCACTTCTATTACTTAATTTCAGCCATGATTAAAGTTATTTTTTATTATTAACTATGTCACTGGAACTTAATAAATCAAAGCTGAAGCGCACCAAGTTGCAGGAGAGGTACTGAGCTTTAGCCAACGGACTTGCTGCACTTAAGTTGTAAGTGTTGCAAAATCACAAGTATCTTGGTTCTCAAGTAAACATCTAGATAATAATAGGTAGAAGTCGTAAAGAAGGGGCAGAGGGCAAGGGTTGGGTAATGAGCTGATATATGTTTGTGTCAAACTCAATACGGGGCTGGCTGGATCGATTGACTTATTTACAAAAAAAATTATCGTATTATAAATCATCCAAGTGTTTGAATAACACGATTTGTGAGTTATGACTTATACGCATTACAAATACACGAAGCCAAAATTTAGATCTGTTTCAATTTTGGCTTTTTTTCTATTTGGCATGTTTTGGAACTGGGACTAAAAAAACACAAAATGATCCATTTATTACAAATTATTTGACCATTGACTCCATAGGTAAGCACTATGCAGGTCAAGTAGTAAGTTCAAACTTCTTTACAACCTGGTTGGTTTCAGTTAACTCGGACCTGGTATGGGTTGAGTTCGATGTGGATGCATGGGTATGTTGAGATGTTTAAAGAGTTGGTTCAGATTGTTGTGGTTATAGAGGAAGGATCGACTAATTATATGGGACTGAGGCTTATACTCTTTGGTGGTGCAACGACTCGGGAGTGCAATTCGTCTAATGATGGGACTCCTACCTCTAACAGAATCCGTATGTTTCTGCCTACATTATTTAGTTCCATGAATATACAAGTAAATGATGCCATAGAGGTAGTAGATACCATCCAAGTAATGATTTTCATTTGTTATGCATTTTTTTAGTTCCATGTAGTCACTCATATAACCGATATCAACATTTGCTAAAAATATTATTATCTCATTTACATATGAATTAGTCGATTTGGGTCACATTTTATTTAAAACGGGCAAATAAAATATTTTAGCTACACCTCTTTGTCATTTACTACAATGCAAAATGATCCCTTTAATTATTTATGTGTTTTCACATAGATAGATATAAATGTTAGAACATGAGTCATGCGTTAAACTGCATTCCTTTTATTTCGTGGTAGTATGAGGTTTTTCTTTCTACATTTGTTATTAACTTTTAATGTTTCCGTTTCCTTATGTATCCACAAATATAATTAATTCCTCTAGGAATCATTGGAGACAATAAAGGAAGCTTCAACCAAATGTTCCCAAATGGTAATGTTGCACACTTGAACTTTTTCTATCTTTGATTAGATTGTATGTTACGAGTTCACAATTTTTCACTCCACATCACTATCATGTAGACATGAGCTCTCACTTTCTTATTTTCACATTTTTGTGTTATGATCTCACGATGTTTCTCTACCCAGTACCCATTACAACAATATTTAAAATATATAATAATAAAACGTCAAAACAAGAAAAGAGTTAGTGAGGTGAGGTGGAAGTGCTTTATTGGGTGTTGGAATTAATTTAAGAAGCATAAGGTGGGGGCTGCAAAGATTGGATACGTGACTGGCTTCACGCGTCACAATTTCACGCAAGGTTTCACAAACCTTGGGGCGTTGTTTGGGCGTGAAAGGGGGTCAGGTGGCATTGGGCGTGAGGCCATAATGAATGATCTTATGTAAGGCTATAAATACCAGTCATCATCTATAATTGGGCGAACATTCCTTTTTCAAAACATTATATTACAACTTTTGTGATATAATTGGATGGTCCAACAAGTCCCAAACACCAACTTTTTTTCTAACATTCTTTTGTTGTATTTATTTATTATTTATTTATCAAGGTGATATTTTAGATATTTGCAGTCATGATTTTTAGCATACTCAGTGGTTGTATTTATTTATTATTTGTTTATCATGGTGATATTTTAGATATTTGCAGTCATGATTTTTAGCGTACTCAGTGGTTTACTTAGCATAGTCTTGGTAATGTTTTTATTAGTTTGGAAAATAGTAAGTGTATTTGAGCATCAACTAAGCCTTATAAGAGAAGTTCACCTAACTGGCTAAAGATTTCATCTGTGGATGTAAGAATATAACAATGCTTTTGTATTCATTATTGAATTTAATTGTAGGACCGGACTTCGACCTAAACGAGTCAGTTGGAAGAGCTCAAATCCGTTTCAGCGGCGGAAACAAAGAAACGAACATATACACAGCTTGTTTCACACTTTAATCCTCTCGTATATTGATATTACAAAGTTTACAGTACAAGGAAATACCGGCAGCACCTCGGTATCCGTTCTGAACAATCGTTTTTAAATGACTTGACAAACAACCTATTTATATACATTGTGAACCGCTCCAAAGGACTGCCGTAAAAGCGGTTCAGACATGACGTAAACGCGATCCAGAATATCATGCCATAAAGGCGATCCAGCTAATGTTCTTCAAGCGGTTCCCAAAGTTGACGTTAAAGCGGTCCAGCATATTCCATACAATTGATTCTACAAAGTTTGACTTCAAAGCTCATACTCTTCATTCATTGGCTTTCATAATGGCATCTCCTCATTGGACCATATGTTGGTCCAATCAACATAAAGTAGACATTTAATATATTGTAACTTTAATAGTTTCTTGTCGTTTGCTGTTGATAATGATCATATGATTTTTCATGATGTCACATGTGATGTCATCAAGGTGATGTCACATGTGATGTCATGCTTGATCGGATCCGCAACGAGACCGAGACTTGACACTAAGACGAAGTCGACAGATGACTGCACCAACAGACTCCCCCTCAGATGTTGACGAGTCTAAAGTGTCGAGTCTTCAACGACTTCAGTCTTTATCAGTCTTTGGACTTCTTTCTCTCTCTGTCTTCAGAATCTTCAGGCTCCCCCTTTCGTCAAGCTTCCGTGCTTTTGGGATCGACACCTGGCTTTGCGTATCAACAGATTGAATGTTGACAGAATCTTCAGTGAGAGTCTTCAACATGACATTCTCGGATATAGTTCGGTCTTCTTCAAGAATTCTGCCTGGATCTAACTTTCTTTGGCTATAACCTTCATCAGACTCCCCCTATCACTCTGCTAGGATAGTTGTCTGGGATTTTGTTACCACCATCGAAATTATCTCCTGGCTTCTCTCTGTTCAGTTCATCATCTCTGGTTCTGATATATCTCCTGGCTATCTGTAGCAACAGGATCAGAAACCTGCAAAACTCAACCACTCTATCACAAAACAGAATAATTGTGATTCAATTTAATGAATCAACTTAATCATGTGATACCGTTTTCAATTAACCACTGCTTCACAAATTTGAAACATTTCAATTACTGGTTCAACCTACTGAATCATTTTAAACATTTCAAATGTCTTAACCAACCTGTATGTTCATCAAGTTTAGCCTTTGAGATTTTGAATGTCAGCTTTTCACCATCAGTTGTCGAAAATCTTTTTGGATTTTTGAAAATATGAAACATAAATGCAAAAACAGAAATTTAAATGCAAAACAAACATATTTTTGTGAGTTTGTGCAAGAGGATCATATCAGTTTTTGAGACATAACACAAGCACCGTTAAGCTTTTAATCGTTTTAAGTTCTAAACGATTCACGTAGATTGACGATATAATTGTCCTCTTAAATTTTCATACAATTTTCAATCTATTCAGGATACTATTTAGGTTTTTTATGAACTTGGTTCAATTCATGTGTCCCACCTCTTGAATATACTCCCGTATCCAGAATCCCAATATTCAGTCTTACAGGTATGAACACTACAATGATGTCTGTACATAAATTAGGGGAAAGATGCGAGAACTGAGGGATCTCAGGTCAGAACTTCCGTTCAGCAGAGAGATATCAGCTTCGACTTAGCAGTGTGTCCCCTTTAGAGGATCTTTTCAGCTACAACAGATGATTATCAATTTTATTGTCTAATCAACTGAGGGCTTTATGCTATATTTCAAGCATTTTGTGGAAAGTATTAGCCAAGGACTAGGTCAGAACTACCGTTCAGCAGAAGTCCCGGAATAATACCCCAGACATCATAGAGTATAAACACCTAGTATATCAGAATACGAGACCTTTCAAACGAGATTTCAGGGGTTACCTATATATCCAAGTAGTGTTCCCCACGAATTTCATAAGTTTGAAATTTTAGGTTTATATCCCGAATAAATCTACTAAATGTATAAAAACCTATCGTCACATCATCAGTGAGACCGTTTATCACATTTTACATTACATTTCTTTAGCATGCTGTGATAGTCCACTGATTTACTATCATTTCCTCTTTTTCACAACAAAACTCATTTTTACAATTTTTCAATGTTTTTGACATTTTCAAATTTTCTAATTTTTTAAAATTTTTCTCCCCCTAAAATCAAAATATGTTTCAATTTTGATTTTCTGGGAAAATTTGAAACAAACTGTACAAACTTGACAACTTGATGAGAATCACTTCAATTCTCTATCCACCTGGCATAAACAATCAGAACTCCCCCTCACAACAAACTATTTTCCCATTGTGATTTCAAAACACTTAAGTTTGTTTTAATCAAAATGGCTTTTCCGGAAAACTTAGTTTGTTTACCAAACAGTTTAGGTACGGGGTTACTTCATTATCTTGTTTTCTACACAAAAGTAGGAAAATCCAAGTACAAGTTAATGTCCTTGATTTACCATATGCAGTCCAGAATCCTCTGTACCACTTGTAAAACATTCACAAACACAACCAAACCTCTTTACCGTTTGCATGATTGACGTTACCGAATAAAATTCAAGAAAGATGCCGATTCATGATCCACGATACCATCTTGGGATCTCCGGCAATTCCTGCAAAACCTTCAAACACAGATTTAAAAAGATGCCGATTCATGCTCCACTCTTACAAACCTGAGAGCTCCGGCAAGTCAGGTTTTTTCTATTTGAATAGTTTCACCCAAGCCTGACCAGCCTTGGGTGATTTTGAATTCTTATTCAACAATGGTGGAAAATTTTTCTCATCCATTGTTAAACTAGAATTCTCGACCTTTACCTCAACACATGGCTCCTCTGGCTTTACCATTCCAGAATCATTGCCTGATTGTGGCTTGTCTGACTTTAATGAGTCAGATTCATCGCCGACATGTGGCTCCTTTGTTTTCGAAGAAACAAATTCATCGCCAGGAAGTGAAAACTTCACTTTCTTCTTTTTCTCCTCTTTTGTCCTCAGATTTGTATCTGATGAATTCGACTTGCTTGACTTTGCAGTTGAGGGAGTTGATTCATCAGCACTCTTCTTTGATCTGTCGGATGAACCCGAGGACAAAATCTTTTCGAGATATTCTCTCGCTTTCTTTCTCTTTTTCCTCAGTCGATCTTTCTGCCCCTGAGAAAGCTTCACTTTTGTTTCTTGAACTTTAGGTTCTTTGACCTTCTGTTCTCTGACGTTTTGGCCCGAAGCTTTCAATTCTCTGGGCTTGACAACGACTGGTTTCTTCTTTGCCATTTTCTGAGAATTTGCCCTCAATCTGTCATTCGATCTCTTTGGGCAATCTCTGGCAATGTGACCTTTGATATTGCAATTGTAGCACCTCCTGGTCTCATAACTCCAGTATTGGCAGTTAACAGCAATATGCCCCTGATATCCGCAGCTGTAGCACACCCTGTTATCATACCAGTTACCACCTTTTTCACACCAAATGCTCAGATCATAGCATTGTCTGGCTTGGTGATATTCCTTCCTCAAATGTGCTGGTTTTGACGCTTTAGCACTGTAGTTCGTCCTGCACACAACAAATTTTGAATTTTCATTTTCAATTTTTTGTAATTTTTTCTTTTGATTGGATGATCGTACTGATGAGTTTTTTCTTTCATTTTTAAAGTTTTGATTCTGTTTTACAATCTTCTTCACAGGTTTTTGCTTAGAGCATTCACCTTTTTCAGTTGATTGCAGAACAGTTTTCTGAAATTTTTCTTTCAACTTTAAAAACAATTTTTGTTTTTCTTTCTTAACATTTTCATCATCAGACTCTGTCACAGACTCATCTGCTGAATAAAATTTCTCATTTTCCTCATCAGTTTTATCATCACAATCTTTGACTTTGACTTTGTCAAAGTTTGTAGCCTTTTCACTCATCGGAACTGAATTGATCGGTTTTGGACAAGGAATATTCAACTTGTCAGATTTAGTCGCAAAACTGATCAATTTCTTCTCAAGTTTATCTATCTTGGTCCTGGAATTCTTAGCTTCTTCCTCAAGCTGAGATATCCTCTCAAGATGAGACTTGATGGAATTGTCACTCTCAACCTTCAAACTTTCAAGAACAGACTTTTCATTTATCAAAATTTTGATCTGTTCCTGAAATTTTGATTCATTTGCTTTTAGATTCTTGTTTTCAAGCTTTATCCAGAAATCCTCATCTTCTGACGATTTCTTTTTGCTTTCAAGCTCTTTTTCTAACTCTTTGATTCTCTTTTGAGCGCTTTCACCTTCTTTTTCAAGTTCGGCAATCTTCTGAAGATGGGAATTTATCATCTTTTGTTTTTCAATGTTGTTTTTACTAAACACATTTTTCCCATCTTCAAGAATTTTCACTTGCCCCTCAAATTCTTGATATTTCAAAGTCAAACTGTTAAAATCAATCAACAGTTTGTCATTTGCTGCTTTCAACTTCTCACAATCTTTTTCCAGAGAAAGAATCTGGTTTTCAGCAACGTGCTTCTCGTCTTTCAACTTTTTGACTTCAAATGCCAAACTTTCTATGTCTCTCACAAGTTTGTCATTGTCAGTCTTAAAGTTATCGCATGTTGAGCACATTGTTTCATTCTTCACCGATTCTTTAGCATTTGAAGCTTCTTCTTCCTTTGCTATCAATGTACCTGCACAAAACAATTTAACGAAATCAAAAGGGTTTCCATTATTATCAATATAACAACCTCGTTTGAAATCGTATTTCAGCACATGTTTTGTCCTGATACATTTAGTAACCCTTTTGTGCATCTCTTCAATCACATCTAAACCCAGATCTAGCATGTTAACCTCCAAAATCTTGATCATTTCTTCCTTTTTCTTTCTTGTTTCAAGTTCATGAGCTTTAAGTTTGCTGATGAATTTGTTTAGATGTAATTTTGAAAACTTTGAATCTTTTCTCAAATTTTCCAAACATTCACTCCACTCGACAGGTAATGCATCTGCAAACTTTTCTATCTTTTCACTATTTGATAGAAATATCTCATGTTCTTTTAGATATTCAAGTAAGACTCCATATCGTTTTTCAAGATCTTCCAACGTTTCGTCTTTCAGACACACGAAATATTTGAACCTTTTTGCCCATCCATCTTTGCTCACTTTTCTATAACCCTCATCTAGAAATCCGTGATGCCACTCATTAAATCTTTCGAAATAATAGTTCTCCTGTTCATCAAACACCATTGCCATTTTTCCGTAAAAACAAACCCGACACGTGTTTCCCTTCAAATGGCAGCACCCCAGTCCACTAAACTAATCAATAATTGGGCCTTTAAATGGGTGGCACACCTTTAATTGAGACGATGTGATGATGTAATTGGGCGGCAAATGTAAAAGTTCTATTGGGCCATTTAGATAATGGGGCGGCAATATGTGGGATTACCGATGATACCGACCAACTAAAATTGTTTTAATTGCTTGTATTTGTGAGTGGGGCGGTGCACTTTTTTAAAAGTATTTTGGGCAGTGACAAAATGATTGTATTAGCTGGCCTACAAGTGTGAGTTGATTTAATTTGAGAGAATGGCGGTGGAATGTTTGACTTTAATTTGTCGACGTATTTAACGACTGATGACAGTCAATTGTCATAAAAGCGAGTCACGATATCTTTGTCAGATAAGCGAACCACGTGTGAACTTCCTATGAGCGATTCAGGTATGTAATAATGACTTATGAGCGGTTCAGGGATGTCCCGATAAGCGATTCAGATTTTACCACAAAAGCGAACCAGACATATCTTCGAGCGGTTCAGACGTATCTTTGAGCGGACCAGACGATGACGTCAGCAAACACGAATCATTTTCGAACAAAATTTCAATTTTAATCAATTGTAAGCCGATTTTAGATCTGAAAATCTCAAAGTTTTGTTAAAACATGATTACGCACACAATATGTAAATTTGAAGCAATTTCGACCGTAAAAAGTTGCGTTTTTCGAAAAAGAAAGGTGTAGAAGCAGAAAATTGATGAGAAACGAGCTGTATATGCGAGATCTCCTCCTCCTTGGCTCTGATACCAATTGTAGGACCGGACTTCGACCTAAACGAGTCAGTTGGAAGAGCTCAAATCCGTTTCAGCGGCGGAAACAAAGAAACGAACATATACACAGCTTGTTTCACACTTTAATCCTCTCGTATATTGATATTACAAAGTTTACAGTACAAGGAAATACCGGCAGCACCTCGGTATCCGTTCTGAACAATCGTTTTTAAATGACTTGACAAACAACCTATTTATATACATTGTGAACCGCTCCAAAGGACTGCCGTAAAAGCGGTTCAGACATGACGTAAACGCGATCCAGAATATCATGCCATAAAGGCGATCCAGCTAATGTTCTTCAAGCGGTTCCCAAAGTTGACGTTAAAGCGGTCCAGCATATTCCATACAATTGATTCTACAAAGTTTGACTTCAAAGCTCATACTCTTCATTCATTGGCTTTCATAATGGCATCTCCTCATTGGACCATATGTTGGTCCAATCAACATAAAGTAGACATTTAATATATTGTAACTTTAATAGTTTCTTGTCGTTTGCTGTTGATAATGATCATATGATTTTTCATGATGTCACATGTGATGTCATCAAGGTGATGTCACATGTGATGTCATGCTTGATCGGATCCGCAACGAGACCGAGACTTGACACTAAGACGAAGTCGACAGATGACTGCACCAACATTAATCATCTGTATCGTAATCATCTAGAAAAATGATTTGTTATTATGTGGCTTAACAACATATAATTAGTGTTCTCCACTAAGTGTTTATATGCTTAAATGTATTTTACCTATCTATTTTACCCAGGTATACTGCTGGAACAAGATACCTACCCCCAAAGTCAACTAATTCGTGTGGCGAGCTAATAATGGGATAACTCTTACTTTGTATGCGATGACGACAAAAGGTATGACTTTAAACATTTTGTAGATGACACAACCCTTCTTTAAACATTTTGAAGCTTTGAGCATAGTCACTTGCTCAGGCAGCCCATACTGGGTATCTCCCCGAATGGTAAGCGATTCACCAGACGGAGTCTTTATCACCACTTGCTTTCTATTGCAGACAATTTAGGCCTGGTTGTGAGATAACCAGTCCATACCCAATACTATGTCAAAACTGGCCAATTTAAAGGGAAGTAGAGATAGAGGAAAAGAGTGGTTCTTAATGGATATAACACATCCATCTAACACAGTTGAGACGGTTTCTATGGTGCCATCTGCTCACTCTACCTCATAATTCACATTTAAGGTTTTGACAGGTAAATTCAGCAATTTGCAAAACTTATTATCTACGAAAGACTTATCCGCGCCTGAATCAAAAAGTACTCTTGCAAAGACATCATTTACAAGGAAAGTACCTGTGATCACGTTATCGTCTTGCACAGCTTCTTTCGCATCCATTCTGAAGACTCTTGCATTGGTCTTCTTGGCCTCTTCAGGCTTCTTGGCGTATTTAGGGCAGTTGGTTTTAATGTGTCCTTTCTCATTGCAACTGTAGCAGGTTGCATCCTTCAGCTTTTTGCAATCCAAGGTCTTGTAGTCCTTGGACTTGCATATCCCGCAAGCAAATGACTTTGACTGAGTCTGCGAGTTCGATTCGAGTCTGCACTTTCCAAAGTGTTGTTTCTTGCAAATCTTGCACTTGGGCTTCTCACCAGACTGATGCCCTTCTTTCCTTGACTCAGACCCTTTCTTGTTGTCACCGTTTCCACGGTGCTTCTTGCTCGACCTTCGTGAATTATCATCTTCACGTTTTCTCTTCTCAGCTTCTTTGTTCCTCAGCGATCTTTGTCTGACCGCATCCAGAGTGAGGGACAAAGATATGTCAGCTACAGATCTAAAGGTAGCTGGTCGAGAGGCCTTTACGCTTGCCTTTATCTCGGGGGCTAAACCACCGATAAAACGAGCTATTCTTTTTTGTTCCGGGGTTACCAGATACGGAACCAACCGGGACATTGTGTTGAAGCTCGTGAGGTAAGCTTGACAGTCAAGGTTTGTCATAACCAACGATAGAAAATCAGACTCTATCTTTTTGACCTCATGTTGAGGGCAGTAATTTTCCTTGATGAGAGCAATAAATTCCTCCCACGTCATGCTATACAAAACAGCCTTCCCAGAGGCTTGAACCAGAGATCTCCACCAAGCTAGGGCTTCACCCTTGAATGATTGTGAAACAAACTTCACCACATCTTTCTCAGCACAACCACTGATGTCCACAACGGTGTCCATCTCGTCTAACCAAGTCATACAATCTACCGCGCCCTTCTCCCCAGTGAAATCTCGGGGTTTGCAAGATACGAAATACTTATAGGTGCAACCCCTGGCGCGAGATGCATCAGTAAACACTTTTTCCTTAGGACGGACACTGTTTTCATTGGATGAGTGCTTATCGTCGTCCTTTTTAGGCTTAGACGGAGTCGAGGGTGGTTTGTTGTGAGATTTTGAGTGGGTTTTTGGCTTTGAGTGTGGTGTAGATAAGGTTCTGCTCCGGGACTCGGTGTATTCTTCGTACTGTCGATCCAAGGCTGCCTTAACAGCGCCGTCGACTAGAGCTTTCAATTCCGCGCCCGTTATATGAATCTGGGCGTTATCATTTTCATCTTCTTTTGATTGACTATTCACTTCATTTGGATCAGCCATTGTAACTTGAATCTGCTACAGAAGATAATCACAAAGTTTTATTTAGGAGTTTATTATGGAATTGTCTTTTATGGCAATTCATTAACGATGGTAAACATAGACCATATCTGGTTAATTTGTTACTCACTTTTTATTTAGGATTTGAATATAACTTATCCTAATTACAAACAATATTGTTAGTGGCACAAAAGCCTAGTCACAAGGACGTTTTTATAATGTAAGCCGGGATTACAGAGAATCAAGGCATGAAGGTTTGAACCGTAGTCCTTTTACCTCTTCTGACAGGGAGTCATAGACTACAACTGTCTTTTGTCTTATATGACAATAAATATGGCCCGTAGGCATTACATCGCTAATGGATGTTTAATAAGTTTGGCCCGTAGGCACTACATCGCTAATGGATGTTTAATAAATGATCATCTTCATTGACGATTTAACCCATGATTTACGAATCATTAATTTGGGCTTTGGAATCCTTAGAAGGATTCTCATATAAGAATGATGCGTTCGATTTTAACGAATCACATCTGCCAAGAACGTTAACAAGTTTACAGAGGTTAACAGGCAATCTGAATCTTTTAATCAGGTCTTACCATCTTGGCCGGGTCTTAATAACGACACCAGGCTAGGTTTCACCATTAAGATTCTTTATTTAGGCAGATTAATTTAAAAAGGAATGATTTTTGATTTATTTCATATAATAATGTATATAATAACAAAAATGAAATTTATAACATAACATTCCATAAATTTTAATAATGATTACACGCTGCCCTAAACGGGACTTTTAAATAGATAAAATACCTACGCAGAGGTTTACAGAAAAACAAGTCCACGCAGGGACCAAATACATAGATAGATGTCCGCACAGGGACTAAAAGATAAGTCCACGCAGGGACTGAAATGCAATTGTCCGCGCAGGGACTAAACACGATAAATGTCCTCGTAGGGACTAAAACAAATAAATGTCCACACAGGGACTTGATTGTTATCGTAAATACAATAGTATATCAAGAAACTAATGATCTCGTTTCTTTCTTCCTTTTAGTAGGTTTGCTAGGCCTTTAAGGAATCCACGATTACTTTTACGTTCTTGCTTAAAGTCTCGTTCCACTCGGTTTAGACGGTGGAGGATTTCTTCCTGCTCCGGTGGAGAAAAACGTGGCTGCTGCTACGGTTGCTGAACCGGAGGTCTAGGAGGTGCTGGATACCCATAAGCTGAGTAATCTGGTCTCCAAGAGGTTCCATGGAGGGTATTGTAATTAGCCGCTACCACGTATGGATTGGCATCATAGTTATAGTTGTAGTGCGTGTGAGTCGGCTGCTCAAACAGATTGTACGCGGTGGAACCGGCGTACGCTGGTATCGGATTGTTATATCCGAATGGAGGTGGAGGTGGTGCAACTGGTGCAGAATTCACCTCTGCAGGGTGACCCGAAGGTTCCCCTAACTGTGGTTCTTCAGGCACTGACAGAAAGTGACTCGCACTCGAGTGGCGAAGGGTGCTGAAATGGAATTCCCCTCCTCGGGTGGACATCCGCGCGCCTGATCTCCTACGCCTTGGCGGATCTGGAGGTGCTTGGTGAACTGGTGGCGGTGGAGGAGGTGGCGTAACTGCCACGAAACGCGAATCCTCGGAAGGATCCTATTGCTGTTGTTGGTCATGAGGCGAGAAATGGTGTGAAGGTGTGAAGTACCAATCACACTGGTTAAACCTCGCCTGAAAACTGTCGGGACCTTGATAGGGTGTTTCGTGGAATGATGACCCATCAGAGATCTCGATAGGATGGTTGGGAGTACCTCAAGCAGGTTCTATGGGATCCGTGTCTTCATCCATATCTACCGCGTTGTCTTCAGAAAAGTGATCCTCTGGTCCTAAAGGGTTATAACCCGTTGGTTCTTGGACATAGTCCGCTTTTTGAATTATCCTCGGAAGAAAGGAGAAGGATCGCCATAAGAATGGTGCGAAAGAGATCGCTGGAGAGGTATAAACGAAGGTTGAGGGTTATTAGGTTCATTTTCTGAGTTTGGTCCAAAAGAATGACGGTATGAAGGTGTCGAACTGTGCGAGGTAGAATGTCTTGCAGGTTCAAAAAGGTTCCTTCTACGCCTCTGTGGTTCCTCACTCCTTGTACTCGAAGGAGCTCGCACGTTCGAAGGTCCGGCCTCGTGATCATTGTGAGTAGTGATCGGCCCTTTGCCTCTTCCTCTTCTAATTGCTGGTGGCATATTTCCTGCTTAACAAACTTTTAAATCACAATAAACAATAAAAGACAAACTGGAATAAAAAAATCGAATTTGTCCTATGTTCTTGTCTAGACTCGAATATGTGCAATTGTGTCATTGA
Organism: Helianthus annuus; assembly: GCF_002127325.2. Classification (NCBI taxonomy): domain Eukaryota; kingdom Viridiplantae; phylum Streptophyta; class Magnoliopsida; order Asterales; family Asteraceae; genus Helianthus; species Helianthus annuus. The sequence continues at coordinate 106,074,662 of NC_035435.2, read as the reverse complement.
GATTAAACACAAAAGACTAGTGTTTAATTGACTCAACGTTGGCTCTGATACCAACCTGTCACACCCCTATTTCCACGTGTCTCACCGGTGGGCCCGGTGGGGGATTACCGTGACGTAGTTGGCAACAATATAGTCAAACCACACAATATATGACTGCACAGCGGAAGCATAAAGATAAAATATATTTCAACCATTGGATGTAATATCAAAGTATCACAATTGTCGAAATATTATCCACAGGGGATCAAAGTAAAATATAAGTATTGTTCAACAGACGTAGGCATCTTAAGCTTGCGAGACTTTTTATTGATGGTAAGGAGAAATATCTAGCCAATTACGCTTAGTACCTGCATTTAATCTTTTTGGGAAAATACGTCAGTTTACACTGGTAAATACATTCAACCGACACTTTTTGTAAAAGGTTTAATAAAAATTGATTTGAATGCACTAGGCACAAACTCTTTATAACTTGGGAGAATTATTTAAATTTATAATCTTGTGAGCGTATTACATGTTCCTTATGCGTTCAGTAGCCCGAACGTACCGGGTTAAAGATCAATAGACACACCACATCAACTATTTATGCACTGACGAGTGTACGCCTACACTCCGCGCTTAGGACGTGGCCATTTCGTAAAATGCTGCCAAGGATATCCGGGACATGGTCATTAACCCCCCGAAGGCTTTTAAGTAAACAAAACTGTTTAAACGAGCCGATCAAATTATTCAGTTAACCACCAAACGATGGAAGATTTGATGCCCGATCAAGCGGTATTTTATATACCGTAACCCAAGCCCGTATAACGAAAAATAAGTTAAAAGTATTTACCTTTGCAAGTATAAATCCTTAATCGAATAAATGCAAATATCTTTTACTGGTCTCCTAATCTGGAACGAAGGTTTAAAATAACCTATTAGAATCCTAACGGGTCTTTAATCTAGCCGTAGCTTAGACCGGTCAGTTTCAAAGGATAATTACGGTTTAATCGCGTGAAAGGCGAAAACCGGGAATGGAATGTGATTTGGACCCAACAAGTTTGAAGACTTGTTTTATATGGGTATAATAACCACACTCTGGATTTTGAGGTCAAAAGAATAAGGTTTGACCCGTTTCGGCTAGTTTATGTAAACTAGTTACGTAAACCGAACCGTGCGCGCAAAAGGCGTAACGAGTAACCGTAAGAGTCCTACACAGGTTTCCTAAGTCAATATGCTTTAAAGAGGTTGTGGTATCAGTAGGATACCTTCCATAATGCCCATAACGAGTTTAAATCCATATTATACCCCGTAGGGGTATTTCGGTCATTTTAAAGATTATAAAAGAGGTTTCTGAGTTCTACAGGAAATATGAGTTTTCCGAACAGTTTATAAAGTTCAAAATACTCTATTTATTATTTAAAATCAGTAGCAACTGGAATCGGGTCAAAAGACCTTATAGAACTCAAGTTATGTCCGAAAAGGGTATATTCGGTAGTTACCGAACCGATGCCATAACCGCAGGTTATGAGCAGGTTAAAAATAATTAAAAATCTTTAAAAATCCCAAAATATTATTTTACATCAGTGTGTAAAAGGTTTGGTGTCGAAATCTGGGTTTAGTAGGCGTTATGCTAATTGCGACATTTAATTACTAAAGTTTCCGTAATTGCGCTACTTAGCATAACTCCTATTCTAGACCTCGGATTGATGTGTAATTTTAGGGACATGTTTAGAAATCAGTAACTAAGGTTATGGTCCTTTCACATGTCCGAAATTCTCGTTTTAAATTGAAAAGGGCGTTACGGTCAACTTTTAAGCAATTAACGGAAATGTGTAAAAGACTCGGACAAACAACGAACCGGTCACAGAGGGTTATACCATCATGTAACCTGGTCCTAAGAGAGTCCTAAGGCATATCTAAAACATACCATAACGGGTCAGAACTGAAGTCAAAGCAAAAGTCAAAGTTTTGCGACTTTTGGTCCCGAACCGGGTCTAATCAGTAAACGGTCGGATCAAACAAGCTTAGACTAGTTAATATATTTATTATCATGTTTTATGAGTGTTAAAACAGGTTACACACTATCTACATTACTGATTATGCATAAAATCGCAAAATAGCATTCTGTTGACTTTTTCTAAGCAAGTTTGACTCGACATTCGGACTAGTTAGAGTGGGAATCAGAGGGTGCCCTTTTAGGGGTTTAAAGCCCACATGATTACCAACATATAACTATCTTTGATTCGAAAAACCACTGGACCATTTGTGATTTATCGTAAAGTCAATCGTTAATTACGACGGATTGACTTTTAAGCTAAAACTATGGAAAACTAAGCCACAAAGGATTAGGCATACTTACAGAAGGTTGGTGCACGACTAGAGATGTTAGAAGAATGCTTTTGAGCTCCAGAAATGAGCAGATGAGTTGTTTGAAGGTGTGATGAACAATGGTGCACTACATTGCTTTTTATAGTGAAATTTTGGGCACATCATTACAACTCAACCTATAATTGCTCATGGATGATCAGCAGCTGTCCCTGAGTGTTAGGGGACATGTAGGGGGCGCCCATGCTTCCATTAATGCATCTAAGGTCGGTTAAAATGGCAAACAGTGAATCTGTCCCATTTTTCTGCATCTGGCACCTTGACGCGGCCCGCATTAAGGATCAGGCCACCTTTACGCGGGCCGCCTGAATCCTTATGTCAGGAACCGGATCTACAGATGGCTCGCGGCCCGCATTAGCTTCCTTGTTTCTTTAACGCGGCCCGCCTGAGGCCTGTAAATCAAGATTTTCAAATCTTTTGTAATCATTGACCTGGCCTTTCGGTTTCGAAGGGGTAACTTTGCGATTTGGGCCTTGATTATTTACGAATAAGGGCCTCGTGACTTTTACCCGTGCCGTTAAGTCCCCGGTTAGTTTAATTACTATCCGAAAAGCCTTAACTTTTATTGTTGACGCTTTTAACCCCTCGCATACGAAATTGATCATAACTTTCTCGTTTTAAAACGGAACCTTGCGAAATTTATATCGTACATTCTAGTGAGCGTAATTTATTGTTACAAAGTCTCGGGTTCGTCAAAAGGTCACTCAGAGGTATAAATTAAACATGTTGACACATTTAACCCCTGTAGTTTGTAATCTCTTACTTTCTTCCACATTCTGTTCCGTACGATCCATGATTCATTCGTTTGAAGGTACGAGCATCATTTAGGGTTACTGTACAGTATATTTATCCCTCATTGACATTTTTAACCCTCGAATTTACATACTTTCAAGGTTTGTCAACTTTAGTCCTTTATTTAGTATTTAATACCACGTGTAAACCTAAGACACGTGTCAATACATTATTGGACACAAAATTTCGAGGTGTTACATCCTCACCCGATTAAAATAAATCTCGACCCGAGATTTACTGAAACAAATAAGGGTATTTTTCTTTCATCGTGGATTCAACCTCCCACGTGAATTCGGGACCTCTACGGGCATCCCATTTGACCTTAACAATAGGTACATGCTTCCTTCGAAGCTTCTTTACCTATCGATCTTCAATCAACAAAGGTTTTTCCACAAATTTTAAGCTCGCATCTATGTGCACATCTGTATGTGGTATTACCAGTGATTCGTCAGCGAAGCACTTCTTTAGATTGCAGATGTGGAACACATTGTGAATTCCACTGAGCTCTTCAGGTAAGTTTAATTTATAGGCAACGGACCCGACACGTTCGTTAACCTCGAAAGGTCCTATGTATCTCGGGCTTAGCTTGCCTTTCTTACCAAAATGCATCACTCCCTTCCAGGGTGATACTTTAAGCAATACTTTATCACCTACTTCGAAGTGAAAATCCTTACGCTTTGGATCTGCGTAACTTTTCTGCCTATCTCGGGCAGCCTTGAGACGGTCTCGAATCTGGACAATCTTGTCCGTCGTTTCAAAGACTATCTCTGGTCCTGATAATTGGACATCTCCAACTTCCGCCCAACAAACGGGCGATCTACACTTTCTACCGTATAATTCCTCGAAGGGCGCAGCCTTAATGCTGGTATGGTAGCTATTGTTGTAGGAGAATTCGATTAATGGTAGGTTCTTATCCCAACTACCACCCAAATCGATCGCACATGCACGTAGCATGTCTTCCAACGTCTGAATAGTACGCTCACTCTGACCGTCTGTCTGAGGATGGTAAGCTGTACTAAAATTCAAACGTGTGCCCAAAGATTGCTGGAAATTTTTCCAAAAATGTGACGTGTATCTAGTATCTCTGTCAGAGATAATAGACACAGGTATGCCATGTAAGGCTACAATCTTATCAACGTATAACTGGGCTAACATGTCGGAGCTATAAGTCTCCTTGATGGGTAAGAAATGTGCTGACTTAGTCAGTCTATCAACTATAACCCATATTGTATCATTTCCTTTCCTCGTCTTGGGTAACTTGGTAATAAAATCCATAGTTACCATTTCCCACTTCCACTCAGGAAGTTCAGGCTGTTGTAGCAAACCTGACGGTTTCTGATGCTCGGCTTTGACTTGCGCACATGTCAAGCATTTAGCTACATGAGTGGCTACTGACTTTTTCAAGCCTATCCACCAATAATTTGCCTTTAGATCCTGGTACATCTTATCAGCTCCAGGATGAACGGAATATTTGGAACTATGGGCTTCCTGGAGGATAACATCTCGTAGTCCTCCATAAATTGGAACCCATATTCATCCATTCAATCTTAGAATTCCATCCTTGCCAAGAAAGAGTTGTGGATACTTAGTTTTCATCCCATGCTTTAGGAGATTTCCTCCCCGAAATCTAAGAGGAAGACTAAACAAAGAGTTGTGGATACTTAGTTTTCATCTCAGTCTTGAGTTCCTAAGTGAATTCGGTGCCACGCTTTCCTTCCCATCGAACCTTGACTATGGAAATTTTGCTGCGCCTTAGACGCTTGGTACCTCGGTCCATGATTTCGACCGGTTTTTCCACAAAATGAAGAGTCTCGTTGTTTGCAAGTCTTTGATGTGAGCTTGAAGGTCCTCATCTGCTAAGCACTTCCTGAGATTAGAGACATGGAACGTCGGATGTACGTTACTAAGCTCTTGTGGTAAGTCGAGTCGGTAAGCCAGCTTGCCAATCCTTTCGAGTATCTTGAAAGGAACCACATAGCGAGGGGCAAGCTTTCCCTTTTTACCAAAATGTATCACTTATTTCCAGGGGGATACTTTAAGTAGAACGTGGTCCCCAACATTGAATTCCAGAGGCTTGCGCCTTTTGTTAGCATAGCTCTTTTGTCTGCTCCTAGCCTTGAGCAAGTTGTCGCGGATTTGAAGAATCTTATCCGTCGTCCTGTGAATGAGCTCAGGGCCAGTAAGTTGCTTGTCAACAATCAAATGTCAACTAATGGGAGATCAACACTTGCGACCGTATAAAGCTTCGAAAAGAGCCATCTGAATACTGGAATGGTAGCTGTTGTTGTACGAGAACTCGACCAATGGTAAATGTACATCCTAATTTCCACCAAAGTCAATGACACAAGAATGGAGCATATCCTCTAGGATTTGGATAGTACGTTCAGTCTGTCCATCCGTTTGAAGATGAAAGGCTCTACTAAGATTCAAGTGAGAACCCATAGCGGATTGAAAGGTTTGCCAAAGACGTGAAGTGAAGCGACCATCACGGTCAGAGATGATGTCAATAGGTATACCATGACGACATATGATTTCATCAGTGTAAATTAGAGCAAGTTTCTCCACTTTGAAATCTTCACGAATAGGAAGAAAGTGAGCTGATTTGGTCAAATGGTCAATGATTACCCAGATACTATCATGACCGGAAGGTGTACAGGGAAGTTTGGTTATGAAGTCCATAGCGATGCTATCCCATTTCCAAACAGGGATTTCAGGTTGTTTGAGAAGGCATGAAGGACGTTGATGCTCAGCTTTGACCTTTGAGCAAGTGAGACATTTCGAGACGCAAGAGTCCATGTCCTTTTTCATACCAGGCCACCAATAGGACATACGCAAGTTATGGTACATCTTATCAGCACCAGGATGAATACAGTATCAGGATTTGTGAGCTTCATTCATGATGAGCTCACAGAGATTGTCGCGAACTGGCACCCAGATGCAATCGAGATAGTATTGAAGTCCATCAGACTTCGTCACAAGTTTGTCTATAGAAGCACCTCGTATTTCCACGATTAGGCTACCTTCGTTGGCTGATGAGTATTGAGCTTCATGAATACAAGCATGAAGATCACTGGTGATCTGAAAACAGCGGATACTACTAACATGAGTCTTACAACTAAGAGCATCGGCCACAACATTCGCTTTGCCAGGATGGTAGCGAATCTCGCAGTCTTAGTCGTTAAGCAACTCCACCCATCGTCGTTGACACATGTTCAGTTCCTTTTGGTTAAAGATGTGCTGCAGGCTCTTATGGTCAGTGAAAACCACACACTTGGTACCGTATAGGTAGTGTCACCAAATCTTTAACGTAAAAACAACTGCGCCCAACTCGAGATCGTGGGTAGTATAGTTTTTCTCATGTATTTTGAACTGTCAAGAGGCATAAGCGATGACCTTGTCTTGCTGCATGAGAACACAACCAAGACGACTGTTCGAGGCATCGCAATATACCACGAAATCATCATTCCCATCAGAGAGAGCAATTACAGGAGCATCACAAAGCAGATTATTAAGAGTTTGAAAGGATTCCTCTTGCTCAGCACCCCAAGCAACAGGTTTCTCATTCTGAGTTAACGAAGTGAGAGGAACGGTGATCTTTGAAAAGCTCGAGATGAATCGACGGTAATAACCCGCCAATCCCAAGAAGGAATGAATTTTAGATGCAGATTTAGGCGTGATCCAATTCTTCACTGCTTCGATTTTGGAAGGGTCAAGATGAATTCCTTGTTTGCTAACAACTTGTCCGAGAAATTGTACTTCTTTGATCCAGAATTCGCACTTAGAAAACTTTGCGTATAAGCGTTCACCACGTAATAGTTCTAACATAAGGCGTAAGTGTCGTTCATGATCAGCTTGGGTTTTCGAATAAATAAGAATATCTTCAATAAAGACGATTACAAAACGATCCAAGTAAGGCTTACAAACACGATTCATAAGGTCCATGAACACAGCGGGTGCGTTGGTCAAGCCAGAAGGCATAACCACGAACTCGTAGTGCCCATAACGGTGCGAAATGCGGTTTTGGGGATGTCTTTTTCGAGAACACGAAGCTGATGATAACCAGATCGAAGGTCGATTCTAGAGAAACAACTTGCGCCTTGTAGTTGGTCAAAATAGATCATCGATGCGAGGGAGAGGATAACAATTTTTGACGGTGAGTTTGTTAAGTTCACGGTAGTCGATGCACATGCGAAATGAACCATCTTTCTTCTTGAGAGCAGCCCAAGGCGAGGTACTTAGACGTATAAAACCTTTGTCAAGTAGTTCTTGCAGTTGACTAGATAACTCTTGCATCTCAGAGGGTGCAAGTCAGTAGGGAGCCTTGGCAACAGGAGTAGAACCACGTATGAGATCGATACGAAAATCAATAGATCGAGGTGGTGGAAGACAAGGAAGATCTTCAGGGAAGACATCAGGGAAATCACACACTACTGGAACATCACTTACGCTCTTTCCCTTGCCTTTTTCTTCCACTACGTGGGCTAAAAAGGCAAAGTACTGCTTACATAAGCATTTATTCGGTTGAGTGCATGACATCAGTTTCAGTCCTCTAGAAGGACGGTCTCCAAAGACGTGTAAGGTATCACCAGACGGGAGAGGTAAACGAACGTACTTCTTATGACAAGCGATTTCAGCATGGTTCTTACGCAACAAATCCATGCCTACTATGATATCGAAACTACCCAATTGCATGGGTATTAGGTCAATAATGAAAACGTGATCGTTGAGAGTCAAGAGATAATCACGGAGAATAGAGTCGACTAAAATAGACTTACCATCAACAATCTCGACTGAGAACGACTTAGGTAGCTTAGAGCGTGCACAGTTTAACAAAGATTCAAATTCAACGGACACAAAGCTTTTGTCCGCACCAGTATCAAATAGGATCGAAGCGTAGAGATTAATAACGAGAAACGTACCATTAATGACGTCATTGTCGTTCTAAGCTTGCTTGGCGTTGATGTTGAAGGTGCGTCCTCGCGGGGCTTGCTGTTGCGGCTGATCTTGATTCAACTGAGGGCATTGAGGACGGAGATGAGTGGAATCACCACACTTGTAGCAGGCTCAAGCGTTGTTTGCTGGTTTGGGATTCTGGGGAGCTTGCTGAACTTGGTTGGTATGGGGGTAGTAAGGAGCTGTGTGACCATAGCGGTTGCAGGAGGTACAGTGGCGACATGTAGAGTTGGCAGGGTGATGATAGTGACAAGTATCGCACTTGGGATGAACCCTAGTGTATGACTTCTTGGTGTTTTCAAGAGAAGCAGGGTTTGGAGTTGCAGCTGGTACAATCGCATTGCAGCCAGAGTTTTGAGACTTTCGTTTCTTATTCTTGCTGCCACATGATTGCTGGGTAATCTGGTTAGCTGGTTTAGAGGGGGCAGGTGTGCCAAACAGTTTATCACGAACACGGTTGCTGTTCAGACTGGCTGCTAGTCGGTAAGCTTCTTCGATGGAGTCTAGTTGTGCTGCTTCAATGGAGTCACACATGGCAGAGAGTAACCCATGAATGTACTTCGTAATCATGCGTTTAGGAATAGACACCAAATGAGGCACGATTATGCTGAGTTGCTTAAAATGGGTGTTATATGCCAGATTGTCATCACCAACTTGTTTCAGATGCCAAAACTCGTCCTTGAGCTTTTGCTGCTCATGAGGAGGGCAGAATTCGAGCATCATCAATTCCCTAACCTCGGCCCAGGGTAAATCATAAGCTTCATCATTTGAGCGGACATTTCTCTCATTAGTCCACCATTCCAATGCTCTGCCTTGGAAAACACAAGCAGCACTCCTAGTCTTTAGATGTTCAGGGCACTCACTGTTGATGAAACTAACTTCGATGCTGTCGAACCATTCCAGCATTGCAGTCACCCCATCACTGCCCGTGAAAGGCTTAGGGTTGCAGGAGACAAAGTGTTTGTAGTTGAAGCTCACAGGCTTAGGTTGGACCACTTTTGAGTCAACAGAGTAGGGAGGAGTGTTTGATCCCTGAATTTTAGTGACAATCTTGGGAACAATACGTGCGATCTGATCGGCCATAAAAGACATCATCTTCTTCTGGGTGTTAGCCTTAGACTTCTTGTGAGAGTTGGAAAGTCGGCTAGATGACATCTAGAGATTCAAAGAAGGAATAGATGAGACTCGATCATAACGTTTTTGTTAAATTGATTCGTATCATAGAGTACATCATATAGCGTATAAATGTTTCAAATTACATCACGTAGCACATATGTTTCACATAACACAGCAAGTTTCACATTGTATCACAAAGAATAACGAAAGCATCATAAATTTAATTTGCTCACAAGAGGTTATTATTGTTTTAGATTGCGAAGATACGTGCGAAGTGTGTAACGATTCTGAAATGAGCGAAACAATAAGTATAAAACCACATATTAATTGAGATAACATAAAAGAGAGGCTCATAAAACATAGGATTGTTTCGGGTAGAGAAACGTTGACTATTCCAAAGTGAATCGAAGTCCTTTTTCGAGTTAAGGGAACGTGCTTTGGCCTAATAGACAAATACTCTCATCGATACTTGACTAACAATATTTGTCCTTCCAGTTACTACACGTCCTTAATCGATTGGGAAAATTCGAAACTTTGGCGAGATTGAAAATCAAAGAGTGGAATATCAAGATGCGAGTTTCACCTCTAACTTGGTAACATCGTACCCTAGTATAGCTGGTACTTATCAAAAGATAAGACCACCAGAATATGAGATGGAAATTTCCTTCAAGGTTTGGATATTACTCCTAACTTGAGGGTAAATTTCGTGTAAAATACAAGTATAGCTGAATGAAAGTCTTCACCAAAGGCGGGAATCACCCCTATTTTGACGAGTCGTGTCGATTGTGTTACAAGAGTGTCTTCAAAGCATCCAAGTGTGTATTGTGTTAGCCTTAGGAAAGGCATGTATATTAAGAGACCAAAGAGAACAGAAAGAAGAGATTAAGAGAGAATGCAAGTAGTTTTAAAGAACACATAGTGAGAATGTTCCTAAACTATAGACTAGATAAAAGCATTCCTAGTTTTCCTAATTCCCTATAGTTATGGCTCTGATACCAATCTGTCACACCCCAACCGATGGCGGAAACATCGGGGCAGGACGAACAAATCGCTCAAAGCATCATAACGCTACTTGTTTCAATATAGATTAATCAAAATTTCATAATGATACTAAATTTTCATACAAACCATCACATAGTCAAAATTGTATCAAAATATCATCAAAGTTCAACATGTTCAAATTTTTGTTTTTGTAAGATGAGTTTCTAAGTTCATCATAGCTTAATTTCTTGTTTTCCTTCGCCTATCAACCTGCAACATGTATTAAAATAAAATCAACAAAAATGTTGGCGAGTATACAAGTTGTATACATACTATAAATAATATAAAAAATGTGACTTCCTCATATCCAACATGAATAACATAATACAAGTTTCAATCATGCTAAGCCAGCGTGTGACAACCCGAGTTTTCAAGGTTTCTACTCGACTTAATACTTGTTCACTAGGTGTTGTTTTTGTATTTATATATGGTGTGCATTATACGTGTGTAGGGTAATAATATATTTTGTATTAATATTATGATTGTATGATTAAAAACATGGAACCTTGGCCGAATACCCTACCCCACGAAATCACCCACCCGAAATCACCCTCCCCAACGAAAACACTCCTGGACGAAAACACCTTAGTGTTTTCGTCAGGAGGTGGGGCGACGAAAACGAATGGGCTTCGGCCCAGTAGCCAGCGATTATTGTGTGTTGATATTAATCTTTAAGCGAGAGTTTTTTTCGGCAAACCCTAATTACTTCTCACCTCCCCTCTCTCTACCCTTTGTACACGACGGCAGACGTGAGCATTCAAGCTTCATTCACCGATCGACTTACTATCTCCTTTGCTTAGGTTAGTAACCAACTATTAATGGTTATTAGATTTGTTTCGTCATGTACTATTGTTTGATTATCATGTGGTAACTGTGATTGTGAAGTGTTTAGGATCGTAGGACTGAATGATGATTGGTAAGTATCTAGATCTTCGTGTATCGTATGTTATGTTGGGATTAATCTTGATGGATATGTGATCATATATTATTTGAGTAGATGTTCATTGTTTCTGTTATGATAATCAATGATTTCAAACTGATATGAATGAACGATTTGTTGATTGAAACCGTCGAGATTGTTAGTGATGGTTAGGGTTGTTGCTGTAATACGTAACTGATGATGTTGATGATTGATGGAGCCGACGAAAACACCCCCACCCGACGAAAACACTACCCCAATGAAAACACTTTGGGATTTCGTCGCCCAAGTGTTTTCGCTAAAAGGTGATTTCGCCGGAAGGGCTTTCACCGCCAAAAGTGTTTTCGTCAAAAATGTGATTTCGCCAGATAGGGGATTTCGCAAAGCATGTGATTTCGTCGCATGTCTTTTCATGTGTATTCTGGCACAGTAACACTGTTAGTTTATTAATCCTGTTAGTTGTTAACTCTGTTAGATATAAACCCTGTTAGTTTATTTGCTCTGCTAGTTTATTAACTTGGTTAAGTTTATTAATTCTATTAACTCTGCTAAGTTTGGTAAGTATGTAACTCTGTTAAACATATTAACTCTGTTAAGTTATGTATGTAACTCCGTTAGTATGTTAACTCTGTAAAGTCATTAACTCCGTTAGGTTTGTTAAGTATGTTAATTGATTACCCATGTTAGAGTTGACTAAGAACTCAGTTATATGAAGTATGATTGTATGAACATGAATTAACTGTTATGTGTTACTTAATGATGATCGCTTAAGCACACTTTGTGACATAGATTGTATGTGAAACCTTATAAACATGTACTGATTGTGTATATGTGCATAACTATAGGACTTGACTGATTACTTGTGAGCACATAGTTTAGCATACCGAGCAAACCAAGGTGAGTTCACACTTTCACAAGGCATGGGATTCCCAAGGGTTGGGAATGGGTAAAGGATTTAAACCAACACTGTGTGATATCCTGGTCTGGAACACGTACACACCCTCTTACTTGAAGGGTGACAACATGTGATAAGGATTTAATTGGAAACTGCGTGATCTCCTGGTTTGGAACACGTACACACCCTCTTTACTGAAGGGTGGCAACATGGATTCTAGACCAAAACTCTATCATTAAGTCCATCATTTTTATATCGACTTAATCACCGGGCCAATGGCGAGCGGGTCATTAGTTAGATAGCGCTATTTAGGTTTGACAAGCCTCACACCGTGCCGCAGAGGACGGGCGTGAACTAATGGATCTGGGCACTAGTCAATGATGATAGACATTGACGTCAGGGCACCAACTTATTTTAGTCAGTGGTCGATATGGTAAACAGGTCTAGTGCTTAACATGGGGAAGCCCCCACCAACTATGGATATGTTTGGGAAACAGGGTAAACTGATTAACTTACGACTTACAAATTAACTCTCGATTTTTGAAACAACTTAACAATGAACACTAATTGTGAACTCGCTCAACTTTGTTGTTGACTCGTTGTTACATGCCTTGCAGGTCGTTAGGTACTTCTGGAGCTTGCACGGGGAGACGTGATCGTTGTGGGATATGGACTGTTATGTCCTATGCTTAATATTTGAACTTTAAACTATGTTTTGGTTATTTAAACATTACTATGCTTCCGCTGATTTTCTTAAACATGTTGATTTATTTTGAAACACCAATCATATTGCGTTTGGTTTTAATTACTTAATTGTATTGTTCAATATGATTGGTGGCTTGATGCTGGTCAGTCACGCCTCCAAGCGGTGATACTCCGCGAGTGGATTTTGGGGGTGTGACACGGCGTGATCAATATGTTAACCCAAGTTTCCAACGCGTTAATTGTGCCTTTCCTACATCGTCTCCGCGAAGAGGAGGTAAAAGATTCAATCTTAACAATACCCCAAGTCTCAAGGGCGGTGCATTAATCCTATAGCGCTATAATTGTCAAGGTGGCTAAACATAAGATTCAAACGTTCACATAGCACAAAAGAGTCACAAGTATCACAAGTATCATGTTTTCATGTTAAGATGGATAGAGTGTGATTATAAACAAGTTTCAAGTTTCGTGTGTTTGTATAGAATACATGTTGCATCCCAAAGTGTTTAAAACAAAAAGGGATCGAGTATACTCATAGTGAGTTCTTAGAACCTAAACACAGTTTGGTTGGATCGAAGGGAGCGCTGGATCAGCCTGCGTGCGGGAACAGAACATAAGTCCTCTAAGTGTTGACCCGGTCGGGAACAGAGTGTTGGACAGTGTGAAAATGAGTTAAGTGTGCAACAGGCTATCCGAGCGGATGGGTTCTATCCGAACGGATGATCATCCGGACGGATGGCCATTCGGTTAGCCCGTGGTTGTTTGTGAACTGTTAAAATTTTGAAGTTTTGATTAAAAATGTTTTATCAAAAGTGAACAATGATTATCCTCAGGGTTAGATCATTCGAACGAATGACCATCCGTTCGGATGGCCATTTTGGGGGTGTGACACGGCGTGATCAATATGTTAACCCAAGTTTCCAACGCGTTAATTGTGCCTTTCCTACATCGTCTCCGCGAAGAGGAGGTAAAAGATTCAATCTTAACAATACCCCAAGTCTCAAGGGCGGTGCATTAATCCTATAGCGCTATAATTGTCAAGGTGGCTAAACATAAGATTCAAACGTTCACATAGCACAAAAGAGTCACAAGTATCACAAGTATCATGTTTTCATGTTAAGATGGATAGAGTGTGATTATAAACAAGTTTCAAGTTTCATGTGTTTGTATAGAATACATGTTGCATCCCAAAGTGTTTAAAACAAAAAGGGATCGAGTATACTCATAGTGAGTTCTTAGAACCTAAACACAGTTTGGTTGGATCGAAGGGAGCGCTGGATCAGCCTGCGTGCGGGAACAGAACATAAGTCCTCTAAGTGTTGACCCGGTCGGGAACAGAGTGTTGGACAGTGTGAAAATGAGTTAAGTGTGCAACAGGCTATCCGAGCGGATGGGTTCTATCCGAACGGATGATCATCCGGACGGATGGCCATTCGGTTAGCCCGTGGTTGTTTGTGAACTGTTAAAATTTTGAAGTTTTGATTAAAAATGTTTTATCAAAAGTGAACAATGATTATCCTCAGGGTTAGATCATTCGAACGAATGACCATCCGTTCGGATGGCCATTTGGGCGAGTGATTTGCAGCTGAGGTTTTGCAAAATTTTCTAAGTAAGAGTTTTAAGTTTAACGGAGACAGCGTGATGACGTGTCAAACAACAGAATACACTAGATCTAGTTCATTCGGCCGGATAGGCTCAGCCCCTTTCGGACAAACGCGCTGCTTCTGATGAACATTCATATTTGACCCGTTAATCGGTCCATCTCCTTGGTGGAAATCCGTTTTCAAGCCCACTCTTGACTATGGAACGAGTCGAGAGCCGGATTGAGTCCCGATTCCATCCATATTTGCGTTAAACAGAAAAGAAGTTTAGAAATAAGTTGTAAAACGTGAAAGTTTATCAGATCTGAGCCGAAAACATGTGAAAATCTTTTAGATCTTGTATAAAAACGAGAAAATCCTTTAGATCTTAGAACAATCTCGATTTAATGGTGCTCCACAGCAGTTTGCCTAAGCAAAACGAGTGGAAACCACCTTCGGGAGGTCTAAAATCAGTGTTTCTGAGGCAATCTTGTGATGTGTGTGTGTGATTTTGATAAAGAAGATAGAGTAGAAGTGATTAGAGATGAAAATGGAACAAGATTTGATTGAAAAAGCTTACAAAATAGCCTTGAATCTTGTCTTGAGTGGTTGAGAGCGAATGAGCAGTGAATGGTGAAAATGGGGGTTCAAGTCCACTATTTATAGTTGACAGTGACTGGCCCATTCGACTGGTTATGTTCAGATAGCGAAGAGTTAAGTCGGTGGCGAGTGGCAGTGTCTGGATGGTCATCCGGACGCATGGTCATCCGAGCGGATGGCCATTCGGACGACCAGTTCGTGTTTGTTAGTTTTCCAATTTTAGTACGTTTTGCGAGCGAGGTCAAGTGTTGCGTTGCGTATTATTGTGAGTAGCATTTACGTTTAGTATTATTACATCTAGACGTTCAAATAGCATAAATAACAAGAGAATTTTCGTGTTCCGACTTCGTGTTAAGCTATTTTCTCATTCATTAAGTATCAAAGCATAATAAAGATTCAAGAATCTTGGATAAATACATCGTTCACATATAAGAAGCATCGCATAGAGTAATAGTTTGCACATAGTTTAAGACAATTAAGATTAAAATAGTCTCATTTTCATTATGATCAGTCGTCTCGAGTGTACAAGTATTACTGGGTAGGAAGTACGGTAAGACTTGCTAAGATAGTAAAAGCATCAAAACGCAGGGTGTCACACCCAATGTGTGTGTTGTGCCATGTCTGATGTTCAAGTTATTCCTGTGTGTATTGTCTGATGTGCATTGTGCATGTTATGTATTGTTGTGTGATATGTATGTTTCTTTTGTTGTGCTAATGCTAACAGTAATATATTGTTTTAGATTTGTGTACTATGATGGTCTAAGAAATAATTTTACTCATAGTATTAATAACCTTATTAAGTCGTTTATAACCTAATATAAAACAAAACGAATGATAAACTAACAAAAAAAAACAAGTACAACGATGTAAATTGCCTACTCCGTCGTAACGCATGGGTTTCCCACTAGATAAAAGATGTTGCATTATACTATATAATTTTTATTATAAGGGTTTCTCGCGTGTTGCAGCTGTAGAGCGTGGGTTCTTATATATACACACACACACACACACAAGGTATATATGTTTTTTTAACGTTTTTAGGTTTGAATTATGTTTTCGGCCCATATTGTTAATTTTGCTGCAACGTGCGGGTTCCACACTAGTATGCTAATCTTAAGCTTCTTCAAAATTTGATACTCTGAGCTTCAACTAAAGCATAGAGAGCTCGAACTCGAAACATGTAGAGCTCAAAGCGAGCCGAACTTAGGTTTTCTTTATTTAGATCGACAAGCCTAGAGCAAGGTTAGTATGGTTCGTAGCCAGACTCGATTTAATTACAACTGTAGTTTTTATGGGTCTAATCAAAGATATACCTACAGAAAGCCGAATTTAGTTTTGGGTTTGTAATATGAATAGTATAATGAGTAAATTGCAATTTGTGTCTTTATGGTTTGGGCCAAAATGCTCCTTGAATCCCTAACTCTTAAAAATTACTTGTTGAGTCCCTCTCGAACATTTTGTTGTCACCTGTGTTGCGTCCTTGGCTCAAACGGACTGGTCTAGAAGGGTTCCTTCGTCATTAATTTTGCCTTGAATGATGGGGGTATTATAGACTTTTAGGGTTTTTTAAACCTTTGACCACTGGCGGACCTAGGATTTTTTTTCATTGAGGTCCTTTTTTTGTGTAAGGATTTTTCACAACCAAACATTAAAATTTTCGAGTCGGTCATCGTAGTCGGGTCGGGGCTAGGAAATAATGTAGAAGCATTTTGTGGACATGAAACCACTACATTAGATGTTCGAAATTTTATTTGGTAATCAAGTGTTAAATAAAATCGACATTTAATTTATCATTTTAAAAAAGCAAATTAGAGGGTCAATGGGTGGTTGTGTTGTTTTAAAACACTAGTTTAATTTTGATTAAAAAAAATAAACTAAAAAAACAAGACATTTAAGACTTGAACTTGGGATATATTTGTTGAAAAACAAGGGGATTTACCACAACACCATCTTTGCTTTTAATACTATAGGGTCCAATTAATTTATTTTATGGGGTCCTTAAAAAATTTAACATACCGGTTCTACTATTTTCTAATAAAATATTGGGGTCCGTAGACCCCGATCCGGACTATGTGAGTCCGCCCCTGCCATTGACCAAATCCCACTTCATCTTCCCCAACCATATCACCATGACACCATCTCAATTAAAATCATGAGAATACTTGATTAAAATTGTCAAGGAAAAAAGAAAGATTCAAACAACCGTGTCTCATCAAACAACGTGTAAGATTCATAGGGCATGTAATCCACATTATCAGCATCACATGATTCATGGAGATGAAGTCTGAAGCCCCATTGTTGGATTAAAGATTGGGGATTCGGTAAAGAGTGTGCCTATTGGCACACTAAAGTGCCTATTGGCACACCAAACCTTAGCAAAATTAGGGTTTATCTACGCTGTGTATTGGTCAATACGCAGCGTATAGGGTTAACCTTATACGCTGCGTATTGACAAATACGCAGCGATTACCAAAATAATTATCGTTCCAAAATGATGACATTTTAACAAGATTGAACAAAAAACAGAACAAATGATTTTGGTTTGGGGTGTAAATTCTCTCCTGAAGAAGACTATGAAACACAGAAGAAGAAGAAATAACTGTGGCTTGTTCGAATGATGAAAAGAAAGCAGAGCTAAATAGACTTTGAAATTTACTCAAATAGGAAGCGTATTGATCTCTACTCCCCGTATTGCTTTATTCACGTGCCTGGACAACATCGTATCATTGTCAAATCAGTCTGACATACGCTGCGTAGAGACCTCTACGCAGCCTATAGGGTTAGCAGGATACGTTGCGTATAGGTCAATACGCACCCTATGTAAGACTGATTTGACATGGTACTAGGTTTGACTGTCTGGTCGTGTACCTACCCCTTACAAACGCTGCGTAGAGGTCAATACGCAGCGTATTGTGGTAACCCTATATGCTGCGTATTGGTCAATACGCAGCGTATGCAAACCCTAAGTGTGCAGATAGGCAAACTCAGTGTGCAAATAGTGAGAGCCTTCGGTAAAAATAGAATCAAGTTCTAATCATGGATGATGGATTTGGTAGCAAGGAACATAGCGGAAGCAAATCACATCCCAAAGAAGATGGTAAAAAATATGACAAGACGTTGCGCGTTTAATGGTAAAGGTGGTTCTTGATGTGTATCTTAAAATGAAAGGACGACTATGTAAAGAAATATATTTTTGTTGAATTTAAAACCTACACCGACTCTCATTTACTTTCACTTTCAAACTCAAACATACATGATACACCCACTTTTAGTGTTTTATAAACCTTTGACATAAACCTACTTCATCTTCCCCGCCCACCTACCTCAATTGAAGCACCACTGCCATACCACCATGAGACCACCTCTACTAAAATCATAAATAAGAATACATGATTAAAATTGTCAAGGAAAAAAATATTGAACCACACAATGTTTAGGTTATCCTATCTTAGGAAGATGGATCAGACACGTCGAGGTCTTATCCAAGAACTCCCGGTAGTAATTCATCTCCATACTTAGCTAAATATTGCGGGGTCGGATCTTAACAGTACATGTAATCCACATTATCTGCAGCACACTATTCAATTGTGGGATGTTTACTAGCTTCGATTAGGGCTAGTGACAGATCTAGAAGAAAAACTCAAGGGTATCCAATTTTTTTTAGTCTACAGCCGCCCGCCCATGAGAATTCAAGGGCTTTTTAGGAGCCTTGTGCGGCTAGTAAAAATGGCCCTATAATTTTTAGTCTAAGGTCATCCTTGAGAATTCAAGAGTCATTTGGATTTAGGTGTACGCCTAGTATGTGTGTGTGTGTATATATATATATAGTGGAGGGTTCAAATGAAAACAAAAATTTTGTAAAAATAAAAAGAATAAGTTTTAAACAATAGAAATACTCCAATTTAGTTCATTTAATATGTGTATTTAATGTTATTAATAAAAGCATATAGGTAAATTTCTAATTTTAATTAATTAGCTAACTTATTAAACTTATAACTCACATTTTAAATATGCTCTTTCAAGATAAAATAATTTAGGGTGAAGGACAATTTTCGACATATGTAGGATAAAGTTAAGTATGTGTAGGATAAATTTTAGTATGTGTATGATAAATTCTTAAATGTGTACGATAAATTTAGATATGCGTAGGGTAAATTTCAGTAAGTGTAAGATATATGTAGGATAAAATGTTTTCTGCTTTATGCTTTATTAATAAGAGATAACATAATTAATGAGAGGAGTTATAAACTATTTAATGTTTTACCATTATGCCCTTTCTTCTTTTTCTTCTCGCATTAAATTTCTTCTCAAATGAATTTCCCCTATATATATATATATACACACATACATATATATAGGGGACCGCTAAACTGAAAACCACCTCTAGTTGTAAGAACCATCAGAACTACACCGTACGGGGCGAGTTGGACCAAAATTTTTTTCATAAACGTAGTTGCGTGTATTATAAACACATTTGTAAAAAAAATTCAAAAAAAATATGTCGTGTGTGTAGTCTTGAGCACCACAAGTTTGTGTTTACGGGTACCGTAAATTTTAAAAAAAATTAACGGTACCCGTAAAAACAAACTTGTGGTGCTCAAAACTACACTCACGACATTTTTTTTTGAATTTTTTTTTACTAATATGTTTATAATACACGCATCTACGTTTATGAAAAAAAATTTTGATCCAACTCGCCCCGGATCAAAAAGTTCTCATGGTTCTTACAACTGGAGGTGGTTTTCATTTTAGCGGTCCCCTATATATATATATATATATATATATATATATATATATATATATATATAGGCAAATTATAGATAGAAATCTTATTTTAGTTAAGGAAACTATGAAACCTAAATTAATGGACATCCTTTAGCCACATGTTATACTTTTTGCAGATGTATTACATGTAACAAACAGAGACTGTCGCGTGTTACGTGCAACTGTTTTTGCAGACTTTCAGCTTTTTCTGAAATAGTAAGAAGTGTAACAGAACCAATCTCAACCCGTGATTTTTTTATTTAAACGATTGAGATGAGGTTTTCGGAGTTTTTGTAATTCATATAGGTTTTTTCTATCCCTCCTTATATATATATATATATATATATATATATATATATATATATATATATGAATGGAATTTAGATGGTTATACTGATAGACATGTTTACATGATGACACATCGTATGATGATGTATGCCACCATAGCTAAAAATAATAATAATAATAATATTGACCAAACAGTTTGTAAAATGATAGCTGCATGATTTACAGGTCAGTTAAAAGGTTGGTGGGATAACTATATAGGTGATAAACAAAGTCACATTTACGAACACATAAAATAAGAAGGAGATAAATAGGTTTCTGATGCTGTTTACACTCTAATCTTGACTATTATAGAGCATTTTACAGGAAGGTGGTCAATTTTGAAACTATAAGAACCTTGTTAAACGGGCTTAGATGTCCCACTTTGACCTCTTTTAGATGGTACAAAGATGTTTTCTTATAAGAACCCTGTTAAATGGGCTTAGATGTCCCACTATGACCTCTTTTAGATGGTACAAAGATGTTTTCTTAAGTAGAGTTTATGAACTTCTAGAGAATAATAGCTCTCACTTGGAAATCTAAATTCATTGATGGTCTTCCATCTTTGTTTGCTGAAAGGGTAAGAAAAGTCCTTAGAGGAACCAATATTCAAATTCCTTATGATAATTATACCTATGGCAAATTAATAGGGGTCTGTGTTCAAGAAGGTCTAACCTTGTGTAATGAACTAAAATTAAACCAACAAATTAAAAAACAAAACCTAACAGAAAAAAGACAGTTAGGACAATTTTGTGAGCAATTCGGCATGGGTTGCACTAGGGAAAAAGATAATGAAAAATTTTATAAAAATCATAAAAGAGCTTCTAGGAAGAAATATTTCCAGAAGAGAAGGGAAAAAAGGGAAAGAAGAAAAACCAAAAGGAAAGAAAATTGGGTTCCCACTTGTTACATATGAAAAAACAAAGGCCATAAAGCCAATGAATGTTACTAAAGAAAAACGGTGAAAAACAAGATTAATAGCTTAGACATAGAAGGGGATGTCAAAAATGAATTATATAAGATCTTTGATTCAGAACAGTCCTCAAATCATAGCACCGACAATAGCTCCGATTCAGAAAGTTGTGAGGAAGAATGCTGTAATAAAACAGAATCAGATAATGAGATGATATATAAAGTAATGTCTCAATTTCAAGATAATGATTTAAATGATAATGAAATTAATGTCATAGATAGTAATATCCTAGAAAATATTCTTAATAAAGTCAAAAGCGCAGAAGAAAAATTAAAGGTTCTTAGTATGATATACCAAAATGAAGAAAAACAAAAAGAAACTAAGATAGAAGAACCAGAGGGCTCTTATTCTATGAAATATATTCATAACATATTAAATCAAAGAAAAAATAATGCTTGAACCCCAGAAGATTTAAAAATGGAAATTACTAATCTAAAAGTAGAAATAATAAACTTAAAGAAACAAAATTATAATTTTGAAAAAAGAATTATAGATCTTGAAGGAAAGATCATAGTAGGAGAAATTGGTGAAGCCTCATCTCAAGCCTCTAGTAATAATAAGCTAATTCCTTCTGATATCACCACTTATAACCAATTATTCCCTCCTTTAGTAAGTAATAAAAATAAAGGAGAAGATGAATATATTCATACCATGGAGAAATATATTTCTCAAAAATGGTTAGTAAAAGTAACGTTACTGATAGATCATAGTTTCAAAAGGGACTTTGTGGCTCTAATAGATTCAGAAGCAGACCTAAATTGCCTAAGAGAAGGATTAATTCCTACAAAATAATTTTGAAAAAACTACTCATATTCTTAGAGCAGCTAATAAACAAGATATGGGAGTCAGATACAAACTTCCAAAAGCAAAAAATTTGCAATAATGGAGAATGTATCCCACATCTTTTGTTCTTATAAAGAACATAACAAATGAAGTTATATTAAGAACTCCGTTTCTCTCAAAAATATTTCCTCTCAAGGAGGTAAATAGAAAAGGTTTTAAAGCTTCTTATAATAATAAAATCTTATATTTTGAGTTTATAACTCAACCAATTGAAAAATTTTTAAATGAATTTCTTATACAAGCCAAGACTAGCCAAATAAATTTCCTTAAAGAAGAAATTAGTATTCATACAATTGAAGAAAGTTTAAAAAATCCCAAACTTATCTCAAAAAATTGAAATAATAAAGAATCAATTTATTAATGAAATATTTAATAAATACCCAAATGCTTTTTGGAATAGAAAACAACATATAATTTCTCTTCCTTATGAAGAAGATTTTAAAGAGAGTAATATTCCAACAAAGGCAAGACCTTGCCAAATGAACTCTGAGTACTTAGAGTTATGTAAAATAGAGATTGATTCTCTACAACAAAAAGGATTAATATATCCATCCAAATCTTCATGGTCGTGCACTGCTTTTTATGTCAATAAACACTCTGAACAAGAAAGAGGTATTCCTCGTCTGGTCATAAATTATAAACCTCTTAATAAAGTCTTGAAATGGATAAGATATCCAATACTTAATAAAATGGATTTGCTAGATAGATTATATGATTCCTTACTGTTTTCCAAATTTGACTTAAAATCTGAATATTGGCAAATTCAAATTGATAAAAAGACAGGTATAAAACTGCGTTTAATGTTCCTTTTGGACAGTTTGAATGGAATGTTATGCCATTTGGGCTAAAAAAACGCCCCCTCAGAATTTCAGAAAATTATGAATGAAATATTCATCCCCTTTTCTAATTTTATAATTGTTTATATCGATGATATATTGGTATTTTCTAAAGATATTGAAACTCACTTTAAACATCTAGAAATATTTAAGACCATCATTATAAGAAATGGATTGGTTATTTCTAGCCCAAAAATGATGCTTTTTCAAACAAGTGTCAGGTTTCTGGGTCATATTATAGAAAAAAGAAAAATAATTCCTATTAATAGAAGCATACAATTTGCTAATATATTTCCTGATAAAATTACAGATAAAACCAAATTACAAAGATTTTTGGGAAGTCTTAATTATATAGCCCCTTACTACAAAGACTTAACAAAAGATTCTGCTATTTTATATGATAGGCTAGAAAAGAATCCTAAACCTTGGGATGAAAATCATACTCAAGCAATAATAAAAATAAAACAAAAGGTTTCTAGCCTCCCTTGTCTAACCATTGCTAATCCAAATTGGGAAAAAATTATTGAGAGTGATGCTTCAGACATGGATATGGTGGAATACTAAAACAAGTCTCTCCTCAAACAAAACAAGAATATCTTGTTCGATTTGACTCTGGAATATGGTTAAATAGCCAAAAAAGTTATGCTACTATAGCCAAAGAAATTTTAGCAATCCTAAAATGTGTTTTAAAATTTCAAGATGATTTATATAATCAAAAGTTTATAATAAAAACTGATTGCCAAGCAGCTAAATTTATGTTTCAAAAGGACTTTAAACATGATGTTTCTAAACAAATGTTTGCCAGATGGCAATCACAGTTGCCTCCTTTTGATTTTGAAATAAAATATAAAAAAGGAACTGATAACAGTTTACCTGATTTCCTAACAAGAGAATATTTAAATGAATAATTTTGTTAAAGGACCATTAAAAACCAGTTATACTGGTTTAACAGAAGAAATTAATGAATATAAATTATATTTATTATATTATAAAAACAGATTTCAGAACATAATAAATGACCAAACTGTAGATCATCAACAATGGCTGGAGAAAATCTCTGAAAATTATGATATTATTAATAATTTAAGGTACCAAATAAAGATACTTAAAGAAAAAAGAATTATAATTTCTTGTGGTTGATTTCAGGCTTTATGGAAAAGATCAAAGGTCCCCTAAAAATAGCACACCATAATATTCATATGAAGATTCGTAATTTAGAAGCCTTAATAAGGAACAGGCAATACCAAATTTACGGTATTATGGAAAATTATAACATACACCCGGCAGAAAGAGCTAATAAACTTTCTGAAAATTTTACAGCATTACATAATTATAAGAATCAATTAAAGGTTCTTAAAGAAAAAGAGATAATAATCTCTTCAACCTGATTTTATATTTTCAGGAATGATTCCTCGAGGCAGAGGAAAACAACCCTTCTCCTCTAACAGAGGAAGAGGAAGGGGAAGAGGAAAAAGCCAAGATATAGTCTTGGCCCAGCAGGGAAATAGAAGACTTATAGCTTCTAGCATTGCTTCTGGCAGCTCGAATATTGATAATACTTCGAGCATTCAGATCAGCCTGGATGATCCTTCATATGAAAAGATCATAGCTATTATAAAAGCTCAAGAAGAAATAGAAGCTTCAAAGGCTCCTACTTATGCTCATGTAGCACAGGATGATGATGATGAATCATGGGTTATAACCGATAGACAAAAGAAAATAATTATTTTGAACCAGGAGGATATAAAATTCTTTGATGACCCCTGGGTTCTCATGCAAAGGTATATTGAACCAGCATCATATGATGCTACGTCTTATAAGCCTCGCCAATATTTACGAAAGTATTATACAAGTTTCTGAGTCTGCTGAAATAAGACATTTCTTCCCAGCAGATAAAAATAAAAATTCATACAATTTTAGTAAGATTTTCATAAAGTCTATTTTATCTCCTCAAAAATGGGGATTGAGTACTTTTAATGAAAGGGAGTTATGCACCAGTACCACTAATAGATAAACCTACAAATACAATTACTGGGATTATATCCATAGTTTTGAAAAATGCTTATTCTATGAAAATTCTAACAAAAAGCATTCATGGTTTATAAAAATTAGTGATGAAATTTATAAAGAAGGTATCCCGAATTGGTTTCAAAAATGGTTCGTTTTATATGGTCCATCAATCCAAATTCTTCCTGAACCATTTAAGGGACTTTACCAAGAATGGGTAACAGTCTCTCCAGATCTTATAGAAGCTGAGTATAATAAGACTTGGTTTGAGGGAATAGCCTCAATGTATTTCTTTATAGAATTTTCTATTCCTTGGATATGGAGATGGAAGCCTATAACAGGTTATACCCTGAGAGACAATTTTCCTTGTCTCAAAAGAACTTCTTATACAAAGTTCTGGTCTAAAATGACAAGAGTTAATAACTCTACAAAAGAATTGGAGGGCCAAGATACAATAAAAATGATCACCAGTAAAACTGAATATTATAGAATTCAGATTGAATAAAGATAGCAAAGACAGCTACCAAGTCCATTCGAACAACTGTCAAGGAGAATTATTAAAGATAAATAAGCAGTTTCAAAGGCTGATATTATTAAATCATATATGGAAGAAATGAAGAAGGAGCTCAGAAAGAAATTCAATAATGAAAGCTCTTCAAAAGCCATGTCTATTGAGTCCAATAGTCAAGATGATGATAATCGCTTCTCATGTTTAGCAGGAGAATCTCAGCCTACTGAAGAAATCCCAAATATAAGTCTGGATGATGACCTGGATGAATACCTCCAAAAGTTGGAAGAAGAATTTATTCCATAGAAAGAAGAAAAAGAAGAAATAAAAAAAGGACTGACACCTGTCCCGACTAGAGCCCCTGTTGATAATGGGAATCTTGATAATAAAAATAGCCATCATAATGGGCATCTTTAAACAAGAAATGGCCATCATAGGGCACTTGGAAATTGCCATCCTAGGGCACTTTGAAGAATAATGGGAATCGTTGAACAAGAGATGGCCATCATATGGCACTTTGAATAGTCTAAACAATAATAAGTCCTTTGTAAAATATTTTCTTTTTATTTCTTAGTTTTTGTTTGTTTTCGTGAGTTATCTACTATATATATGATTTGTGTGTGCTGGTGGGAGGCACGCTAATTCTTAGCCCCTCTCTTTCTTTCTAAGTTTCTGCACTTATAAAATATTAAGTATTATCAATAAAGGTTTCAACATTGAAGCTCCTTCGGTGTCTCAAGTAAGATATTTATTTTTTCTATTTCATATTTGTAAAAATCATGATGGGCTAAAATCCATAAAGTATTGAAGCATGACACAATAACATCCTTTGAAACATGGTCCTAATATTATTTTTTGGTTAAAACATAAACTGACTAGGTTAAGATTTTAAACTGGCAATTAATGATCTAAGGGAACCTTCGTCCACGACGAATCCCGCTTTTTACTAATTTAAGGGAGTTTAGTGTGACTGGTTTTAATTTACCTTATAAGTTAATTAGACGGATTTTAATCTTGTAAAACTTATCCCACTTTTGATACCAGTTTATGTTTATTAAAACATGATATGTATATATATATATATATATATATATATATATATATATATAGAGAAAGTGCAATGTACATTACGGCTTAACGTACATCACGTACGACAACATGCGTGATTATTGTATATAACATGCTTGATTTCAATTAGCCTTGGGTTTGATCAATTTTGTCCAATTCGATTCAAATTTCTTTTCGTTTCACTTCAAATAGGCTATTGTTCGGTCAATTTCATCGAATTGGGTTCGAATTCATCGTTGATTTTGAAAAGTTTCATCAATAAATCGACCCTCGAATTCAATCTGTAGAACAGAGCATGAATTTGTACGTTTGGAAATCGATTACGCCAGTGGTGGATTCGGTTTCGGAAGACCTGAAACATGAGGAAGTGTTATCGTTGGAAACGGAATCGAAGAAGGAGCTGGAATGATGATGCTCAACCCAGTTTTGGAGGTTGAAGATGATAATGAGATAATCACGCATGTGTATATTAAATAATAACGCATGTTGTTTTGTTGAGATTATAATGTGCGTGATTTTCCATTGAACGTGCGTAATTTCGTGACGTACTGGTCGTACGTTAAGCTGTAATGTATGTTAACCGCTCTCTCTCTCTATATATATTTATATACATATATACACACACTAGTAGCAGACACGTGTATTACGCGAGTTGGATAAAAAAAATATTAAACATTTAGTAACAAGATTTAGAATTATAATATTATATTTTGAGATAAGATATAATTGAAATTTCAACACTTTAAATTAGCAAGACATTTATGCTTTTATGTGGTTGTAACTTTGGTATTGGGAGTTTTTCAAAAAAAATGTATTTTTTACTTTTAACCCAAAGATTTTAATCTTTTGCATTTTAACCCCTTTCACTTTTTACTTTTAACAAAAAGCTTTTCATGTTTTGCAATATAACCCCCAACGCTATTTTAGTTTCAACTTTGGTACCCCATACTTTTTATCTTTCGCAAGTTTTCGTTTTAAGTTTCGTTATAAATTTTTCGAGTCAACACTCCACGACGTGTGTGTAGGATTCAACGTTTTTCGTCTGTTTTTCCCACTTGACAGACAGTCGCAACACGTTTATTATTTTTCGTTTGACAAGTTCGTCGCAACACGCGGGTCCTAGATTAACTTAGTTATTCTTTTCTACGTTTTACATTTATGTCTAATTTTTTCGTATTAGCACGCTGCAACGGGCGTGCGTGTTTCAACGATTTTACGTCTGTTTTCCGTTCTGTATTATTTTTTACTTTTTTATTTATTTTATTTTTACGAGCTCTTCTAATGTTGGTGGTCGTTGGCACTGCTGTGGTATTAGTGCTACTTGTCACACCCCCGAAATCCACATGCGGAGTACCACCGCTTGGAGGCGTGACTGACCAGGATCAAGCCACCAATCATATTGAACATAACAAGTAATAAGTAAAATTCAGCCACACAATATGAAAGGTGTTTCAAATCAAAACATTGTTAAGTGTTTAGCGGAAGCATAATTGTAAAACCCAATGTAAGTATTAAGTACGAAATAAATTTATGTTTTTAGCATGGCACACACTGCCATGTCCCACAACGACCGCGCCTCCCTGTGCAAGCTCTCTGAGTACCTAACGACCTGCAAGGCATGTAACAACGAGTCAACAACAAAGTTGAGCGAGTTCACAGTTAGTTGTTTAGTTATAGTATTCGTTTCGTAAATCATATGTTCGTTTTGTAAACCATGTATCGTATTAATTCGCATCGCGGTCTCCCAGACATGTGTGCGAAGATTGTGGGGGCTTCCCATGTGTTACCAGACCATGTGTATCGACTGCTACGAAAATGTAAGAGGTGCCCTAAGTCAATGTCTATCAGCATTGACCCTTTGCCCATAGTCCATTAGTACACGCCCGTTCGAACGACACAGTGTGAGGTTTGTTAAACCTAATAGCGCTATTAACTAATGACCCACTCGCCATAGGCCTCGGCGATTAAGTCGATATAATGAGGGACTTCAATGATAGAGATTTGGTCCAGTGTGTAATCTTGGCATCCTACCCATGGAGGATGGTTGTAACTACTGTTTAGTTCATTTACCCGTTCCCAACCCTTGGGAATCCCATGCCTTGGAAAGAGTGTGAACTCACCTTGGTTTGCTCGGTATGCTAAACTATGTGATCACAAGAAATCAGTCAAGTACTATAGTATGCACGTATTCTCAATCAGTTCAAGTTCGTAAAGCTTCACATGCAATCTATGACACAAAGTGTGCTTGACAGTTAACATCATGTATCACGTAAGCAGTAAATCAATATCTTGCAGTTCATGCTTCTCATAATTGTCTTTCACAGTTTATTCTAACATAATTATCCAATAACATACTTAACAGGGTTGGTAATCTTAACTGGATTAACATATATAACAGAGTTACATTTTTAATAGGGTTAGCATCTAGCAGAACTAATAAGCTAACTGAGTTAACAACCATTAGAGTTACACACTTAACAGAGTTACATTGTTTAACAGAGTTAATAAGGTTAACATCGTTAATAAACTTAACCATGTTAATAAACTAGCAGAGTAAATAAACTAACTGATTAACGTGCCAGAATACACACGAAATCACATGTGACGAAATCCCCTATCCTGACGAAAACACATTTTAGCGAAAACACTTGGGGCGAAATCCCTTGGGACGAAATCGCTTTTGGACGAAAACCCTAGGTGACGTAATCCAAGGGTTTTCGTCGAGTTGATGTATTGCGAAAACACTAAAGTGTTTTCGTCTGGTTCCCCGTGTTTTCGTTGGGTGGTGTCTTCGTCAGTTACATCATCATCAACAACATCGGTTACATATCACAGAAACCCTAATGGTTACCCGATTTCAACAACCAATAACTTTTAATCATCAGTTCAACCCGATCAATAAAAAGAACACAGTTTCGCGTATAACATCACCGTTCACATAAACAAATCCTAACCTACACGATTGATCATGCTTGTAATCGATAGTCATAACAATCAAGAATCATGGCCAAAACAATCTGTTATCATCAAGAATCAATTAGGGTTCGAAACTAACCGCGACACAAGGTAGAATACAGTGATGTTACGAGAGAGTTTGCTGCCGTCAGTCAATTAGGGAGAGTCTAGGGTTTTCCGATTAAACTCTAATCGTACAGGTTATAACGAAACACTATAGTTGCTCGCTACTGGGCCGAAGCCCATTCATGTTTTCGCCGGCCCCATAGTGGACGAAAACACTTAGTGTTTTCGCCATATGGGTGTTTTAGGCATAGGGGTGTTTTGGGTGGGGTGTTTTCGTGGAAGTAAAGGTGTTCGGCCAAGGTTCCTTTTTAAATTATGAAACATAAATTAGCACAAACACGTTATTAACATATTACTCAAAATAATAAACACCAAGTATATATATTAAACACACTTTGCAAAACAGGTACAAGCTTAAGTCGAATAGAGGCCTTGAAAACTCGGGTTGTCACACTACTTGGCACGATTTTTTACTAAAGTATTTAACCTATTAAGTTTTCTACAATAATTTGTTTCGAGTTTACAACTATATTTCCTTTACTTAAAAAAACTAATTTTTTATGTGCATATTTTTATGTACGTATCGATATAAATTCGATTTTCTCTACCTTTCGACGTGAACTTTTTATGGAAACGAGTCTGGTTAAATATAATATGTTTTCGTTTAAATAACAAATTTTACGTACATATTTTATGTACGTTTCGGTATAAATTCGAGTTGGTGTATGATTCGACGTAAACTTTTTAGGAAACAAGTCATGTCAAATATAATATGTTTTCGTGATTTTTATGAATATTTTCTAAATTTTGTTTCGATCCAAGTGGAGTCAAATTGCGGTTTCTTTTTTTCCTTTTTTAAAGCTCCAATTAATCTCTTTTGATTATACGTGTCAGCATTTATGTTATAATCATTACATTTTCTATGTTTGACTCGGGCCACTAATAATACGTTATAATTGTACGGTATAAATTTAATTTTTTTATGTTTTGATCTAATAGCAATGATTATATAGGTTGCATTGAGTTTAATAGGTTACATTGAAACACGTGTTTTCATATGATTAACGCATCACATAAAGTTTGAATTAATCCATTCGATGTTTGTGATGTATCCGCGCTGCAACGCGCGCATGTTTTCTTCCCAGTTACATATGAATTAGGTAGAGATACTTGTATTGTAAAACTGTTTTTAAAAGCAAAATCATTAATCAACCTTTTTTAATCCGTACTTTTTAGTACACTCACTCTCTAATAAAGTGGGAGAATGAAAACAATTAGTTATACGGTTCCAAAATAATTTTATTTTTACATTTTAAAGTATATATTAATTATTCTTTTTTAATTAATGGGTATACGACACACGAGGACATATCCAATATTTTTTTTATAACACTTTGCATTTTATTTAGTTGTCTTATAAATAATATTTAATTGATAATAATAATATCTTTAAAAAATGAAAACTTATTAATAAAGTAAAAAATCTAATACGATAAATAAACAAAATAATAGAAAAATAAAACAAACAAAAAGTGCTTATAATAAATTAAATAAACAATTAAATATTAAATGAAGTTTGACCAACCGTTACTTTTTACTTTTTACAGAGACTTTATTTCCTTTTTTCGTGTAAGATTAAATATATTTATTATGTTATATTTAATTATGATGCCATTATAATCGTTTATATAATATAAATCAAAACATATTATACCTATAATATGATTAGTTGGTTTCATTTGGTCTTCTCGTTCCCAGGTGAACTCTGGGCCACGACGGGAGTTCCAACGAACTCGAACCAGAGGTATTCTAGTGTGCTTGAGGACCTTCACATCTCGGTCCGTGATTTCAACTGGTTCCTCGATGAATTGCAACTGATCGTCGATAGTGAGCTCCTTCAAAGGAACTATGAGGGTCTCATCTGACAGACATTTCTTCAGATTTTACACGTGAAAAACGTTGTGAACTCCCCCAAGTTCTGCTGGTAGGTTCAGTTTGTAGGCCACTTTGCCTATTCTCTCTATGATTTCAAACGGTCCGACGTACCGCGGATTGAGCTTGCCTCGTTTGCCAAAACGAACTACACCTTTCCAAGGTGAGACTTTGAGTAGTACTCGATCCCCAACCTGGAACTCAAGTGGTTTCCTGCGCTTATCGGCGTAGCTTTTCTGACGGTCACGAGCTGCCGCCATACGTTGTCGTATCTGAGCAATTCTTTCTGTTACGTCTACTACAAGTTCTGGACCCGTGATCTGACTATCACCCACCTCTGCCCAACAAAGAGGTGATCGGCATTTACGCCCGTACAATGCCTCAAATGGAGCGGCTTGAATGCTGGTGTGGTAACCGTTATTATACGAAAACTCCACCATAGGGAGGTGTTTTTCCCAGCTGTTGCCGAAGTCGATTACACATGCACGCAGCATGTCTTCTAGAGTTTGAATAGTGCGCTCAGACTGCCCATCCGTCTGAGGGTGATAAGCTGTGCTCATGTCTAATCGTGAGCCAAAAGATTTGTGCATTGCTTGCCACAGTTCCGAAGTAAAACGTGCATCACGATCGGAAATAATGGAGGTTGGCACCCCGTGCCTTGAAACCACTTCCTTTAAGTAAATGTCTGCTAAGGTAGAGAACTTGTCTGTTTCCTTGATAGGCAAGAAGTGTGCAGACTTAGTGAGTCGATCCACGATCACCCAAATAGTATCGTTTCCACGTTGAGATCTAGGCAGGCCAGTAACAAAATCAATGGAAATTTCCTCCCATTTCCATTGCGGTATTTTTGGTTGCTGGAGTAGGCCCGATGGTTTCTGGTATTCGGTCTTGACCCTCGCACAAGTCAGACATTTGCTAACGTAAGTTGCTATGTGGGCTTTCATAGTAGGCCACCAATACGTAGTTCTGAGATCGTGGTACATCTTATTCGAACCAGGATGTACCGAGTAGCGAGACTTATATGCTTCATCCATTACCAGCTCTCGTAAATTACCATAGAATGGGACCCAGATGCGTCCTGTTACGTAATAAGCGCCATCTTCCTTTTGTTCTAACCGTTGCCTTGAGCCGTGTAAGGCTTCAGCCCTGACGTTTTCTGGTTTCAATGCTTCTATCTGAGCATCTCGTATCTGTGCAGGAAGACTAGACTGGATGGTAAGTTGTAACGCTTGTACACGCCTAGGTGTAGTATCCTTTCGACTGAGGGCGTCGGCCACAACATTGGCCTTTCCTGGATGGTACTTGATGGAACATTCATAATCATTCAGTAGCTCGACCCATCGACGTTGTCGCATGTTCAGTTCCTTTTGCTTGAAGATATGCTCGAGACTCCTGTGATCGGTGTAGATGGTGCACTTGGTACCGTACAGGTAATGTCTCCATATCTTAAGTGCGAAAATAACGGCTCCCAGCTCCATGTCGTGTGTAGTGTAGTTTCTTTCATGAACTTTAAGTTGACGTGACGCATAAGCAATGACCTTGTCACGTTGCATCAACACACATCCAAGACCCTGAATGGATGCGTCGCAATAGACCACAAAATCGTCTGTGCCCTCTGGCAATGAGAGAATAGGTGCGCTGCAGAGTCTATCCTTTAAATGCTGAAACGCTGATTCCTGAGCATTACCCCAACGATAGGTGACCCCCTTCTGGGTCAGTAGAGTAAGCGGCTGCGCAATCTTCGAGAAGTCTTTGATGAACCTTCTGTAGTAGCCCGCCAAACCCAAGAACTGGCGGATTTCTGTTGGTGTACGCGGTGCAGGCCAGTTCTTAATCGAGTCTACCTTGGATGGATCAACATGAATCCCATCCTTGTTTACCACGTGGCCTAGAAAGTGGACTTCCCGAAGCCAAAAGTCGCATTTCAAAAACTTGGCGTATAACTGCTCTGTTCGAAGAAGTTCCAAAATAAGTCGGAGATGGTGCTCGTGTTCCTCCCGACTCTTAGAGTAGATCAGAATGCCGTCGATGAATACAATCACAAACTTATCCAAGTAAGGCTTGCACACTCTGTTCATAAGTCCATGAAGACTGCAGGTGCGTTTGTTAACCCGAATGGCATAACTAGAAACTCGTAGTGGCCGTAGCGAGTTCTGAATGCTGTTTTGGAGACGTCCTCGTCCCGAACTCTCAGTTGATGGTAGCATGACCTCAGATCAATCTTTGAATAGTAGCTCGACCCTTGCAACTGATCGAATAAGTCATCAATACGTGGAAGAGGATAACGGTTCTTCACTGTCACCTTGTTGAGTTCGCGATAATCTATGCACATACGGAAGGTACCGTCTTTCTTCTTCACAAATAATACTGGAGCTCCCTAAGGCGAAGAGCTAGGCCGAATGAAACCCTTATCCAAGAGTTCTTGTAGTTGTGTAGATAGTTCTTCCAGTTCTAATGGAGCTAAGCGATACGGTGCACGAGCTATTGGTGCTGCCCCAGGAGCTAGTTCGATTTGGAATTTGACCTAGCGATGAGGCGGTAGCCCAGGTAAATCTTCAGGAAACACTTGAGGAAAATCGCGTACAACTGGAATATCCTCTAATTTCTTCTCTTTCGTGGATGTGTCAGTAACAAGTGTTAAAATAGTGGTGTGACCCTTGCGCAAACACTTCTGGGCCTTAAGAAAGGAGATGATGCCCACCACAGCACCACTCTTGTCGCCTTGAATTTCGAGAGGTTCATTACCAGAACGAGGGATATGAATGATCTTCTCTTTGCATAGGATCTCTGCTTGCTGTTGGGATAACCAATCCATCCCAATGACGACGTTGAAACTACCCAGAATTATAGGAATGGGATCGATGGAGAAGGTCTGACCAGCGAGGACAAGATTACAACCCTGAACTATGTGTGTGGCCTCTAGACTTTTACCATTTGCTAACTCTACGACATGCTTGGTGTTCAAAAGTGTTGGTGTGCGCTTGAGCATTTGACTAACTTTTTGAGACACATAACTGGTATCCGCACCCGAATCAAATAAAACAGTAACATAAAAGTCATCGAGAAGGAACTTACCTATCACCACATTAGGATCAATCCTTGTTTCACCCTGCCCCAGCACGAACGCACGACCCCTAGCACTGTTGTCATTATTGTTTCCCCCATTGTTGTTCCCGTTGCCCTGATTATTGTTGTTGTTGTTCTGATTTTGATTTAACTGGGGGCAGTCCCGCTTAAAGTGGCCTTCAGCACCACGCTGAAAGCATCCCCTGTTGCCTCGCTGTTGCCGCTGCTGGTTCTGTGGAGCGGGTGGTTGCTGTTGTTGGTTTTGATTCGCAGGTCGTGAGCTCCTGCAATCCTTAGCTTCATGACCCATCTTGAGACATCTCTGACAACGACCCTTGTTGCACTGACCATTGTGGTGCCTGTTGCATGTGTTACACTTCAGGAGGTTTCCTTGATATCCACCCTGCCTTTGACTACCAGAAGATTGCTGACCAGGGCTCTGATAGTCATCAATCTTTCGCTGTTGTGCCTGGGACTGAACTGAAGTCGAACCCTTGCTGGAGGCTCCATCCCATTTTCGCTTGTTATCACTGGGAGTAGCAGAAGTAGTAGTAGTAGTAGCACCGATACGCTTAGGCAGCCTGTTCTGTTCCACTGCCTGGTCTGTGAGACTATGAGCAAGACGAGTAACATCCTGGATGGTAGCAAGGTTAGCCGAAGTCACATGGCTTTGAATTTTTGGTACAAGACCCCTGAGATACAGCTCGATACGCTTGATGGGAGGATCCACCATAGTTGGACACAAGATGGCCAGCTCATTTGACCTTTTCGTATACGCCTCTATCCTGACCCTATCATCTTCTGGTTAAAGAACTCCACTTCCAACTTGTGGATGTCATCACGAGTGTAGTATTCCCGCTTGATCAATTCTTTGAAATCGTTCCAAGGGGTGGCGTTAGCAGCTGCCAGCCCTAACATCTGAACTTGTGCATTCCACCAAGTCAGCGCAATGCCTTCGAGAGTACCAGTGGCATACTTCACCCTGCGAGCCTCAGGGCATTCACACATCTCAAAGACGGACTCGAGCTTCTCAAACCAATAGAGGAGTCCGATGGCTCCTTCAGTGCCACTGAATGTGCTAGGACGACAGTCCATGAAGTCTTGAAGGTGCAAACAGGTGGCTGAGCGTGCTAACCTGTTGTGTAAAAGGACAGTACAACGTTAAACACAAGAGTTGGTTTAGGAGTGTAGGATCGAAAGATCCTAGAGTGAGTTACAAGTGCAGGGTATACCTCCTGCTTGAGCGGCTGCAAGTGCCGCAGCAACTTGTTCGTTGATCAAAGCCGTCAGCTGGGCTTGAGTCATGTTAACACGTCCACTCATGATCTTCATACCAAAAAGGAAACATGAGTGAGAGAGGTTCGCGAAAGTGCAATGACAGAAGAGAGTAAGCACACAAGTGTTCTCAAGCAATAGTTGTTACATTTATCTAAGCATACCCTGAGCAAAGTTCTACATAATCTAGCAAGTAGGCAATGTACACATAAACCATATCACCTAGAATGTCGAGTCTTGCACGTGGAGCGAAGCGTCGTTGTGGATCGTTGAGCACTGTACAGATTATAGTCTGATTTTAATAAAACCTTTTCCCCTTATTAAAACTAAGTTCACTATAACCAATGGCTCTGATACCAATCTATCACACTCCCGAAATCCACATGCGGAGTACCACCGCTTGGAGGCGTGACTGACCAGGATCAAGCCACCAATCATATTGAACATAACAAGTAATAAGTAAAATTCAACCACACAATATGAAAGGTGTTTTAAATCAAAACATAGTTAAGTGTTTAGCGGAAGCATAATTGTAGAACCCAATGAAAGTATTAAGTACGAAATAAAGTAATGTTTTTAGTATGGCACACACTGCCATGTCCCACAACAACCGCGCCTCCCTGTGCAAGCTCTCTGAGTACCTAACGACCTGCAAGGCATGTAACAACGAGTCAACAACAAAGTTGAGCAAGTTCACAGTTGGTTGTTTAGTTATAGTATTCGTTTCGTAAATCATATGATCGTTTTGTGAACCATGTATCGTATTAATTCGTATCGCGGTCTCCCAGACATGTGTGCGAAGATTAGTGGGGGCTTCCCATGTGTTACCAGACCGTGTGTATCGACTGCTACGAAAATGTAAGAGGTGCCCTAAGTCAATGTCTATCAGCATTGACCTTTTGCCCATAGTCCATTAGTACACGCCCGTTCGAACGACACGGTGTGAGGTTTGTTAAACCTAATAGCGCTATTAACTAATGACCCGCTCGCCATAGGCCTCGGCGATTAAGTCGATATAATGAGGGACTTCAATGATAGAGATTTGGTCTAGTGTGTAATCTTGGCATCCTACCCACGGAGGATGGTTGTAATTACCATTTAGGTCATTTACCCGTTCCCAACCCTTGGGAATCCCATGCCTTGGAAAGAGTGTGAACTCACCTTGGTTTGCTTGGTATGCTAAACTATGTGCTCACAAGAAATCAATCAGTTCAAGTTCGTAAAGTTTCGCATGCAATCTATGACACAAAGTGTGCTTGACAGTTAACATTCATGTGTCACGTAAGCAGTAAATCAATATCTTGCAGTTCATGCTTCTCATAAATGTCTTTCACAGTTTATTCTAACATAATTATCCAATAACATACTTAACAGGGTTAGCAAACTTAACTGGATTAACATATATAACAGAGTTGCATTTTTAACAGGGTTAGCATCTAGCAGAACTAATAAGCTAACTGGGTTAACAACTATTAGAGTTACACACTTAACAGAGTTACATTGTTTAACAGAGTTAATAAGGTTAACATCGTTAATAAACTTAACCAAGTTAATAAACTAGCAGAGTAAATAAACTAACTGATTAACATGCCATAATACACACGAAATCACATGTGGCGAAATCCCCTATCCTGACGAAAACACATTTTAGCGAAAACACTTGGGGCGAAATCCCTTGGGAAGAAATCGCTTTTGGACGAAAACCCTAGGCGAACGAAATCCAAGGGTTTTCGTCGAGTTGATGTATGGCGAAAACACTAAAGTGTTTTCGTCTGGTTCCCCGTGTTTTCGTTGGGTGGTGTCTTCGTCAGTTACATCATCATCAACAACATCGGTTACATATCACAGAAACCCTAATGGTTACCCGATTTCAACAACCAATAACTTTTAATCATCAGTTCAACCCGATCAATACAAAGAACACAGTTTCGCGTATAACATCACCGTTCACGTAAACAAATCCTAACCTACACGATTGATCATGCTTGTAATCGATAGTCATAACAATCAAGAATCATGGCCATAACAATCTGTTATCATCAAGAATCAACCCCTAGTCATAATCTAACAAAAATCAACAATGGTTAATGCAGGTTTCTAACAGATAGCCAAGAGACGATTTAAATCAGACAATTCATATAAAGGTTCGAAACTAACCGCGACACAAGGTAGAATACAGTGATGTTACGAGAGAGTTTGCTGCAGTCAGTCGATTAGGGAGAGTCTAGGGTTTTCTGATTAAACTCTAATCGTACAGGTTATAACGAAACACTAAAGTTGCTCGCTACTGGGCCGAAGCCCATTCATGTTTTCGCCGGCCCCATAGTGGACGAAAACACTTAGTGTTTTCGGCATAGGGGTGTTTTGGGTGGGGTGTTTTCGTGGAAGTAAAGGTGTTCGGCCAAGGTTCCTTTTTAAATTATGAAACAT
Organism: Helianthus annuus; assembly: GCF_002127325.2. Classification (NCBI taxonomy): domain Eukaryota; kingdom Viridiplantae; phylum Streptophyta; class Magnoliopsida; order Asterales; family Asteraceae; genus Helianthus; species Helianthus annuus. Next base: position 106,036,653 of record NC_035435.2, on the reverse strand, counting down.
AAATTAACACAAACACATTATTAACATATTACTCAAAATAATAAAAACCAAGTATATATATTAAACACACTTTGCAAAACAGGTACAAGCTTAAGTCGAATAGAGACCTTGAAAACTCGGGTTGTCACACTACTTGGCACGATTTTTTACTAAAGTATTTAGCCTATTAAGTTTTCTACAATAATTTTTTCGAGTTTACAACTATATTTCCTTTACTTAAAAAAACTAATTTTGTATGTGTATATTTTTATGTACGTGTCGATATAAATTCGATTTTCTCTACCTTTCGACGTGAACTTTTTATGGAAACGAGTCTGGTTAAATATAATATGTTTCCATTTAAAAAACAAATTTTACGTACATATTTTATGTACGTTTCGGTATAAATTCGAGTTGGTGTATGATTCGATGTAAACTTTTTGGGAAACAAGTCAGGTCAAATATAATATGTTTTCGTGATTTTTATGAATATTTTGTAAATTTTTTTCGATCCAAGTGGAGTCAAATTGCGGTTTCTTTTTTTCCTTTTTTAAAGCTCCAATTAATCTCTTTTGATTATACGTGTCGGCATTTCTGTTATAACCGTTATATTTTCTATGTTTGACTCGGGCCACATATAATACGTTATAATTGTACGGTATACATTTAATTTTTTTATGTTTTGATCTAATAGCAATGATTATATAGGTTGCATTGAGTTTAATAAGTTACATCCAAACACGTGTTTTCATATGATTAACGCATCACATAAAGTTTGAAGTAATCCATTCGATGTTTGTGATGTATCCGCGCTGCAACGCACGCAGGTTTTGTTCCCAGTTACATATGAATTAGGTAGAGATACTTGTATTGTAAAACTATTTTTAAAAGCAAAATCATTAATCAACCTTTTTTAGTCCGTACTTTTTAGTACAGTGTCACTATCTAATAAAGTGGTAGAATGAAAATAATTAGTTATACGATTCCAAAATAATTTTATTTTTATATTCTAAAGTATATATTAATTATTCTTTTTTAATTAATGGGTATACGACACACGAGGACATATCCAATATTTTTTTTTATAAAACTTTGCATTTTATTTAGTTGTCTTATAAATAGTATTTAATTGATAATAATAATAATATCTTTAAAAAATGGAAACTTATTAATAAAGTAAAAGATCTAATACGATAAATAAACAAAATAACAGAAAAATAAAAAAACAAAAAGTGCTTATAATAAATTAAATAAATAATTAAATATTAAATGAAGTTTGACCAACCGTTACTTTTTACTTTTTACAGAGACTTTATTTCCTTTTTTCGTGTAAGATTAAATATATTTATTATCTTATATTTAATTATGATGCCATTATAATCGTTTATATAATATAAATCAAAATATATTATACCTATAATATGATTAGTTGGTAATTGTTGATGGACCGATTTACCCTTATTAACTAATTAAGATTCCCCTTCGGTATATATAAGGAGATTACTAGAGAGGAATTAAGGCTAGACATTTATATAACATCAACACACAATTCGTCCCCTCCTCTCTCTCCGTATTCACGAATTCCTAACCCTAGAATTCGGTACTACCATCAAGAACATACATCCTAAACGGGAATCAGATTAAGCTGAATATCATGTTAAACTCCATGGCTGCATCTGTAACTGGCCTATCTGCTGGCATGTCTGCTGTACAGTTATTATTTACATGATTTCCATTATTTTTAAACAAAACTGATCAACATGTGGTACTTGTGCATATGTTGCTTAATCAGTTTTGTTTGTTTCTCTGAATCTGGAATTAAAATCTAGAAAACAAACTTTATGAAAACCTGATAAAACTCAAGAACAAGAAATTCGACTAAACTCTATATTCACGGATTTTTATGTTCTAAACAGATGTTTAATCACATCCCTAACTAATGATAATTTTTTAAATCTGTATAAGTGTATTAATTTTCAGATTTCTATTCCAGAATTTAATTTTATTAAAAATTAGGGTTCATATAGTTCTCGAGGAAATTCAAATATATTCCTATTCATTTTGGAATAAATTTAGAATAAATGTTGTTTTTTTCCATTTTGATTAAGTTTTATCTAATTAAGATTTCAAAATCTGTTAATTTTGATGGATATATTATTTTCGAAATCATTTGGATAAGTATAAAATAACACTTAAATAGGAAACATGATCTCCCATGATCCCCTTATTTTCAAACTTCACCCTTTTCACAACTAACTTCTAATCATCAGGTGATTCTTTTCTTGGAGAACAAGTTTTCGAGAACTATAAGAGATTTCGAGATTTCATAAGACTCGAAACCTTAAACTAACTCGAAATCTCATTAAAATTCGAGAACAACAGGCAACTCGAAATTCCATAACATGTCGAAATCTCATAAGTCAAAATCTCAGAAAAACTCGAAATCATAACTTTTCAAGATCAACAGAGATTTCGAGATTTCACCTGGAACTCAAAAACTCACTTTATTTCTAGAAAACTCATGTTTTCTCGAAATCTCACCTTATTTCTCGAAAACTCATGTTTTCTTGAAAACCTATGTTTTCTCGAAATAGCTTGACTTGAATGAGCTTTTTATGTATCACTTCTTCTTAAAGTTGATTTGATACATCTATCTTATTGTTCAAGTATAAAGAACAGCTATGTTAATTATGCCTTAGAAACATGAAAGTCTCATTTCTACCTATAGGTGATTTGATTCATTCATGACTTGCATATTTAACAGTGCATAACTAAGGTAATTGTCACACTTCTGCCCAAAGGTGATCTGTCACAATTACTTTGCAGACACGCTTAGATGATTACACTTCTTCCCAAAGGTGATTTGTTTTCATTTAAATAAAATTTTTTAATAACTTAGTCTATTAATTTGATGTTAGTAATAGACATATCATAGCTTCATAACTAAATGGTAATTACCTATGTCTGCCTTAGTATAATATGCCCTAAGATCACACTAAGACTTCTAACTTAGTATCACAATGCTCTCATCTACTTTCCACTAACAACTCCCAATTGCGGAATTCCACCATTGACATTGACTGGTGATAACTTTACTGCCTTGAAAGACTCTCTCATGCTAACTCTTGCATTGTTGGATTTTGACTATGCTTTAAGAGAGCCTAAACCTGCAACACTTACTCCTGAAAGTACCCTTGCTGAGTAAATTATTTCCAAAAAGCGGACTAGGTGCAATCGCATGTCACTCATGTTCTTGTGGCAATCCATAAGCACTGCAATAAGAGGAGCCATTCCAGATTCTAACTATGTTGATCGATGATAGAGTTGGTCCTTGATCTGTTACAAAAGAAGAAGGTGGGTGGGGTAGGGGTGAGGGTGGTTCTAGTTTGAGGTAGAGATAATGAAGATAAGGCGTGGGCCCATTTGTGTTTTTTTTAATGTTCAAGAGTAAAATAGACATTCTACATACATTTAACTAAGAAGTTTAACACAAGTTAGCGATAAGGATTACACGTGTTTAAAAATTGCAACTATTGAGACCAACTTTATAATTATTGAAGCTTTAGGACTAACTTTGCAAAAATTACAACCACGGAACCAATTAGGCATTTAACTCACTTTTAAATTTAAAAGCCGTTACAAATCCAACAAAACCTGATGTTTTAGTTCTCGTAAAATTGGTAAATGAAAAGAACGCCCATTAGGCCAGCACTACCTTAACTATAGACTAATAGAGTATGATTAAGATGTCACACTGATTTAGGGTGTCTATTGTTTTAACGCTCACACTATTTTCAAAAGCTATGATTTTGGTTTTACACCTTCACATATATATGACTCATAGAGTAACCGGTTGTATAAGAGAATGTTGTACAAAAAATGTTAGAGAATATTTTTATGTTTTTATCTATACGAGCTGTGTAGAATGTTATTCGGCCATTTGATGCTATACGACCCAAAACTCATATAATGTATTACGACTCGTATAATGTTATACTGTTCATATAAAATGTTATATGACCCTATATTTTGAGCATCTATGTGAGTCGTATAGTATTATACGACCCAATATTTGTCATGTTAGATTATTTTATATGACCGGTATAGAGGGAGTGAAAATAAGATTTTAGGGTCGTGACTTTAATTTTTAACACCCTTATTTTGTTTATATAGTTTTTTTTCGTCGACTTATTTGATTTATTGAAACCGTTCTTATGGCTCCTGTTATTTAACTTCTATTGTATTGTCATACTTATATATATAGTGGAGAGTTCAAATGAGAAGAAATTCTTTGTAAGAAGAAAAAAGAAGAAATTTCAACCAATAGGAATGCTTCATTAGACTTCATTTAATATTTGTACTTAATGTAACTATAAGGGTATAATGGTAAACTTACATACATCATTAATTGGTAGTTTCATCTTTAATAACTAACTATATTAAATTTGTAACTTATTTTTAAGATATATATTTTTCTCAAAAAATAAAAATAAAAATTCATTTATAGTGTAGGATAAATACGAGACGTGTAGGATAAATTACTAGTTGTGTATCATAAATTTCAATATGTGTAGGATAAATTTCGAAATGTGTAGGATAACTTTTGATGTGTGTAGACAAAATTTTTTAGTGTGGAGGATGATAGTCTTAATGACTAATTAATTAGTCAAACATAATAATAAATGAGATGAGAAAAAAACTACTTAATGTTTTACAATTGTACCCTTTTGTTCTTTTTATTCTTAATAAAATTTTCTTCTCAAATGAACCTTCCCCTATATATAGGGGAAGGTTCATTTGAGAAGAAATTTAATGTGAGAAGAAAAAGAAGAAAGGGCATATTAGTAAAATACTATTTCATTTATAACTCATATCATTAATTTTTCTCTCTTTAATTAATTAGTCAAATAGTAATTAATTATCCTACATATAATATACAAAACCTACACATATCAAAATTTCCTACATATACCCTACACCTTATAGAATTTTATCCTACACAGTCGAAATTTATCCTACACACCTCGAAATATATCCTACACAACTCGTAATTTATCCTACACAACTAGTAATTTATTCTACACTTTAAATTAATTCTTTTTTAATTTGGAAAAAAAATATATATTTTGAAAAGGAGTTACAAATTTAATTTAATTAGTTATTAAATGGGAAGAATACAAATTAATGATTTATGTAAGTTTACCAATATACCCTTATATTAAAATTAAATGCAAATATTAAATGAAGTAAAATGGAGCATTCTTATTGGTTGAAACTTCTTCTTTTTTCTTCTTACAAAAAATTCTTCTCATTTGAACCCTCCACTATATATTTAAATTATTATATATATAGTGGAGGGTTCAAATGAGAAGAATTTTTTTGTAAGAAGAAAAAAGAAGAAGTTTCAACCAATAAGAATGCTTTATTTTACTTCATTAAATTTTTACATTTAATTTTAATATAAGGGTATATTGGTAAACTTACAAAAATCATTAATTTGTATTCTTTCCCTTTAATAACTAACTACATTAAATTTGTAACTCCTTTTCAAAATATATACTTTTTTTCAAATTAATAAAAAACAAGTTAATTTAAAGTGTAGAACAAATTACTAGTTGTGTAGAATAAATTACAAGTTGTGTAGGATATATTTTCGAGGTGTGTAGGATAAATTTCGACTGTGTAGGATAAAATTCTATAGTGTGTAGGGTATATGTAGGAAAATTTTGATATGTATAGGTTTTGTAGATTATATGTAGGATAATTAATAATTATTTGAGTAATTAATTAAAGAGTTAATAATTAATGATATGAGTTATAAATGAAATAGTATTTTACTAATATGCCCTTTCTTCTTTTTCTTCTTACATTAAATTTCTTCTCAAATGAACCTTCCCCTACATATATATATATTGACTTTTATTGTCGAGTTATTTGATTTATCGAAACCATTGTCAAGGTTTAGTTTTCCGGCTAAATTCTAACCTTCTTAGCTAATTTAACTTATATGACGTATTCTAATTGGTTTATTGCTATAAATTAACTTTAGACGTTTATTGTCATATTTTGCAATGTTTATAGTATTTAAGGTTTATTGTCATCGGGGTAATTGCAATGTTTATTGTTATAACATTAATCGTTGTTTAAAAAAAAGTTATATTATTTACTTCGTTAAGATCTAATGGGCACGTTTTCCCAGACTCAGACACGACATCTTCAATTTTTTGGACCCGCCCTCAACATGAGAATAGGAACTAATGTGAATGTGGGAAATATGCATGACCAAAACTAAAAGAACATGGGAACATGGAGACTTGACTAGTATTGCTATCGTATGGCTTGTCTGGTTGTTTAACAGGTCATTAAGGGTCTCCGTATCAGAGTCGTTGCCTCTGGGTATTAATTTAATCATTGACCATTAGCCTAAGAGAGTTCCTTGGTACACATACATTGACCAACTTGTGAAGTTATTTAATCATTTGGTATCCAAGTTATTAATTTAATCATTTGTCACAACAACTAACTGACATACTTGTTTCCGGGCTTCAGTCCTCAACTCCTTACAATATTCTGAAAGAATAAAAAAAAGCTTCAACTTGTACTGGTTGACCAATTCTAGGTAGTAGAAGGTGATTGGGTGGTCAAAATTTACAAATCAAGTGGGAGTCGTTGCCTCTGGGTATAAAAATGGAAGCAATTAAAAGAGGGGTACAGAAGTTAAAGAACTAGATCATGGCTAATCAAAGAAGCGTAGATGAAATCAGTCCACTTCCTAGCTGTCTTGATTCAGGTGGTTGCGAAGATTTTGATTGCTCAACTACTTCCCGGTGTTTTAGAGTCTCCCCTTTGTCTGCTAAATATGAACAGAAAGATCAGAAAGAAACTGCTAGTTACAACGATGGCGGTGGCATGACAGCAAATCTACAAGGACCTAGTGACGCCGCGAATGGTGAAAAAGCTGGACCGCAAATGCCGATACCCGGTGCCCCATCGTGGTGGAGTAGTGCAAAATTTGGGTGGTATTCATTTATGCATGGAAATGTGCCAGGTCCCAGTGTCAATGAAGAACAAGAAGCACATATGCCAATACATTGTACTCCAATGTGGTGGAAAAATTGTTGGCCGTATTGAATTGTATCAAGTGTGTAGAATCGTGTTATGGCAATAGTTTTTGTTCTTTTTCATACATGTGAATAACAACTTTATTCTATTAATGTTAAGGATAAAAGTCAATAAACTTATTTTAATTTGTAATGAACTTTTGTTTCATTAGGGGAGGAGTGTGGTTCACTAGTGATAGTTTCTATCACTCCCACTATCCAATCAAATCATGTCATGTCAGCACCCAATATTCTATCACTAGTGATAGAAATGTAGGGGGAGTGGTATCACTAGTGATGGGATTCCAATGTACAAGTATTAATGCACAATGTACAATATACACATTCATCACCAAAATTTTTCAACGCGTTATATATATAACGAGTGATACTCTATCACTCGTTATGGAAGTGCCGACGGCGGTGTTCCACGAGTGATAGAAATGTATCACGGATCATAACGTTCCCACCCCATATCACCTATTACTTAACTTAATGTAACCAATTTCCTTTACGTACAATAAGTAATTATTTTTCTTTTCTTTTTAATTTTTTTTATCCGTAGAAAAATGGCCGGTAGGTGACATCATGATTTAGATCTGAAGTTATAGTCTCATATCGGAGGGGACAACTTTTAGGTATATACGTTTTTGACCCCCATTTGGAAATCTTAAGTTTCGTCACTGTATCGGACCCAAGAAAATAGTTTTACTGAAGATGGCTGGAGAATATGGTCTCGACAAAGAAGAAGATGACGGCATTCTTTAGAAAGTGCATGCGTACATTAAACGATAACAAAAACATATTTTGTGGAATTGTGATAATATTACCACACAAATAACACTTAATTAATGTGCATTATATTCTTAGAGCACCTTGAACGGTCTGCTGTGAAGGTTTCTACAAACAAGGATCCGTACGCGGGACTTGGAGCACTGCCAGAGGCCTCATCTGAATGGAGGTCTGATCCCTTGAGTCTGCAAATACAAACCATGTTTAAATGGTTGTGTGGGCGCCTCTAGTCTCTACCATTTGATGTTTATGATTCCCCTTTTAGCTATTAATCTTTCATAAAGTGCGATAATTTTTTATTGTTATAGAGTATATTTTCATTTATACTTGCCAAGTTACATCAAAACAGAAGGTAGATGAGCAACAAGCTGTGCCGTCACCCCTTTCTGAATTGGAAACCTAATCTACTAAAGATAAAACCCTGCCCCCTGGGGCTGAACAATTGCTGTGGATGACCCATTGGACCCTGATTAGGAATTGAATAGCTTCTAGCGCTAGGGAGCCAAACGTGTCAAATGCAAAAGGGATAAAAATTTGTTGGTTCTCTGCACAAACTTTAGCGTGTTTATCAACTTTCTTCGATTCCTCCTTTCTTGCTGCGCTACGAACCTGTTTTCCCTAAAACCAACCAGAGGGGAAACCCTCTTGAGGTCCACACAAACATGTTTCCCCCTAGCCCAACCAAAGACGAGCAGATCCAGATCCGTTGGTTGCAGAGTAGATCTCCCTTCCATAGGGTCCGTAAGGAAATTCATAGGAGCCTCGTTCTTAGCCGAAATCCCAGCTCTTCAGGATGTCCCATAAAACATCCCGCACCTAGTCATGCCGATATTTGAACCTAGGGAGTTCTTTACAATGCACTACATGCTCTCCGTATTTATCCATACAAGTTTTACGGCATATCAGGCAAGTTTCATATTCTAGGTACATAGGGATCATCAGCTGGTATTTAATGATGGCTCTTTATTCAACTGCTGACATACATTGTCCCAGCCCTTCAATCGGGATAACGGTCAAAAAGCCCCTAGCATGGGGACCCTTTAGGCACTCCAACACCGCCTTCTGGTAAGATGACAAGTCAAAAATTTCTCCCAGGCTTTGAGCGATTTTGCTAAACAGAGAATTCGCCAAAGTTTTTTATGGCTTCGAGAGGGTGGTGTCCTTGTTAGAGAAACCGCCGATATTAACGTCTCGGAGAGGGAAATTTAAGCGTTCGAGCGCTTGCAGCTAGTCCCGGTCGAGCCCGACAACCCCACTGTTTCGAAGGATATGATCCTGTAGTTCCCAAGACTGAGCTCTGGACTCTACAACGTCATAAACCCCAAAAGCTCGAGCTGAGAGGAGGCCCAAACCACCTAGACGCATTGGCAGAGATGGCAAACGCCATTCGAGGTCACCAAAGAAGAGGCCACCACCCACGACTATGTCTTCTATAGCCTCCCGGAGGCCATCATCGAAACGAGATGCTGCATCTACCATCAAATGGGGTTGATAAGTCCGTAGCTGAAAAAATAACTTAGCAACCCCAATGCATGACATTAGCAGAAGGAGTTCACATTGTGAGTCCCCAAGGTAGGGCAAGAGTTTCATAAGGTCAACCGCCCCCGAGGCCCGCCGCTCTGCCAACTCCCAAATAAAGCTAGGGTCACGGCTAAAAACTTCATCAAGGAGTTTAACCCCTTCTCTGGTCTATCAACCCCTCTCCGGAAAAGCTCGTCTTGAACTTTTCGCCCATCACATGTCGGCCAAAAACCTATGCTTTCTTAATGTTGAGGTAAAGCCTTAGAGATAGCCCCTCATCGTTGATGATTTCTAAGGCCCTAACAACCTCAGTCGCGTTGCCGATAATCGTCCCATCGTCCAAGTACCAAGCATGAAACGAGAGGTTATAGTGGTCCTAAACCTGGAGAATGAGGGGTTGTAAGGCAAGGGCAAAGAGAAGGGCACCCAAGGGATCCACTTCTTGCACTTCGGTAGTAGCTCCAATTCACTTATTACCAATATACAACCGAGCAGGTTAAGCGTAAAGGAATTGGACCCACCGATAGATTGACGGGCAATGCTGATGAACCTCTTTTAGGAAGGTTGTGTGGTCGACCGTGTTGAACGCAGTGGAGAAGTCCACAGTAAGCAAGGCCAAGGAACCATCTGCATGAAAGGAGTTGAGAAACCTGTTCGCACTGTGAAGCACCGCCTCTACACCATTTGACGTGCCCACCCCAAATTGAAAGTCCCCCAAGTATTGGGCCATGTTTTTCGCGACCTTCTTCATTACCACCTTGGAAACCAACCTTCGCCAGATACCCCCCACAACAATAAGTCGAATTCCTTTGTCAGGTTTCAATAAAGGGGTCGGGGGCAGAGGCAACAAACTCAGCAAGCACCTTAGGGTAGGATCCTCCAAGCATTAAGTTGACAACTTCAGTCATGGTCGTTAGCAAACTTAAGGAAGTCGTTGAGCCCTCGCCCTCGATAGCATCTAACAAGTGTTGGGCCTGCATCCCGTCCTTACCACAAGATGTCCCTTTAGGAAAGGATCGGATACAATAGAGCACACACTCCCCATCAACAACAAGAGTGGGTTGGGCGTGAGGGTTGGGAGGCAAGGAGGGGGCGGCACCATAGGGTGCTATCAATTAGAGCTTTCAAGGTTGAGTCACCTAAAGGGGCGACTCCGCTGGAGCTTAGGACCTTAACAGCAACCGTAAAATGTCTATCCCTGACTTTTCGGAGACACTGCTTAATATTAGGATCCCTGATGTGTGTAAAATGCAACATATAAATTACATCAAAAGAGGCATAAAACTAACCCTTTTTAAGTACTAATGTTGGAAAAAGTGTGTTTTTGTCTTCCTTTTGTATTTTCAGGATTAAATGAGCTCAAATTAACAAAAGAAGCAAAAAGACAGCTAAATCTAACATAAATACAAGAAAAGGAACAAAAGTGGATTGCCCGACCCGTCGACAACATCCTCCCAAGCAAAACAGAGAAGGCAGAAGACTGAACACGCCCCGTGCTCAGCGAGCACGGGGCCGTGCCCAAGAAGCAGCAGAAAAGACAAACCTATAGAAGCTTCTATTGCCCACCACGGGGCCGTGCCCAGTGAACACGGGGCCGTGGCAAAAGTACTGCAGGCGCATTAATTGTAATTGCGAATTACAATTAATGAGGAGAGATAGTGTCAGACAGGCACAGAGCCGTGCCCAGCGGACACGGGGCTGTGCCCAGGCCTCTGTTCAGCCTATAAATAGGAGTGCTTTGGCTCATTGCAACTCATCCCTTGGCACACCACCTCTCTCACACTTCATCCACCACCCACCACCATCACAACACCATCATCCACCACCATCATCCATTGTCCATCATAGAGTGTGTGAGTATTCTCGGGATCCAAGATTGGTCGTAAGAGTTCTTGAGAATCAAGGCCATGTTTGCCTAAGTCTCTTACATCACTTGGTGAAGACAAGTGTTTAGTATAATACTTTTTATTTTTAATCTTTTGCACTTTTTATTTGGTTTTGTATTAATGACTTTAATAACTAGTTGCTTATGTTGAAGGTGACTTTTCCTTATCGTTTGTCCGTGGTGTATTGGCATTATTTTGCTGTCTATATAAAATAAAAGATTTTCACCATTCATATCTCAACGGTCTATATGGAGGTATGTTGGCTACCTGGTCAGGGGTTAAGGGAACGGTTTGGTAAGGGTCTTGCCCTTGTTCAGCGTTTAGAGGTCCTACAAGGGACCTGGGTCAAATTTAGTAGGACCTCCTTCAATACCCAAAGGTATTGGATGGCGGGGGTCCAAACTCTTTGATCCCCTCATAAGTTAACTACTATTAATACTATAACCCGGCTATGTAGGACTGTGTCCCTGCTGACTCAAACTACTTAGTCGAGGGTAACGTTACCTCCAAAAGAGGGGCCTACCATAATTTGCATTAATAACTTAATTCATTATCTTTCAATAATCCGACCCTTTAGGATTGTATCCTTGCTGACTCAAACTACTGGGTTGAGGGTAACGTCGCCTTCAAAAGAGGGGCCTACTACAAAGGTGCGAAAATAATCAAAGGTTATACTAATACACGAGTTGGATCCAAGTGATTCATCTTGTCTATCTGTTTTTATTTTTATTTTATTTTTCAGCATTTAGTTAGTTTTATTTTCTTAGTTTAAAAATCTTTTTTCTAACATTTTGATTTGATTAGACGTTGAGGATAAACTAGTACTAAAAGCTCTTGTGTCCTTGGACGACCTCGGTATCTTACCAACACTATACTACGTCCACGATGGGTGCACTTGCCCATATGTGTGTTTAGTGTTAGTAAATATCGTGTTTTATAAATTTAAAACTTGGCTAAAAAGTGTAAAAAGGGCTTAAAATATATACCAAAAATATATTACACTACACACGCATCAAGTTTTTGGCGCCGTTGCCGGGGACACAAGGATTTTAAGAAAGTTAGGAATCAACGGCCTAATCATTTTTTTATTTTCTTTTTATTTTTTTTAGGGTTTTCTTAGTTTTTCAGCTTCTGCAGAGCTCAGCACGGGCCGTGCCTGCTGAACACGCCCCCGTGCTCAATCATTGGAACTGGCAATCTTGTTTTAAGTCAGACAGTAAGCTGAACACGGGACCGTGCTCACTCAACACGCCCCTGTGCCCATGATTCAGTTACTGAAAACAGAACCGTTAGATCCCGGCGGTTGGTAATTTCTGACACAAACATGAGTGATAACAATTCTTTTTACTTTCGGCACTCTTATGGTACGTGGTGTCAATTATGTGGAGGCAACCATAAAGAATTAAAATGTTATTTTCTAAATTATAGGCCCCACTATATTGACCGACCATCTCCCTATAACCTTAAGAGGGGCGAAAGTAAAAATAATCACTATTTCTCCCTCGAATGCGCCCAGCCAGATATTCTGGGGGAAATGCTCCTTGACGAGTTATTTCAACTAGAAAATCTAATTTTAAATTGGTTAAAGGAGCTTAGGAAGGATTTCAGTAATCCATCCCAAGACGACGACCATGAAGAAATATTGGGGTCGCATTCCAACAACCCCGTTGCTCCCAAAAATACCTTCAGTTCTAGCGAAGACTTGAACGATAGTCGTCCCTGTGCCGATTGTGCCGTGAAGGACTCCCCATCAACTTCGTTCGGTGCATACATAGACCTGAGCGATTCGGCATATACCTTCTTTAACGAGAGCCCGGAAAAGGGTTGGACTTGTCCACCTAGAATAAAAATAGGAATTACCCTCACCGACAACCTCTTGCGTTCTCGCCTTAATCTAGGACAATTAAGGTATTTTAGGCACTTTGGGGTTGTTCCATCCAGTAAGGAACCGCCCGATCTGAATAAACTCCTTAGAAATAGACGAACTTCATAATCAGCCCCTCGACACGGGGCCGTGTCCAGCCAACACGCCCCGTGTCCACCAAAAGATTCCCTTCTGACTTTTACGTCAGAATACGGACAAACTGTGTCAGGATTCTATCTGCACACGGGGCCGTGTCCAGCGGACACGGGGCCGTGTCCAGCGGACACGGGGCCGTGTCCAGCACGCTGTCGTTTTCTATAAATGAAGCCAAGAATTCTGCACATTTGGACCATCTAGGGACAGAGATTTGAAGGAATCTTCTCTCAACTATCCTAGGTATGTTCTAAAAGAAGTTTCCAACAACCTTCTTGTCCTTTCCTCTTTTATCCATTTCCTCTTCTTCATCTTTCTCCAAAAACCTCCATTAAAGTTTGAGAATTCAAGCTTTATGGCAAGAAATATTGGGTTTTGTTCAAGGAATCTTGTTGAAAACAAAGTGTATAACATTGTTTTAAGTTACTATTACTCAAAAAGGCTTCACAAGTTAGAGAAAATAACTTAAAACTCCAAGATTCCTTGTTTCAAAATTCTGCAGAAAGGTGAACACGGGGCCGTGCTCATTGAGCACGGGGCCGTGTCCAAGATACTGTTTCAGTAAATAAGCTGTTTTCGGTTTATTTTCACAGAATGTCTAGTGAAAACAGTGAAACATCGTCCGTGCATTCAAGAAACAATAGAAGTGGAAGAAGGCCTTCCATTGAAGCTACCCTTGTACACTATGTCATGGCACTACGGGAAGCAATCGATGAAATGACTTCGGTAGAGGAGGTCCTAATAGACCGCATAAATTATCTTATGGTAGGGCTGGAAAATAGTTTTCAAGAAATTAACCTCTTGCACCAGAGGTTAAACATTCTTGTAACTCCTCCCATGGAACCCATCCTCCCTCAAGAGGATTGGAACCTATCATTCGGAGTCAATAACCCTACCGGATGGGATGATATTCCAGCAGAATCTCCCCTTGAAGATCCACAAGAGGTCCCGGTGGAAGTCACACCTCCTCAACCCAATGCCAATGAGCCCTCCTTTCTCCTCCCAAGGGAGATAGAGGAATGGCTCGCCGACATATGAGGAGCCCATAACCGGAGGAAGGAGTACTATGAAGCCGCATTCAACCGAGACTACTATCTTCTCAGAAATTTTGCTAATTAAAATAACTTGTAGGCTAGAGGCTCCTTGGGTTAAAACTTCTTATGTTTACTTAACTACTAGTATTTTAGGACTATGTAATTCTCTATGATTTTAATGGAATGATGATTTTAAGGTTTGATGGTGTCGTAAGGAATAAAACACACTTATGATGGTCAAGGATGACAAGGGAAACGAGAAACATAGACCCATGCACGCAAACAAGGCACCCCACAACAATTTCTCCGTTACAGTAAGTTCAGCACGGGCCGTGCCCATCCAACACGGCCCCGTGCTGAACACCCTGCAGACAAATGCCCAGTTCAGGTAACTGGACACAGGCCGTGTTCGCTGAACACGCCCCCGTGTCCAGGCTTCTGTTTCTTTTCTTTAATTTTCGTTTCTGGCACCTGAATACGGGGCCGTGCCCGGTCCCCACGGGGCGGTGTCCAGACTGCCAGTAACGTAAAATTTTGCTTTTAACACCATTTTACACATTCAATCAACCTAAAAATCTATTTTTGGGACACATTGAGGACAATGTGTAATTTAAGTGTGGGGGGATGCTAAAACCTTGAATTTTGCAAGTCCTAATAACAAGCCTTACACAAAACTCTGTTGGAACCGCTAATCACCCCAAATGTTTTCAAAAAATTTTCAAATTTTTCATTATTTGTCTAAGTTTAAGTTGGGAATTCTAAGACTAACAATGTTATATTTTTATAAGTTTACAACTGATAGCGTCGTGATAAAAAGAACCAACATAAGAAAATTATGAAACGACATGACAAGCTTAGTTAAAATTCGATTATATATACTCGATCACATAAAAAACCCATTCCCACAAAAGTGAGTTTTGAGCCTTTATTGAGCACATAAATATACATCTTTACGCTAAATGCTCATTTTTCGTTTCTTGTGTGAATAGCCGCTTGGTTCTTACGACTCTAGAACTTGCCACGACGATTCATTCCCGGTCCTTACCAACTTAAACCCAAGTAAGTAAATGATGGAGGCATTAGGACTAACCCTTTTTCTTTCAACACCATTATTTTTAGTTTTCTTTTCACCTACCCAAAAATTCCCCCTAGTTAACCCCTTTGAGGCTAAACCTTTTCATTTCTTAACCCAAAACCCTTTTTACCCACCAAAACCCTTTTTATTTTTACCCTTTATTTTTGTAACAAGCTCGGTTTTCGTGTGACCAAAAAAAATTTTTTTTTTGAAGTTAGAAATAAACAAACAAAGCTCTTCAAACAAAAGCTTGTTTGGATAAATACTTCATTTAAAATAAAAAGTCACAAAAACAAAATATTTTACGAAAACCGACGCTTTTTACGACTTTCGCCCTTTTCTACTAACCACTAACCCAACCACCCACCTTTAGCCCATGCCTAACTCTTCACCCAAAAAGTCCTCTTGATATTTACAAAGGTATAAAGTTAAAAAGGAGGAGGATTGATTGCTTGGCAAGCTTATGGTAGGAATAAGTTCCATGCCGCTCTCGAGTGATTCACTAAAAATACACCTTCGGCCGAGTGTGAGTGATTTCTCCCGTGAGGTATGTGAACTTGTATATAAATGGAATTTTAGAAAGGTATGTTATGCCTTAATAAATAATTTACCTTATGAAAAGTTTTAAATAAATCATGACGAATAGGATTGTAAATAAGTAAAACCTTCTCTTCTACCTATTCCATTTGGGAGTGTAAGCCACATATTAAGGAGTTTTGCTTGAGGACAATCAAAAATTCAAGTGTGGGGGTATTTGATGTGTGTAAAATGCAACATATAAATTACATCAAAAGAGGCATAAAACTAACCCTTTTTAAGTACTAATGTTGGAAAAAGTGTGTTTTTGTCTTCCTTTTGTATTTTCAGGATTAAATGAGCTCAAATTAACAAAAGAAGCAAAAAGACAGCTAAATCTAACATAAATACAAGAAAAGGAACAAAAGTGGATTGCCCGACCCCTCGACAGCATCCTCCCAAGCAAAACAGAGAAGGCAGAAGACTGAACACGCCCCGTGCTCAGCGAGCACGGGGCCGTGCCCAAGAAGCAGCAGAAAAGACAAACCTATAGAAGCTTCTATTGCCCACCACGGGGCCGTGCCCAGTGAACACGGGGGCGTGGCGAAAGTACTGCAGGCGCATTAATTGTAATTGCGAATTACAATTAATGAGGAGAGATAGTGTCAGGCAGGCACGGGGCCGTGCCCAGCGGACACGGGGCCGTGCCCATGCCTCTGTTCAGCCTATAAATAGGAGTGCTTTGGCTCATTGCAACTCATCCCATGGCACACCACCTCTCTCACACTTCATCCACCACCCACCACCATCACAACACCATCATCCACCACCATCATCCATTGTCCATCATAGAGTGTGTGAGTCGTCTCGGGATCCAAGATTGATCGTAAGAGTTCTTGACAATCAAGGCCATGTTTGCCTAAGTCTCTTACATCACTTGGTGAAGACAAGTGCTTAGTATAATACTTTTTATTTTTAATCTTTTGCACTTTTTATTTGGTTTTGTATTAATAACTTTAATAACTAGTTGCTTATGTTGAAGGTGACTTTTCCTTATCGTTTGTCCGTGGTGTCTTGGCATTATTTTACTGTCTATATAAAATAAAAGATTTTCACCATTCATATCTCCACGGTCTATATGGAGGTATGTTGGCTACCTGGTCGGGGGTTAAGGGAACGGTTTGGTAAGGGTCTTGCCCTTGTTCAGCGTTTAGAGGTCCTGCAAGGGACCTGGGTCAAATTTAGTAGGACCTCCTTCAATACCCAAAGGTATTGGATGGCGGGGGTCCAAACTCTTTGATCCCCTCATAAGTTAACTACTATTAATACTATAACCTGCCTATTTAGGACTGTATCCCTGCTGACTCAGACTACTTAGTCGAGGGTAACGTCACCTCCAAAAGAGGGGCCTACCATAATTTGCATTAATAACTTAATTCATCATCTTTCAATAATCCGACTCTTTAGAAATCTTTTTCTAGTAAAAGCCTCAATTATTAAGGTCGCTGGAAAAATCCTTTTTGGCCGGGAAACTCAACATTTCGTCCCAAACCTCTTTGTAAAACTAAACTCATTCCTTTATCTCTCTCTCACTCTCTCTCTTCCTTCTTACCAGACACCACCATCACCATCCACCTGAAACTCTGGCGGTACCTATATCGCCTGAAATTCCTCCAAGAAAAACGGCCACCCCTAGTCGTTCCCTCATGTGTCTCCTCGTCCACTCCATTCTGCACCGGTAACAAATCACACCCGTCATCTCCATTCCTTAACTAAAAAACCTGCAACTCAGATAAAAAAATAGCTCAATCATGAACAATAATTTCTAATTGGGCATTTGTATAAAAGACATTCACTTTCCATTAGCACCACCAATTAACCAAAACCTCGAACCTGCTGTTGAAAGTTATGCATCTCAATGAACTCTTTATTTCCTTATTCATTTTAGGTTTTCATGTTGCTAATTAATAGAGGAAACCTAATGCAATTACTACAATAATTACTCTTCATCCTCACAGCATAAAACCCTAATTCCATCTTCAAATTTCAAAATCAATATTGTTCACTTCGCCTTTAATCTTATCCAAAAACTCTTTAAACATGTTGAATTCACGATACATTAATTTTTCATTCACACCACCAATTAACTTAAACCTTGAACCAAATACTGATACCTAAACACATAAAACTTTAAGCATCAAACACACCTGTTTGTAAGCTAAAAGATGTTGATACAAACCTTGAACCACACTTGTTTGTTTTGCAAACTTTCAACAGTGTTTTGTGATGATAAATTCGAATAAAATTTGATTAAAGAAACAAGGGTTTAGCGTGGGGTAGTCCTATTAACCTTGTGAACTGTTCCGGGGAGTGGGTGTGGATGGGTTAGATGGGGTAGTCCCACTGGAAATAGGGTCGGTGGTGTGGTGGGGGAGGGTGTGGACGGAAGGGGGGTGGTGGGTGGGGGTGGCACTGACGACTAAGCGGATAAAGGTTGAGTAACTAGCGAGGGTGGAGAAGAGGGGGGGAT
Source organism: Helianthus annuus (assembly GCF_002127325.2). Taxonomy (NCBI): domain Eukaryota; kingdom Viridiplantae; phylum Streptophyta; class Magnoliopsida; order Asterales; family Asteraceae; genus Helianthus; species Helianthus annuus. The sequence continues at coordinate 106,018,203 of NC_035435.2, read as the reverse complement.
AGGGGTTGGTGTGGGTGTGGACGGAGTTGGAGGTAGAGATGTTTTCGGCGGTGGTGGTGGTAGTGGCAGTGGCTGTGAGGCGTGGGTGGGTGTTTATGAATATTTCCTTTTAAAATGGTGAGATATAACAACCTTCCTAAAATATTTATAACATCCCTATACGTCCTAAAATACACCCCGTATGCGAAAAACGACCCGAAATACCTAAAATTTAACAAAAATCAAATAAAAACAATATTTTATTGCTCTCGCGGGGCGCGACAGAGCCAACCAAGGCTGTCGCGGGGCGCGACAGCTTGGCTACCAGGCCGCCCCCTGACCCGCCACTTGTCCATGTCGTGTCGAAGCTATGTCGGTGATTGGCCAAGGCTAGGCCCTAGGTAGCCTAGCTCGCGGGGCGCGACGACACCTCTTATCTCCGTCGCGGGGCGCGAGAGACCCCTGATCAGGCCCTATAAATTGGACAATCGAGCTTCAGTTGATTTTCGTTCAAAACTTTCGAATTCTCTCTCAATTCTGAATAGGAATTACTATATCGGGTAAAATACCCCCTAATTAGTGAAGCTCTGCCTCGCTGTAAGTATTATAACCCCCGGTTACGTATTAGATACGCTGCCCGATTGATCTAGTGCTCCATAACGCATGTCGAGGCTCTGCCTGACTCAGTCGTTGGAGTTCTGTCTCGGGGAGGGTATAACTAATGTAAATTTGGGTTATTATACTAACGCGTGTGCATTGTTTATTTAACTAGATTATAACCAGGAAGTCATAGAGAAATACCTAAAATAGCAATGTGAGTTAATCCTTCTTTTTGTAAACCCTTTTTGTGAGTAATCTCCTTTTTGTGAAACCTTTTTGTGAACTGTTTTTACAAAACCTCAAATGTTTTAAATTATATTTCACAGTGATTGAGTATTTGTAATGCTACAATTATCGTCGGTATGTTGGTGTTTTGTATACAAAATTTGTTACTACACTGTGAGTAGTAACATTACCACAAGTCAGGATTGGCAGTATCGTGGGTGGTAATTAAAGTAGATGTAAACAAATGTAATTGCTGGTTTGCCCTCAATGCTGTAAAATGATAAAACTTTTCTTGATTAAACTGGGATTCACTCGCCAGTATTTCTTACTGATAAAATGTTTTTAAACGCGTTTCAGGTAACAAAATGTGAAAGCCAACTAAAAGCCAGCTGGAGAGCACTGAAGGCTTGGAAAAGTGGCTATAAAAGTTACCTAAATAAAGAAGATGTTTTATTTCAATAAATTAGGGTTTATCCCTATAAACATGTTTGTAATGGAAACTTGGGAATTTCCCATATATTTATTATTATAAAAATGTGGTATTTTACTCTGATAAAATATTTCCTAACTACGGTCCTGATGTAAATTCCGCTACCAAATTGATAAACACTGATACCACTGATACTGGTTCGCGGCCGCCCGTTCCCAAGGGTAGAGGCCGGGGGTTGCGACATGAGACCCACTCAATTTTTTACAATTAAATATATCCTTAATTTAAATTTTCTTTTACAATATACAAGGCTATTTGTTAGTGCATTTTGTGTATGTCGCTTGTATCATTATTTATCGTATTTTGTACAATTAACGTATTAATCCTTTTGTCACAAATTAACAAGAGTATTTTTAATCAACATCGATACACATTGATGGGTATTGTTCTGTATATCGATAGGCTGTATCGATTAGCATATATCAATATAATGTATCGATGGCATGTATCGATAAAGTGTATCGATGGCATGGATCAATAGATATAGTGATGTATCGATGTGGTTCTTTGTGTATCGATGTATATCGATGGTACATGTTGTGTCAATGTAAGGCATATGCTGGTATGTTTTATAAATACCAGCAGATGTCACCCTGTTTCAGTAGAGAGCACACTCAGAGAGTTGGAGAGCATTTTGTTGATTTGTGTGATATTACTATGCTGAAATCAGTACAAGCGAATCTTTGAAGTGATATCTTTCTAGTATTGATTGTGTTCTTGCTTGGTTTGTATACAAACTTGGATTCCGCACTTGTTTATGTATCATACAAGAAGGAATAGGTTGTCTTGGATCCATTCTAGGGACCTATAAGCGGTAAGTATAAATCATAACTAAGCGTATCCCCAAGCCATATGATTACATCTGATTGTTGAGTTTATGTGGACAAAAATGCCGATAATTATTATAGGATGCTTATCTAAATGCTAACTAATTGAACAACAAGTGTGTTTTGGCATGACCATACACTCACCCTCAAAATTCACAAAAAGAATGTCTGTGAATATTTATTTACTGTTTTCCGTGCCCGTATATATTTATTTATTGCTTTATGTCTTTACATTTAAAAAATGAAAAATACCAAAAAGATTATAGGTGTGTTTTAATATAAACTTTATGAAAGCCAAAAAGATTTTGCTTGACCGATGTTGAACCCGAATCTATTCTTCCTAAAACCCTCATTAAAAGCCGGAAAACAAGTACATCTTCATAATTGTCGAAGTTGACAAGTTTTGAAAGTTAAAAGCCTAAAACTGAACAATTTTAAAACTTTAAAAGTGTTGTCAGTTGGTAGTTGAATGAGAGTTGGTTTGGTGTGTGTCATCTATTATTATTGTGTAAAATCAATCCTTGGTGAGGTTTTTAACTGAAAATTATCTAAGATTGGTTAAAACCAAAGTGGTTGTTCTCATTACGTGTTTAGCTTTGTTATGTGTGCAGATGTGACATTCAAGCAAACTAAAGGAAAAGAGAACGTGTAACATGACAAACTATGGAGTGACAACACGACATGGATGCAATCAGTGTATCAAGATGATCAAGAGGATCAAGTTGCAGCTGACCACCCATCAACACCACGAGGATCTGAAGCTTTGAAGATCAAAGTTTCACAAGCTACAATCAAGGGGAAGTTTGTTGATACACCTCTTGATTGTGACAAGTGAAGACTTTTGAAGACCCGACAAAGTGAAGAACGCACCATCACGAGTAACATCCAATGGGGAGTTTGTTAATGCACTTTTGTGTGGATGTGGCTTGGTTCGGTTCGGTTCGAGACCGAAGTCGACGACGTGCCTCCGTCGTATGACCTGGAAAAAGAGATACAAATGACGAAGACACAAGAACGACATTGTTGGATAGTTGGCTAATGATGAAATCATCTTTATGGATATAAAAGCATGCATGCTGTGTCGACGTCTTTTATTATACATATCCATATATATACATGCATACATTTATCGATCATGTGTATCGATCCAATCACACTTCATCTCTATTGATCAACATGTATCGATCAGTTATGAAGTGTATCCATGTATAAGCATATATCGATCAACACCTATCGATAAACATATATTGATTGTGCAACATATATCGATGCTTACACATAGTCTATCGATAGGATCATATGTTAGTATAAATAGTCGTGTTCGTCATTTCTAACGGAGAACTTGAATGAGCTAGAATGTGAGAGTAGTGAGAGAGAGTTATCGGAAAGTTTGTATTTGTCGAATCTTGTACCGAAATTTTGTCGAATCGAATACACGGAAACATTAAATGTTGAATCTTTATTGTATTATACATTCTCTCGCTCGTTACGTTATCCGAAACAAGAAATCATCGTAGTCCAACGATCTGTATCGGGACCTACAATATTTTTGTAATCTTGTACACACTTAACTAAATAACTCAACGATGATCCACTTTAGGGACTATCCGACTAACAAGTGAGCAAACCACATGAAACATATATGCTATTTTAAAAAGGTGTGGACTAAAGGTGAAAAAATTACAAATTAATTTTATTTTTTCTATCTAATATAGTTTTAACAGTTTTTTTTTTTTGAACATTAACTTCATTCAAACACAGAGCCAGTCCACAAAATAAGGACCACTCACAAACCAATTACAACATATACATAGGGTATTTAACCCAATCGTTCCATTCAATCCTGTTAGTACTCGATCTAAATTTTAACCAAAGAAAAGACATAGATTTAAGTATAGCCACTACCTCTACCACCTTCGGATCGGAGTTCTAAAAAACCACCTTATTTCGCTCTTTCCATATCGCCCAACACGTAACCATAATGATACCACGAATAATCTTCTTACCCCGAGCAGACACCGACAACGAATTCTGCCACTGCATCATATCTTCAATTGAGCCATAACAAGTTGGAACTAGTTTACACCAACTCCAAACCTTGCTCCACACGCCAAACGAAAAACCACAAGCAACGAAAATGTGATTACCAGACTCCTCATCTAAACGGCACATCGGACAAGTAGTACCTGGCAAAGCAATCCTCCTTTTAACCAGCTCTAGACAGGTTGGAACTCTTTCTTTTTCAATCCTCCATGCCAAAATATTAACTTTGATCGGAATCCAGTTCACCCACCGCATACCATGACTCGGCTGCCCATATAAATTCTGCCTCAGAGAAGTTTTGACAGCTGCGACGGAAAAATCTGTGCTCGGATTATGATCCCAAATCCAGCGATCTTTGCAGCCCCTGAAACGAACTTGAGACAACATGTGCGACACATCCTGAACTTCCGATATACCTTCAACAGAAGAAACGCCCAGGTTCCAACTATCTGCTGCAAGAATCTATACCCCATCATGTCTTAACCGATTTCTTACACAACTGTTCTTATCCCTATCCAACGAGAAGAGAACTGGCCATCTGATGTATAAAGGCGTGGATCCATACCATATGTCCTTCCAAGCTGACAAGTTATAAGCTTGTCAATATTCATCCCATTAATGCGAGTCTTCTCCAAGAAAGTAACTAAAGACTTCCATATCCCGGGTAAAGCTTTTTTAACCGGTAAAAACACCCATCTATTCCGACCCCCATGAATAGTAAGAACAACCTTCCTCCACAACCTATCATGATTGGTTTTAAACCTCCACGCCCATTTCACAAGCAACGCCAAATTCACTTCAGACAATTTTGAAATACCCAAACCCCCAAACCTTTTTGGTCTCGTGACTATCTCCCAAGATACCCAATGAATACCTTTACTTTCTCTATTCCCTGTCCACAAAAATTTTCTCATCACTCTCTCAATATTTTCAAGCACCACACTAGGAGCTTTAAATAACGAGAGATAATAAACCGGAAGGCTCGCTAGCACCGATTTAATCAACGTAAGACGCTCACCAATAGATAACACCTTCGCCTTCCACGATTGAAGCCTACTCCGAACCGTCTCTATAACAGGTTCCCAATGAGACGGCCGGTTCATGTTCGCACCAATTTTAATACCAAGATATTGAAAAGGAAAATCGCCAACTTTACACCCCATCACCTCTGCCATACCACTCACCTCCGAGGGAGAAATACCCAACCCAAATAAATGAGACTTGTGTACATTAATTTTCAGCCCTGAACACATGTAAAAAAATGCAAAGCAACCGAGTAGCCATGACAATATTATCTCTAGACCAACTCCCCATAATTAACGCATCGTCTGCGTATAACATATGAGAAATATTTGGCCTATCACCAGTCACTTTAATCCCCTCAATGTCACCCAAACGACAAGCCCGCGAAATCATACTAGCCAAAGCCTCCATAACTATCAGAAACAAAAACGGAGAGAGAGGATCGCCTTGTCTGAGCCCCTTCTGGCATTTGAATTCAAACGTAGGCGACCCATTCACCAAAACCGCAGACCGAGCAGATTGAATAATACCTTTAATCCAAAGGCACCACCTTGATGGAAAACCCATCTGTTCCATAATAGAAATGAGAAAATCGCAGTTCACGTTGTCATAAGCCTTTTCGAAATCAATCTTCAAAAGAAACGCCATTTTACCACTTTTCTTTATCCAACCGATAAGCTCATTAAAAACAAGCGGCCCATCCAATATGAACCTTTCCTTAAGGAAAGCCGATTGGGTATCAGAAATCACATCCCCCATAACCTTTTTAATTCTAGCAGCCATCACCTTCGATATAACTTTACTAATCACTCCCACTAAATTAATAGGTCTATAATCCTTTAACCCCAACGGGGTTTTAGTTTTTGCAATAAGAGTAATAAAAGACATACTACATTCTTTACTAATAATACCCAACTCATGGAAGTCTTCAAACATCCTCATAAAATCTTCCTCCATTAAGTTCCAAAAATGTTTGATGAACCGAAAATTAAAACCATCTGGCCCAGGAGCCTTTTCAGACCCACACTCGAATACTGCTTCCTTTATTTCTTCCTTGGAGAAGGGAGCAATCAAATCTTCTTTCTTTTCCACAGGTACCTGTTTCAGATCATCACAGAGAAAAACTGGTCTACTAGCATAAGTCTCACGAAAAAGCTCTCTATAAAAACGGAGAACTTCTCTTTTGACTAGCGAAGGTTGTGAGATCCACACCCCATTCACCAGAACTCCCGGAATATTATTCGCCGCTTTCCTACCATTAATGCACCGATGAAAGTACGCAGAATTATCATCTCCCAGAGAAGCCCAGTTCACCCGCGACTTTTGTTTCAAGTCTTTATTTTTTAACAATAACAATCTATCCACCTCTTTCTTGCTCTCCTCCCACAGCCACACCTCCTCTTCCTCTAGATCACGGTCCTCCATTATTTTTTCTAACCGCAAAATATCATTTTTTAATAACTCTATTTCCTCCCCTTCTTTCAACTGAGACCGATTTTCTAACAGTTATTCTATTTGTCTTAACAGTTTTAAAAGTTATTCTATTTATCTTAACATACACGAAATAACAAGTAATTTGTTATAAAAAACGAAATGAGATATAAATTAAGTAATTGTAAGTGTAGGCGATGATAATGCTAAGGTAATGCTAAGGTGAACGTTTAATTGTTAAATGAAAAATGAAGTTTTGTAAGGGGGTTTATTTAATTATTTATTATTATTCTTATTATTATTTTTTTGAAATCTGATATGACATATGCTATGATATAGATTTGTTGTTTGAATGTGTTCTTAAGGTGTATAAAGTTAACGTCTTTTTTACAGATATCAATATCAATAAAAACTAGTAAGAAACGATAACTTGCATGTACGTGACATGCCTTTAGACTATGACTAATATTATTAACCGTCGATTGTCAATCAAAGGGTCACGTAGTATATTAAGTCATGTTATAATAAAATGTCTTGTGTATTTGTCGTTTAAAATACTAAATGGGGTCAATGTGAGAAATAATCATTATTATATTTCATATATTTATAGCATCGAATCTTCATTTTACTCTAAGACAAAACATTGATTAAGATATGAGTTGAACTATTGGACTCATTCTCATAACATGAGCAACTTGATAGGTTAAAATATGACATGGTTTCTATCCATTACTATATCATTGATTACTTAATTTGTTTAAGTGTAAATACATTGAAAAGAAAATAATATTCTATTGATTTGGGTTTTTTTTTTTTTGAAAAGATAAATTCATTCACAAAAACGGACCACTCGAAACCGAGCGGCAACCCCCAATTACATATTTACAAATTTACACCAATTACCCCAAACTATACTTCTATTTTTCGACCTATTTTTATACCAAACAAAACCCAAAGATCTAACCTCACTAAACACCTCATAGATGTTAAATTGCTTTCCTGAAAAAATCAAATTATTCCTAGCCTTCCAAATATTCCAGCAGGAAAGAATAGCTATTCCGTGAAACGCTTCCTTACTATTACCGTCCAAACCAACCCAATTATGCATCTCTAAAACATCACGGAACGAGAAGAAGACCAACATAGGAATCTTACACCAAGCTTGAATCTTCTGCCAAATGAACGTCGACACACCGCAAGAAGTGAAAAGATGGTCCACTGATTCCACCCCCATATGACACAGCGGACAGCTACTATCCTCCACCGATATGTTCCTCCTGATAAGCGCCTCTCTAGGTGGAATACGATCCTGTTCAGCTCTCCAAGCAAAGAGGTTGCACTTCTTAGGAAGCCATCTACTCCAATTCCATACGAACCGAACACTAAAATCCTTACTTAACTCGAAAGTTCTTTTGACCGCTCCAATCGAGAACCCATCCGAACCCACACCCTCCCAGCTCCAACCGTCTTTACCGTCCGATAACGAGAAAGAACGAAGCAGATTGCACAAGCGACTCCACTCCGCTAACTCCACGTTCGAATCCGGAGACGACCTCCATTCCCATCTTCCACCCGGATTAGACAATTGTCTCACAATGTGATCCTTAACCTTACTCGACTTGTGTAATTCCAGCCGAAACAAATTGGGGAACTCCTCCTTAAAAGGCTTAGAAAGAACCATGGATCCAACCAGAACAAAATATCCTGCCCGTCCCCAACCTTACCGCGCATGAGACTTTTTAAAGAAGCACCATCCCCCAATTGGCTCAAAAAACCTTATGAATATTATGCCAAACTCCGGAAAGAGAGGACCGAACCGGTAAAAACTCCCAACACCGACGGTGGCGATGAATGGCATTAATCACCTTCACCCAAAAACTGTTCTTCTCAATCTTGTATCTCCATCCCCATTTGGCGATAAGAGCTTTATTAATGATGTCGAGACTACATAAACCCAACCCTCCGGCACGAACCGGCGAAGCCACTCGATCCCAAGCAACCCAATGAAGTTTTGAACCCTCACTAGACCCGCCCCAAAGAAATCTTTTAATAATTTTTTCAAGATCTTTAATCACCTTAACCGGGGCCTTATAGAGGGAAAAGAAGTAGCTCGGAAGACTCTCTAAAACAACTTTAATAAGAGTCACTCTTTGTGGGGATTGAACCCTACCAGAGGAACAGATAATGTAAAGCCAAAACCTGATCACAACAGTGGATTCACAATAAGCAGATGTTTACACTAAGCTCTCCCCTTGACAGTGGTTGCCTATCTGTTGATACACTCTAAACACTGCTCAGAAGAACAACTGATGAACCAAACACTGATGAAACAACTAAAGACTGCTAAAAGGCAAACGCTGAGCTCTATCTACTGTTGTCTCTTAAGTACTGCTGAAGATTCAAGCACTGCTCATTCAAAGACTGATCACCTTTTGAAGAAAGCACTGATGTTCAAGTAATCAGTGCTTAGGCTACAACAGTGGAACGTGAACAGTGTTAGACTTGTTTTGTATTGTATTATCAATTAGTTGTTAGACATCAGTAGTTTTGTATAGATCAGTGTTTATATGTTGTTAGGCTGTTAGATGTCACTATCATGGTGACGTCAGCTGAGGTACATCAGTAGTTTGGTTTGCCTATAAATATGACAGTACTCTGTACTGTTATATTTGATTCGTTTTGAGTGAGTTCTTCTCCTCAATTCAATCCTTTCATCTTGTGCAACCAACCCTGGAGTATCAGGCTGAGGGGGAGTTTAGTCTGTAAGCTTGCATTGTAACCTTTTGCTTTTAATGTAATCTTTCGACTCTATGAAAAAGCAATTGTTTATCAAACTATATTCTCCTTTGATTGTGTTTAGAAAGTTTGTTATCCATTTCCACTGCACTTAAAACTGCTCATATCTATTTGATTTGTTCAAACATCACAAACAAGCACAATCATGAGAGCCTCAGATCCTAACAATTGGTATCAGAGCCTGGATAGTCAAATTCGATCTAACAATCAATTTAACATAACAGTTCAGCTCAAAATTCATTGATACTAAGGATGGTTGTATTCAGTTGAAAAACAGAGTAACGAGTGAATCATGATCAAAATGGTTATTCAGAAACTCTGTAAATCAACCAAGATGTCATATGACACACAAGTTTCACGCAACAAGTGATATCATGCACAAGTCACTCATAGTTTTCAGATCTGTAAAATATCTGATAAATTATGGGACCGTTCGATATTTTCAAAATTGATTTCAATTGTTGTTTTGATATTTGTGATGTTTTCACTAAATGCTAAAGTATGAACCTCAGATTAACAAAAACCTATGTTCTTAAAAACATTAGTGTTTTTGATAACATAAAAGAGGGAAATTAAAACTTTAGTCATTCAGATCTTATGTGTTGAAACCAGGTTGAGTTCCTCAAAAGGACAAAATCAACTATGTTAGAATACATTGAGAAAATCAGGAGTCACAAATGTCCAGATCATAGGTAATGAGAAGGTTGGCATAAGCATGTGCAGAAATGACCAAATCTCTGAAAACATTACTGCAAAATGATTCTGGAACAAGTATTCCTTCAATAAATACCCCTCAGTAAGTATTTCAATACTTATGATTGGGAAGGGTAAAAAGGGAAGAAGAAAATTCACAAAAACTCAGAAGTGTGTTTATCTCAAAACTTTTCAAGTCAAAAGAAAAGAGTATAAACATAAAACACTTATGAGTCATAGTTTAGAGTAATAATAATCATTAAGCAACTGTGTGCATCCATTTGCTCAGGAAAAGGTTTTGATTCCGGTGAATGAACTCCAAAGAGGACTAGACAAATTTTTCATCCAGGTGTCCTCATGTTTGCAATCAACTGACAAAGAAAATGGTACCATACAGTGGTCAGAACGTATTCAGAATGTTCTACCAACTACTGCCAAACCACTGACCATTTTGTTAAACTTAAGAATGATATGATTACGTATCTTATTGAAAAATTTACCAGATCCTCTTTGATGCTGTTTTCAGAAAATCCTTTAATCATTTTTTTCTTCAAAGGATTTTCTCAAATAACCAGGATATATTGTTCAATTTTTTTTTTTGGATAATGTGTTTTGAACTTTTGCTTGTTTTTGTTGGCAATATTTTCTGTTACCTGTCAGGATATAATACCTTATTTTTGTTGGTATTATTGTCCTCATAAATGGGTCAAGAGGAAATTGAACATATGTCAAGGTCATGTCATTTTCAGGGTTGTTTTAAACATCAAGGTTGATTGCTAAACAGTGCTTAAACTACTGAGGTATTTATGTTTTAATTTGAATATTAAGCGATAATGAGATGCCTTAGTAAAAAGTTTTCATCATCTGGGGTACTTAACCACTGTTCTTCAAAATTGACATGTGGCAAAAACCTTGAATGAAAATTCTCAAAACAGTTGCTGAAATATTTGTTCTTCAAACCTGTATCATTTACCCTAATCACTGTTTTGTTCAAACATCTGATCACTAAATACTATCCACTGCTGAAAGTCAACCACTGATTCCTCATTTTGCTAAGACAAGCACTGATGCTCAAAATCAGTGTCTTATCCACTGATATACTATCCACTGATAGTAAAAATCTTCCACTGTTTTCACATTATTACCGTTGTAACCACTGATGCTTGATTCATCAGTGGCTCTTAAAACAACTGTTCTCCACCCTTCATCCATATCATCAGTGTTTGACACGTGGTCAATTTTTAGCCTTCAGATCAAAATAACCGCTGCCACATCAGCGATCACTTTTTCCCTAAATAAAACCCTGCCCTAAACCCCCAAACAGGGTTTTACACTGTCGAATTGAATTCCAAAGTTCTCTTCTCAAAGCAGTTTCCAACCTTTCTTCTCAAAACATTCTCCGATTCTTCTTCATCAAAATGACGAAGTCAAAATCAAAATCAAAATCTAAACCAAAATCACCATCATCTTCAAAAGAGGTTGCTCAAACGACCGAAGAAACCATTGAAATCCCTACAAATCACCTCATAACTACGTGGGTCTCCTCACAAAACCTACCGATAACCACACCTTCGACTCCATCATTGATACACTATCTACATCAAAGTACAAAACTTTGTTGACAGTAGATGCTCCCATTTACTTGCAAACCCAGAGAGAGTTTTGGAAAAATGCAAATCTTGAAAAACAAGACGGAAAAGTAGTAGCCATTAACTCCTCGATACAGGGTAAAGCATTTCAAATCACCCCACAATCAATCTTAGAGGTCTTCAAACTCGATGATCTGAAAGGTAAAACTTCTTTTGATAAAACCGAGTTAAAAGCTGATTTTCTGAAAAGAGGGTATGCAGAACAATCAAAGGTAGATACCTTACAAAAAGGTTATTTTCCATCTGCACCCAGATTTTTATTCCACACACTTTTAAGTTGTGTTTCTAATAAAACAACAGCGTTTAATGAAATACCATTGAAGATTCAATGCATGGGATATGCTATTCTAAACAATAAAGATTACAACTATTCCCAGGAGATCTTCAATGACATGGTAAAGAATGTTGACAGCAAATCATTTCTTCTTTTTCCAAGATTTCTGAGCCATTACTTTAAACAAAAATTTGAAAAAGAGGATGAGAATTTGCCCAAACAAGGTGTCCATTTTCAAATAAAAAGTTTAACAATTGAAACATTTTCAAGAATGATGACACCAATAAAATTAAAAGCAAAGGTGCCTGAGCAGATTTTAGAAACTGCCACTGATCCTCAGGCAACTTCTGCTGAGCCCACTGCTCCAGGTGATCCGAGCAGCACAACCACTGCTCTGAAACCCACACCTGACATTACCAAAAAGACCAAAAGAAAAACATCCAGAAAACCCACCAAACCCAAAACAAAGGCAACTCTGGAAGATGAGATCCCAGAGCAACTGCCAGTGACAAAACAAATGTCACCACAAACCACTGCTGCTACTTCCTCACAGCAGTTGGAAGAAATATCTCAACCTATGCCTAAAACTCCTCCTGCATCCTCACAAAAGGATCAGGTTGTAATCACAGGGACACCAAATTATGAAGCTCTGGATCCACTCGGATCTATCTTCCACAGTCCTGATCCCAAGGACATGTCTCTTTCAACACCCATACCCTCACCAATCATAATGCCACAATCAATAATACCCCTGTTGCATGCAGTTGTTATTGCACAGACACAAACCAGTTCCTCTCTATCACCCATTACTGAGAGTATACCTCCACAAGTGACTGGGTCTGATGCTTATACCTCTGCTATCCCAGCAACAACTGAGGAGGTTACACCCCTGAGTTACAAGTAACTCTCGGTGGTAGTTCAAGTGGAGCAGCAACTACAACTGATGGATCAACAGATCTTCAGTTGGACAGTTGTTTCATTAATAGGACTCCCTTGAAGGCAATTTCTTCCATGGCAACATCGGTAACCACCAGTGAGTTGATTTTAACCACCGGTACCATCAAAGGTTTATCGAGTGCTGAAGAAAGAAGTCCCCAGTACCAAGAACAAGGGGCATCAATGGATGACTTTTGGGACTCAGTTCCTAAGTCACACATTGATACAACCACTACTGGTGGGGATTCAGATGATCCTACTAATGTAGGTGATGATTCAAAATATCAGGAATTGACAGAAAGAGTTGAAAAACTTGAAGATTCAGTTGCTGAAATTAAAGATATGGTGCAAGAGATTTTAAAAGCTCAAAAAGCACAAGCTACTGCTGTTCCTGCTCAAGCACCTGCACAACATGCATTTGCTGCAAATGAGCTTTGGAATATTTTTCAACCCATGCTTGAAAACAACAACATATGGCTGATCAAAAGCAGGCTATTCAAGTACAAATGCTGACCAACATGGTGGAATCAAGGTTTAAAGACACTCAAGCAGAAAATAAGGCTATAAAGGCTAGCATACAAAAGACTGCCCATAGTGGAAAAGTTCCATCTTCCATCCTCTTCATGGATACACCCCTTGCAGATAATGCCAAAAAGGGGGAGAAAATCAAGTTGAGAAAGAAAGGAATAGAAGATGGGCTGTATATTGAACCAGAAGAAGAAAAACAGTCATCTAAATCACCTCAAACCACAAAATCCAAAACTTCAATTCAAACAGCTGATACATCGGTAGTTACAAAAACTACTGTCAGTAGCCAAACAGCTGCCATGTCATCAACACACACATTTCCAATACACACCACTCTATCACACACCACCACAACTACTGTTCCACCACCATCTGCGTCTACAGCACAAAAACCACCATTACCTTCACAAAAGGCCAAACCATTATCACCCCCTGCCAAAAAGTAGAAGACAACAGATGTTACAACATCTGTTGTAATAGCAACAGTGGTTGAAACACCAGTTGTTTCAACTACTGTTAGTCAACCACTGATCACCACTCAAACAACTGCCATCATAACCCCTGCTCAAAAGCAGAAGACATCTGCTGATACATCAGTAGTTGTAATGACAACAGAAGTTGAGACACCAGTTGTTTCAACAGTTGTTAGTCAACCATCCACCACTGCTATCACCTTTCCTATATCACAACCAAAGCTCCTCAGTAGAAAAAGAAATCCAATCTCTGCCAATGAGGGAATACATGATCCTAATGCTGCAAAATATCCACTGGAACTTGAAGCTATCAAAAATGAGATGAGGCAATTCTATACAGAAGAGGATCCTTCAAAAAGAAGATTCTCCTCACTCATAGGCTACATGGCACCAGAAGATATGGATGATTACCTCAAGATCAAGGCAAGGCAAGCTAAAGTAAAAGCTAAGGTTGAAAGTGAAAGTGAAGGTCTAAGCGACGAAGGCATTGCTAAAAGACTGGAGTTCTACTTCACAAAAGTAAAGCAGATAGAAGAATTTGCACAAGAACTAATAAAAGAAAAGGCTGATCAAAGGAAAAAGTTAAGGAAACAATATCTAGCCTACATCATGAAAGAGAAATTCTATCCTGCTGAAGAACAACAGTTTGAAGAATGGCCATTAGTTGCATTAAAGCATGAAGCTGAGAGGATTAACAGAATCAAAGATGATCCTACAAAGAAGAAAAATGCTCCAAACTAGAGCAAATACAAAAAGCTCATTGCTGACCTCACTGCTGAGTACAAAGGAAAGAAAAAGTAGCTAGTGGATGCAAAAATGGACACTGCTCACGCCATATCAAAATGGTCAAAACAGCAGACTGATGAAGCCTATGAAAGGCTAAAGAAAAGAAAGATAACTGCTTCAAGTGCTTCAAAGAAACATGAACTAATGATGAAGCTTGAACAGCAGATAGAGAACCTCAGAACAATGTACAAATCAGCAGACAATCCTGTTTTTGTATCAAACCAAAAAGAAGGTAAACAGCTGACTGAAGAAGAGGTCAAAGAAAAGGAAGTAGAGTACTTCAAGGACACCATCATGAAAATGGGTCTAAAAGAAGACAGCTCAACAAAGCTTCAAAACCTTGTTAAGAAGGTATTAAACAAACCTGCATCACCAAACACTGCAACAGACATGTCAGAAATTGAAAGGCAAGAGCTTATTGAACAAGAAACTGCAGAAGACATAGCTGCAGCAAACAAAGTTATTGAAGAAGCCTTCAAAAGAATGTCTGAAAGTCTGCAGCTGTTCACAAGGCCATCATCTCCTGGTTCATCAGTAAATAAACCTCTACCAAGAAACCCATTTGGTTTAAAAATACTAAAGTGGCTCTCTGATCAAAAGACCCACGTATCGACTCTGATCAGAACCAATGGAGAAGTGAGGCATATATCAAGGAATCAAGCACTAGGCCTAAGTGTTGAAGATCTACAAGATCTCCTTGAGCTTACACTGTGCAGGGATGAGGCTGATTTAAGTTCCAAAGAGTTTGAAGAAGAATTTAAAAGAAAAGCAAAGGAACTTCTGATGAAGAATAAAAATCCAGAATAATGACAGGTTTTGGCATTATCTGTTCCAGGGGGAGATTGTTGGGATTGAACCCTACCAGAGGAACAGATAATGTAAAGCCAAAACCTGATCACAACAGTGGATTCACAATAAGCAGATGTTTACACTAAGCTCTCCCCTTGACAGTGGTTGCCTATCTGCTGATACACTCTAAACACTGCTCAGAAGAACAACTGATGAACCAAACACTGATGAAACAACTAAAGACTGCTAAAAGGCAAACGCTGAGTTCTATCTACTGCTGTCTCTTAAGTACTGCTGAAGATTCAAGCACTGCTCATTCAAAGACTGATCACCTTTTGAAGAAAGCACTGATGTTCAAGTAATCAGTGCTTAGGCTACAACAGTGGAACGTGAACAGTGTTAGACTTGTTTTGTATTGTATTATCAATCAGTTGTTAGACATCAGTAGTTTTGTATAGATCAGTGTTTATATGTTGTTAGGCTGTTAGATGTCACTATCATGGTGACGTCAGCTGAGGTACATCAGTAGTTTGGTTTGCCTATAAATATGACAGTACTCTGTACTGTTATATTTGATTTGTTTTGAGTGAGTTCTTCTCCTCAATTCAATCCTTTCATCTTGTGCAACCAACCCTGGAGTATCAGGCTGAGGGGGAGTTTAGTCTGTAAGCTTGCATTGTAACCTTTTGCTTTTAATGTAATCTTTCGACTCTATGAAAAAGCAATTGTTTATCAAACTATATTCTCTTTTGATTGTGTTTACAAAGTTTGTTATCCATTTCCGCTGCACTTAAAGCTGCTCATATCTATTTGATTTGTTCAAACATCACAAACAAGCACAATCATGAGAGCCTCAGATCCTAACACTCTTCCTCCTAAAGACAACACCGACGCTTTCCATAACGATAATCTGGATTCAAAGACTTCAAAGACCGGCCTCCAATTGCAGATCCGATTCATATTTGCCCCTATAGTAATCCCAAGATATTTGAAAGGAAAAACGTCGATTTGCACCCAACCCGCTCCCCCACCATATCCAAATCACTAGCGTCAACCCCCACTCCATAAATATTAGATTTTTTCAAATTCATCTTCAATCCCGAGCAAATGTAGAAGCACCTTAAAATCCGAACCACTGCGAGGACATTTTCTTCGGACCACTCCACCAAAATAATTGCGTCATCGGTATAAAAAAGGTGAGAAACACACGGCCCACCATTAGGCAAATAAATACCTTTAAGAATGCCCGCCCCCACCGCTTTATTAATAAAAAGAGAGAGCGCTTCCATGACCACCAAAAATAGAAACAGGGACAATGGGTCACCTTGCCTCATCCCTTTAAAGCAAGGAAAATCAAAAGTAGGAGCACCAATAACTAGAACCGAAGCTCTAGCTGAAGACAAAACACCACGGACCCATCCACACCACCGCGAAGGAAACCCCAACTGCTCCAAGACACCAACCAAGAAGTTCCAATTCACGTTGTCATAAGCCTTATCGAAAACAATGTTAAGAACGAACGCAGGATTTTTCTCTTTTTTCAACCATGAGTAGATCTCATTCACCACCAAAGGCCCATCCAGGATAAACTTGTTTTTGAGGAAGGCTGACTGCGAGTCCGAGATAACACTCCCAAGAACCAGTTTCATCCTATTCGCTATGATCTTAGATATCACCTTTTTAACAACACCCACCAGACCGATAGGCCGATAATCACCTAAACCTCTAGGGTCTTTTTTCTTAGGAATAAGAGCTATAAAGGATCCCGCACATCCACGGTTTAACCTGCCTAAAGAATAAAACTCATCCATAATTTTCCGGAAATCCGACTCAAATATACTCCAAAAATGTTTAAAGAATCGAAAATTAAAACCATCGGGGCCAGGGGTCCTATCCGACCCATACTCAAACACAACCCTCTTTATTTCGCCACTCCCAAACTCCTCGATTAAAAGAGCCCCAAGAGAATCCGACAACCTTCTCTCGCTATCCAAACTGAAAGAAGGTCTATCTGTGACCGTTTCTTTGAACTTATCCATAAAAAACTCAAAGACAAACTTTTTGATTCGATTGGGCTTCTCACACCAAGCACCGTTAATAATCAACCCAAGAATACCATTCCTTGCTTTCCTGCTATTGACCAACGTGTGGAAATACTTTGAGTTCTCATCCCCGTCCCTGATCCATCTATCCCGAGATCTTTGCTTTAAATCCTTCGTCTTATTTTCTTCAAACTCTCTAATAATTTTTTTGGCTTCGGACATGGCCCAATCCTCCTCTTCGTCTAAATCCCTTTCCTCTAAAATCCGCTCTAACTGTTCCGGCTCATCCCTAGCCGTAGCAATCTCACCATCCTCTTTATCCTTTAAATCATCTCTCCATTCCTTGATACGTTCTCTGATAAATTTGAGTTTTTTGCATAACACAACATCAGGAGGCCCCTCCCCTCTAAACGTCGCAGCCGCATTACAAACGACATCCTCATAACCTGCCCGACCAATCCAAGAGTTGTATACTCAAAAAGGCTTAGGACCAAAATTAGAACTTTTAATCGATAACAACAAAGGACAGTGATCAGAAAACAGATTAGAGAGAGCCCGCAGGCAAGCGTCAGTCCATTTGTTGAAAAAATCGGCACTGACCAAGAACCTGTCTATCTTAATCATTTTCCTCCCATGGGCCACCCATCTCGTGTATTGTCTATCCTTCATCTTATATTCCAGAAGGCCAGAGTTAAAAATGAAAGAATTAAAATTACTCGCGCACCGGGGTTTAAACATAGAATTCTTCCGTTCCTCCGGGTATCTGTCCGCGTTAAAATCCCCAGCTAAAACAAATAAACTAGAAAGACCAGCCACAATCCCCTCCAATTTGTCCCAAAGCGTTTTTTTCGCTGAAATACCTTGTGGGGCATAAACATTAATGAAACTAAACGGTAAAGCACTACCCTTCAACACCCCGTCAATCAACATAAAATTCCTATCCTTGACACAGCCAGTAGCCGAGAAGACAGAAGGATCCCATAAACAGACTAAACCGCCAGATTGACCTGGCGATCCCACATAATCCGACTTGAAACCCCTATCCCCCCAAATCTTAGCAAGAGACAAATCATCCACAACAAACAATTTAGACTCCTGAATAGCGATGAAATTGACTCCGAATTTAGAACGAATATCTCTCAACCATCTAGCCTTCTCATCTCCCCCAAACCTCTCATGTTTATAGAAATAAAATTCATTGGAGAAAAATATTAATACGTTCACCAATGATGGAATCCGAGACTAGCTGCTCTTTTTCCTTGAGATCGACACCGAGCATCGCCCCACCTTTAAAGTTGCTGCCACTTCATCGACCAGTTTGTGACCCGAGACAACTTCATCAACCTGATTTGAATCCACTGGATCCATGACAACCTCACACACCGGCTGCCCTTGAGAACACGAAGCCTTCCTATTCAAATCCAAAGATACCCCTCCCTCCAATGCGGTACTGACATCCAGGACTGGGACTCCATGGGCGGCTCCTTTTGGAATGAATATGGGCCCTTACAAATGAGATCATCCAACCCAAACAACTCACTCTTCTCCATATGGACTCTGGAACGCTTTTTGGGCCTGTGTTCAAGAGAGGAGCCCACATGAGAAAGACATTTTTTACCTTTATTTCTTTTAAAAAATCTGGGCCCACCATCCTTTGACTGATTGACCTTGCTACCGAGGCTGACAAACTTGGGAGACACCGCCGCCGAAGAATTAAAATCCAAATCACCAAACCCAGAAAAGGTTGCATTTGTCTCTTTCCCTACCTTATCGGGAACTGTGTCGTCGAACATAACCTCCTCCACATCTTCGACTTCCTTTACATGACTGTTCGAAACCAAACTATCCTTCTCCGCCTCCGGTGACCCGAGGTCCGACTCCAACCTACTCAAGCAATCCGGCACCCATACATCGTCTTCTTCCATAACCCAAACCCTAAAAGACTTATCTTTCCACTTAAGCCACCAAAACTCCTTGACTCTGGTATCATTGCCCGCCAAAACTACCACCCGATTGATCGACAGGTCTGGATCCTCCCGCACATCCTTAGGAACATACAGAGTTTTCCCATATTCATCCCCAATCTTCCTAAGAATCTCCGAATCAGCAAGATGTAAAGGAAGGCCTTGTACCCTGATCCAAGCAATCCTTTCAACGGCTAAAATCTGACCCTCCCATAAATCAAGCTTGGAGAACCAAGGTCCCCAGAGCTTGTTATTCTGCAGAAAAGACTCGGCTTCCTCCATACTCTCGAAAGACACCAACATCAACAACCCACCTAAGTATTGAATTTTCACGAACTTCACCTTACCAATCCTCAAAAGGCGATCAAAATAAACGAGCGTGTCCAAATCCACCGTACGGCCAACAACTGCTCTAAGGTGTAATTCCACACACCCACTAACCACTTCGGGAACCACCACCACCCTTTCCGACGAACTGTCTTCCATTCTGATCTCTGACGCCGACGAACCATGTCCGACCACATCCCTATACGACCTACCCCCCCCCCCCCCCAAACCAAAGGACTTCGGACCATCCTGACGAAAGGAACCACCACCTTGGCCCTCAGTCTTATTCAACCTCTCTGACTCCCCATCACCATTCATTCTCCTCTCTGGCTCCTTATCTATACCATTGTTCTCGACGGCAAATCTAGCTACGTTAACTTTCAGCTTACAACCTCCCATATTAACCTCATTGATCTTTTTTACCAAATCCTTCCAGTCGTTAACATACTTGAAGGAGATAAAACCAAACGTGTTGCCAACTTTGTCTCTTTTCTTGGCCACGTAACTCTTCCAAACATCTCCGAACCTTTGCATGAAACAAATTAGCTCCCATGGTGTACTTCCTTCCGGCAGATTAGAAACAAAGAGCTTCGATATCTGCGGGGCACCGGCCCCAGCACCCTTCCCCTTATCGCCTCCTACACCCGACGATCCCTCCATAACCACAACCGACAGCGAATGGATTAGATAAATCTGATTAGAGAAAGAAGTAGCATCAAGGACTTAACCTAATCGGCCAGAACGACAGAACTTCCCACGCTAATCCGACCTTACCGTCCTCGTCGAGCCGCCGGAACGAAGTTAGGATAACAAAGACAAGACGCCAACGAACGCCGCACAGAAGAAAAAGAAGAGACTACCGGCCCCGGACGGCGAATGGAATCGGAACTGACCCGAATAGGTAGAAAAGGAAGACTCAAGGCACACAGCCGATACTTCCTCGCTCACTATTCCGGTGGGTTCACCCTCGTCGAGCACAACCGGCGACCGATGATATTCTAGAGAGAGAAAAGGTTACACAAGTGAAAAGCTTATTCTTAACGGGTTAAAATCAGAATTGACAAGAACAATTACATAGCCTCATTAACTTCTTGCATATCATAAAGGGGTTATTTGGAATAAAAATGAGACCGAAATACATTTGGTGTAAATTGAGGTAAATTTCTTCATTATTAAACTTTTATAACACCAAATATATAACCGATCATTGGGAGATTAAAAAATAAACGATACTATTCCGTTATATTGTTTCACTAAATACGTAACTAATATGTTAAATGTTCCTTCATTTATATGTTATTTTCAAGTGTCTCGTACAAATATATGTGATGACATCCATAAGTGTCATTTAAAATATATTTGATACGTTTAGATTTGAAAAAAAAATCCTTTTCCCACAAGTCATGCTTTCAATCATACAATCACATTCAGACTACATGCACGGAATGTTTTCCTTTTCAAGCGACGTATCTGTCCATTTATAGCCAACCATTTATATGTGTGTGTTATGCTTTTTTTTGAACGGTGAGATTCTTTGATTATAGAACAGAGCCAAGTATGTGCCGTAAAAACCCGAAAGATACAGTACACAAAAGAAAAATGAAAAATGCTAATACACCCCCGATTACATCAGTTTATTACACTATGTCCCTTATGTTGAAATCCAGTCATCTCTCCCATGCTAAATCTTTAAGCTTTGATCTGCTTTTTAGCCATAAGTACGAGTCTGCCTTTATTGCCTCTACAATATTGTTACCGGAACGTGTAGTGCCATTGTAACTTTCTTGTTTCTTGCCTTCCACAGATGCCACATAGTAGTTTGAAAAGCCGCATTAATAATTTTCTTCCAATCTCGTGAGCCCGTTAAACCATCTGCATACATCAGAGCTTCAGCGCATGAACTAAAGCCTGCAGAAACCGGAAGTTTTAGCCAAGCGAGGATATTCCACCACACTGACTTCGACATAGTACATCCACTGATTAAGTGCGCAACCGACTCTTCATATGAATCGCATCTCGGGCACATCTGATTGTTAATCCGGATACCTCTTTTCATTAATTCATGTTTTACCGGAATTCTAGCTAGAGCCACCCTCCACGTGAAGTAATTAACCTTTGGTGGCATCCATTTATTCCAGTGTGGCCACTCTGCATCAGTTCCTACTTCCATTTGCTTTATAATCTGATTCCTCACAGCCGCTACAGAGAAGTGTTCTATGTTATTTGTCTTCCATACCCAGCGATCTGTTGGGTTAATCGGTTTATTCATGGGCTAACGGGTCACGGGTACAAGTCAACGGGTCATGGTTCGGATTCCAGAAAGTGGGTTATCCATGTTAGTTCCGTATGAGAGGGAAAATGGACGTTATGTTTGACCGAGATTGTTGGAAGAATATGTGGTTGAGGCATGACCGATTTATATGTATACGTTGCAGTGCATTTTGGAGTAAATGAGTCATGGGGTTTATCACTTTTATAGGATAAAATAGTTTTTTTTATTAGTTTTTTATTAGTTTTATGATTCCCACGTTCTTGTTTGTTATGGCTATATAAAGCCTTATTTGTTTATTGAATAATACAACCCTTTTCATTCAACAGAAGCTTTCTCCTTCATATATTCAAATTATCTTTCACTACATACATAACACAGTCGAGAGTGAGTTTAGTGTGTGTGAGTGTTTAGGGACCTGAACCAACACGATCAACCCATGTGCTTAATCTGACATTATTTATATCCTTAAGCATACTGGTCCATTGGGCCCATTCAACGTCATTGTTTGGAGGCCACGCCCAACCCATGTTCCATTGATTTTCATCTTCTAGTCTTGTAACACATTCAACCACAGTAACCTGTTTAAACTTAGCTATCTTGAATAAATCCGGGTAACGGTCCATAAAAGAGCGACAACCAGCCCAATTATCCAGCCAGATCTTCACTTTTCTTACTTTGCCCACCACTACAAACAATCTCTTTTTCACATTGATTCCCATATCTTCGACTTCTTTGCCTGCACCAACAATATATTTTTCCATGAACCTATAAATTTGTTATTAACTGGGATATATTTTTGACATCTTTTACTCTCATGTATTTCCTTTATTACTTTCACCCATAGTGTCTCCGGGTTCATCTTTTACTTCCACCACCATTTTACCATGAAAGCAAGGTTTGCACTTCTCAAGTCACCAATCCCAAAGCCTCCATAATCTCTAGGTCATACCATTTTACTCCATGCAATCCAGCGAATCTTGTTCTTGTCCATCTTTCCTTCCCCATAGAAATTCTCTACGAATTGCGTCTAAGGCTTTTATGACTTTCTTTGGTGCTAAATACATTGGGAAATAGTAGTTTGGTAAAGCTCCCATGACTGTTTTTTATAAGACAATAAACGATAAGCATTTTGCCTTCCAAGCTGATAGTTTCTTATTAAACTTATCCAACACGGGTTTCCAAAATTTTACTCGCTTCATGTTTGTGCCTATGGTTAATCCGAGGAAACCAAAAGGCGTAGTCCACATCTGGCACTTTAGCTTGCTTGCCATACTTTCAATTTCTTCCCCATCTACACTCACTCCATATAAACTTGACTTGCTTAGATTAACTTTTAAGCCCGAACACAAATAAAAGCATCTCAAAATTAGATAAGATTCAATATATTTGTCTTTGGACCATTCCCCCATAAATATCACGTCATCCGTATAACATAGATGAGAAATACATGGACCCTCATTAGGAAGTTTTATACCATTAAAAGCCCCCCTCTTAACGATCTTATTCATAATGAGGTTCAAAGCTTCCATATGTCACACCCCGATATTTACACGTATTACCGGTGGGCCCGGTGGGGAGTACCGTGACGTAGTTGATATCATCATAGTCAAACAACACAATTCAATGCACAGCGGAAGCAAAAGATGAATATATTACAAACCGATATAAAGTAATATCAAAGTATTACAAACGGAGTGTAAAGGATCTACAGGCGGATCAAGTAAAAGATAATTGTTCAACAGACTTTAAAGGCATCTCCGCTTGCAAGACTCTTTATTGATGCTAGGAGTAGCCAACCTATTCCGTTTAGTACCTGCACTTAGCCTTTTTGGGAAATACGTCAGTTTACACTGGTAAATACAATTAACTGACTCATTTTGAAAATGTTTTAGAAAATTGATTTGAATGCACATGGCACAAAACTTTTTATAACTTGGGATAATTATTTATAGAGTAAACTGCCATTTTGGTCCCTGTGGTTTGGGCACTTTTGCCATTTTAGTCCAAGTCTCAAACTTTTTAAATCTGGGTCCCTGTGGTTTCAGTTTTATTGCCATTTTAGTCCAAAAGTTAAATTTGACTAAATTCCCCAACTAAAATCCTGATATTTTGTCTTTATCTTAGGGGTATTTTAGTCATTATTGATTAAAAATAATAAAACCCAAAAATATCTTTGACCCTATTTAAATCATTCATCTCCTTCACATGTTCAACAACCCCCAATCCACACCTCCATAACCGTAATCAGTCACCACCTCCAAACCCAATTCCGATCACCCATCACTCTCCATCCCCACCATACAACTCCACTGCAACAAACCGTCAACATCGGCACCCATCACCACTATGAACCACCATTGCACACAACCTCCGACGAAACCAACCACAACGCATTCTGTTACCCAACATCCTCCCACCACTGGCAGATCAGCTACAGCTACAGAGATCAGCAGTATCATTCAGAAGACAAGGATATTTGGGACTACAACCTCTTATCCGGTGAAATCAACCGCTTTTCCCAACCCAAACCCCCCTCATCTAACGCGGACCCGGTTCAAAATGCTGAAAACGACCCGTCGAATACAACGATAAGACCCGTCAATACCGTTAGACAGAACCGGTCCAGAAACGGTGCAGAATTGGTAACAGAGCCGCCGTCACCTAGGGTTCGTGTTTGTGGGCTTTGTCGTGTTTTTGGTAAGGATAATAAAAGTCATGCACGAACCGGTTCACGTAAGCGTGGTATTGTTTGAGTGGTTATGTAATTGTTGTTTTGAATTGTTAGTCGAGACGTGATGCTTAGAATTGTTTGAGTGGTTATGTAATCAGATCTGATTTGTTAATGGCACAAATCTGATTTGGAGGTGGTGGCTGATTAGGGTTTGAATTGGGGTTTTTTGAACAGGTGAAGAAGAAGATGAATGCTTTAAATAAGGTCAAAGATTTTTAGGTTTTATTATTTTTAATCAGTATTGAGTTATAATAACTTTACAATGAATACAATACCCTTGAGAATAAAGACAAAATATCATGATTTTAGTTGGGGAATCTGGCCAAATTTAACTTTTGGACTAAAATAGCAATAAAAGTGAAACCACAGGGACCCAGATTTAAAAAGTTTGAGATTTGGACTAAAATGGCAAAAGTGCCCAAACCACAGGGACCAAAATGGCAGTTCACTCTTATTTATATATAAACTTGTAAAAGAACTACATGTTCGTTATACGTTCAGTAGCCCAGTTTGAATACCGGATTAAAGATTAATAGACACACCACATGATATAGTCCCGCGACGAGTTATTCTCGAAACCAGCGGTTATATCTTTTTATTTATAAATGCACTGGCGGGTGTATGCCTACACCCCGTGCTAAGGTCGTGGCCATTCTATGAATGATGCCAAGGATATCCGGGACATGGTCATTAACCCCCCAAAGGCTTTAAGCAAACAAAACAGTTTAAACGGGTCATCTCAATGAATTAACCTCATTATGATTAACAATTCAATGCCCCACCAAGCAGTATTTTATATACTGTACCGCAAGCCCGTATAAGGGAAAATAAGTTAAAAGTATTTACCTGAGCAGATTATTCAATTTATCTCAACCGTATTCAATCAGCAAATGCAGATAGCTTTTACTGGGCTCCTAAATCTGGAACGAAGGTTTTTAATAACCTATTAGATTCCTAACGGGTCTTAATTAAGCCTAAACTTAGAACGGTTAGCTTTCAAAGAAGATACGGTTCAAAACGCATGATTAATCGAAGACCAGATTAGAATGTGGTTTAGACCCGACAAGCTTATATACTTGTGTCATATGGGTAAACTAATCGCATTCTGGATTTTGAGATAAAAATGATAAGGTTTGACCCGTTTCGGCTAATTTATGCAAACTAGTTACATCAGCCGATCCGAACGCGAAAAGTGCGTAATGGGTATCCAAAAGAGTCATGAACATGTTTCCTAAGTTAATATGCCTTAAATATATTGTGATATCAGTAGGATACCTTCCATTATGCCCAAAACGAATTTAAACTCAAATTTAACCCCGAAGGGGTATTTTGGTCATTTTAAAGGTTATAAAAGAGTTTATATATTAATCTGAGTTTCAGATCTGATATAATTAGTAAAAATACTTACTTTAATAAGTTATATCAGTATGGTATTACATATATGTGAAATTTATTAATTATAACCAAACTATGCACCGAAGGGCATTTTGGTAATTTCACATAAGCTTTAAAGGCCAAAATTAGAATTCTGAGTTTAAAACTTTTGCCTACTGTTTAATTATGAAAATTTACTTAAAACATCAGTAGGTATCAAACCTTATATGTTAAAAATAGTTTTAACTTATACTATGCGTTAAAAACGCGTAAAAATGCGATTTTAAGCGATTTCCGGGTTTTATAAGAAAAGCTGACATTTTTATCATTCCAGAAAGCTGAAATTTTTTTATTTGTCATATAAAATCAGTACCAAAAAGTTTGGTATCAAAATGTTATGTAAAACTCATTTTATGGCCAAAAGGGCAAAACCGACAATTACCGAATTAAAGCTAGAACCCTATGTTATGCTTAGCCTAAAAATAAATAAAAAATCTTTAAAAATCCCAAAATATTATTTTACATTAGTGGGTAAAATGTTTGGTATCAAAACTTGGGTTTAAATAGGCTATACGCTAATTATGCCGTTTAATTAATTAAAAGCTTTTCATTTACGCTAATGAGCATAACTCCTAATCTAGACCTCAAACTGATGTCAAATTTTAGGGACAAGTTTATAATTCAGTAACAAAGGTTTCTATCCTCTCACATTTTCAAAAATCCTGTTTTAAAGTCAAAAAGGCATAATGGTCAACATTTAAGCATGTAACGGGAACATGTAAATGAATAGGATAACTAAGGATCCAAGTTGTATAACCTCAGAGGGTTACACTAACCTATAACATGGTCCTACAGGAATCCTAAGGCATATCTAAACTAAGCTAAATCGGTTCAGAACTAAAGGTCAAATCAAAAGTCAACTTTTGCGACTTTCGGTTCCGAACCGAGCCTATACTTAGAATTGTCGGGTTGAACATGCTTAAACATGTTCTTATACTAATTACCAATTTATTTAAGTATTAAAACATGATCCATAACTTCCGTATTATCAGTTATGAAATTATTAGTAAAAACTGACTCGTTTGACTTTTTATTAAGAAGTTTGACCCGACAATTGTCTGAGTAAACGTGGTAATTAGGAGGTGCCCTTTTGAGGGTTCAACACCTACCTAGTTACGGTCACGTAGCCATATTCGTTGCGAACAATGGCTTAACCGTTTAAAAGTCAAAGCGTTTATCGCAAACGCTTGACTTTTCGGCTATAAACGCTAAACGATTGAACTAAGCACGAAAGGAACACTTACAAGTGGTCCTTAGGACTAAAGGAGGTTCCTATTATGATCAGGATCATCTTGAATTTAGAGAGCCAAAGCAGAAAAGAAATGAAGGTGTGAAGTGAAAGTGAAAACCCACCTCTATATATAGTTTTCGGGACCTCGCAGGATCGCGACAAGTGTCGGGGAGTTATAACCAGATTATGACAGGTGTAAAACCACATTTAAAACCAGTGGGCAGCCCCTAGAGTCGGTTATGTGAGTATAGAAACTATTTTCAGCAAAACCAGCAACTTAAACCCAGTTTTCTGCTGTTGTACATGTCTCGCGGCCCGCGTAGGGGTCTGTGTGGCCTTACGCGGCCCGCCTAACAGTCCATATCAGCAAACAATTTCGAGAATATGCAGTTTCAGTCCCTGAACTATGTTAAATGCCATTCCTGACTTATTTAAGGCCCGTTAACCTCGTTGCAAAGCTCCACAAAGATGCCTAAACATAGGGAACATGAAACATGCTCAAAAATATGTCGGATGTCGGTTCGTTTGGTCGTACGGTCACATTGTTCGTCTAATTACGACGAAACACGAACGGACGCGAAAAACGATCCAATTTACACGACGAATGGAATTTTATCATTTAGAACACTAAAATAAAATATTTTAGTGGTTACATAAATTTTTGGATGTCCGAATATATTCAGAATGCAAGATATGCGCGAAAATGCAAACTTGTGCACTTTTTGACACTTTTAGTCCCTACTTGACTTAAAAGTTTATTTTTGCGCACTAAACACCTCCAAGCCTATATCTAAGCTATATAAAGGATAAATAGGGTAGGTTTAACTCATGGTCATATTCCGGAAGGTCCGATACCCTACGTATCGACATACTTTTGCAGTTTGACGCAAATAGTCCTTTAATCGCACAAAGTAGCGCGAAATGTCGTTTAATGATATCCAATCCTTCCATGGCCCATAATGGGCATTCCCAAGCATGATTTTAATTATTTCTACGCTCTCAATCGCTTAAATGGTCACCAAAAGGCGTAGATTCAAATGTTGACGCTTTAGGTCCCTCTAATGCGCAAAGTTGCGCATATCATCATTTAATAGCATCGAAGCCTCATCTAATCCATATTAGGCATTCTTGAGAGCATTATTAAACATCACGATGCTTCGGGTTCGCTAAAAGGTTATTCAGAGGTATAATTAAACATATTGGCACTTTTAGTCCCTCTAACTTGCAAGGTTGCGCGTAACTTTACTTATAGGCATAAAAACCTTAGACGACCATTAATTGGCATTCCCAAAAGTATAATCAAATATCTTGAAGCTCCCGGTTTGTTAAAAGGTCACTCAGAGGTGAGAATTAACATGTTGACGCTTTTAACCCTTTATTGTGCAAACTTTCAATTAATTACGCAAACGGCTACACTCGATCAACAAGTGGCTCATTTGTGAATATAAATACCGTACGAGGTTATTCAAAAACTTATTTTAGGTATGTTAACACTTCCAGTCCTTTCATAATCAAAGTTTTCGATTTTTCAAAAAATTAGTCCCTTAAATTCAATGCATGACTTCACTAGGGTTTATTACACGTGTCAATACATCATTGGATTTGATTTTACGAGGTGTTACATCCTCACCCCCTTAAAAGAAATCTCGACCTTGAGATTTGCTAAAATGCTGGAAGTACTTTTCGTCGCATAATGGACTTAACTTCTATAGCATATCTGGAGCCTCTCCAAGCTCCCAAGTTGACCTCTATAATAGGTACATGTATCCTTTTTGGAGCTTCTTAACTTGTCGATCCTCCATCGATACAGGTTTCTTATCATCTCATAAATCTGCATATCATTATGTGGTAATGTTCTCGACTTATTGGTGACACGTCCTTAAATCATTAGTGTGTAATGCATTGCGAGCTCCGCCAAGCTCCTTAAATAGGTTTTAGCTTATAAGCTATTTGATCTTGATACATTCGATTCCCTTGAATGATTTTATATATTCACAGCTCAACTAGCCTGATAATTAATAAATTGGCACACCCTTCCAGGGTGATATCTTTTGTCGAACCTTATTCCTTAACAAGAACTTAGGAGGGTTGCTACTTTCATTAATCCTTGATTTTCTACCGAATACTGGCAACTTACAGATGATTATGGATTTGGTTGATCTTATTCGTTGTTTCCAAGGCAACTTTCAGATCCTGATAATTGGACTTACCAATCTTTTGTCTAACAATAATTGTTTAACATTCCATCTATACAAGGTCTCCAAAGGAGCAGCCTTGATACTTATATGACAACTATTATAGAAAAGCTTATTTTAAGGTGAGATGGTTATTCCAACCACTTCTTAAAACTAATCTTAAGGAATAGCTACTCCTCGCCGTTAGTCGAACAAATCGACGATCCTGGGCAGCCGATGGCAATTCTTAATTGTTGCCTAATTAGGGTTGCGGTAATCAATGCATAAGCAAAATGAACCGTCTTTCTTAATTAACTATACCAAATCCTCAGAATATTGAGTTAGGCTATATGAATCCTCTATTTTAAAACTCACTTAATCAGGGCTTCGATTCTTCCAATGATGGTACTAGCCGTCTTAGAGATTTCATAATAATACAGCCCTAAATGGGATATAAATCTTAACTCTACTTGCCTTTCAGGAGGTAAACAGGGTAGTCCTAGGAGAAGAAAATCAAGATACAAGGAGGTTACAGAGATTTTCCAAATCTCAGGCTCCAGTTCATCCATCATTGCTTGTGTCAAATAAGTGACATATTTATGTTACGAGTCCACGAATTCCTTAATCGGAGACATTTACTTGGACAATTCCATTCTGGATATCTCTTTGAATACCATTAGCTGACTTTAGTACCATATGACCATCGGAATATCTTTGTGGTCCCATGCATTAAACCTACATACTAATTAGGCATGGAAGCAATCTATGGAACATATTAAGATACACCAATCCTCATATGGCGCTTTTATCATCCCGTCTGGTATTCGCTTATGATCCTTTAATACTCGGTCCATGGCTTTGTTTACGGTTGTATCTAACGTAGCTTGTAGCTCAGTGCCGTTAAGTTCAGTCTTGCATTATTATTCTGATTAACTGAATGATTGTGAGCTTCAGATGAGTCAGCCATGGTGAAGCTTTGAAGGTTACAATCCAAGTAATAATAATTTGTTTAATTATATAGTGAATTCTCGAATTTGATAATTAAATTGCCATGGTGTAAATAAACCATATAGGCCAATAGATAGTATAAAATTTATTTTGATTATGTTTTGCCTAGGTTTTTAAATAAACCATCTTTGGCGTTTAGAAGGAATATAATCCTTCATATTTATTAGACAGGGGACATAAGTCACGACTGTCAATGTCGTACCGACATTTTATATAGCACAAGGGCTTGTTCCAAAGGACTTTTTGATGGCGCAGAGGTCTTGTCGCTAGGGAAATTTTAAAACATAATCAATGATCCTTCGGATCGGAAAATTTCACAGTTCATTGTCTTGACAAGAAGTTATGAAATAGTACTATCTTTTTCATGTATACACCTTGGCCCGTAGGCATACATCCCAAATGGATGTTTTGATATACACATCTTGTTCGACGTTTATTATCCACGATTCATATTGATCATTTAGGCTAAATAAGGGGTTTGGAAAATTCCTAATATAAAGATGACAAGTGTAATTTTATCGCATCACTGTTGTCGGGAGTCTTAACATATTTTCAGATGTTAACAACGATCTGAATCTCTTTTAAACAGGTTTTACCATCATAGCCAGGTCTTTAATGACATTCAAGCTAGGTTATACCCTCTAAGATTCTTTTTAATATATATACTGGCAGATCAATTTCAAAAAGTGGTTTTATCGCATCACTGTTGTCAGGAATGTTAACATGTTTTCAGATGTTAACAAGGATTTGAATCTTTTGAATAGGTTTTACCATCTTGGCCTTGTCTTAAATGACACATGGGCTAGGTCTTGTCCATTTTTTGATTTTGCCATTTTATTATAATGGTAGATCTTATAAAAAGAATGTTATTATTTCATATTTTATGTTCCTATACAATGATGTGAATAAAATATAGATAAAACATTCCAATGATTTTTAAAAGAGGTACAGAATTGCCCTAAACGGGACTTGAAAGAAATAATGTTGTCCATGAAGGGACTGAAAGATAAGTATGCCCTTATAAGGACTTACTAAGGAAATGAACTTCAGTAAAAGGAGTTTCTTCTTTATTTTATTTCTGAATGTTTTCTCCTTGGTTGCAAATTTATCCTAGTCGCAGTACAAAGCTCTGCATTTCTAGGCTTCGGATGGGAAGAATTTCCATTACGGCTTCTTTGCTTGGCGACGTATTAAAAATATATAGAATTGAAAGCAATAATTCTCCAAATAGAGATGAGAGTATTCCTATGTTAAGTCTAGACTCAGAAGGTCAAAGAATGTGCTACCGTGTCATTGAGATTAAACACAAAAGGCTAGTGTTTAATTCACTCAATGTTGGCTCTGATACCAACCTGTCACACCCCGATATTTCCACGTATTACCGGTCGGCCCGGTGTGGAGTACCGTGATGTAGTTGATATCATCATAGTCAAACAACACAATTCAATGCACAGCGGAAGCAAAAGATGAATATATTACAAACCGATATAAAGTAATATCAAAGTATTACAAACAGAATGTAAAGGATCCACAGGCGGATCAAGTAAAAGATAATTATTCAACAGACTTTAAAGGCATCTAAGCTTGCAAGACTCTTTATTGATGCTAGGAGTAGCCAACCTATTCCGATTAGTACCAGCACTTAGCCTTTGGGAAATACGTCAGTTTACACTGGTAAATACAATTAACTGACTCATTTTGAAAATGTTTTAGAAAATTGATTTGAAAGCACATGGCACAACACTTTTTATAACTTGGGATAATTATTTATATATAAACTTGTAAAAGAATTATATGTTCGTTATACGTTCAGCAGCCCGGGTTGAATACCGGGTTAAAGATTAATAGACACACCACGTGATATAGTCCCGCGGCGAGTTATTCTCGAAACCGGCGGTTATATCTTTTTATTTATAAATGCACTAGCGGGTGTATGCCTACACCCCGTGCTAAGGTCGTGGCAATTCTATGAATGATGCCAAGGATATCCGGGACATGGTCATTAACCCCCCAAAGGCTTTAAGCAAACAAAACATTTTAAACGGGTCATCTCAATGAATTAACCTCATTATGATTAACAATTCAATGCCCAACCAAGCGGTATTTTATATACCGTACCTTAAGCCCGTATAAGGGAAAATAAGTTAAAAGTATCTACCTGAGCAAATTATTCAATTTATCTCAACCGTATTCAATCAGCAAAGGCAGATAGCTTTTACTGGGCTCCTAAATCTGGAACGAAGGTTTTTAATAACCTATGAGATTTCTAACAGGTCTTAATTAAGCCTAAACTTAGACCGGTTAGCTTTAAAAAAAGATACGGTTCAAAACGCATGATTAAGCGAAGACCGGATTAGGATGTGGTTTAGACCCGACAAGCTTGTATACTTGTGTCATATGGGTAAACTAATCACATTCTGGATTTTGAGATAAAAATGATAAGGTTTGACCCGTTTTGTCTAATTTATGCAAACTAGTTACATAAGCCGATCCGAACGCGAAAAGTGAGTAACGGGTAACCAAAAGAGTCATGAACAGGTTTCCTAAGTTAATATGCCTTAAATATGTTGTGATATTAGTAGGATACCTTCCATTATGCTCAAAATAAATTTAAACTCAAATTTAACCCCGAAGGGGTATTTTGGTCATTTTAAAGGTTATAAAAGAGTTTATATATTAATCTGAGTTTCAGGTCTGATATAATCAGTAAAAATGCTTACTTTAATAAGTTATATCAGTATGGTATTACATGTATGTGAAATTTATTAATTATAACCAAACTATGCACCGAAGGGCATTTTGGTAATTTCACATAAGCTTTAAAGGCCAAAATTAGAATTCTGAGTTTATATATTAATCTGAGTTTCAGGTCTGATATTGTGAGAAGTAATATTACTAGTTAATATTAACGAGATTTTAGGACCCGCACGTTGCGGCGAGACCATTAAACCGAACAAAAAGTAAACGGTAAAACGTGTAGCCACACATGTACGTCGCAAATAGGTATGTAAGCGAAACGATAACATTGGTTTGTTATGATATGGGCATTCGCTACAACAGTTAAAGAGAAAACTCAAATGCCTAAAAGGATTTACATCCCATAAAAAAATGAATGACACAAATTATAAGTGATATTTTATATAATGTGTTCAAATTCGTGCTTCAACTATTTGAATTTGATGTTTAATAGAACCAAATATTAATTTTCTTCTAATAAGAGGCTAATCTATCAATTTTGAATGGAACACTGTTTTTGAAACTATGATTATCTTATATATTGATTTATTGGAATTGTTTAGCCAAATTAACAATAATAAAATTGTAAGAAAAGATAATATTGACTGATATTAATTAAAATGTACAAAAGGTATCACATGAGATATCTTCTGAAATCAAATTATGTGTATTAGTGCAAGTAAATCGGCTAGAAATCAAATTATGTGTGTTAGTGCAAGTATATCGGCCGGTTTTTGAATATTGTTTTTTTATTTATTTTCTTTTAAAGAGGAGAATAAATTTTCAAAAAACATAGACTTTACACCTCTCTATCTCATGATTACCATACAACATCACCACCCATCACCACCAATCAGCAAATGACCACTACCTTGGGCTCCTCTCCACCACCTCACCTCAACCATGAGCGTCGCCACCACCACATCCCCTCTCTACCTTCTTTGTCTACCTCTCTCTCCTACTCTCTGAAGAACAGATCACAGGTCGCAGAGGCAGACTTCGAGTGTTACTAGGGGTACGCGGGATACCCCTGAACCCCATTTTCGTAGTGTAAAAATACCCCTTAACTTGTTTTCCGTAGTGTAAAAATACCTCTCAACTTCATTTTCATTATATAAAGGATACCCCTGATCCTAAAAAAATAGGATACCCCTAACTTTTTGGACTAGTTCCGCCACTGACAGGTCGCGTACTTCTCCTTTTTCCGACAATGAAGATGGGTTGCAGGTCTCTTTTTTGTCATTGGTGATGAGTTGCAGATTTGATGAGGGTGCGAGACAGCCGCAAAATCCCAAGCTTACGCCACAGGAGACGTCGAACACACTGGGTTGGGTAGCGGCTGCGGGTGGGTAGCGGTGGTGTATGGAACCGTGGTGTAGGAAGATAATGTTAGGCGAAGGAGATGAGATAAAAGGAGGGTAAAGAGGTAGAGGCGGTGATGGTAGTGAGGTCCGGCGATAGTGATGGTAGTCAAAAGACGTGGTTTGTGGAGGACGATGAAGTTGGTGGTTGGTTTCATTGAGAGGGTATGCTTGACTTAGTTGTACATCCTGCTAAAATGAGTTGTATAAAATTGAATAGTGAATTCAAGATACATCACTATTTTGCTAAATTAAAGAGGGGAAATATATAGATAATTTTGTATATATATATATATATGACATTTTCACTCTTTTTGAGCAAGAGAATTTCTTTTTTTTTATTCACATTAACTAGAAAAAGTTAACATTCACAAGTGAGAGACAAATAGGTGAAAGTACTATGGGTCACTTTTTATAACTCACTTCTAATTTAGAACTATAACCTCAATAATGTAAATGATGTTATATCTCTTGGTGAACATTGCGTATGTGATCTTTTGTTATCCAGCATTGTAGACTACCGTTGGTGACAAGTCGATGAAGGATCATCATCTGTGGAGTCTTTACCCCATAACTAGATTTCCAACAGACTTCAACCGACAAATTACTCACGAATACTTTTGTCGGAACAGTCCTCTGATTTGTAGTGATAGAAAACTATTATATTTACTGGTACCATATTTTAGAACCATCAAGCTCAACGTTGGAAGCTCAAATTGCAACTTGTTTGTTATATGAGCGTGAGTTATGTTTGAGGTCGGCTCAAGCTCATTTAATAAATTCTTCTTGATTCAAGTTTTTAACGACTAATATAATTTCTCAAGAGCAACATAACAGTTATTTTACACCCTTAATTACTAACCAAGAACTCTAGACAACCCTTTTGGATTTCAGCTGTAAATATTATAGGAAATAAAAGACGAGACCGTAAGGACTGTGCATAAATGAGAAAGTTGTCAAGTCAACTACTTTGTAGCCAAATTGTGACGAGTTCGAGTTTCTAGGCATGGAACCCCAAGAAAGCCAAGAAGCCTAGTGCAACTTTAATTCGTTCCATCACAGGATGCTAGTCACGTTATGTTCCATGTGAATAATCTTTTAAAATTAGCAACCTTGGTCAATAATCCATAACATAAAAGAATTGAGAGATTGACCGAATCTTGACACTACTAAATTGGTACCAGATTTTATAATGCCGGCTCACCACTTCCTTATCAAGATTGTCACCATTCAAGTTGGATTGATACTATTACAACAGTATACATCCGACGTTGGACAGACGGCTAATTTGAATAAACAAAAGATTCAAGAACCATGCCTCCATGCAGTATATATATGCAGACACAGAGCAGTTAATTTCACAATCAAAAACATCTCAACTGTGTTCCTACGCCGAAAACTAAGAGAGATGTCGAACAAAATCATCCTCTTGAGTTTTGTAGCTCTTACTTTTAGCTGCCTTGCCTTAGCCTACGAGCCTAAACCCCTACAAGATTTTTGTGTAGCCGATCCCAACAGCTCAGGTACGTTTTTTTAGTTGTAAGATTTACCAAACTTATTCAAATGGTAATGGCTTTCATCTAACAGAAAATATATATTGTACTTAATGTGCAGTGAAAGTAAATGGTCTAGTATGCAAGGACCCGATGAAAGTTATAGCTGATG
Organism: Helianthus annuus; assembly: GCF_002127325.2. Taxonomy (NCBI): domain Eukaryota; kingdom Viridiplantae; phylum Streptophyta; class Magnoliopsida; order Asterales; family Asteraceae; genus Helianthus; species Helianthus annuus. The sequence continues at coordinate 105,981,716 of NC_035435.2, read as the reverse complement.
ACTTCTTCTTCAGTGGGCTACACCTCATGGGCAACACATCAAACCCTGTGGGATCAAGGGTTACCACAGTCTTTGCAACTCAGTTACCTGGGCTAAACACTTTAGGCATCTCAATGGTTCGGATTGACTACGCGCCATGGGGACAAAACCCACCTCACATTCATCCAAGAGCCACTGAGATTCTTACCGTTCTTGAAGGAAGCCTACTTGTTGGGTTTGTCACATCCAACCCCAATAACCGTTTTATCACCAAGGTGCTGAAAAAGGGTGATGTTTTCGTGTTCCCCGTTGGACTTGTGCATTTCCAGAGTAACGTCGGGAATGGGAATGCAGTGGCTATTGCTGCATTGAGCAGTCAAAACCCTGGTGCCATAACGATAGCGAATGCTGTTTTTGGTGCAAATCCTCCAATTCCAGGGGATATTTTAGCCAAGGCGTTCCAAGTGGATAAAAGCGTGGTGGACCAACTACAATCAAAGTTCTAGTGTAACAAAGATTCTGATGGGCCGGTGTTCGTGGGTGTGATTGTTTGGCTTCATTCATTGGTGTGTTTTAAAGCTTTCATTTTAAATTATTTGTGTGCATGTTCGTGTTAAGTTATTAATCTTTGGTTTGCAATGAAAAGTTTGTTTATGGGAGTTTATACTGTTTGCTTACTAAATTTTATGTTCTGATGTTTGATTATATATATCAACCTGTAAACCCTATATATGGCCTAGTGTCCACTAAACTAATAATAATTCATGAGGCCCCAATTTAGGATGAAGATTAATAACTTAGTAATTCGTATACTTACCTATTTTTTAGTTAATTATTGTCCATCTTAAGCTCGCATAATGGGGAGGGTTGATAAACCCATAATCATTCATGAAAAGGCCCAAATTTTATCTTAAAAGGTTTGAGTCGATTCTTAATTTCTTAATATGTTTGAGTAACGAATAGCTTTAATACAGTTTTAGTTGATCCAACAATATTATTTGTTTGTTCACTTATTAATGCTAACATGATACATATGATTAGATAACTAAGTCGACCAAGTGTACTGGGTTAGCGTCTCATGCCACATCACCTTTAATTTATACTGTTCCTATATTTTTAATTATATTAGTTGTTTCATATTTGAAGCAGTATTTTTTAAATGTTTAAAACAAATTAATTTGATATATTATAATCAGGGCCCGTCCTTGAATTTTGAAGGCCCAAAGCGAATTAAAAATTCGAGGCCCTTTTTAATTTTTTTAGGATCGTAATTTCGGTTTGTATCTGACATGAAATATATTAAGAAGAAACTTATAAAGCACTTAACCATTATATAAACAAGATGATTTCTCAAATCAAATAATGTTAGGATCTAATACATAAATCAAATCTAAGTTGATCAAAAGAGTTTAACCTAACCAATAACAACTTACATTAGGTGTGAAAGGAATTAAAATATGCTACTTATTTTAAGTATACTATTCTTATTAGTTAGAAACGTTTTTTTTTAAATAAAATTTTACATGGACGTATCATGTTAAAATTTGTGTCGACAAAATATTTTAGCTTATTAAATTAAGAGAGATGATTAAAAAAGATGCATTTATAACCCTTTATTAAAAGAGTGTGTGAGATGATTAATAATTTTGAAAATGGGTAGAAGGTGGGATTCGAGCTCAGCCCTCTACAAAAACCAAAACTTGTTCTTACCACCAGACTACACTTGTTTTAATTTCAACAAATATCACTATAAATATAATATTCTTTTTTTTATAAATATAGATTTTTTTTTAATTTTAGAGGCCCTATTTTTCGGAGGCCCTAAGCCGTCGCGTAGCCCAATTACACTAACGGGCCGGCCCTGATTATAATGTTATCCCATTATAAGCAGGTTTAACCAAGGTATTGGAATGGGCTATCCAAAAAGTTGTTATTTAATTTAAAACAAAAGCAAGAGATAAAAGCATGCAAAAAGGGTTGTCGGGCATTGTAGGAGACATGTTTTTATAATCTCTAACTATTTGCATACCAACATGGCTATTTGCACACAAAACCCTATCTTTACCTACGCTGCGTATAGAGTCATACGCAGCGTATAAATTGAATAAAATTCAGAGCCTGCCCAGCAATCATTGGCACAGGCAACCAGGGTTTATATACGCTGCGTATAGAGCTATACGCAGCATATATAACCCATACGATTTTTTTTGGTTATTTTGATGTATTTGGGGTTAAAAATAAAAACTACCTTTTATATACGCTGCATATAGGTCTATACGCAGCGTATATAAATGCTCAAAAAAACAATGTTACCCCTGTTTTTGGTTGCGTATAGCCCCCAATCTAGGGGTAAAATGTTTTTTTTTTTAATATACGCCACGTATAGCCCTGTATGTGACGTATATATGGGGCAAGTTTGATAAAAAAGACCATTTTACCCTGAGTTGGGGGCTATACGGAGCCCAAACCATGGGTAAAATTGCCTTTTTGACCCTTTATATACGCTGCGTATAGACCTATACGCAGCATATATAAATGTTTTTTTAGAAACATTTATACATTATAGATGGTTTTAGTAAATTTTATAAAAAAAAAAATTTCTATTTTAAACTAATAAAAATTAAGTATTTCTTAAAAGCTTTTTTATACAACATTAATCAATTTTATACGATAAATATCGTATCGTATAGGTGTAGTGTAGGTCACGTATTGACCTCGTATAAACCTATAAGTTTGATATCGTATCGTATAGCGTAGTATATGTCCCGTATAGATCCCATATAGGCATATACAAGACCTATAAGGGAGCTATACGAGACCTATACTACACTATACGATACGATACTATACTATACTATACTATACTATATGATAAGATATACCACCCGTGTAGGCCTATAGGTGTAGTATAGTTCTCGTATAGTACTATAGGTGTGGTTTTGGTCCCGTGTAGACCTAAAGGCATATACAAGACGTACAGGGAACCTATAGGAGACTAATACTATACATTATACAATACGAAACGATGCAATACGATACGACACTATAGGATACCATACAACACCCGTATAAGCATATAGATGTAGTATAGGTCCCTTATAGGCCTATAGGTGTGGTTTAGGTCCCGGCATCCCGTATAGGCCTATATGTGTCGTTGAGATCCCGTATAGGCCTATCGGTGTGGTTTATTTCCCGTATAGGCCTATAGGTGTGGTTTAGGTCCCGTATAAGCCTATAGGCGTACACAAGACCTATAAAAAACCAATACGAGACTTATACTACACTCTACGATACTATGCTATATGATATGATATAACACCCGTATAGGCCTATAGGGGTAGTATAGGTCTTGGATAGTACTATAGGTGTGGTTTAGGTCCCGTATAGACCTATATGCATATACAAGACCTATAGGGAACCTATACGAGACTTATAATATACACTATACGATACGATATGATGTAATATGATACGATACTAAAGGGTACGATACGACACCCGTATAAGCCTATAAAGGTAGTATAGGTCCTTTATAGGCCTATAGGTGTGGTTTAGGTCCCGTATAGGCCTAAAGGTGTGGTTTAGGTCCCGTATATGCCTACAGGTGTGGTTTAGGTCCCGTATAGGCCTATAGGTGTGGTTTAGGTCCCGTATAAGCCAATAGGCATATACAAGACCTATAGGAAACCTACACGAGACTTATACTACACTATGATGCAATACGATACGATACGATACTATAGGATACCATAGAACACCCGTATAGGCCTATAGGCATGTATATGACCTATATGAGACTTATACGAGGTTTATAAGAGACTTATACTATACGATATGATATTTAAAAATGTTTTTTTAAATACACCCTTTATATACGCTGCGTATAGGCCTATACGCGGCGTATATAAAGGGTCAAAAAGATAATTTTACCACAGGTTTGGGGTTAAAAATAAAAACTACCCTTTATATACGCTGCGTATAGGTCTATACGCATCGTATATAAAGGGTCAAAAAGACAATGTTACCCCTGTTTTTGGCTGCGTATAGCCCCCAATCCTGGGGTAAGGTCTTTTTTAGTATACGCCGCGTATAGCCCCGTATGTGGCGTATATATGGGGAAAGTTTGGTAAAAAAGACCATTTTACCCCTGATTTGGGGCTATACGAAGCCTAAACCAGGGGTAAAATTGCCTTTTTGACCCTTTATATATACTGTGTATAGACCTATACGCAGCGTATATAAAGGTTTTTTTAGAAACATTTATACATTAGTGATGGTTTTAGTAAAGTTTTATAAAAAAATTTCTATCTTAAATAAATAAAAAATTAAGTATTTCTTACAAGCTTTTTTATACAACATTAATCATATTTATACGATAAATATCATATCGTATAGGTGTAGTATAGGTCACGTATTGATGTCGTATAAGCCTATAAGTGTGATATCGTATCGTATAGGTTTGGTATCGGTCACGTATTGACGTCGTATAAGCCTATAAGTGTGATATCATATCGTATAGCGTAGTATATGTCCCGTATAGCTCCCTTATAGGCATATACAAGACCTATAAGGGAGCTATACGAGACTTATATGATACGATACTATACTATACTATACGACACGATATAACACCCGTATTGGTCTATAGGTGTAGTATAGGTCTTGTATAGTACTATAGGTGTGGTTTAGGTCTCGTATAGGCCTAAAGGCATATACAAGACCTACAGGGAACCTATACGAGACTTATACTATACACTATACGATACGATACGATACGATATGATGCAATACGATACCATACTATAGGATACCATACAACACCCGTATAAGCCTATAGATGTAGTATAGGTCCCTTATAAGCCTATAGGTGTGGTTTAGGTCCTGTATAGGCCTATAGGTGTGGTTGAGGTCCCGTATATGCCTATAGGTGTGGTTTATGTCTCGTATAGGCATATAGGTGTGATTTAGGTCCCGTATAAGCCTATTGGCGTATACAAGACCTATACGAAACCTATACGAGACTTATACTACACTATACGATACGATACTATGCTAAACTATATGATACGATATAACACCTGTATAGGCCTATAATTGTAGTATAGGTCTCGTATAGTACTATAGGTGTGGTTTGCGTCCCGCATAGGCCTATATGCGTATACAAGACCTATAGGGAACCTATACGAGACTTATAATATACACTATATGATACGATACGATAGGATACAATACGATGTAATACGATACGATACTATAGGATACCATACAACACCCGAACCGCACCGAGACTTGGTATAATAATTTAATTTAAAAGAAATATTATTGAAACGGTATAATATATTCGAACCGTACCCGGATATTTCAAAATATTTAACGGTTTTAATTTAAACGGTATAGTATGGAAACGGTATAATATATTCGAACCGTACATAAGCATTTAAAAATAATTAACGCTATAATATTTAAACGTTTATAGCATTCGAACCGCACTAGACATGGTATAATAATTTAATTTAATTTTAACGATAACAATATAATATATAATATTCGAACCGTATATACGTTTTCCAAAACAATTTAACAGTATACAATATTATTTGTATTACATTAACGGTTATATATTTTAAGCGATTTAACGTTGGAACCGGGTGAGAATTTATACCACAAATACATCAAAATAACCAAAAAAAATCTGATGGGTTATATACGTTGCGTATAGCTCTATACGCAACATATATAAACCCTGGTTGTCTGTGCCAACGATTGCTGGGCAGGCTCTGAATTCCATGCAACTTGTACGCTGCGTATAGCTCTATACGCAGCGTATATAAACCCTAAGTGTGCAAATAGGCAGCCTTGGTGTGTGAATAGTCTGTACCTTTTATAAATATGATCATGAACCTCAAATGAACCACAGGCAAATCTTGAACTGTTTCAAGAATCAAAATAAGATATCAAAATCATCAAAGTAAACTAAACTAAACTAATCACCCCTTAACCACAACTATCCAACAGCTTTTGCATGATCTTTATCTGTATATATGCTCGCTTGCTACATAACTATAGTTCATATCAAACTCTAATTCATCCCACCACTTCAATTCAATGGCAACATCTTTTTTCTTGTTCATCTTGTCTGCAACATTCAGTTCCTCAATCCTAACAAGTGTTTTTTCATATGAACTTGCTCCCCTACAAGATTTTTGTGTTGCAGATCCATCAAACTTAGGTTAATTACATTATGCCCATTTAACTGTCCTCTATTATGTTGATGTGCCAAGTATGTAAAATATAAAAACTATGGGGTTAAAAATGCAAAAGATGAAAACAATTAGTGTTATGTAAAAAATGAGAAACTATTATAGTTATAAGTGAAAAAGATAATAAAGTTAAGATATTAAAAGTAAAAGAAAATTGAGTAGCAAATAAAAGTAAAGAAAAGTCTAAGGAAAATGAGTAGTGATATTGTGAGAAGTAAGCTTACTAGTTAATTGTCACACCCCAACCGATGGCGGAATCATCGGGACGCGGCACTGAGCGAAACAGATTGTCCAAGAGAAAGTGAGCATACATAATATAATAAATAAAAGCAGTTATTACAAACATTGTTTTCTCAAAGACAGTGCAAATACCAAACAAGCTTCCTAAACACCTGTCACATACGTGAAAATAGAGGTCAATACACATAGTGTAAAGGTGAGCATACAAGTTTAATAGTATAATAGATAGCGAAATCGTTTATGCATAACCAACATGTAACATGTAGCAAAGTGAAGCTAGTAGGTTATCGACAATGAAATATGCACAGACGTGACTGCGAGTTGTAGAGTGCGCAACACATATCACCACTGTGACACGTGAAGAAATACCCTTAGTAGCCCCCGTCCACGACAGGTGCTGAGTCCAAACTATACTGCTACCGTTGCTATGGTGTCAGGCAACAATCACTCTGTAAAGATAACATACAAGCATTCATCGAGTAACATGTCTAACATGCAGTAATGGTTAGCGTGTAAAAGTGTTTGCGTTGTGTGTCGATTGTGACATGAATATAGGTAACGTATGTAACACCCAAAAGTGCGTAAAGCAAAAAGGGATCGAGTATACTTACAGATTGTGTTTAGTAACTAAACACTCTCCTGGATTGAAGGGAGCGCTGAGAGATTAGCCTGATTACAGAATGATAGCATAAGCGATGAACGGCGCGTTAAAAGGAGACGAGTGTACAGAGTGACGAATGGTCATCCGTTCGGATGACAATTCATACGGATGGTCATTCGATCGGATGACAATCCGGACAGATGGTCATCCGGTCGGATGGCCATTCGGTCGGATTGGCATTCGTTTGGGATGGATGAGTATTTGTATGACGGCTTTGAAGTTTTCGTTGTAGCGTTTTAAAAACAGAAAAGTATCTCTACCTTTCAGGTCGTCCGGTCGAACAGGCGTTCGATCGGATGGCGATCCGTCCAGCGAGGCACTTCTCTGAGAACAAGTTCACAGCAGGATGGTCATTCGATCGGATGGTCTTCCGATCGGATGGCCATTTGCTGGATTTGGTTATGTTTTGAAAATTTTGTGGAAAGTTTAAGTGTTGAAGACCAAGTGTCATCCGACCGGATTGTCGTTCGATCAGATGGTAACCCGATCGGACGGCAGTCCGTTTGGTGACTTGGTCGTTTTGAAATTTGTTAAGTTTGTAAAGTTTGCGGTTTGATCGAGACGGTAATGACTACGTTCTAAACAACGGAAATCCCACCAAGTCCAAGTTACCTGATCGGATGGGAATCGCCTTGTTTGACCAGTTAACTGTTCTTGACGGTCTTTCATGTTCAACCCGCTAAGTCGGTTATGTCGTTGATAGGAATCAGATCTCAGACCGACAATTCACTAGGAAACGAGTAAAAGGCCTGAACGAGCTCCGATTCTATCGGTTTTGAGTTCATGAGTGTAAAAGAGTTGAAAGAAAAGTTATGAAAACATCTTTCAATCCTTTTAATCTTGAAAATGTTTAGATCTATGCGAAATCAGTGTTAAAACATGTTGAAATCCTTTAGATCTGAGTTGTCCTTGGCGGAATGAGGCCAAATCTTGAAGTTCACAAGAACCTTCATGATGACATCATCCTAGAACACCTCAAATCAGCCGATTTCATGGTGAAAAGTGATTATTCAAAGGTGAAAATGATGAAGAAGTGTGTAGATGATAGATATAATAGGTATGAGGAAGAAACTTAGAAGAATCGTGAGAAATCGAGAGAAAAGAGGGCTGAAAGGTGAAGAGTCGCACCAGAGCTGTCACATCACTCTTTGTGATGTGACAGGTGCTATTTATAGGATTCCAAAAGAGGAAAGGCGGTGCAGTGTCGGATCGGATGGCAACCCGATCGGATGGCCATCCGATCGGATGGTCATCCGTACGGATGACCATTCGATCGAAGGGCTGTCGCACGTTGGGTTTCGATGTTTCGGTTTGCGCGTTGAGTGTTGCGATGTGTTTAAGCGAGTGTCGATTATGCGATGCGATAGATTTAACTAATAGTCACACAAATACTATATCTAACATACAATCAATATAAATAGACTTGCGTTTAGTGTTTGCGATTAGATTGCGTTGCGATAGAGCTGCGATTGCTTTTCGATTAATCACCGCAAACATAATATAAGCATGCACAAGTAACACATAAATAGCACACACACATAAAACAATATACCGAACCTATGAGTTAAGTTGCGAATGCGATTGCGATGCGATTAGCGATAAATAGATTACCTATTAACATGCGATTAAACTGCGATTATTATAGATGCTCCACATAATACAACTAAAGCAAACAAATAATAGAATTCGATTACAAGTCAAAGTGTACAATCAATAGTTAAGCAAGGAATGACATATCGCAATTAGCAATCTATTCTTCCTTTGACTTTGACTTTGACTTTGACTTTGACTTGTACTTTGACTTTCAAAACAAGGGGTGTTACAACCTCCCCTACTTTAGGGAATTTCGTCCCAAAATTAAGGCGTAGGCGTAACAAAGAGCTGTGGATACTTCTCCTTCATGTCACTTTCGTGTTCCCAGGTGAACTCTGCGCCGCGTTTGCCTTCCCAGCGAACCTTCACATAAAAGCAGTTATTACAGACATTGTTTTCTCAAAGACAGTTCAAATGTTCCGACAACTCAGATTTTATTAGATTTGTTTCTAGACTCCATCGTAGCTTGATTCCAGCAAATACCAAACAAGCTTACTAAACACCTGTCATATACGTGAAAATAGAGGTCAATACACATAATGTAAAGGTGAGCATACAAGTTTAACAGTATAATAGATAGCGAAATCGTTTATGCATAACCAACATGTAACATGTAGCAAAGTGAAGCTAGTAGGTTATCGACAATGAAATATGCACAGACGTGACTGCGAGTTGTAGAGTGCGCAACACATATCACCACTGTGACACGTGAAGAAATACCCTTAGCAGCCCCCGTCCACGACAGGTGCTGAGTCCAAACTATTCTACTACCGTTGCTATGGTGTCAGGCAACAATCACTCTGTAAAGATAACATACAAGCATTCATCGAGTAACACGTCCAACATGCAGTAATGGTTAGCGTGTAAAAGTGTTTGCGTTGTGTGTCGATTGTGATATGAATATAGGTAACATATGTAACACCTAAAAGTGCGTAAAGCAAAAAGGGATCGAGTATACTTACAGATTGTGTTTAGTAACTAAACACTCTCCTGGATTGAAGGGAGCGCGGAGAGATTAGCCTGATTACAGAATGATAGCATAAGCGATGAACGACGCGTTAAAAGGAGACGAGTGTACAGAGTGACGAATGGTCATCCGTTCGGATGACAATTCATACGTATGGTCATTCGATTGGATGACAATCCGGACAGATGGTCATCCGGTCGGATGGCCATTCGGTCGGATTGGCATTCGTTTGGGATGGATGAGTTTGTGTATGACGGCTTTGAAGTTTTCATTGTAGCGTTTTAAAAACAGAAAAGTATCTCTACCTTTCAGGTCGTCCGGTCGAACAGGCGTTCGATCGGATGGCGATCCGTCCAGCGAGGCACTTCTCAGAGAACAAGTTCACAGCAGGATGGTCATTCGATCAGATGGTCTTCCTTTCTTGTTGAATCTGATCACACCCTTCCAAGGTGATACCTTTAGGAGTACGTGATCGCCAACGTCAAATTCAAGGGGCTTGCGGCGTCTATCGACGTAACTTTTCTGACGACTCTGAGCTTTCAGCAGATTGTCTCGAATTTGGAGGATCTTGTTAGTCGTTTCTTGCAACAGCTCAGGACCGGTAATTTGCACATCTCCGATCTCATGCCATAAAATAGGCGATCGACATTTTCTTCCGTATAATGCCTCAGATGGTGCCATTTAAATGCTAGAATGATAACTGTTATTGTACGACAATTCGACTAAAGGTAAGTGTGCGTCCCAATTACCACCGAAGTCTGTGACACACGAGCGAAGCATGTCTTCAAGGGTGCGAATCGTTCTTTCAGTCTGACCGTCGGTTTGGGGATGGAAAGCAGTACTTAGATTAAGAGTAGTATCGAGAGCAGATTGAAATGTTTTCCAAAGACGCGAGGTAAACCGACCATTACAGTCAGAGATGATATCACGAGGTGTCCCGTGTCGACAGATGACTTTGTTGATGTAGATCCGTGCTAATCGTTCTACCTTGTAGTCTTCTCGTATCGACAGAAAATGAGCAGATTTTGTCAAACGGTCAACGATAATCCAGATGCTGTCGTGACCTGAAGGTGTGCGCGGAAGTTTCGTTATGAAGTCCATAGCTATACTCTCCCACTTCCACATAGGGATCTCGGGTTGGACGAGTAAGCCAGAGGGTCTTTGTTGTTCGGCCTTGACTTTCGAACAAGTCAGGCACTTCGAAACATAGATAGCGATGTCCTTCTTCATGCCCGGCCACCAGTACTTGTAGCGAAGGTCCTGGTACATCTTGTCGGCACCGGGATGAATAGAATACCGAGACTTGTGGGCTTCGTCCAGCAGAATTTGTCGTAAGTTAGTGCGATTAGGGATCCAAAATCGGTCTAGATAATGGAATATCCCATTTGATTTATTCACTACCTGCTCGCCATTATTGATAATTCTTTCCTTCTTCGAAGTCTGTTCTGTAAAACAAGCATGTTGAGCGTCACGGATAAGAGCTTCGCGATTGTGTTGGGCTTGGATATTATGAACGCTATGCAAATAGCTTCGTCGCCTGAAACCATGGCAAGGACATTTGCTTTACCAGGATGATAATGAATCTCACAGTCGTAATCATTAATAAGTTCAACCCATCGGCGTTGGCACATATTCAGTTCTTTCTGGTTTAAGATGTGTTGTAGGCTCTTATGGTCTGTGAAGACTGTACACTTGGTACCGTACAAGTAGCGTCGCCAAATCTTCAACGTAAAAACAACTGCACCAAGCTTGAGATCGTGGGTTGTATAGTTCTTCTCGTGGATCTTGAGCTGACGAGACGCGTAAGCGATAACCTTGTCCCGTTGCATGAGAACACAACCAAGACCAAGGTTAGAGGCATCGCAATAGACAATGAAGTCATCGTTTCCGTCGGGTAAGGAGAGTATAGGAGCATTGCAGAGCTTATGCTTCAGAGTTTGAAAGGCAGTCTCTTGTTCAGTTCCCCAAATAAAAGGCTTTTCTTTATGCGTGAGAGAAGTAAGCGGAACGACGATATTAGAGAATCCTTCGATAAATCGGCGATAATAGCCCGCTAGTCCGAGAAAAGAACGGACTTCAGACGAGTTCTTGGGTGTAACCCAACTCTTAACAGCTTCAATCTTCACAGGGTTGACGTGTATACCTTGACTATTGACAATGTGACCGAGGAATTGAACCTCCTCTAGCCAGAATTCACACTTGGAGAACTTGGCATAGAGTCGATTATCTTGGAGTAGTTCGAGAACCAAACGTAGATGTTGCGCGTGTTCGGCTTTCGACTTTGAATAGATCAGGATATAATCGATGAACACGATGACGAAGCGGTCAAGAAAGGGTTTACACACGCGATTCATCAGATCCATGAAAACCGCGGGTGCGTTGGTAAACCAAAAGGCATAAAAACGAACTCATAGTGGCCGTATCGGGTTCGAAAAGCGGTTTTCGGTATATCTTCCTCTTGAATGCGTAACTGGTGATAGCCTGAGCGTAGATCGATCTTTGAGAAACACATAGCACCTTGTAATTGGTCAAACAAATCATCGATTTGGGGCAAGGGATAGCGATTCTTGATAGTCAGCTTATTCAGTTCCCTGTAGTCGATGCACATCCGGAACTACTCGTCCTTCTTTTTGACAAAAAGAACTAGCGCGCCCCACAGAGAGTTGCTAGGGCGAATGAATCCTTTGTCAAGCAATTCCTAGAGTTAACTCGAGAGTTCGCGCATCTCAGAGGGAGCGAAGCGATAGGGAGCTTTAGCAACAGGATTTGCTCCAGGAATGAGATCAATACGGAAGTCGATATCACGACTGGGCGGTAAACCAGGTAAATCATCAGGGAAGATGTTAGGAAAATCACGAACCACAGGCACCTTATCCATTGCCTTAACTTCCTTTTTCTCCGCTACTACAATGTGCGCCAAAAAAGCTTGGTATTCCTTGCGGAGATACTTGCTAGCCTGGACGCATGACATAAGTTGGAGTTTCTTCGATGCGACCTCACCATAAACACACAATTGATCACCATTAGCGAGCGAGAAACGGATCATCTTATCAAAGCAAACAACTTCAGCACGATTTTCATGAAGAAAATCCGTGCCTACTATGATGTCGAAACTACCAAGCTGCATCGGGATTAGATCGATTAGGAAGACGTGATTGTTGAGTTCAAGCGTACAATCACGGAGAACAGAATTGACAGCGACGATTCTTCCAGTGGCAACTTCAACATCGAACGTCTTAAGGAGATGGGCGCACTTACGATTAAGGAGCTTTTCGAATTCAAACGATACAAAACAGTTATCTGCTCCAGTATCAAATAAACACGAAGCATATATACCATTTACGAGGAACGTACCATTAACCACATTCTTGTCTGCTTGAGCCTGGCGGGCGTTGATGTTGAAAGCACGTCCGCGGGCTGCTGGTTGCTGCTGTTGCTGCTGAGGTTGTTGCTGTTGATGTTGTTGCAGCTGCTGCTGTGGCTCTTGCTTCACCGCTATGTTGGGGCACATGTTTGCAAAGTGGTTGGGATCACCACATGCAAAGCAAGCTCTAGCGTGAGCAGCGGGTGCAGGAGCTGATTGTTGGCCCTGGGGAGCAGGAAGGAGAGCTTGTGGTGCAGGAGCTTGACCTTGAGCTTGTGCTGGAGCTTGACGAGGACCGGTTTGGCAGTTAGCAGTAAGTGGCCGTACAGGTTGCAGTGAACACAATATCTGCAAGCAATCCTGGTAGGATGATGATAGGTACAAGTAGGGCAGAGTGGGTGAGGACCAGTATATGCACGCTTGGCCGGCGGTGCATTGGTCACTGGGGCCGCTACTTGGCGGTTCTGGGGTTGTGGTTGAGTGGGAACAGCTTGGAGTGGAGCGGCAGTAACAGCGCAATTCTTGCTACTATTGTTGTTGTTGTTCTTTCTCTTGCGGCGGGAGGACTTTGAAGCTTGCGGTGCCACGGCGGTTTCAGCGGTGGGAGCAACGGTAACTTGGTGAAGATTCTTGGAGGCTTTATCAAAGTAACCAGCCCGAACTCGCCTGTCATTGATCTCGGCAGTGAGCAGGAAGGTTTCCTCAATAGTTTTCGTCTTCGCGGCTTGCACGAAATTAGCCACACAATCCGGTAAAGCACGGATGTATTTCTTGATGGTGATCTCGAGGGTAGTAACTTAGCCCGGACAAATGATACTCAGCTACTTGAAGCAGGCAGTTAAACCAGCGTTGTCACCACCCTCTTGCTTGATGTGCCAAAACTCGTCCTCCAGCTTCTGAAGCTCGTGGGGAGGGCAGAACTCCTTCATCATGATGTCCTTCAACTCATCCCATGTAAGCCCATAGGCTGCATCATTTCCACGCTTGTTTCTTTCGGCAGTCCACCAGTCCAGAGCCCTGGACTGGAAAACGCCAGTGGCATTAACAGTGCGGAGATTATCAGGACAATAGCTTTGGCGCAGGGTGACTTCGATTGAATCAAACCATTGAAACATGGCAGTGGGTCCATCTTCTCCGGTGAATTCTTTGGGTCCGCAGGCTTTAAACTGCTTGAAGCTAAAAGTAGCACGTGGAGAATCATGCCTGGACTCGTCAGACGACTTGCTAGCATTTTCATTCAACTCACTGACAATTTGCGGAATAACCTTAGCCATCTGCTTAGCGACGAGAGCAGCGATGCATTTGTCCTCGTGTTTATGACGAGCGGAGCGAGCAGTGTCACACCCCGACCGCGTTAAAACAACAAACTGCGGTGGAAACATCGGGGAGTGTCGTAACAGAATCATTGTTTCACAACACATGGATTGAAGTTTTGTTTTATTGAATTAAGTTTATTACATTATCTCGAATATTAAAAGCAAAACATGAACATATTGTCCTTTAATGTTATTAAGTCACTAAGGCCTCGTCCATCCCTATGTGCGCATGCATCATAATCATCATCAAACATCATCAAACAACGGTACCTGAAACATATGTGAAAATACGTCAGCAAAAAAACGCCGTCGAGTACATAGGTTTTGTGAGTGTGTCAGATTCATGATTTTAAGTACATATTGCAATACCTCGTCCAACTACGAGAGTTGTCGAGTGTGTACCTTGAAAACAAAAGAGTTTGATATTGATGTATGTTTCTATCAACTTTACAAGTTGATATATGTGTAAACCAAAACATTGTAGCCACGAATCTTAACTGAAAACATTTGTTTATGTAAACCAAATTGTAAATCGTTCTCGTAATAAAACTCGTATGGTTTATATCATTTAGTAAACATTGTTGCGTGTATCGTTTGAAATCGTTCGTCCAAGTGATCTAGATAACGCAACGTCATGTAATGTGTTAAAAGCACTTATATATAGGAAGTACCAGCGGCGTATCTACCATGCTTTTATCACATTACACTCGCCCTGTTACCTAATCACTTACCATAACCCAATCGTTCAAATCGTTCAATTAGTTCACATAGTTCAAATAGTTCCAATGGTTCACATAGCTCAAATAGTTCACATAGTTCCAAATAGTTCCAATGGTTCAAATAGTTCAAAATAGTTCACATAGTTCAAATAGTTCTAGTGGTTCCAATAGTTCAAATTGTTCACATAGTTCAAATAGTTCCAATGGTTCGTGTTTTAATTGTGAAAACTAACTTTTAGTCGTTTCATTGAATACATTCAAACCTGTGTGTCTCGTCCTAGTCGTTCAACTCGTATTAACAAACCACCAAAGCGTAAGTTAACAATTTACCAGGTTCTGTCGTTACCCACATTACCCCCATAACCATGGTGAAAGTCCGACAACGGGATTTGTCAGATCCTATGGTACCATAACAACCTGTGGTACCATAACATATTACTGGTCGACTTAAACAAAGTTAATGAATGTCATTCAATTGCCTTTCGACTAACGTCCCAACAAGTTCGTTTATATTATTGAAATCGTTGTGTTTAACATAAACCATAGCATTTGTTTAGAAAACTCGAAATCGTTTAGCACATATGAATCACCCCAAAACATTCGAAAATGGTAAAAGAGGGGAACTATGTACTCACATTGAATTGCAAGGTATCCTCGATTAAATGAACTTAACAAAGCTCAGGCAAACCAAGGAAATCAAGTGGCACCTACTAATCGGATCGCTATGTTAATAAATCGACACCTAAATCAAAAGATCGGGTAGAATGAGGTCTCGTAAACCAAATGAGTATTTGAACTCATGTGATATGGTTTAACAAATCCTACATTCTAAATCGGAACCTATCCTAAGTGCTTACGACCCGTTATGACCCCTTAAGGTAGTCTATGCTACTTTAACGCGTCGTTTGCACGAATGCGCGTTTGAGACTCATAACTAGTCCTATGACAAGTATTATATGCCCTAACATGTTTAAATATGTTGCATAATCAGTTTAAGTGACAAAAATTAAGTTACATATGCTTAAATTCAAATTATGTATGAAAAGGGCATTTCGGTCATTTTCCTAACGCATATAAACTACCTATCATACAACTAATTAAACTAAGTGACCATAAGGTATAACCTCGGAAGGTTATTCCCTTTACAACTATGGTCACAAAATGTGCTTGGTCGGATCCTAACGATCGACCAAACGGGTCGAGTTCGAAAGTCTAAGGGGTTGTTAAGACCGCTTGACTTACGACCCTAAACAAGCACTAGACTAAAAGTGACGAGTTAAACATGTTAAAACATGTTTAACTAAGTTAGAAAACAGGTTTGATATCAAAACAAAGTGTTTTGATACCGGAAAATAGTTTCGTCGCAAAATGCGCATAATCGGCATTTTGACCGAAACTTTGACTCGTCACTTCGACTAATCGACGTGGTAATCAGTAGGTATAGTCACAAGGGACTATAACCATTGTGATTACGCTCACGTTGCAAAGTTTGATTGAACTTTGGCTTGACCAATTCGTGGTCAAAGCTGAAAGTCAAACACTGTTTGAATTTCATGCTTGAAAAGCATAACCAAGCATGAAAGAAACTTATAAAGGGTCCAAGCTTGGAAAGAAACAAAGAAAACTGAAGATTTGAAGCCTTCAACAAGTGTGATAGCTTAAATGAGCAGATTGTAGAGCATAAAATGCAAATGAGCAAGGAACAAGTTGGAAAAACCCAAGCTATTTATAGGATTCATGAAGCCATAGGATCATTCCATGTATTATGAGGCTTGATCATGACCTTACACTTGTTAAACATTGATTGGGCAGCTTGCACAACACACAAACCAGCTCATGGTATTCAAAAACCAAGGATTAAAACCATATGAGCAGGCTGTTCTGCTGAAATAGAAAGTTCTGAAAAAGCATCTCTGTCGCATGGCGCGCCAGGGACTCCCTGTGCTGGCGCGTAGCGCGAGGCAGGTCAGGCAGAAACTTTCAGGTTTTGGCAAAACAGGTCCCTGCATGCTTAAAACATTGTTTTTGATGCGTTTAAGCCCCGTTAACCCCATTTAAAGGCTCTATAATTATGTTAAAGCATAGAGAACATGAAATATGCATCAAAACATCTCGGATGTCGGTTCGTTTGGTCGTACGGCCACGTTATTCGGTTAATTACGACGAAAACTCGAACGGACGCGAAAATGATCCAAATTATGCGATGAATGGTATTTTTGCATTCCAGTCACTAAAATAAATTATTTTAATGATTAGAAAAATTTTTGGATTCCCGGATATGTTCAGAATGTAAGATATGTGCGTAATTGCAAACTTATGCACTTTTTGACGCTTTTAGTCCCTATTGATCAAATAAGCGTATTTTCGCATACCGAACCCCTCCAAGCCTATTTCTATGCTATGTAAAGGATATTTAAGGTATGTCTAGCTTATGATCATGTTCCGGAGTGTACGTTACTGTACGAATCGGTAGACTTTCGTAGTTTGTCGCAAATAGTCCCTGTGAGCGAATAAACGTGTTTTCGACACACCAAACCCTCCAAAACTTATTTCTAAGTTATGTAGTGGTTATTTAAGATATGTTAAGCCTATGTCACTGTTCCGGAGTGTTTGTCGCGTTAAACTGATTACGTTTACGCATCAGTTTGCGTATAACTTTCCAAAAAACGATTTAAAGCTTGAAATCAAACAAGAATTGATTGGTGCAAACTTTACATGAAATTGTACAAATCCCGAGAATGAAATATGAGATTTCATTGGATTCGTATTTATATGATGGTCATAATGGCACAAATGTCACAAGCAGTGTGAGATCCGAATGACGACATTATCTGCAACAGACATCGTCACAGGACTCAAACACAATTTCGATTAAGTCTAGCATATTCTACTGTCTCACCTAAGCTACTTTATATAAAGCATAGGAACACATTCAATCACTTAAGCACATATTCACGTAGGCACATAGTCACAGAAACACATAAGCACGTAGAGCACAGAAGCACGTAATCCACAGAACCCACACTACATTTTGCACGTATTCACCTATATGTGTCAGACGTGTTCCTTATCATTCAAGGTTCGCGCGTTCGAGAATAGCGATTGCAATTAGCGAGTACACATCAAATAGCATAGCGAGTAACATAGCAAGCGATTTGTTAACGTTGTGTAGTGTGTTGTGCTTGTCGATCAAAGCAAGAAGCGAAAAGCGAATATATCACCAAAAATTCGAAACACATAAACATGTAAAAACACATAAAATACATAAAATTCCACATAAAAGAGACAAATTTCAGAGTTAGCGGTGGCGAAAATCAAGAATTGAAACACATAAAAGCGAAGATGGATTGTCTTGGGTATGTAGACATCGACTATCCAAAGTGTTTTGACTATTCACAAGGGCTTCGAGTACACACTTTGGCCTTCTGGATTGTGCTCTGGCCTCGATTTTAGGCGAACGACATGCATCCTTCCAGTTACAGTGTGACTCAAGTCATTGGAGTCCGTCGAGACTTTGGTGAGAGTTTTGAAAACCATTACGAAGAGCGGAATAAGTCACCAAGATTCGAGTTTCACCCCTAACTTAACGACTTTATTCCTGTTTGTGTTATAGAATCACGAGATAGCGAGAGAGAAATGCGTCTAAGTACGGATTTCACTCCTGATTCAACGCAAATTCTCGTGTTTATAATAAAAATGCGCGTCCAACAAGCTATCCAATCGAGAGTTTGCGGTTTTCACACCTTGTCTGGATCTAATCATTCATTCATTTTTGAAAATAGTGCAGTGCGACTGCCTTAGGAAAGGCAGTGTGATAGAGTATAGCGTGATTGCGAGTCGATCGAATAATAGAAATAGGCTCGCACGAAACCCCTATTGGGCTTCGCACAAGGCGGTCTGTTGGTACTTAGACTATAGACTAGGTTGAGTCTTGCCTAATTCCCTATAGTTATGGCTCAGATACCAATCTATCACACCCTAACCGATGGCGGAATCATCAGGGCGCGGCACTGAGCGAAACAGATTGTCCAAGAGAAATCCATAACAACTAAAATTACCGGATATTAATCATTATGTCCCATACCATAATATATCAAATAAAAGCAGTTATTACATACATTGTTTTCTCAAAGACAGTTCAAATGTTCCGACAACTTAGATTTTATTAGATTTGTTTCTAGACTCCATCCTAGCTTGATTCCAGAAAATAACAAACAAGCTTCCTAAACACCTGTCACATATGTTAAAATAGAGGTCAATACACATAGTGTAACAGTGAGAATACAAGTTTAATAGTATAATAGATTTCGAAATCGTTTACGCATAACCAGCAAGTAACATGTAGCAAATTGAAGCTAGTAGGTTATCGACAATGAAATATGCACAGACGTGACTGCGAGTTGTAGAGTGCGTAACACATATCACCATTGTGACACGTGAAGAAATACCCTTAGCAACCCCCATCCACGACAGGTGCTGAGTCCAAACTATAGTAGTACCGTTGCTAAGGTGTCAGGTAACAATTACTGTGTAAACATAACATACAAGCATTCATCGAGTAACACGTCTAACATGCAGTAATGGTTAGCGTATAAAAGTGTTTGCGTTGTGTGTCGTTTATGATTTGAATATAGGTAACGTATGTAACACCCAAAAGTGCGTAAAGCAAAAAGGGATCGAGTATACTCACAGATTGTGTTTAGTAACTAAACACTCTCTTGGATTGAAGGGAGCGCTGAGAGATTAGCCTGATTACAGAATGATAGCATAAGCGAAGAATGGCTCGTTAAACGGAGACGAGTGTACAGAGTGACGAATGGTCATCCCTTCGGATGACAATCCGTACGGATGGTCATTGGATCAGATGACAATCTGGACGGATGGTCATCCGGTCGGATGGCCATTCGGTCGGATTGGCATTCGTTTGGGATGGATGTGTTTGTGTATGATGGCTTTGAAGTTTTCGTTGCAGCATTTTAAAAACAGAGAAGTATCTCTACCTTTTAGGTCGTCCGATCGAACGGTCGTTCGATCGGATGGCGATCCGTCTAGCGAGACACTTCTTAGAGAACAAGCTTCATAGCAGGATGGTCATTCGATCGGATGGTCTTCCGATCGGATGGCCATTCGCTGGATTTGGTTATGTTTTGAAAATGTTGTGGAAAGTTTAAGTATTGAAGACCAAGTGTCATCCGACAGGATTGTCGTTCGATCGGATGGCAATCCGATCGGACGGCAGTCCGTTTGGTGACTTGGTTGTTTTGAAATTTGTTAAGTTTGTACAGTTTGCGGTTTGATCGAGACGGTAATGACTACGTTCTAAACAACGGAAATCCCACCAAGTCCAAGTTACCTGATCGGATGGGAATCACCCCGTTTGACCAGTTAACTATTCTTGACGGTCTTTCATGTTCAACCCGCTAAGTCGGTTATCTCGTTAATAGGAATCAGATTTCAGACCGACACTTCACTAGGAAACGAGTAGAAGGCCTGAACGAGCTCCGATTCTATCGGTTTTGAGTTCATGAGTGTAAAAGAGTTGAAAGAAAAGTTATGAAAACATCTTTCAATCCTTTTAATCTTGAAAATGTTTAGATCTATGCGAAATCAGTGTTAAAATATGTTGAAATCCTTTAGATCTGAGTTGTCCTTGGTGGAACTAGGCCAAATCTTGAAGTTCATAAGAACCCTCATGATGACATCATCCTAGAACACCTCAAATCAGCCGATTTCATGGTGAAAAATGATGATTCAAAGGTGAAAATGATGAAGAAGTGTGTGTAGATGATAGATGTACAAGGTTTGAGGAAGAAACTTACAAGAATCACGAGAAATAGAGAGAAAAGAGGGCTGGAAGCTGAAGAGTCGCACCAGAGCTGTCACATCACTGTTTGTGATGTGACAGGGGCTATTTATAGGATTCCAAAAGAGGAAAGGCGGTGCAGTGTCGGATCGGATGGAACCCGATCGGATGGCCATCCGATCGGATGGTCATCTGTACGGATGACCATTCGATCGAATGGTCATTCGATCGAAGGGCTGTCGCGCGTTGGGTTTCGATGTTTTGGTTTGCGCGTTGAGCGTTGCAATGCGTTTAAGCGAGTGTCGATTAAGCGATGTAATAGATTTAACTAATAGTCACACAAATACTAAATCTAACATACAATCAATATAAATAGACTTGCGTTTAGCGTTTGCGATTAGATTCCGCTACGATAGAGTTGCGATTGCGTTTCGATTAATCACCACAAACATAATATAAACATGCACAAGTAAAACATAAATAGCACACAAACGTAAAACAATATACAGAACCTGTGAGTCAAGTTGCTAATGCGATTGCGATGAGATTGCGATGCGATTAGCGATAAATAGATTAGCGATTAACATGCGATTAAACTGTGATAATTATAGATACTCCACAAAATACAACTAAAGCAAACAAATAATAGAATTCGATTACAAGTCAAAGTGTACAATCAATAGTTAAGCAAGGAATGACAGCTCGCAATTAGCAATCTATTCTTCCTTTGACTTTGACTTTGACTTGTACTTTGACTTTCAAAACACGGGGTGTTACATTAATATATAGATAATTTTGTATATATGACTTTTTCACTCCTTTGTGCAAGAGAATTTTACCAAATTGCAAACTATGTCCTTTATCTTCAAAAAAGTACAAAAAACATATTCAATTTTTGCAAACCCTTGCATATTATATCCTTTAGTCTTTAACCATAACATAGTTAGTTTTCATAGTTAAATCTGACTAAATGGACCCCACATGTGGATATTTTGGTCATTTTACCTTAAATACGAATTACAAAAATATATAATCATCCATCGCCCATCACCACTTACCCCCACCGACCGCCACTACTTACCGCCACCACCACCACCAACCTGCCACCACCACCAGATGTCGGACACACCCAATCGCAAAACTCACATTAGAAACACCTATTATCATTGGACACACTCCCTACCAAACTCAAATCATAATACAAAACCCAATTCCATTTAAAATCTTTAGGATATACCTAATAATCAAAAGCTGAGTTATACCGATTGAATCAAGCCCACAATAAAAACCCCCTCGATTGTTCAAGAAAACATAAAAACCACACTCACCATAAATCAAGAACCTCACTACCGATCTGATGTCTAAAGCCCACAACCACTAGGTCTGCGTCAGCCACCCACAATCGCCATGACCACCATAGATTAAAACCCCCATCACCGAGCTTGTTTTCTAAAGTCCAAGGCTACGAGATATATCTCAACCAGCACTGATTAGTAGGTATGCGATGGTGGACGAGAGAGGGAGAAAGAGAGAACAAGTGTGTGTGTGTGGAGAGAGAGAAAAAGACTGAATGGCCGAATTTAAGGGTGCCCGGAGTTACTAATGGTTGAGGGTGGACGACTTTTCCGGGAGTGGTGGTTGCAGATGATGTAAGGGAGAGGTAGTTAGAGAGAGAGGGGGTATATATATGTGTTTTATTAATATTTTATGTCTATATTTTGTTTTGTTTATTAAAATGTTTAAATTAAATGGTAAAAGACTAAAATACCCTTGTGTTGCTTAATTTAACAATAAAAATTAACTGAGTTAGGGTTAAAGGACATAAAGTGTAAGGGTTTGCAAACATCGAGTACGTTTTTTATACTTTTTGAAGATAAAAGACATAGTTTGCAATTTGCTGTCAACATAAAGGACAATTTTTGTAATTTACTCTTTTTTTATTCACATTGAAAATATTAGAGGTCGAAATTTTATGAGAACTACAACAAGTTAAAATTCATAAGTAAGAGACAATAGGTGAAAGTAGTTATGGGTCACTTTTTACGACTCACTTCTAATGTAGAACTATAACCTCAATAATGGTGAACATTGTGTATGTGATCTTTTGTGATCCGGCATTGTAGATTACCGTTGGTGACAAGTCGATGAAGGATCATCATCTGTGGAGTCTTTACCCCATAACTAGATTTCCAACAGACTTCAACCGACAAATTACTCACGAATACTTTTGTCGGAACAGTCCTCTGATTTGTAGTGATAGAAAACTATTATATTTACTGGTACCATATTTTAGAACCATCAAGCTCAACGTTGGAAGCTCAAATTGCAACTTGTTTGTTATATGAGCGTGAGTTATGTTTGAGGTCGGCTCAAGCTCATTTAATAAATTCTTCTTGATTCAAGTTTTTAACGACTAATATAATTTCTCAAGAGCAACATAACAGTTATTTTACACCCTTAATTACTAACCAAGAACTCTAGACAACCCTTTTGGATTTCAGCTGTAAATATTATAGGAAATAAAAGACGAGACCGTAAGGACTGTGCATAAATGAGAAAGTTGTCAAGTCAACTACTTTGTAGCCAAATTGTGACGAGTTCGAGTTTCTAGGCATGGAACCCCAAGAAAGCCAAGAAGCCTAGTGCAACTTTAATTCGTTCCATCACAGGATGCTAGTCACGTTATGTTCCATGTGAATAATCTTTTAAAATTAGCAACCTTGGTCAATAATCCATAACATAAAAGAATTGAGAGATTGACCGAATCTTGACACTACTAAATTGGTACCAGATTTTATAATGCCGGCTCACCACTTCCTTATCAAGATTGTCACCATTCAAGTTGGATTGATACTATTACAACAGTATACATCCGACGTTGGACAGACGGCTAATTTGAATAAACAAAAGATTCAAGAACCATGCCTCCATGCAGTATATATATGCAGACACAGAGCAGTTAATTTCACAATCAAAAACATCTCAACTGTGTTCCTACGCCGAAAACTAAGAGAGATGTCGAACAAAATCATCCTCTTGAGTTTTGTAGCTCTTACTTTTAGCTGCCTTGCCTTAGCCTACGAGCCTAAACCCCTACAAGATTTTTGTGTAGCCGATCCCAACAGCTCAGGTACGTTTTTTTAGTTGTAAGATTTACCAAACTTATTCAAATGGTAATGGCTTTCATCTAACAGAAAATATATATTGTACTTAATGTGCAGTGAAAGTAAATGGTCTAGTATGCAAGGACCCGATGAAAGTTATAGCTGATGACTTCTTCTTCAGTGGGCTACACCTCATGGGCAACACATCAAACCCTGTGGGATCAAGGGTTACCACAGTCTTTGCAACTCAGTTACCTGGGCTAAACACTTTAGGCATCTCAATGGTTCGGATTGACTACGCGCCATGGGGACAAAACCCACCTCACATTCATCCAAGAGCCACTGAGATTCTTACCGTTCTTGAAGGAAGCCTACTTGTTGGGTTTGTCACATCCAACCCCAATAACCGTTTTATCACCAAGGTGCTGAAAAAGGGTGATGTTTTCGTGTTCCCCGTTGGACTTGTGCATTTCCAGAGTAACGTCGGGAATGGGAATGCAGTGGCTATTGCTGCATTGAGCAGTCAAAACCCTGGTGCCATAACGATAGCGAATGCTGTTTTTGGTGCAAATCCTCCAATTCCAGGGGATATTTTAGCCAAGGCGTTCCAAGTGGATAAAAGCGTGGTGGACCAACTACAATCAAAGTTCTAGTGTAACAAAGATTCTGATGGGCCGGTGTTCGTGGGTGTGATTGTTTGGCTTCATTCATTGGTGTGTTTTAAAGCTTTCATTTTAAATTATGTGTGTGCATGTTCGTGTTAAGTTATTAATCTTTGGTTTGCAATGAAAAGTTTGTTTATGGGAGTTTATACTGTTTGCTTACTAAATTTTATGTTCTGATGTTTGATTATATATATCAACCTGTAAACCCTATATATGGCCTAGTGTCCACTAAACTAATAATAACTCATGAGGCCCCAATTTAGGATGAAGATTAATAACTTAGTAATAATTCGTATACTTATCTATTTTATAGTTAATTATTGTCCATCTTAAGCTCGCATAATGGGAGTGGGGTGGTATCACTTGCAAAAATTCCATCACTCACAAACATTCAATCAATTCCCGTCATGTCATCAGCCACTATTCTATCACTCACAAGCATTTTTTAGTGGCGGTGGTCATCACTAGAGATAGAATTCCATCACACACAATTTTTTTTTTCAATTTTTTTTTTAAATTAGAAATTAACAATAAAACACTAAAATTATAAATTTCATTAAAATTAAAACATACTAGTTCAATTTAACATACTAGAAATATTTTACGCTACAATTTAAAAAAAAAAATACTATAAAAACTCTACTCCTCGTCCGACTCATGAAACTCCAAACCTAAAGAACCTACTAGTTCGATTAAATCGTATCTCAACCGAAAGTGAGTTTCTTCATTACGCAAGTCTTGTTGGATATTTTCTGGAACTTGAACTTGTGTAGGAGGATCCGGCACCCAATCCGGAGATATTGCATGTCCGTTTTCTTTGATTATCATATTGTGCAATTTGATACATGCATATACTATGCTATGTATTGATTTCTTGTTCATCGCACGAACCGGTCGGCGTAGTATACCCCATCTACCCTTTAAAACATCAAAAGCCCTCTCAACATCTTTTCCTGCCGATTCTTGCAATTTTTTGAACACGATTTCTTTAGCCTCGACAGGAAATGATGGAGCTTTCACAAAAGCCTCGTCTGTAATATCGTTCGTTAACATAGAATGGACAGAAAGGTGTGGTACCATCCGTTACGGTTTGAAACAACGGCGACGTGTGCAACACATTGATGTCGTTGTTTGAACCTGGAACACCGAAATATGAATGTCAAATCCATAAATCATTCGACGCCACCGCTTCTAGTATGATGGTTGGTCTTTTGATGTCACCCCTAACATAGGCCCCTCACAACTCTCTTGGACAATTTTTCCACTCGATATGTGTATAATCGATGCTACCGAGCATCCCTGGAAAATGCCATCTAGCCTCATGTGCGGCGTAAATACGTGAGATGTCGTGGCTTGTCGGTTTACGTAAAAACTCTTTACCATACAACTTAATGACCGCGTTACAAAAAAAATGCAGACACCCACGAGAAGTTCTAGACGCCATAGCTAGGTATTCATCATATTGATCGGGAGGGTTACCTGTCGCTAGTTGGCGAATCGCGGATGTGCATTTTTGTATCGCCGTGAAACTTGGTTTGCCCCTCGCATCGTAACCTTCTTGAAACCATTCCTCGCTTTCTTCGATGTCTCCAACAATCTTTAAAAATAATTCTTTTGGTAAACGAAACTGATCTCTAAACGTTTCGGCATTGTAGAGCGGATTCTCCACAAAATAATCGTTCATTAATACTTCGTTGGCATGTATACGATCACGATCTACCATCTTCTTCTTTGGGCGGGACGAACTAGTATCAAGTTCGTTATACTACGACACAAAATATTTAAGCATCTCATTGTCGGAAGACGAGTTTGTATAGCTATCGCTACCCATCGGAAACGTCGAATCTGTCACACCCCAAATTCCCACGTGTCATCGGTGGGCCCGGTGGGGGTTCCGTGACGTAGTTGATATCGTCATAGTCAAACATACAATAATTAAATGCACAGCGGAAGCAAAAGAAAGATTTATTTCAACTTGAATATATTGTAATATCCAAGTATCACAATTTAGTCAAAATAGATCCACAGGCAGATCCAAACAAAAAGGAAACTTTATTTCAACAGACTTCATGCATCCTAAGCTTGCGAGACTTCTACGGATGCTAAGGAGTGCCCAGCCTATTACGTGTAGTACCTGCACTTAACCTTTTTGGAAAATATGTCAGTTTACACTGGTAAATACAATTTAACTGACTCATTTTGAAAATGGTTTAAAATTGATTTGAATGCCCGCGGCACAAAACTTGTTTATAACTTGGGATAGTTATTTGCTTATAATCTTGTAAAAGAATTACATGTTTATTTTGCGTTCAGTGGCCCGGGTCGTGCCAGGTTAAAGATTAATAGACACACCACTTAATATAATTCCGCCGCGAGACTCCTCTCGTACCGACGATTATACTTGTTGTAATGCACTACGGGTGTACGCCTACACCCGTGTGCTAAGGTCGTGGCCATTCTTTGAATGATGGCAAGGATATCCAGGACATGGTCATTAAACCCCCAAAGGCATTTAAACAAACAAAACAACATTTTCAAACGGGTTATTTTGACTGCTCTTAACTACCGACCGGTTAAGGTCAATTTCCCGACCAAGCGGTATTTTATATACCGTACCCCAAGCCCGTATAGGGAAAATAAGTTAAAAGTATTTACCTGAGCAAGTATAAATCAAATACAGCAAGTGCACGTAGCTTTTACTGGGCTCCTATATCTAGAAATTGAGGTTTTAATAACCTATTAGAATTCTAACGGGCCTTAAGCTTAGACCGGTTAGTTATAAATGAAGATTACGGTTTTAAACGCACAATATGGCGAACACCGTTTTAGAATGTGGTTTTGACCCAACAAGCTTGCATGCTTGTTTAATATGGGTAACATAATCACATTCTGGATTTTGAGACCAAAATGATATGGTTTGACCCGTTTCGGCTAAAACGAGTAAACTAGTTACATAAGCCGATCCGAACGCGTAAAGTGCGTAACGAGTAACCATAAGAGTCAAATACAAGTTTCTGAAGTTAATATGCCTAAAATATGTTGTGATATCAGAATGATACCTTCCATTATGCCCCAAATGATTTTAAACCAAAACTATGCCTCATAAGAGCATTTTGGTCATTTTAAAGGGTGTACAAGGGTTTAAATGACAAACTGAGGTACAGGTCTGGTTACATCAGTAAATATACTTAATTTACTAAGTTATAACAGTAGGGTATCAAATCTATGTGAAATTTATTACCTTTAACCTTACTATGCACTGTAGGGGCATTTTGGTAATTTCACATGTGCCTAAAAGGTCAATTCTGGAATTCTGAGTTCAAAACATTTGCCTACTGTTCAAAACATAAAAATTTACTGATTATATCAGTAAGTTCAATCCCTTATGCTTAACAAGGTTCTAGTGCATACTTAGGTGCTAAAAATGCTTAAAAAGGCGATTTGAAGCCATTTCCGGGTTCTTATATAAAAGCTGCTATTTTTAATATTCCAGAAGGCTCAAAATAACTTATTTAACATATTGAATCAGTAGAAATTGGTTTGAGGTCAAAAGGAATTATAAAACTCATTTTATGGCTTAAAAGGGCAAAACCGGTATTAACCGAATTAATCTTAGAACACTAAGTTATGCTCAGCCTAAAATTAAATAAAATCTCCAAAAATCCCAAAATATTATTTTATAACAGTGGGTAAAAAATTTGGTATAAAAATTTGGGTTTTGATAGGCTATATGCAAATTACGCCATTTAATTACTAAAGAAACTTAATTTACGCTAATGAGCATAACTCTTAATCTACACCTCAAACTGACCTCAAATTTTGGGTGCAAGTTTATAAATCAGTAGCTAAGGTGTCTACCCTTTCACTTTTCCAAAAATCTCATTTTAAGGTCATTTGGGCATAACGGCAACATATAAGCGATTAACGGAAACATGCATGTGAATAGGATATCTAATGAACCAATTTGTATACTCTCAAAGAGTTATACTAACATGTAAATAGGTCCAAAAGAAGCTCTAAGGCAATCCTAATCTTAGCTTAAACGGGTCAGAACTGAAAGTCAAAGCAGAAGTCAAACTTTGCGACTTTCGGTTCCAAACCGAGCCTAAACTGAAAATTGTCGAGTTGAACATGTTGAGACATGTTCTTACATTAATTACCAAGTTATTTTAATGATCAAACAGGTTGCATGTATCCTACATTGCTAATTATGCATTAATTCACAAATAACCTTTCTGTTGACTTTTTATAATCATCTTTGACTCGATAATTAACATAGTTAAAGTGGGATTCTGGAAATACCCTTTTAAGGGTTTGTTACCCACATAATTACCTACTTACAGGTATTTTTAATTCGGGATATTAGTGAGTAATTATTGACTAATCCCGAAGTCAAACCTTAATTACGACGGTTTGACTTTTAGCTAATTAACTAAGCTAAAACGAATTTAGAAAGGTTAAGGACACTTACAAGAGTCCTAATTAGGATTAGGGATGCTAAGAATGCTTATGGCTGACCAGAGGAGCTCCAGAAATTTGAGTTGTGAACTTATGAAATGAATGAACAAATTGTTCACAACTTATGTTCCTTATATAGCAATTTTAATTGCACAAGATGGTGCCAAACAACTCTACACATGTTGTAAGATCATCCCAACTGTCCCTAATGCATGAAAACCAATTTGCACAGCCCCTGGTATCATTTTATAGGTCCATAAGTCGGTTAACAGCCTTAACAGGCAGCTACAGATCATTTTTTGTCGCTGGCACCCTGACGCGGCCCGCGTAAGATCATAAGGGATCTTTACGCGGGTCGCCTGGGCGTGCATAACCTGCCAAACAAGTTTCATTCTTTGCACTTTTGGTCCCTGGTCCTTTGTAACGTGGTTTTAAGCTTCTAAATTGCCATTTCAGCCTTCTAACTTGATTTTTAAGGGCCTTGGGACTTTTACTAACTTGGTTAAGTCCTTGACTAACCTTGTAACCACTCATAAGGTCTTAGAATTCAATGTTGACGCTTTGAACCCCTCGTACACGAATTTGATCATAACTTTCTCATACGATAACGAAACTTTATGAAATTTTAACCACATATTCTAGTGAGTATATTTTATCGTTACAAAGCTTCGGGTCTGCCAAAAGGTCACTCAGAGGTATACTTTGCACATGTTGACACTTTTAGCCCCTGTAGTTTGTAATTCCTCACTTTCTTTCATATTTAGCTTCGTATGATCCATGATTTATTCGTTTGAAGGTATAAACATTATGTAGGGCTATTTTAGAATATATTTATCCATTGTTGACACATTGGACCCTTATATCCACATAGTTTCCCCGTTTGTCAACTTTAGTCCCTCCAAAGTATTCTTTCTCACGTTCAGAGCTTATGACACGTGTTTATACATTATTGGACATGAATTTTCCGAGGTGTTACATCCTCACCCCCTTAAAAGAAATCTTAACCTCGAGATTTACTGAAACAACTGAGGGTACTTCTCTTTCATTGTGGACTCTAACTCCCACGTATATTCAGGACCTCTACGGGCATCCCATTTCACCTTGACAATAGGCACAAGTTTCCTTCGAAGCTTCTTCACCTGTCGATCCTCAATCGACACAGGTTTCTCCACAAATTTTAAGCTCTCGTCTATGTGCACATCTGTGTGTGGTATGACTAGTGATTCATCAGCTAGACATTTCTTCAGATTGCAGACGTGGAATACATTATGAATACCATTGAGCTCTTCAGGTAAGTTTAACTTATAAGCCACCAATCCGATACACTCGATGATCTTAAATGGCCCTATATACCTCGGGCTTAACTTACCTTTCTTGCCAAAACGCATCACCCCTTTCCAAGGTGATACTTTGAGCAAGACTTTATCGCCAACCTCGAACTTGAGAGGTTTTCGCCTTTCATCCGCATAGCTTTTCTGCCTATCTTGGGCAGCTTTTAGGCGATCGCGAATCTGGACAATCTTGTCTGTTGTCTCGAAGGCTATCAGGACCTGATAATTGGGTATCTCCTACTTCTGCCCAACAGATGGGCGTTCTGCACTTTCTACCATACAGCGCCTCAAAAGGTGCAGCCTTAATGCTGGTATGGTAGCTGTTGTTGTAGGAGAACTCGACCAATGGTAGATGCCTATCCCAACTACCAGCTAGATTAATTACACATGCACGCAGCATGTCTTCCAGCGTTTGAATAGTACGCTCACTCTGCCCATCCGTCTACGGATGGTAAGCCGTACTGAAATTTAATTGAGTGCCCAGAGACTGTTGGAAACTCTTCCAAAAATGTGACGTGTATCTTGTATCTCTATCCGAGATAATAGCCACTGGTACTCCATGCAGAGATACAATCTTATCAACGTACAGTTGGGCTAACATGTCAGAACTGTAAGTCTCTTTAATGGGCAGGAAATGTGCTGACTTAGTCAGTCTATCTACTATGACCCATATAGTATCATTTCCTTTCTTTGTCTTTGGCAGCTTGGTGATGAAATCCATCGTCACCATTTCCCATTTCCAAGTGGGAATTTCAGGCTGTTGTAGCAAACCTGACGGCTTCTGATGTTCAGCCTTTACCTGAGCACACGTCAGACATTTAGCTACATAAGCAGCTATAGACTTTTTCAAGCCTATCCACCAATAATTTGCCTTTAAATCCTGGTACATCTTGTCAGCTCTAGGATGAACGAAATATTTGGAACTGTGGGCTTCCTGGAGGATAACATCCCGCAGTCCTCCATAGATAGGAACCCATATTCTCCCATTTAATCTCAGGATTCCGTCCTTGCCGTAGGATAACTGTTCTTCAGTTACTCCTAGCTTTTCCTCAGAATAGTTAGCTTCCAACACTGCTTCCTTTTGTGCAGCTAACAAACTGTTCTTGATTTCAATGCTCTTGGCATTGATTCTAATCGGCTTCATTCTTTCCTTCCTACTTAAGGCTTCTGCGACTACATTGGCCTTGCCTGGATGGTATCTTATTTCACAGTCATAATCGTTCAGAGTTTCCATCCAGCGTCGCTGCCTGATGTTCAAATCCTTCTGATTGAACAGGTGTTGAAGGCTCTTGTGGTCAGAATAGATCACACACTTGGTTCCATATAGGTAGTGCCTCCAAAGCTTTAGTGCAAATACAACGGCACCCAATTCCAAATCATGAGTGGTGTAATTCTTCTCGTGCACCTTTAACTGCCGTGAAGCATAGGCAATAACTTTGCCTTTCTGCATTAACACACAACCCATACCAGTGTGTGATGCATCACAGTATACAACAAACTCATCAATTCCTTCAGGCAAAGTCAATACAGGAGCGTTGCTCAACTTCTGCTTAAGAAGGTCAAAGGATTCCTGCTGCTTAGGGCCCCAAACAAACTTAATATTCTTACGCGTTAGAGAAGTTAGGGGCGCAACAATCCTTGAGAAGTTTTCTATGAAGCGTCTGTAGTATCCTGCCAATCCTAAGAAACTGCGAATTTCCGTAGGCTTCCTCGGCTCTTGCCAGTTCATGACAGCCTCAACCTTAGCGGGATCCACTTGGATGCCACGCTCACTTACGACATGTCCAAGAAATTGGACTTCTCGAAGCCAGAACTCACACTTATAAAATTTGGCATAGAGCTTTTCTTGGTGTAGTAGCTCCAGAATACACCGAAGGTGTTTCTCATGATCAGCCTGACTCTTCGAGTAGATGAGAATGTCGTCAATAAAGACGATGACGAATTTATCCAAATAAGGTTTACAGACGCGACTCATGAGATCCATGAATGCGGCAGGTGCGTTAGTGAGCCCAAAAGGCATCACTAAGAACTCATAATGACCGTAGCGAGTTCTAAACGCGGTTTTGTGTACATCTTCATCCTTAACTTTTAACTGATGATAGCCTGATCTCAGGTCTATCTTGGAAAAGTAGCTTGCTCCCTGTAACTAGTCGAACAGATCGTCGATCCTGGGCAAAGGATACCTGTTCATGATAGTGACCTTATTCAGCTCACGGTACTCGATGCACAAACGCATTGAACCATCTTTCTTCTTGACAAACAAGATTGGTGCTCCCCATGGAGACGAGCTAGGTCTAATGAATCCTTTGGCTAGCAAATCATCTAACTGCGTCCTTAATTCCTTCATCTCTGTTGGTGCTAACCTATAAGGTGCTCTTTCAACAGGTGCAGCTCCAGGGATGATGTCAATTTTGAATTCCACTTGTCTATCTGGTGGCAAACCTGGTAGTTCTTCCGGAAAAACTTCGGGATAATCAGAAATGACTGGTATGTCTTCGATCCTAGGCTTCTTCTCATCGATGGTTACTTGTGCCATATAAATGACATAACCCTTACTCAAACATCTGGATGCCTTGAGCATAGTCACTTGCTCAGGCAATCCATGTTGAGTATCTCCCTGAATAGTGAGTGGCTCACCAGATGGAGTCTTGATTACTACTTGCTTCTTGTTGCATACAATCTGGGCTTGGTTATGCGATAACCAATCCATACCTATCACTATATCAAAGCCTGCTAGCTTAAAGGGCAACAAGGATAAAGGAAAAGAGTAGTTCCTAATGGATAGGACACATCCATCTAATACAGCCGAAACTGTTTCTATGGTTCCATCAGCTAATTCCACTTCATATTTTACACTTAGGGCTTTAACAGGTAGTTTCAGTAATTCACAGAACTTATTATCTACAAAAGACTTATCCGCCCCAGAGTCAAATAATACTCTTGCGTAGACATCATTTATAAGGAATGTACCTGTTATCACGTTATCGTTCTGTACCGCCTCGTGGACATTCATCTGGAAGACCTGGCGTTGGTCTTCTTTCCTTCCTCCGCCTTCTTTGCAAGCTTTGGGCAGTTGGGCCTAAGATGCCCTTTTTCATTACAGTTATAGCAGGTGGCATCCTTAAGTTTCTTACAATCTAATGCCTTGTGATCCGGGGATTTGCAAATCCCACATGCTTTTAGCTGAGATGACGATCTAGACTCAAGCCTGCACTTCCCAAAATGGTGCTTCTTACAAACCTTGCACCATGACTTATCACCCAATTGATGCCCATCCTTCTTGGATTCCGACCCTTTCTTGTGGTCGTTGTTCCCCTCGCGCTTCTTGTCTGAGCGCCGCGAGCCGTCATCTTCGCGTTTCCGCTTTTCAGCATCCGTACTTCTCAATGATCTCTGCCTAACAGCGTCCAACGTAAGGGACAGAGATATGTCAGCTGCTGACCTAAAGGTAGCGGACCGAGAGGCCTTGACACTCGCTTTGATTTCTGGGGCCAGACCCCCAATGAAACGGGCTAGGTTCCGGTGTCACCAGGTACGGAACTAACCATGACAGGGTATTGAAGCTTGTGAGGTAAGCCTGGCAATCCAGGTTCTTCATGACCAAGGACAGAAAATCAGATTCTATCTTTTCCACCTCGTGTTGAGAACAATAGTTCTCTTTGATAAGAGCAACAAACTGATCCCACGACATGTTGTATAGTGGAATCTTCCCCGTAGCCTGAATTAATGACCTCCACCAGGCCAAGGCTTCACCTTTAAACGACTGGGATACAAATTTCACAATATCCCTTTCAGCACACCCACTGATGTCCACAACAGTGTCCATCTCATCCAGCCAAGTCATACAGTCCACTGCCCCCTTTTCCCCATTAAAATCCCGGGGTTTACAAGACACAAAGTATTTATACGTGCAACCTTTGGCACGTGGGGCATCATCAAACACAATCTTCTTGGGATGATCACTGTTTTCATTTGAAGAATGTCTATTATCATCGTTCTTAGACTCATCCTTTTTAGACTTGGGTTGAACAGAGGGTGGCTTGCTGTGGGACTCCGAGTGATTCTTAGACTTATTATAAGGTGCAGACAGGGTCCTACTATGGGTTCCACTGTACTCACTGTACTGCCGCTCTAAAGCCTTTGTGACAGCATCATCAACAAGCGCTTTCAGCTCTGCGCCCGTTAACTGTATTCTTGCATTCTTGTGATTTTCCATCGGACGACTGTTCACCTCGTCCGACCTAGCCATGTAGCTTCAACTGCTACATATAAACAATAATGGGCAAGGTTTTATTTAGAAGCTAACACAGTATTTTAGATTTTTATTAACCATGGCTTCTAAATAGTCATTGCTGGTTAATTTGTTAATTAACTACTTATACATGACCTTTATTATAATCCTATATTAAGATTTTAATATTGGCACCAAAAGGCCTAGTTACGCAGACAAGTTTTAATTATAACCAGGATTCTCACAGAATCAAGGCATTAGGGTTTGAATCAGAGTACATTATCCCTTTTTAGACAGTGTGTTGCAGACTTCTACTGTCCCTTAGTCCCATAGGACATTTATTTATTACCCGTAGGTACTTCATTCCCAAAGGATGGTTATTTACTTACAGGGAATTTCAAATTAACCCAATTTTCAAAGATGGGCTATGTGATTTTTACTGCATCACAATTTGCCTAAAATGTTAACATTCTTACAGATGTTAGCAAAAGTTTGGAATCTTTTAGACAGGTCCTACCATCTTGGCCATGTCTGCGACGACGCGTGGCTAGGTTTTACCCCTAAGATTCAGATGTTAATTATGGATCTGAATCTAATTATGGAAATACCATCTTGGCCTTGTCTTAAAATGACACATGGCTAGGTCTTGTCCCTTTTTAGATTTTGTCATTTTATATTAATGGTAGATCTTCTTTATTTTAGGAATGTTATTTTCATTTATTTTAAGTTTATACATATACTTATTTATAGTACACAATCATGAAAATTTAAATGCAAACATTCCATTAATAAAGATTAAACAGTACATCAATTGCCCTAAACCGGACTTCTACAAAATAACATGCCCACGCAGGGGCGAAAAATAAACAACAAACCCACGCAGGGGTTAACTAAAAGACATGCCCACGCAGGAGCAGAATACCGAAAGACAAGCCCACGCATGGGCTGAATACAGAAATAACAAGTCCACGCAGGGACTGATTACAACTAAACAAAATAACAACAAAGGTCTTCAATGACCCCTTCTCTTGGACTTCCCTTTTAGCAGGTCTGACAGACCTTTGAAGAAGCCTTGCCGTTCCCTACGGTCTTCTCGAACTTCTTGTTCAATTTGGTTCAACCTATCAAGAACCTCCTGCTGGCGCTCCGGCGGGATTAGCTGCGGCTGCGGTGGCTGGTACAGAGGTTGAGGAGGTGGCGGACGCTGGTACCCATAAGTTGGGTAACCAGTGGTCCAAAGACCACCATAAGGTCCCTCTGGGTGACGTGCGTTGTAGTCCCATGCTTCCTGATATGGGTCTACGTTGGCATAGTCGAACTGGGTATGAGCCGGCTGCTCAAAAGGGTTGTACGCCGTTGAGCCGGCGTAAGCAGGTATTGGGTTGT
This sequence comes from Helianthus annuus, assembly GCF_002127325.2. NCBI lineage: Eukaryota > Viridiplantae > Streptophyta > Magnoliopsida > Asterales > Asteraceae > Helianthus > Helianthus annuus. The sequence continues at coordinate 105,945,639 of NC_035435.2, read as the reverse complement.
CAAAACGCACCGGTTGCGCCATAGGCGCGGAGTTGATCTCTGGAACGGGGTTCGATGGACCCCCTATCTGTGGTTCTTCTTCTTCTTGGAGTGGCGGGTAGTGACTGCCACTCGATGGTTAGGGTGTGCTGATGCGAACACCCCCTCGCACGGACATTCGTGCGTTTGACCTCCTCCGCCTAGGTGGCTCCGGAGGCGGCTGCTGCTCCACTGGTGGTGGTGGTGGCGGAGTGACTGCCACACAATGGTGATCCTCAGAAGGATCCTGCTGCTGCTGGTGATAAGGGGACGAGTGCTCGGACGGGGTGAAATACCAGTCCCACTGTTTGAACCTCTCCTGGTAACTGTCCGGACCGCGGTACGGCGATCCGTGGAAAGATGACCCATCTGAGATCTCGATGGGGTGGTTCGGCGTCCCTGTAGCAGGCTCCATGGGGTCAGTATATCTTCGACCATGTCATTCTCACCAGAACCCACGGGTTCTTGAAGGTAGTTAGCCGGGTTGAACTGGCTTTGGAATGCGGGGGTTGGGTTACCAAAAGAGTGGTGAGAGTTGGACCTTTGCAGAGGTATGAAAAGGGTGGTTGATCGTTGGGCTCATTCTCTGATTGGGGCCCAAAGGAATGTTGGTACGAAGGTGAGGAACTGAGGGAGACTGACCGCCTCCCGGGTTCAACATAGAGTCTCCATGGCTCTTGTGGGCTCGTACTCATCGTGATCGACGGCGTTTGCCGGTGCGAAGGCCCGGCTTCATGATCGTTGCCCGTAGCTAGGCCCTTGCCTCTTCCCCTTAAAAATATTGGTGGCATTGTCGACCTGCATACATGTTTTAAGATAATATACAAAATATAAAAAAAATTAATTATAAAGACAAAAATGAAATAAAACAAAACAGAGTTTGTCCTATGTTCTTTGTCTAGACTGGGAACTCGAGGAATGTGCATTTATTTAACTGAGATTAAACACAAAAGGCTAGTGTTTAATTCACTCAGCGTTGGTTCTGATACCAACCTGTCACACCCCAAATTTCCACGTGTCATCGGTGGGCCCGGTGGGGGTTCCGTGACGTAGTTGATATCGTCATGGTCAAACATACAATAATTAAATCCACAGCGGAAGCAAAAGAAAGATTTATTTCAACTTAAATATATTGTAATATCCAAGTATCACAATTTAGTCAAAATAGATCCACAGGCAGATCCAAACAAAAAGGACACTTTATTTCAACAGACTTCATGCATCCTACGCTTGAGAGACTTCTATGGATGCTAAGGAGTGGCCAGCCTATTACGTGTAGTACCTGCACTTAACCTTTTTGGAAAATACGTCAGTTTACACTGGTAAATACAATTTAACTGACTCATTTTGAAAATGGTTTAAAATTGATTTGAATGCCCACGGCACAAAACTTTTTATAACTTGGGATAATTATTTGCTTATAATCTTGTAAAAGAATTACATGTTTATTTTGCGTCCAGTGGCCCGGGTCGTGCCGGGTTAAAGATTAATAGACACACCACTTAATATAATTCCGCCGCGAGACTCCTCTCGTACCGACGATTATACTTGTTGTAATGCACTACAGGTGTACGCCTACACCCGTGTGCTAAGGTCGTGGCCACTCTTTGAATGATGCCAAGGATATCCGGGACATGGTCATTAAACCCCCAAAGGCATTTAAACAAACAAAACAGCATTTTCAAACGGGTTATTTTGACTGCTCTTAACCACCGACCGGTTAAGGTCAATTTCCCGACCAAGCGGTATTTTATATACCGTACCCCAAGCCCGTATAGGGAAAATAAGTTAAAAGTATTTACCTGAGCAAGTATAAATCAAATACAGCAAGTGCACGTAGCTTTTACTGGGCTCCTATATCTGGAAATTGAGGTTTTAATAACCTATTAGAATTCTAACGGGCCTTAAGCTTAGACCGGTTAGTTATAAATGAAGATTACGGTTTTAAACGCACAATATGGCGAAGACCGTTTTAGAATGTGGTTTTGACCCAACAAGCTTGCATGCTTGTTTAATATGGGTAACATAATCACATTCTGGATTTTGAGACCAAAATGATATGGTTTGACCCGTTTCGGCTAAAACGAGTAAACTAGTTACATAAGCCGATCCGAACGCGTAAAGTGCGTAACGAGTAACCATAAGAGTCAAATACAAGTTTCTGAAGTTAATATGCCTAAAATATGTTGTGATATCAGAATGATACCTTCCATTATGCCCCAAATGATTTTAAACTAAAACTATGCCTCATAAGGGCATTTTGGTCATTTTAAAGGGTGTACAAGGGTTTAAATGACAACCTGAGGTACAGGTCTGGTTACATCAGTAAATATACTTAATTTACTAAGTTATAACAGTAGGGTATCAAATCTATGTGAAATTTATTACCTTTAACCTTACTATGCACTGTAGGGGCATTTTGGTAATTTCACATGTGCCTAAAAGGTCAATTCTGGACTTCTGAGTTCAAAACATTTGCCTACTGTTCAAAATATAAAAATTTACTGATTATATCAGTAAGTTCAATCCCTTATGCTTAACAAGGTTCTAGTGCATACTTAGGTGCTAAAAATGCTTAAAAAGGCGATTTGAAGCCATTTCCGGGTTCTTATATAAAAGCTGATATTTTTAATATTCCAGAAGGCTCAAAATAACTTATTTAACATATTGAATCAGTAGAAATTGGTTTGAAGTCAAAAGGAATTATAAAACTCATTTTATGGCTTAAAAGGGCAAAACCGGTATTAACCGAATTAATCTTAGAACACTAAGTTATGCTCACCCTAAAATTAAATAAAAATCTTCAAAAATCCCAAAATATTATTTTATAACAGTAGGTAAAAGGTTTGGTATAAAAATTTGGGTTTTGATAGGCTATATGCAAATTACGCCATTTAATTACTAAAGAAACTTTAATTTACGCTAATGAGCATAACTCTTAATCTACACCTCCAACTGACCTCAAATTTTGGGTGCAAGTTTATAAATCAGTAGCTAAGGTGTCTACCTTTCACTTTTCCAAAAATCTCATTTTAAGGTCATTTGGGCATAACAGTCAACATATAAGCGATTAACGGAAACATGCATGTGAATAGGATATCTAATGAACCAATTTGTATACTCTCAAAGAGTTATACTAACATGTAAATAGGTCCAAAAGAAGCTCTAAGGCAATCCTAATCTTGGCTTAAACAGGTCAGAACTGAAAGTCAAAGCAGAAGTCAAACTTTGCGACTTTCGGTTCCAAACCGAGCCTAAACTAAAAATTGTCGAGTTGAACATGTTGAGACATGTTCTTACTTTAATTACCAAGTTATTTTAATGATCAAACAGGTTGCATGTATCCTACATTGCTAATTATGCATTAATTCGCAAATAACCTTTCTGTTGACTTTTTATAATCATCTTTGACTCGACAATTAACATAGTTAAAGTGGGATTCTGGAAATACCCTTTTAAGGGTTTGTTACCCACATAATTACCTACTTATAGGTATTTTTAATTCGGGATATTAGTGAGTAATTATTGACTAATCCCAAAGTCAAACCTTAATTACGACGGTTTGACTTTTAGCTAATTAACTAAGCTAAAACGAATTTAGAAAGGTTAAGGACACTTACAAGAGTCCTAATTAGGATTAGGGATGCTAAGGATGCTTATGGCTGACCAGAGGAGCTCCAGAAAGTTGAATTGTGAACTTATGAAATGAATGAACAAATTGTTCACAACTTATGCTCCTTATATAGCAATTTTAATTGCACAAGATGGTGCCAAACAACTCTACACATGTTGTAAGATCATCCCACCTGTCCCTAATGCATGAAAACCAATTTGCACAGCCCCTGGTATCATTTTATAGGTCCATAAGTCGGTTAACAGCCTTAACAGGCAGCTGCAGGTCATTTTCTGTCGCTGGCACCCTGACGCGGCCCGCGTAAGATCATAAGGGATCTTTACGCGGGTCGCCTGGACCTGCATAACCTGCCAAACAAGTTTCATTCTTTGCGCTTTTGGTCCCTGGTCCTTTGTAACGTGGTTTTAAGCTTCTAAATTGCCATTTCAGCATTCTAACTTGATTTAAAGGGCCTTGGGACTTTTACTAACTTGGTTAAGTCCTTGACTAACCTTGTAACCATTCATAAGGCCTTAGAATTCAATGTTGACGCTTTTAACCCCTCGTACACGAATTTGATCATAACCCCTCGTTACAAAGCTTCGGGTCTGCCAAAAGGTCACTCAGAAGTATACTTTGCACATGTTGACACTTTTAGCCCCTGTAGTTTGTAATCCCTCACTTTCTTTCATATTTAGCTTTGTATGATCCATGATTTATTCGTTTGAAGGTATAAACATTATGTAGGGCTATTTTAGAATATATTTATCCATTGTTGACACATTGGACCCTTATATTCGCATAGTTTCCCCGTTTGTCAACTTTAGTCCCTCCAAAGTATTCTTTCTCACGTTCAGAGCTTATGACACGTGTTTATACATTATTGGAAATGAATTTTCCGAGGTGTTACAGAATCCGTAGGAAACTCCATTTGAGAAAGATGTAGATTATGTGAAATGTGTTTGTGTTTTGGTGTGGGTGAAATGTTTAAAAATGGAGAAGTATATATAAAAGGTTGAAAGGTTATTTTTTTAATAAAGTTTACCGTTAAAAAGGGTAAAAAAAGTATCCCACGTTCAAATTCTCAAATGTTCCACGCGTGATATTCTCCACACGTTACAGGTTCCGCGCGTGGTGGATATAGGTGGCGGCGGTGTGCTAGTGTGTTTCACGCGTGATGGGAGCTCCATCACGGACCACTCCCAGTCCCCTAAGGGGGAGGGTTGATAAACCCATAATCATTCATGAAAAGGCCCAAATTTTATCTTACAAAGTTTGAGTCGACTCTTAATTTCTTAATATGATTAAGTAACGAATAGCTTTAATATAGTTTTAGTTGATTAAACAATATTACTTGTTTATTCCTTTATTAATGCTAACATGATACATATGATTAGATAACTAAGTCGACTAAGTGTAGTGGGTTAGCGTCTCATGCCACATCACCTTTAATTTATATAGTTTTTATATTTTTAATTATATTAGATCATTCACAATCAAATCTCTTACTCATTTTTTATAATTACCCTAAAACACTCTATCTATTCTCTCTTCTCTTCAATTAAATAATATTTTTTATACTTGTATCATTATGTTTTTTCTCTCCTCCACTCATAACCGTTTTCTAAAAATATTAAAAAATTATAGAGGTGAACATTATCTCCTCAAAATACTGATAAACAATAACTTTTTCTCCTTTTTGCTCTCCTCCATTCACAACAATTTACAACCACTCTCACAAATATAAAGATTATACTCCCATACATATAGAGGATCCATTGTGAATGCTCTTACTTGTTTCATATTTGAAGCACTGTTTTTCAAATGTTTAAAAAAATTAATTTGATATATTATAATATTATCCCATTATAAGCAGGTTTAACCAAGGTGTTGGAATGGCCTATACAAGGAGTTGTTATTTAATTTAGGCTCACACAAATTGCACACCTAGGTTGGCTATCTACACACTTAGGGTTTACCTACGCTGTGTAGAGACCTATACGCAACATATGTTTATGATTGATTATATATATCAACCTGTAGTTACCCTATATATGGCCTAGTGTGATGGATATTTTAGTGTTATCAACGGGTTTTAGGGTATTGGATTAACTTGTCGATCGAGAAAATAATGTTAGAGATTAAACGAGTTAGGTGACGCGGGAGTGCGGGGTGAAGAAACGCTGACCTTATGGGTAAGCTCCGGCTAGGACTTCAACTCTTGGGCGATCCGAACAGCTAACTGCAAAACCAAACACCGTTAGGACTCGTTACAGGAATGGGGTTATTCCTGCAACCACCCTCCAGCGTGAGAATAAATCTCGGTTTGGGAGAAATAAAGTATGAATGTAGAGAGAGAGAGAGAGAGAGTAAACGAGAGCAAGATGATTCGTACCTTTGATGTTTACCTCTATTTATATTTTACCATTAGGATTTCCCCTAACTTAGGATGGACTCCGATAAGTTAGGGATTTGCATGATCTTCCCAAAAGGTTGGGGATTTGGTTACGTGGTTTATCCATGCAGAATAGAACATTCTAGAATAAACATGTGTAATTAAATATTTATCATAAAATAATAGGTGATGACCGGGTCGAGTTAGCCGATCCGGGTCATACCTCGTCATGTCCCCCCCAGTCCGAAGTTATGAAATGAAATTCATGAAATCGGACTAAAAAGGAAAAAGTCGAAATTCCCCCTTTGAGTATTAGTTTCTCGAGAGGGGTACCGTTACTTTTTTGAAAAATGGCGGCGATGGGAAAAGATGTGACAATTTAGTCATCATTAGGATGACAGTTGTACCTCCCCTGTCTTGACCCGCGTTCCCATCTGTTTGCCTTTTCGAATTCGAAAGATTGTAATCCCTTATAAATAGGTTCCCAGTTTAGGGTATGGGATTACATTTCCATCTTTGTTCACAACCACTTTCTTCAACGTCTTGATTCCAAAAATGGCTTCCAAAACCGGCGAGTCCTCTACTTCTGCCCAAGCAAGTTCTGATGCCTTATATGTCAAATGGGGGCTTGTATCATTCAACAATCTTGTTCAAGAGTACGACATTAGGGCAGAGTGGAATCCAGTGCTGCCGTCAAAGACAGACATGGCATTTCCGTTGAAAGAGGGTAAAATCACTCTGTTTAGTGATTATTTCAAATTCTGCAATTTCCGATTGCCAATCACCAAGTTTTGTAAGTTGGTTCTTGACCATTATCCCATTCACATTTCCCAACTGCATCTGTTAGGGTTGGTCAAACTTCGACAGTTTGAATTTGCTTGTATAGCTCTGGGTCATATCCCTGAACTTACCGTTTTTAGGGCTTTTTTCGTTCTCATTTGGAAATCCCCCTTTTTCACCTTTAACTGGCGAGACATCGATGTGTCTTACTTGAGGGACATTCCTGCCAGTTCCAGGGATAAGGACTGGAGGAAGAAGTTCTTCTATATTGATGCCGGTGTGATCCCTAGAGAAATGCAGTGGAGGGAGATGGGACCCAAGGACAAGGTTAAAGACGACAGTCCCCCAAAAGATGCTTATGTTAAAAACGCTCTGTTTAATAGATTGTCTCAATGTCCCTCCGATTGCACAGTGATCCCGGAGGGAGCCCTGGTGATGGGGGGGATGAGCCTGCTATGGCGTGATATCAGGTTGTACCCTTCCTTTCAAAGGGATGATGGAGGTTTGTGGCTCTTTGCTTTGAATTTATCCCGTTAATTGTGTTTGAATTAATGTATGTAAATGTCAAACAGGTAAGTGGAGTTTATTTGACGTTGTTGATCCTCCGCGGAATGCTGCTTTGAGGGCCGCGGACCGCGTGATTGGGGAACAAGAACCTGATGTGCTAAAGATCCACCTTGAGCAGTTCTTCCTGCTCTCTGTGCCGGCGGATCCCACTTCTTATATTTCCAAGCCTCCCCCAGCGGGGGAAGTGGTGTTTCTGCTGCAGAGGAGAAAAAACCAATCCGGGTGAAGGTCACCGAGAGAAAGTAGATGGCCGCGGGGGCCGCTACTTCCGCTGTTGCGGTTGGCGTTTCTGTGCCCGCTGGGGGTTTCGCCGTTACATCCGCTGCTGCTGAGTTGGTGAGTCCAACTCGCTCGTTGAAAAAACGCAAAGTTATTCCTCCCCTGACTACTTTTCAAGCTATCCAAACTGCCTATGCCATGCCCACTGGTGAGTAACTTTGTTTGTGGGTGTAAGTGTGGACTTTGTATTCTATGTTGCTAAACATCTGATTTGACACAGGTTCTACTGCTGAGGTTCAAGTTGAGGGTGTGTCCTCTGCCCCCTTGACGTCTGTGAATGTTATGCCTTCCGCTACAAGCGGACCAAGTCTGTCAGAACTTATATCCCACACGAGTGCTCCCGCCTTTGTCAGTTCTTTAATACCGCCTCCTGTGTTCACGGCTGCTGTGGCGGTGACAACCAGTCCAGTTTCTACACCGCTGTCTTCAAATGTCATCCCCACGTCCTTGTTTGACTCTCCCATTGGTGTTTTTTCTGCATCTGAAAAGGAGATACCTGCAGCGTCCGCTGCTCACGAGGCAACCAGTGACAGAGATACCATCGTGAGCGATGCTAGGGGATCTAGCAGTGGAATTGTGGATGATGGGACCCGTTTGGGCGATGATCTGTATCTACCCACCATTAATTGGGATCCCAATGTGCAGGACAAGCGCTATCAGCCCAAGTAGAAAATAGCGGAGTCATCAAGATTAATCTTTCCTCCAGTGGTACATCACTGCGTTTAGCGGGCATATCCCCCGACTGAGTCAGCCTATGTTGAGGGGTTAAACAATGAGAACTTGATGAATGCCACTATGGTGGACTCCGTTAGTCAGCCACGGAGGCTAGCAGAAATCCGACGCCGGTGGATGCATGATAATAATGAGCTCCACCAGGCGCGGGCTACTATTCAGGAGCTTAAGGATGAAAAGTACCGCTGGAAAGTCAACTCCAAGCTGCTGGTCTGAGGGAGAGCAGGTTTGTTTCTGAAAAGAACAAGGCAGAGGATGATTTAAAGTGTGTGACGGCCCATCTTGCTGAAGAAAGAATATTGTGGGCTCATGATATAGTGGAGAAGGGTCGAGTCCTTGCTCATGCTAAAACCGTTCAGGAGGAGTTGGAGCGTAAGGCTGTTGTTGAGGCTCAAAAGGTGAGATCTGAGCTGTCTATTAAAATGGAAAAATTCCGTGTTGAAACTGATTTTGTGTCTCAGGTGCAGGAGCGGTATCAGGGTCTAACCGTGGAGTTAGAGGCATCTAATGCCAAGGTTCAAGCCAAACAGGCCGAGCTGGAGGAGCGGGAGGAACAACTTAGGAAACTCCAGCAGCAGTGTGACTCCCTTGTCTCCGAGAAGAATAAACTTGTTGAGTCTTCCACCACCCACCAGGCACGCCTTAAAGAGGCGGAAAGTGCATTGGAGCAATCAAACGCCGAGGTGGATAGCCTCACCAGCCAACTGGCTGGATTACTGGGTGACAGGAATTGGTTAATAACCAATGGCTTGGTTGGGGCGTTTGAGTACCTACGCCAATCAGAGTCTTTTAAAGCTTTGTTGGACCGCCTTTCTGCGGTTGCTTATCAATCGGGTCACCATGATGGCGTTTACCATGGTTACTTTGAATGTCAACGGTCAGATAAGATTACTCCCGCGTTTCACACAAAAAGAGGCAAACTGCAAGGTGATATGGCGGATGCTCTTGAGGCGGCTTGTAATGATCGGCTGCCCGCGTATGCGGATTTGATGGACAAAGTGACCGAAGACGGCGTGGACTCCTTACACCTAATGTTGGACCCAGCGGAGGAGTATGAAGAGGAATGAGTGTTTTACTTTATTTGTTATGTACACTATTCCTTAGATATTTTGTGTAAACACTGTTTTGTTTGGGCCGCGTGCAAATACTTGATTTTCTGTCAGACATTTAATGCTAATATCATGATGAATGACATCGCCATTTGCCTAAGTGTGGCGATTTGACGTCTAATGATGACTTTTTATTAATTTTGCTATCGTTATCACTGTCAGGCCCCTTAGACTTGTATAAATTAAGTCATATTTTTTCCAAATCTGGTAATTGAAAAAAAAATATGGGGCAAAAGTGCCATAAACAGAAAGTGTCCAATGTACTCCGACGTTTGGATGCAGCCGATGCTCTGGTTCATCTTCAAGTTCCGGTGATGGAGGAGATGATTAGTGTAACGACTCTCACTAAAATTAATACTTATTATGTTAATTGTTTAAAAAGGAAACCCTAATTGAGACACCCAAGTAATCCTGCACAACCCTAAAATTTTTAGAATAATCAGAATCAGGATCAGGGCCCCTAAAACTTAGGGGGGGGTATTCCCTACTCGATGATTATCCTTATAACTCGTTATCAAAATTTAAAATTAAGGAGACATCGACTCAGCAAGCCTAGTCCCACGCGTGGCAACCCTATGACCCTTAGGTGTCCCTTACGGACCGTAAGGGATTAGGCTTACGGTCCGTAAGCATGTCAAATTTCGTGTATAAATAGCAGGCCTTGGGACTCGAAATCAGAAAGTAAAACGACGTAAAAACTCCAAATATACGTCGAGTTATAGCCAAAATAATCTCCAATTAGTATAGCAGGGTGCTGCTACGATGCCGGGTATTAACTCGATCGCTGTTCAATTCTTTTCTTTCCGTCAGCTTTTATTTTTGTAAATAATAGCTCAGGATTTTACCCTCTGAATCCCTAAACTCTGCCCGTTATTAGGGTAATAACTCTAATCACTGGTACGATACTTTATCCGATCGATTATAACTATCCAACGATTGTCTAAGTGTTGCTCAAATTGAGTTATACTTTGTTATTCATCGTGATTTCAACTTGAATGTTTGGGTACTGTCCGAACTCGGGCTATACTCTGTCATTCGTTGTGAATCCGCTGAATTGTTAAGCATTGCACTTGTAAATCGTTGTGAGGGTTTTATCTCGTGATTGTCGTTAAAGTTGAATTGAGTTAGTACACTAATACGCGTTCCATTGTGTCTAGAAATTAGAACTCGTAAGCAAGGAGCTGCTAGAGTACTTAGTAGCTAAGTAAACTTAATAGTTAAATAAACTTAGCAGCTAGGTTAATTGAGTAGGTTAATTAGTCTATTAATTAAGTTTAGTATTAATTAAATGGGATTAATTAAGCCAAACTAGATTAATTAAGTTAAGTACGATTAATTGAGTTAAGCAAGATTAATTAAGCTAAGTAAGATCTACTAATCACCTAAATAGAAATATATATAAATATATAATAGATAATACCGAAGGAAGGTGCTAGGAAGGTGTAAGAGGATAGATATCTGTGGATAGGAAGCTTCCTAGAAGATATAAGTAACTTCCTAGAAAAGCTATAGGAAACTTCCTAGAAATACAAGGGAAACTTCCTAGAAATTTCCTATTTCCTACCTATAAATAGGAAGCTTAGGATTCATTTTTCTTTGCTCATTTCTTTCTTCTTCTCTCTATACTTTGGTGTTCTAACCAATAATCACCGATGCGATGTTCTGTCCGATCGATTCATGAACCAACTAACGGATGCCAAAGTATTGTATTTTGTGAGTTCGTTAAAACGGATGCCAAAATGCTGTCTAAACAAGACTATACTTTGTGAATTTCGTTAAGGTTCGAATCTCGTGACTACCGTTAAGGTTTGATTTGGGTTTTACACACATACGTATTCCATTCTGTTAAACTATATGTTTAACCATCCGAATACTCCCAACTATACGCTTACAATCAAAATTGATGCTTAATCATCAGAAGATCCAAAATAATAAAGTATACGCTTAATTATCAGAAGGAGTAGAATCAAGAAGCTTGTTAAATCAATACTGCATGCTTATAAAGTGAGTCATTCTCTTTTTATCAATTGTTTTACAATACTCCAAATTATTTTCAGAATTATAAATTACAGTGATTAAGTTTATGTAATCACCAAATTATAGCCAGTATGTGGGGTATTGTGCACATTACTACTGTTTCTATCACTTTAGGTGGGCGAACCTAAAATTAAGTGATATACGTCATTCATTGGGGCAGCCAATGGTGATATGACCACAGTCACAGATCCGGTCGAGTGACAAATACTGTGGGTAGTTGGTAGATATCAGAAACATATGTAAAAACTCTTAATACTGAAAATTATAACAAACGAGTCGTTTTAGTAAACTGAATGATTCACTCAGTATTTCCCGCTGACAAAACCTTTTTAAAACGCGTTTCAGGTAATTACAGTAGATTGGAGTAAGGATTGGATCCGGCACTAAAAGACTTCAAGAAGTGGCTTATTTTATTAATTAAATCAAATTAAGAAATATTGTTTTTATTAAAAGCTACCTTTGAAACAATGGAATTTATTCCATCTATTTAAAAAAAATCCGGTGTTTTCTAAACTCTGATATTTTTCCTAACTCACGGTCCTGATGAAATTTCCGCTGCAATGTTTTTCAAAACTAATCACCGGTAGCACTGGACTGCTCGCGGCTCCCGATTCCGTCCAGGGTGGGTCGGGACTCGTGACAGAAGGTGGTATCAGAGCCACTGCTTTAAGCCTATAAGTGTTGTGATAATAATACTTAAGCTTAAATAAAAAGAGTTAGGAGATTACTGTTAAATGGTAGCACAGCCGATAGCAGTTAGACTTGAACATAAGAAAAAATGTCTTAGTATAAGCTAAGCTACTTGTTTACGCAATTAGGTGTTATAATAATACCTAAGTTTAATCGGAAAATTAGAAGCTTAATATTATCTGATAGCACTCCGGATGATATTTAGACTTGAACTTAAGAATTTTGCCTTAAATAAACTTTAAGGTAAATTACTTATATAAGTACAATGTAATGGATATTGGTATTCCATAAAAATGACGATTAGCAAGCAATAGCACGTAATTGCTTCTTGCTTATTGATATTATTTGGTCGAGAATAAGATATGTTAGGGAAATACAAATTTCCTTGATTCTGGATAAAAGTCCTAATAAAAGAGGCACTTTTAAAAAAAATCTTGAAAAGATACTATTTATGGGAAATAGAAAATTTTCTCCGGCAAAACTGGGTATAGAGTAGCAGACTCTCCAGCTTGTCTGGATATACTGAAGTTACCTCTCCGGCGCGAACCGGATAAGATGGGGTAAATAATATGTCAAATCAGTAACAAGATTTCCCTAAATAAAATCATGACCAGATATTTGACTTGTTTCTGGAAATATGAATCTGCTAAATACATTGATCTTATAGAAGGTATATATATTACAGCATGTGAAATATATAATTATATAGATATGTATATCTATAAGGAATTCCAAAAGTCGATTAGGAATAAACACAAGCATATGTGTCTAGATTTCTTTATTAGGAATCTCTTTTCCAATATCAAACATTATTTCGTTTGATCATTTGTCTTGTAGTTCGTGTGACAAAATAAACAATGGAAACTCAATAAATTGGAACACCATCAAAAATATAAGAATTACCAATGCGTTATCATAAACTATTAACGCAAGTAAGAAACATCTAAAGTTGTGCTAATGCACAAGAAAACACATAAAACTTAAATTATATATATCCACGGACGTCGAAGTTTATCACATATGACTTCCAAGGCAAGACCTTTGGAAAATATAAATTAGGCACGATGACACCAATACTAATTCCGTCAGTAAAAGAACTCCTAATAAAAAAAGCGGCACTTTGCCACATGATCTTACAAACGATCACAATATCGCTGAGGTACGTTGTAACAAGATTTCACAATTATTGGTGCACAGTATAATCAGAGTCATAATTATCACTGCAAAAGGAGTCATATACCTTTGCAAATTCCCTATTTTATTTTATTCAACATTTCCTGGTAATGTCACTTAATAAACATTCCAGATAAAGTTTATATTTCTTTTCGTTGAAATTCTAACTTCTACATATAATAAGTTGACTTTCGCATTTTTTCCTCTAATAGTCATCATATCATGAGAATTTCTTTCATAGTAGCGAATATTGATCTATTTCATTTCTTGGTAAATCCACACGTTACGCATGCTCTGTTTGTTGCGAGTATGATTCGCTTGCTTTATGAAGACCACTGAAGGGCTTCATTCCGATTTATCAAAACTCAAATATTATTTCACTTTTTGCACTATGAATCGCATTATTATAAAACAGTGACTCTTTGATATTGAGTTAATGAATTTTGTTAAACCATTGAGGTAAAGAATTTATATTTTATATATAAAAAAAATTGTATTGAGATATACTCTCATTTAAGTTTATATTTAAGTTATTTATTTTATTATTAGTAATAAATAACAGAAGTGCTAGTATTATTTTTAGATACTAGAGTTATTATCAAGGGCATATATTGCATAGCCTAGCCTTAGTTAGGCATGGACTGGCCACCTATGCTTAAACAAGGCAGCACTAACCAATATCCAACCATGATAATAACTATTTAATATATATATATATATATATATATATATATATATATATATATAAATTAAGTCATCATACTTATTTAGTAAATTTCAATTATATATATATAAATATTTTATATTATATATAGAAATATGTATACTTTGTATTGTAAAGAGAAGACATATTTTCATAAAACAATCAAAGGGACGAATAAAATTATCTAAATAATTGTCTAAGTATTCATGAACAAGACATATTATAAATAAATGTTCATCTTGATTAATATTTCACAACTATTAATAGAAATATTCTTTTATAAATATATATATATTTATCAAATGTTATTTACGCAAGCCAATATTTAAGTATGCTTGATATTAAAATAAACATTTATTATTTTACTTTTATAATTTAAAATACCCTATTATAAAATCTTATAATTAAACACACTTGATTTTAAAAATGATAATCATGAGTTCTACGATATTGGGTAAACCTATTTATAAAAAAAAATATCATTATTTTGTCAAAATTTACCCCGGGTTTGATATTTTAAACCTATCTATATTTATTTATTATTCTACTTTATGATAACATAAAAGGAAAAGGTATTTAGTAAATCAAAATATCACCTATTTTAATCAAACATTTTGATTAAAATCATCTGAATACAATTATGTATTAAGACAAAAATATACTAACTTTATTGTCTTTTCATGTACTCTTACAAATCACCCATCTCAGCATATTGATTTTCTCATATCATAATTCAATATTTGACAAATCATTTTTATACTTTTATTTTATTTTTGAATCTGTAGATTCTAAGTCTTCCTCAGTTACCAACCAAAGAAAGCTTTCTTTTGACAAAGAACTTTATTGATTCTAAAAGTCCTTCACATTCAGTGATCATATATCTTTTGGCTTGAACCTAATCACCTTGAAAACTATATCATTTCATCTCATTCGTTTGAACATTTCATCTTTTGAAATATCTAAATTCGCTTCCTTGAAACTCTCAGTTAATTTCAAAAAACGGTAAATTTTAAGTTCTTTCAATACCTTGCAGTATCCATATACATTTGTAGCCTGTGCTAATAATAAACCCTATTCCTACGTCATTCGTTTGATTTGTCATATTCTTGGTACAATTATGTACTCAGATTACGATACACTAAATTCTATTGACCAGTACCATTTAAGTAAACGATATTGATTTCAGATAATCATTAACAAATTATTTTTCATACTTCAAATAGAGATTTATCAATTCGGAATCTCCCTCAATTGATCAAAATAAGTTCATTTCGGATATTGAATCCAATTGTTTCTATAAATCATTTTTATTTACAAAATTCATACCCCTCAAATATCTTTTAATTCCATCCCACGAAACATTGTTTAAAAGGAGTAACATAACCCCAAGAAAATATCATAGTCCAAATCTCGAGGACGATATTTTATTAAGGTGGGGAGGATGTAACGACTCTCACTAAAATTAATACTTATTATGTTAATTGTATAAAAAGGAAACCCTAATTGAGACACCCAAGTAATCCTGCACAATCCCTAAAATTTTCAGAATAATCAGAATCAGGATCAGGGCCCCTAAAACTTAGGGGGGGTATTCCCTACTCGATGATTATCCTTATAACTCGTTGTCAAAATTTAAAATTATGGAGACATCGACTCAGCAAGCCTAGTCCCACGCGTGGCAACCCTATGACCCTTAGGTGTCCCTTACGGACCGTAAGGGATTAGGCTTACGGTCCGTAAGCATGTCAAATTTCGTGTATAAATAGCAGGCCTTGGGACTCGAAATCAGAAAGTAAAACGACGTAAAAACTCCAAATATACGTCGAGTTATAGCCGAAATAATCTCCAATTAGTATAGCAGGGTGCTGCTACGATGCCGGGTATTAACTCGATCGCTGTTCAATTCTTTTCTTTCCGTCAGCTTTTATTTTTGTAAATAATAGCTCAGGATTTTACCCTCTGAATCCCTAAACTCTGCCCGTTATTAGGGTAATAACTCTAATCACTGGTACGATACTTTATCCGATCGATTATAACTATCCAACGATTGTCTAAGTGTTGCTCAAATTGAGTTATACTTTGTTATTCATCGTGATTTCAACTTGAATGTTTGGGTACTGTCCGAACTCGGGCTATACTCTGTCATTCGTTGTGAATCCGCTGAATTGTTAAGTATTGCACTTGTAAATCGTTGTGAGGGTTTTATCTCGTGATTGTCGTTAAAGTTGAATTGAGTTAGTACACTAATACGCGTTCCATTGTGTCTAGAAATTAGAACTCGTAAGCAAGGAGCTGCTAGAGTACTTAGTAGCTAAGTAAACTTAATAGTTAAATAAACTTAGCAGCTAGGTTAATTGAGTAGGTTAATTAGTCTATTAATTAAGGTTAGTATTAATTAAATGGGATTAATTAAGCTAAACTAGATTAATTAAGTTAAGTACGATTAATTGAGTTAAGCAAGATTAATTAAGCTAAGTAAGATCTACTAATCACCTAAATAGAAATATATATAAATATAGAATAGATAATACCGAAGGGAGGTGCTAGGAAGGTGTAAGAGGATAGATATCTGTGGATAGGAAGCTTCCTAGAAGATATAAGTAACTTCCTAGAAAAGCTATAGGAAACTTCCTAGAAATACAAGGGAAACTTCCTAGAAATTTCCTATTTCCTACCTATAAATAGGAAGCTTAGGATTCATTTTTCTTTGCTCATTTCTTTCTTCTTCTCTCTATACGTTGGTGTTCTAACCAATAATCACCGATGCGATGTTCTGTCCGATCGATTCATGAACCAACTAACGGATGCCAAAGTATTGTATTTTGTGAGTTCGTTAAAATGGATGCCAAAATGCTGTCTAAACAAGACTATACTTTGTGAATTTCATTAAGGTTCGAATCTCGTGACTACCGTTAAGGTTTGATTTGGGTTTTACACACATACGTATTCCATTCTGTTAAACTATATGTTTAACCATCCGAATACTCCTAACTATACGCTTACAATCAAAATTGATGCTTAATCATCAGAAGATCCAAAATAATAAAGTATACGCTTAATTATCAGAAGGAGTAGAATCAAGAAGCTTGTTAAATCAATACTGCATGCTTATAAAGTGAGTCATTCTCTTTTTATCAATTGTTTTACAATACTCCAAATTATTTTCAGAATTATAAATTACAGTGATTAAGTTTATGTAATCACCAAATTACAGCCAATATGTGGGGTATTGTGCACATTACTACTGTTTCTATCACTTTAGGTGGGCGAACCTAAAATTAAGTGATATACGTCATTCATTGGGGCAGCCAATGGTGATATGACCACAGTCACAGATCCGGTCGAGTGACAAATATTGTGGGTAGTTGGTAGATATCAGAAACATATGTAAAAACTCTTAATACTGTAAATTATAACAAACGAGTCATTTTAGTAAACTGAATGATTCACTCAGTATTTCCCGCTGACAAAACCTTTTTAAAACGCGTTTCAGGTAATTACAGTAGATTGGAGTAAGGATTGGATCCGGCACTAAAAGACTTCAAGAAGTGGCTTATTTTATTAATTAAATCAAATTAAGAAATATTGTTTTTATTAAAAGCTACCTTTGAAACAATGGAATATATTCCATCTATTTAAAAAAAATCCGGTGTTTTCTAAACTCTGATATTTTTCCTAACTCACGGTCCTGATGAAATTTCCGCTGCAATGTTTTTCAAAACTAATCACCGGTAGCACTGGACTGCTCGTGGCTCCCGATTCCGTCCAGGGTGGGTCAGGAGTCGTGACAGAAGGTGGTATCAGAGCCACTGCTTTAAGCCTATAAGTGTTGTGATAATAATACTTAAGCTTAAATAAAAAGAGTTAGGAGATTACTGTTAAATGGTAGCACAGCCGATAGCAGTTAGACTTGAACATAAGAAAAAATGCCTTAGTATAAGCTAAGCTACTTGTTTACGCAATTAGGTGTTATAATAATACCTAAGTTTAATCGGAAAATTAGAAGCTTAATATTATCTGATAGCACTCCGGATGATATTTAGACTTGAACTTAAGAACTTTGCCTTAAATAAACTTTAAGGTAAATTACTTATATAAGTACAATGTAATGGATATTGGTATTCCATAAAAATGACGATTAGCAAGCAATAGCACGTAATTGCTTCTTGCTTATTGATATTATTTGGTCGAGTATAAGATATGTTAGGGAAATACAAATTTCCTTGATTCTGGATAAAAGTCCTAATAAAAGAGGCACTTTTAAAAAAAATCTTGAAAAGATACTATTTATGGGAAATAGAAAATTTTCTCCGGCAAAACTGGGTATAGAGTAGCAGACTCTCCAGCTTGTCTGGATATACTGAAGTTACCTCTCCGGCGCGAACCGGATAAGACGGGGTAAATAATATGTCAAATCAGTAACAAGATTTCCCTAAATAAAATCAAGACCAGATATTTGACTTGTTTTTGGAAATATGAATCTGCTAAATACATTGATCTTATAGAAGGTATGTATATTTCAGCATGTGAAATATATAATTATATAGATATGTATATCTATAAGGAATTCCAAAAGTCGATTAGGAATAAAACACAAGCATATGTGTCTAGATTTCTTTATTAGGAATCTCTTTTCCGATATCAAACATTATTTCGTTTGATCATTTGTCTCGTAGTTCGTGTGACAAAATAAACAATGGAAACTCAATAAATTGGAACACCATCAAAAATACAAGAATTACCAATGCGTTATCATAAACTATTAACGCAAGTAAGAAACATCTAAAGTTGTGCTAATGCACAAGAAATATTGTTTTTATTAAAAGCTACCTTTGAAACAATGGAATTTATTCCATCTATTTAAAAAAAATCCGGTGTTTTCTAAACTCTAATATTTTTCCTAACTCACGGTCCTGATGAAATTTCCGCTGCAATGTTTTTCAAAACTAATCACCGGTACCACTGGACTGCTCGCGGCTCCCGATTCCGTCCAGGGTGGGTCGGGAGTCGTGACAATTAGAGGAAAGGAGATGAACTCTGGTGATACTGTGCCCGGGTAAGCCGGTCATGCAAAAGTATCGAAGATGAGGGCCATTCGAAAGCTGATACGGGTGTGATTTCTCTATCAGCTGACACCCTGTTGCAAGCTTTTCCCTCCGATCATGTTCAACGCTGTAGGATGGTGTACGAATGACGCCGTAATGGCCGTCGATGTGCAGGCCTGGTTGTTGATCAGAGTGTTTTGGCTTTTCCGGCAGATGAAGTGGATGTCGACAATCTGATCGTCGATCCTCATCCTTTGTAATATGATGGTGAAGCATTGTGCACCCCTGTAGAGGTGAGGGCAATGCTTTCCGATAGTTAGATATTTAGAACATGTTCTTTTTTTGGTTCCCGTATGTTGGTGTTTAGCAACAGGGGCAAGTACTTGGTTTTTGTAAGATAGTTGTATGTATTTATTACCAAAATACCTATCTTTTTGTAGTGGTTAATGTATCTATTACCAAGATACCTACTCTTAGTGCTGTATAGTTTTCATCCTTTGACTTATATATGAAAAATATTTCATGTCAATGATACTTTTTACCGTTATGTGCAGTTTAAATGCGATGGTAATTTTTTGTACCGTAAAGTGCAGTATAAATGCGATGGTAGTTTATATTTTGCATGTAAGTAATGAGGAAGGATAAAAAAGAAACAACTTCTATTAACTCAATACTTAAAGAAAAAAGAGACAACGTTAAAGATGAACTACGCCGTTAGGGGCGGGGATTTACATGTAACATTTTTTTCAATTGAGCAGCGTTCCAGCTACGTGGAACCGCGGTGCCATCTAGCCTGGTTAGGCAGTAAGCCCGTTTGCCTAAGTCTTCTTGGATGATATAGGGACCTTCCCAGTTGGGTCCCAGTTTGCCTGAGGGCTCCGCTCTACTGGTCATTGTCTCGCATGACGTACTCGCCTTCCTTGAAAGTATGCTGAGCCACGCACTGGTTGTAGCACTTTTCTAAGGATTTCTTATACTTTGTCTCACTGATGGTGGCTGCCTCACGTCGTTCTTCCAGTAGGTCTAGGGCTTCCCTTAGGAGCTTGTCATTATCATCGTTAGTGGTAAGGCGCCTTAGCGACAGTAATCCAACTTCCGCAGGTATCATAGCCTCTGCGACGTAGGTTAGGGTGAAGGGGGTTTCATTGTTACTTTTCTTGGGCATTGTTCGATGTGCCCAGAGGACATTTGGTAACTCTTCTACCCAAGAACTTCCCTCATAGCCCAACCTTCTTTTAATTCCATCAAGCAAACTCCTATTTGCCCGCTCCACTTGGTCGTTTCCCTGGGGATGTGCTACCGATGTAAAGATTTGTTGAATCTGAAGGTCTGCACACCAATCTTGTAAGACCCTGTCTGTGAATTGCGTTCCATTGTCGCTCACCAGGTATAGCGGCAATCCAAATCAGCACACTATGTGTTCCCATAGGAATTTCTTGGCGTTTTCAGCGGTTATTTTAGCCAAGGGTTTGGCTTCAACCCAATTGGTGAAATAGTCGATTGCCACAATCAGGTACTTTAGCTTCCCCGGGGCCAGTGGGAATGGCCCCACGATATCGACTACCCACTTTTGAAAGGGCCAGGCCGCCGTGACAGGAATCAAATTGTTCTTGGGGTGGAGAGTTTGAGGAGCAAATTTTTGATAACTGCGGCACTTTCTGTGTTCATCTACCGCGTCTTCGTGCATCCCGTGCCAATAGTACCCGACGTTGTTGATTTTGGCGACAACTGCTCGGGGTCCAGCGTGAATGCCGCATATACTAGCATGTATCTCTTGAATTAGGTACTTTGCTTCCGCTTGGGATACACACCGCAGTTGTGGTCCCAAGTACGACTTCCTGTATAGGACGCTGTCGTTTACTTCATATTGCAACGCCTTAGTTTGTATCTTTTGAGCTTCACCTCAGGCTGGGGGTAATTCCCCCTTTGTGAGGAACTTTAGAACTGGAGTATACCAACAGGGTTCTTCCGATGTGATGGCGGACACTTCCCGGGGCTCTATGGAAGGTGCTTGTAATGTTTCAACCTTTAATTCCTTTTCCATACCCGAGGTAGCGAGCTTGCTCAAGGCGTCAGCTATTTGGTTTTTTCCCCGATGGATGTGATTAAGTGTGAAGCTGTCGAAGGAAGCTATGAGCTCCTTGGTCTTAGCCGAATATTTTGCCATCGTTTCATCCTTGGCTTCATAGGTTTCGTTCACCTGGTTATTGACTAGTAGAGAGTCAACGTATGCATCCACCCTTGTTGCACCCAGAGACTGGGCCATTCTCAAGCCCGCGAGGAGCACTTCATACTCTGCTTCGTTGTTGGAGCATTCGAAGTCAAACCGCATGGCGTACATTAATCTTATTTCATCTTGGCTTATCAGCATGAGGCCCGCCCTGGATCCTTTTCCGCTGGAAGATACGTCGGTGTATAACTTCCAGGTTTGCCTGGCTATGCTGGACTCCTGTATATCTTGGACCGCGGGGTCTTGTATTACTTCTCAATCAGGAATCTCAGCCAAGAAATCAGCGATCACCTGCCCCTTAATTGTTGTTTGTTCGATATTCAATATCTAGGGCTCCCAACTCAATCGCCCATTTGGCCAATCTTCCAGAGATTTCTGGCTTGTGCAAGATTTGCTGTAGTGGATAATTTGTTATGATTTGTACGGGGTGCGCTTGAAAATATCTTCTGAGACGCCGGGTAGCGTGGACTAGTGCCAGTACCAGCTTTTCAAGTGTTGGATACCGCGTTTCGGGTCCCGCTAGGACTCGGCTGATGTAGTATATGGGTGTTTGTTTTCCATCTCTTTCCACCATGAGTACCGTGCTTACAGCGCTATGAGCTGTCGCCAAGTACATTTTTAGGAGTTCTTCTGGGTATGGCGCTGTCAACATGGGTAGCTTTTCGATGAAACGCTTCATGTCTTGTAAAGCCTCCTCGGCTTCGTTGGTCCATTTGAAGTTTTTCATGTTAAGGCAATCTTTCAACGCCTTTATGAATGGCAAAGATCTCTCAGCGTGTCTTGCCTGGAATCTGTTTATAGCCACTAGACGCCCGTTCATTGCTTGTGCCTCTTTTAAAGTCCTAGGGGAGGGCATTCGCATTATAGCGGCTACTTTTTTCGGGTTAGCTTTAAAACCATCCCGGGTGACCACTACCCCCAAAAACTTGCCTTCTTCTACCCCAAACGAACACTTTTTGGGGTTGAGCTTAATGTTGTATTCTCTCAGCTTCTGGAAGGTTTCTGCGATGTCTTTGAGCATTTGTTTTTCCTCTCTGCTTTTGATCACTAAGTCATCGACATATACCTTCAAGTTTCTGCCGATTTGTTTTTCGAAAGCTTTGTCCATAAGACGTTGATAAGTAGCCCCGGCGTTTCGTAGGCCAAAAGGCATTTTGGTATAGCAGAAGATGCCTATGTCGGTGTGAAACACCGTTTTTTCTTGGTCTTCTCTTGACATTTTGATTTGGTGGTAACCCTTATAGGCATCTAAGAAACACTTGTACCTATAAGGGACCAGAGAGTCAAATTTGAAATCCGTTTCAGGCAGCGGATAAGCATCTTTAGGGCAAGCCTTGTTCAAGTCTTTGAAGTCAATGCACATCCGCCATGTGCCATCTGGTTTCTTAACCATCACGGGGTTTGATACCCATGTGTGATACTTAGTTTCTCTGAGAATTCCAGCTTCAACCAACTTTCGTACTTCTTTCACTACCGCTGCTTTTCGATCAGGAGCCATGCTACGCTTTCCCTGGGCGACTGGCTTAATGCGCGGGAGCATTGCTAACTTGTGCTTTGCCTTATCCCGGGGTATCCCGGTCATGTCAGAGTGTTTGAAAGCAAAGATATCGGCGTTCCTCCTCAGCAATTGTTTCAGGTTGTTTTTAACCTCAGGAGAAAGGCTATCTCCTATTGTCACTGTTTGCTCAGGATGGTGTTTGCTTAAAACCCTCCTTGGGCCAATGGCACCGGTAGGTCCTTGACGACACCTCTTGGTATCCAAAACTTCTCCCAGCTTTTCTCGGTATACCGGTGCAACTCCCCGCGGGGTGAGGAACTTCCTGAACCCACGCGCCGTGGAGACTATGGCGTCTAGTTTTCCCAGGGTGAACCTTCCAATGATTACATTGTGGTAAGACTCAGCGCGTACCACAAGGAATGTGAGGAGTATAGTTCTTTCCCGGTGGGTCTGTCCGAATGTTACTAGGAAAGTAATTTGACCGATCGGATCAACCTTTTCTCCGGTGAACCCCTTAATAGGGGCGTGTATTGACTCGAGCAATTTTCTATCTTTTGGTTGCATTCTGTTAAAATAGTGCTCGTAGATGATGTCTTCAGAACTCCCGGTGTATACCAGAATTCTTCTTATATTATAGTCGCCTACCGCAGCGGATATGATTAGGGGTCGGTGGTGAGGTGTAAATCCTCTACTTTTGGTTCGATTGTCATGGTTGCCAGCATCCAGGGTTCGAGTGTGGAGAAACTCCATTTCGCTCCTTTTCCCTTATCGGCGTATACCATATTTAGCTCCCGCTGTCTCTTACCCGCCCCTTTGTCAGTCTCCTCTTTGTTGGGGGGTGGACCCTGCTTTATGTCTCGAACCAGGTGAGCCAACTTACCCGCCTTTACGAAATACTCGATCTGCTTCTTCAATTGAAAACAATCGTTTGTATCATGGCCGCTGCCTTTGTGGTACTCCCAATATTTACTAGTGTCTTTGTTGAGCGCGTCCTTCAATGGCTTTGGAGGGTTGAATTTGAGGTTTTCAGAGGCCAGGATTTCTGTCGGCGTTTTACTTCAGTTAGGATAGTCAGATCGTGGCTTAGAGAAGGACTCATTTCTTGAGTATGAACTCCTAGATCTATCGTATCGCGAGTCTGGCCTGTCACTTTTTTGGTACCTGTCTCCTCTACCTTTGCCCTTAGAGTTCCGCTGTTCTCTATCGTCTTGGTTTTTCTGGGCTTCCTTCTTTTTGTTAGCCGCATGACTGGCTGCAACGGTCTTTTCTTGTGTAACGTATACCTTGGCTATCCTCAGGATTTCGTCTATGGTGGGGGGCATGCCATCCCTCCCATAGAGTGTCCTTAACAACTCGTCATCGTTTACCACTTGTAGGAAAGCCCCGCAGGCTAGATCGTTTGTGACACCTGGGATTGCCAAGCTTTCTTTGTTGAATCTAACGATGAAACTCTCCACTGTTTCATTGTCCCGCCGACGGATGTGAAGGAGCTTGTTTCGTTCCTTTGTGTGTCGCCTCTGTTGACTGAATTGCAACGTGAATTTGGACTCTAAGTCTTTAAAGCTATCGATTTCTCCAATAGGTAGACTGTCCCACCATACCCGCTCTGCCCCTACCAGCGTCTAGACAAACATTTTGCACCAAAGGGGCATGGGCCAGCAGGCTACTTCACCGGCACTCTTGAATAAGTTAAGGTGGTCATTAGGGTCACCTAAGCCATCGTATTTACCCACTATCTGAGGCATCTTGGGTTTTTCCTTAATTAGGGCTTCAGCTATTCTCCTTGTAAACTTGGACTTGAAAGTAGCGTCCATAGGTTTATAAGGTCTGGTGAGATAGCCATCTTTAACGTTAACAGATTGTACTGGAGGGGTTACTCCGCCCTGGCTGGTCCCCTGAGTGATAGGAGGTTGGGCCAAGGTGACGTTTAGTGTAGAGCTGGGACCCCCGTTTGGAGAAAAACGAGGCCTTGATGCGTTTCCTCTATCATAAACAGGTTCCGCCGTAGGCGGGGATTGACTGTAAGCCGGTTGTGACGTTGGGAAAGTCCACCAAGGTGGCATGTAGGCCGCGTATGGCGACTGCTGAGTATAACTCTGTGCCGCCATCTGTGGAGTATATGTTTGAGTATTGTACGGTGGTAAGTGCCCGTAAGGGGGTGCATAATAGTAACCTGGGAAGTAAGCTTGATTCCTAGGCGTGACCGGGGTGTTCATGATCCCTGCAGGCATGATGACTAGCTGGTGTGGTGGCGTGGACAATGCCGCCGTAATTGCTGTCGAGTACAAAGGCGGCATGGCGTATGTAGCCGAGGGATGATAGTATTGAGCCATGCTTATCTGCGGTTTAGTAATACTTGGACCCGCGAATGTGAAAACAGGCAGAGTGCTATGACGTATAGTCTGTGCACTCGTTGTTGATATTGGGGTGGAGACATTGGTGTCTATTGTGGTGGGTACCACTGATCGCAGCTGCCAAGAGGTGTATCAGAGAGGGTCTGCTGCTGTAATCCCAGAAGAAGTAGCAGAGGTACTTGCAAACCCCGATGGTGGTGCTTCTGCTTCAAACTCTAGGTCAAGAGACCTGGTCACAGCAGGTGATCCCGGCATGGTAGTGGCCGTAGAACTCGTTACCAGCAACGGGTTGTTGGTTATCACTGCTTGATTTGGTGTTACTGCTGTGTTCTGATTGCTTGCCATTGGGTTTAATCTTGATGTTGTTAGCAGAAGGTCCCACAGATGGCGCCAATGAAGAAACATTGACCTTATGGGTAAGCTCCGGCTAGGACTTCAACTCTTGGGCGATCCAAACAACTAACTGCAAAACCAAACACCATTAGAACTCGTTACAGGAATGGGGTTATTCTTGTAACCACCCTCCGGCGTGAGAATAAGTCTCGGTTTGGGAGAAAGAAAGTATGAATGTAGAGACAGAGTAAACGAGAGCAAGATGATTCATACCTTTGATGTTTACCTCTATTTATAGTTTACCATTATGGTTTCCCCTAACTTAGGATGGGCTCCGATAAGTTAGGGACTTGCATGATCTTCCCAAAAGGTTGGGGATTTGGTTACGTGGTTTATCCATGCAGAATAGAACATTCTAGAATAAACATGTGCAATTAAATATTTATAATAAAATAATAGGTAATGACCGGGTCGGGTTAGCCGATCCGGATCATACCTCGTCATGGGCTTAATTTAATCTTAACATTATTTGAGTTTATTATGTAAATAATTTACAGGAGCCTTGTCATTAATAATTACCTTGCAATTATTGTTTTGAACTTACTATATATTAAATAATTATTTGTTTTTGATAAAGCCTATTTAATTGTTTTTGTGCATGGAAAATGGACTTGTTATATGTCTTGATGGTGGGCCATTACAAAGAATTCATAAATTTTATCTCAATAAAGGCGATCTGTGAAGTCTGGACATTTTTTCTAGACTCTAGATGAAAAAGGAAAAGGTCCATAATATTTTTTGGTTGACTTTGATTTGTATTAAACTAGTTGATGCCTCGCCCGCGTTACGGGGCGATGGCCGAATAATTCTCAATCAATTAAAAAAACACTATTATAGTTTTGTTAGGAAAAAAAAAACTAAAACGATGACAAGATCGTAGTTCTGAGCTCAAGGCAAAACTATAGTTTGTCAGGATTAATGAGCGAGTGTTAGGCAGCTCCTTGACATGGAAAAAAATTAAATCCAGTCAACCAATTAAAAAACACTCTTATAGTTTTGCTAAAAAAACTAAAACGATAGCAATACTGTAATTTGAACTGAGGGCAAAGTTGTATTTGTTGAGTTGGGTAAAATCGTAATTTGCCAAAAGTTAAAGTGACGACAATACTATAAATTTGAACCAGAGACAGAATCGTAATATAACTTTTCACTAAGGACAAAATCATAATTTTAACCTGGGGATAAAACTATATTTTTAATTTGAACTGGGACAAAATCAAAATTTTGAACTGAGGGCAAAATCGTAATTTTGAATTGGGGGGCAAAAGCATACTTTTATTTTGAACCGGGCAAAAACATAATTTTAAACTGAAGGCGAAATCATAATTTTTGAAACGGGGCGAAAATTCAAAATCATCATTTTTAGTTTGGGGTAAAAGCAAAAATTTATTTTGAACTGCGGCCAAAATTGTAGTTGTAATTGTAATCTGGGGATAACATCATAATTTTGAACCGAGGGCAAAATCGTAATTTTGAGCGAGGGACAAAAACATAATTTTATTTTGAAGTGAGGGCAAAAACATAATTGTAGTTCAAATTAAGGACGAAACCGTAATTTTAAAACGAATATAAAATAATAAAATACTTGGTCTAGTAAGGAAGTGCCACGCGGCTGCATGGCACTATTCCCCTAACTTGTTTTTGTATATGTAGGAAACTAAGTTTTTACCCGGGATTGCTTCCCGGGCTCGGAAAACTTAGTTATATTAATTACTATTTGTTATTAATACGACCACATTACATCAACCATCTAATTTGATTCAACAACAATGTCTTCAAATCACCGGATTAGATCATAAACCCATATTAGAGGTTGTTAGGATCTGAGTTTCTTTTTTATTGTGTTTTTGTTTAAGAATTAAGAAGACGAACAAGTAATGTGGCGGAATTAAAATGGAAATAAACTCTGCACACAATCAAACAGGAGCTTAATAATCAGTTAGCATGCTGGGGTGATGTGATAAATACTGTTACATATAAACATCTAAGTGATATGAAATCTAACAATCTAACAGAGTATAAAACACTGATGTGATAAATACTGTTACATATAAACACTGTTAACATAAACAAAGGTAGAATATATGCTGTTGATGCTGAACCACTGTTGTTGTTGGGCAGTGGTTCGTCTTTGAGTTTGTATAGGGTTTGTCTCGAGAGATAAACTATAGCGAACCACTGCTACACTAAACAGTGTTACATAAGAAACACTGATACATAAATACTAAAGTTGAATCTGCTGTAGATGCTGAAGCACTGCTGCTACTGAGCAGTGCTTTTCCTTTCGTTGATCAGGCTTTAGGTACATAAGTGCTTGTCTTTAACAGGGCTTTGTCTTCAACAGTGGATAGGCCTCATCAGTCTTTAAGTCCATCAGTCTTTATAAGGAGCAGTGGTTAATTATAACAGTCCTTAGCATGATCAGCTGTTATAACCACACCATAACCCTTTGAGAGGAAGCAAGTGTCCATCTATTCATTTAAGAGGACTCATTGCATTACATCCCTATTAAAAAACAGAATCCATAAATTTAGGGAAAATGGATTTGAAAGATGATAACCCAACAGTGGAGGATCTCATTCTACAGCTCCGATAAATTCAGGGGTATTCTCAAATAATGGTTCCTAGATGTTTGAAGAACGGCAAAGACAGACAAATGTCCACATTGCTGCTTCTTTGAACATTTGTCGGTCTTCAAACATCTACGAATCTACGAAGCATTATCTCATTGGAATGTAACGATTAGGTAAAATTGTAATTTCATTTTAATTCTAGTTTTCATTTGATAATTCATTCTATAATTAATTAACCACATCAACAATAAAGATGTGAGCAGTGGATGTTTTTTAGGAAAACCAATGATTGTCAATATCAGTGGATGTCAACAATAAAAATGTGAGCCGTGACTATTTTTTAACTATAAGTGGATAGCCAACAGTGATTGAAACACAGATGTTTGGTCAGTCAGTGGTCAACATGAAGAATGAAGAAACAGAGGTTGACCATCAAACCAATCCTTGACACTATTAAACCTCTGTTGACTTACCAAATAGATATTCAGACACAATTCAACATCAACATAATCTAAATCTTACTCAAACACTAAATAATAAGTAAAAATAAAACATAACATAGATTCATAAAATTAAATTTATTCATTTATTCATGACCTTAAAACTAAAAGTCCAATAAGTACATCACATACTGAACAATATTAAAATTAAAATCTAAGAATAACAGCAAGAATTAAGAAACTTTAGTTTCAACTCCATCGATTATTGAACCTCTTGATGTATGTCCTTCAGCATCACCATGAACTGCACGTCTCTATCACCGCACTCTATATTACTGACAAGACAAAGCTCACGAACGGAAGTTGAAGGCATCCGCATAAGATCTCTGGAAACCTGCTCTCTAGTGAACAGGCCAACTTGCAATCCATCAAAACATCTCTTCAGCTCTTGAAGAGTAGCCCTATCTTCATATACTTGTTCCTCGATTTGCCTGACAAAACGCTGCTTTAAATCATCTGATTTTGCATTTGTGAATGACGCCATTTGAATAAACTATATTACTCAACTTTCCTGAAAGTATGATATCTTCATAGGAAAACTTGATGAAAAACAGGCGAAGTGACTATGAGTTTATATACCGAAATTTATAATTGTGAAAACGTGTATATTTAATATAAACATATTAATGTATATTTCAAAACAGCAGTCCTTTAATGCACAAACCTTTTCAAATCCTAACTTTTATGGGAAAACCATAAAATTAAATACCAAGAAACCCAGGGGACAAAATTTCGAAGTTAAAGGAACAAAAGTTAATCAAAATAAGAAACAAACCTAAAATGCAAAGGTCTCTTCTCAACTGTTGTAGCACATCTGACTTCTCACGATATTGCACGAATCTATACTTTCTATAAAAGGAGAAAATCTTCCTGACGCAACAAAACCTGACTTTTGATTTAACGAAAATCGAACAATGCAACTCTCCCATCAAAGAAGATAGCACATGCAACTTTTCACGATAGAAGATACATACCGTCCGTTGAAGCTGCAACTCTCCCATCAAAGAAGGTAGCACATGCAACTTTTCACGATGTTGCAACAATGATACTGCAACATCGATATTGAAAGGTTGATGTGTGATGGGAAGCTTCATTGAAACGACGATGTTGGAACAATGATACTGGAACGATAACATGTAAACATAATCAACAAACATTCGAACAAAGAAGTGTAATCGAAGATTAGCGGCTGAATCACGAGAAAGATGCATTTGAGAGAGAGAGATATGAAACCAGGTAATTATATATTATTTATAGGATTATTGAATATGGTTTGAATTTTGAATGTGAAACCAGAATATATGGTTTGAATTATATCTTATTGGGAACTGATGTTTGATTATAAAATGTTGAGGGCAGATATTTATTGGGAAGTGATTTTTATTGGGAACTGATGTTTATTGGGAAGGTAAGTAGTGTATATCCTTATATCCTGCTTTATTAAAGTAATTAAATATTAGAATTGATATGCAAAGTAGGAAAAAAAGAGAGAGAACGTCAATTTTAAATTACCATTTTGCATATTTTGAATTTCAAAATTACTGATATTATCAGTAATTACAGATCTGATTTGAAAGCAATTGTGATGATGACTTTTCTAATTTTTATTTTAACTTTAATTAAGAGATAATAACCGTCAGTTTGAAATTCACATTTTGCATATTTTAAATGTCCAAAGCTCAAGAAATTAGCATTAATTACTGATTTTATTTGCAACAAATAGTCATCAAGAATTTTTTTTTAATTTTTAATTTAACTTTAAATTTTATCATGAAAACAATGTTGGAGGAACTCTTATCTCATTGAAATGTAACGATTAGGTAAAATGGTAATTTCATTGTAATTCTAGTTTTCATTTGATAATTTCAATCTATCACTAATTAACACCATCAACAATAAAAAAGTGAGTAGTGGCTATTTTTTCCGATCAGTGGATACCCAACAGTTTTTTAAACATTGATGTTTGGTCAGTTAGTGGTCAACACGAAAATTGAAGAAACAGAGGTTGTATTTCAACCGTGGATAACTTTTAACAATCAAATGTTTGAACCAACACATTGGTTGTAACAGGCTTTTAAACAGATGTTGGGGCTTAAACAGATGTTTCGCCTTATATATCAGTTGTCTGGACTTAAACAGAAGTTTGACCTTAAACAAAATGTTTGCCCATAAACATAAGTTTGGCCATAAATAGATGTTTGGCCTTAAACAAAAGTTTGAGCTTAAACAAATGTTTGCCCATAAACATCTGTTTGCAAAAAAGACCAATTTCAAGAATACTATACCCAAACAATCAAAATGAGTAGCTTAATAATCATCCAAGTGTACTTGATTTATATTTATTAGTATAAAAATGAAACAACTGTTCAATTTATAGTACAGATCAAACCACTGAAGTGATGTGATAAATACTGTTACATATAAACACTGTTGTGATAAACACTGTTACATATAAACACTGATGTCATAAAAATTGTTACATATAAAACACTGAGGTGATGACATCTAACAACCTAACAGACTATAAAACACTGATGTGAAAAAAACTGTTACATATAAACAATGTTAACATAAACAAAGGTTTGAGCTTAAACAGATGTTTGCCCATAAACAGAAGTTTGGCCATACACAGATGTTTGGCCTTAAACAAATGTTTGAGCTTAAACAAATGTTTGCCCATAAACATGTGTTTGCAAAAAAAAAAAAAAAAAACCAATTTCAAGAATACTATACCCAAACAATCAAAATGAGGAGCTTAATAATCATCCAAGTGTACTTGATTTTTATTTATTAGTATAAAGATGAAACAACTGTTCAATTTATAGTACAGATCAAACCACTAAAGTGATGTGCTAAATACTGTTACATATAAACACTGTTATGATAAACACTGTTACATCAACCATCTCATTCGATTCAACAACAATGTCTTCAAATCACCAGATTAGATCATGAACCCATACTAGAGGTCAAACAAAAGCACAACAGGACCACATAAATAATATCATTTCCACTTTTACTTCAATGCACTTAAATTATAGGGTGATTTGGGATTTTGTAAAAATGTTTGATTTTATACTTCTTTAAAAAATAAGATTGTTATGGGTAAAATTCTGAGCCCATATCCTGGGAAATATCTTGAGTTATATCTTGATTGTATGATATCTGCTCATATCCGGGATGCTCATTCAAGATATTGGTAACATCCTGAATGGTATCCTCAGGATTACTAACGGGTTGTGTGCAGGAGTATGCGTCCAGGTGCCCAACGTTCATGAAGACCCTTTCTCCGGGAGACTCGGTCCAAGTCGTTCAAATGAAGATGTTGAAGCCGCATTACTCGGTCTACAACATTAACAATGGAATATTCGGAAGCATCCCATATTTATAGGAATTTTAGTTTGTATCTCGTTACTATAAATAGGTTGGTATATCAGATCGAATAGGACATCACAGCTACACTCTCACACTTGTTCTCTCGCAATTTTTACTTTCACACAAAGCATTGTAACACTTAGCGATCTGGTCAATATCCTGCACTGTATCCTGAAGTTTGAAGCAATAAGAAGAACTAGGCAGCTGCGATTGTCAGCTCCCGAGGTTTTATGCCGGCGATCTAGATTGATCAAGGGCTTTCCTCGTACATCTCGTGTCATTTCCTTTACTTTTTGCTCATAGTTTGATCGTAGATACAGCTCAATATCCTGAGCCGTATCCTGAAAACTGTTTTTACAAACAACATAACAAGCATATTTCCAATACACTTTTTAGCACGCTACCTCACTTAACTGATTTGATCACTTAATTGCTTCGGTAATTTTTGACCAAAACAATTTGGCGCCCACCGTGGGGCAAGTGGTGCTACCTTTACTAAAAATCTTTGTAAAATCGTTAATCGTTTTTCTGTTTTCAAAAATTTTTGCCACATTGTCCACAATGGCCTCAAGATCAAACATGAGCTCCTCCACTGTGCCTGCTACAACTTCTGCTACTACTGGTTCGGTGCTTCCACCACCTCCTCCAAGGATGCCAGCTTCTTCACAACCTCAGGATATTATCCCTACCCGGAGTGTTCAGGGATCTACTCCCGTTTTAGCTTCTAATGATGAAATTCTAACCTTATTTGGAAGTGTGCAGGAACAAATGAGGCAGCAACAGGAAACTAACCAAATGCTGTTAAGAGAAATACAACTCTTAAAAGCTGGCTCGAGTAGATCCGCTGAGGATATTGTTACTCCTTTACAACCCAGAACTTTGAACTTCAGTTTGGCTGTGTATTCTGAGGATAATAGGGGGAATATTGTGCCTAGTCATTCCCAGAATCATACTCCTGAAATACCCTCATCGATCAGGATGTCAACTGTGAGGAGCTCAGGATATGTTTCAGGATATGGCCAGAATCCTCGGACTGGTAACGTGTCGAATAATAATATTCATGCTACTAACAATAGTGGATCTTTGCAGGATGCAGGTATGACATCAATATTTACTAGGGAGCTTTAGAAAGTGAAGGACATGATATCCAGTGTACCTGGAGTGGTCCAGCCAATTCCGGAAGTGTCCCAAGACAACCCCTGAATATCTCGTTTCGCACATCCTATCTGTGATGCTGAGATCCCGAAGAGATTTCAAACCCCCAACATGAAGCTCTATGATGGGACTACGGATCCTGAAGAGCATATTGCCTAGTATAGGGAAAGAATGGAGATTAATCCTATCCCTCCAGAGCTTAAGGAAGCATTGGTTCTACTTTAACAGGATCAGCCTTGAAATGGCTCTTAAATGTTCCTCCACATTCGATTACATCTTTTGCTCACCTAGTGAATTTATTTAATAGTCAATTTTCTTGTAGTCGGAGTTTTGAAAAACTAACAAGTGATCTCTACAGGATAACTCAAGGACCACAGGAATCCCTAAGGGATTATGTGAACAAATTCAGCAGGGAATTCTTGGATATCCCGCACCTTAATGTTGCCACAACGGTCCAAGCATTCAAGATGGGACTACAAAAGGATTCCCAATTTTATCAGGATCTTGTGATGAATCCTTGCAGGAATTTGGACGAGGCTCGAAACAGGGCCTTGAGATATATCAGGCTGGAGGATGATAAGAAAATGCAAGAAAGGATGAACTCATCCACTTCTACGAGTCAACCAATAGGAAGTCAGAACCCTCATTTAAACCATATCGCTCTAAGCCATATGGTAGAAATGACAACAAGAAAGTGAATGCTGTTGAAGATGAGGATCCTGAAGGATATCCTGAATTATCTGAATATTGCTTTTCTGTTAACATTCCTGAATTAATGTATGCTATGCAGGGTTTAGGAGACAAAGCTAGGTGGCCTCGAAAGAACCAACAAAAAGCTGATTGGAAGGATAAGTCCAAATGGTGTGCCTTCCACGAAGATTTTGGTCATGTGACTGAGGATTGCATTGCTCTAAGAAAAGAAATAAGTTATCTTCTGAGCAAGGGATATCTGAAGGATCTCCTAGGAAGAAAGAAGCATAAGGATCAGGATACGGAGAAGGATCCTGAACGAGCGGCATCACCTCCTGCAGATGCCAAGATAATCCACTTTATTTCGGGAGGATCCGACATTTGTGGGACTTCGTATTCTGCGGCCAAGAGGCATGAAAAGGAGGCTAAGACTGAAAGGGGAGATAATCCAGCCAGGATGACAACCCTTACAACTAACAAAGTGATCACTTTCGACAGTGATGACCGGGACACTGTGCAGGATCCTCACCATGATGCTCTCGTAATAACATTGTATGTTGCTAACCATTTTGTACGCAGGATATTGGTGGACAATGGTAGCTCTGTCAATATAATTCAGCTGGAAACATTGAAGAGGATGAATGTATCTCCGATGGACATTACTTCGAAGTCCACTGTGCTCGTTGGTTTTAGTGGAGAAGCTAGGAATACCGTGGGAGAGATAAAGTTACCAGTATATGTTGAAGGGGTCAACTCGATACAACATTTCTGTGTGATAGACTCCCTATCCTGCTATAACATCATACTGGGCAGGCCATGGATCCATGACATGAAGGCCGTCCCATCAACTTATCATCAATGCATCAAGATCCCTACCCCTTGGGGGGTCGTCAAGGTTGATAGTGATCAGCAGGAGGCGAAAGAATGTTACTCATCCTCGATGAAATCCTCAACCAAACCTAATGCAGCATAGCAATTAAAGATACGGGCCCAGGTTATTACGGAGGCTTCAGAGCAGGATTTAAAGAAAATTATCCTGGATCGGGATAATCCGGATATCTCGGTGCTCGTGGGAACCAATATCCCTCAGGATATTGAGGACCAATTGACTAACTTTTTGAAATGCAGGATGTCAACATTTGCATGGAAGCACGAGGATAGGACAGGTATATCCAAAGACATTATCACTCACAAGCTTGGAATTGACAGGTCGTTCAAGCCTGAACAGCAAAAGAGAAGGAAGTTCGCTCCTGAACGAAATACAATTATCCAAGAGGAAGTTGAGAGAATATTAAAGTCCAAGATGATCAGAGAAGTCAAATTTCCCAAATGGCTAGCAAATGTGGTAGTGGTTCAAAAGAAGAATGGGAAATGGAGAGTTTGTGTAGATTACACAGACTTGAATAAGGCTTGTCCCAAAGACCCATTTCCTCTTCCTCATATTGATGCAATGGTGGATGCCACCGCCGGGCACGAGATGTTAACCTTCATGGATGCATCCACAGGATTTCAGCAGATTCAAATGGAGCCTTCGGACCAAGAGGATACTGCCTTTATGACTCCAACAGGTATTTATCTGCTATGCCTTTCGGTTTGAAAAATGCAGGTGCAACATACCAGAGATTGGTGAACATGATGTTCAAAGATAAGCTGGGGGACACAATGGAGGTATACATCGACGATATGGTGGTATAATCTAAAAAGGCTAAGGATCACCTCCAGGATATTAAGGGAGCATTTGATATCCTGGATCAATATAACATGAAGCTAAATCCTGCCAAGTGCCATTTCGGAGTGGGGGCAGGAATGTTTTTAGGATATATGGTGACCAAAAGAGAGATAGAGGCAAGCCCGGAGCAGATTAAAGCCATCTTGGATATCAAATCACCTTCAAATATGAAGGATGTTCAACGGTTAACAGGGCGAGTTGCAGCATTGAACAGATTTATCTCAAGATCCTTGGAGAAATGCAAAGAATTTTATGATATCCTGAAGAAGAACAAGAAATTCGAATGGGGAGAGAAGCATGAAGCAGCCTTGCAGGATTTGAAGCAGTATCTTTCAACCGCACCTCTATTGATAAAGCCTGAGGATGGTGAACCATTATCCCTGTATCTTGCAGTTTCAGGGAATGCAGTAAGTGATGTCCTTGTAAAGGATCATGAAGGTCAGCAGTATCCTCTTTATTATGTTAGCAAAAGTTTATTAGATGCTGAAACTAGGTATTCTCACCTAGAAAAGTTAACATTAGCCCTAGTTATGGCATCAACAAAGCTTAGACATTACTTTGAGACACATAGGATTCATGTTAAAACTAATTATCCTGTTAAAAATGTGCTTAGGAAACCAGAGATGTCCGGTAGGATGGCTAAGTGGTCAGTGAAGTTGAGTGCTTATTGTTTTGGTCAAAAATCACTTAAAGATAATGCAACCAAACTTTATGTAAACGGGGAATGATGCTTGGTATGATGAACAAAGTGAAGGATCACTCAAATGTAAAATGCACAAGTGACACAGGGATTTATACGAGGAAAAAGCCCTTGATCAATGAATGATCTCCGGCATAAAAAACCTCGGGTGATGGAAACTACCGATCACCAAACTTTAATATAACAAATAATGGTTACAACTTCGGATGATAACGAGCTAGGTACAAGGATCACTATAGTATCGTATGCTAAAGCGTGTGAGAAGTGTGTTGTGTCTTCCGAATGTTCAAGAGTGCCATTTATACAAGTGTGTGTGGTTCTATTTTAGGCAAATCACCTAACTACTAGCTCGTTACCCCTTTAGAAATAGAAGTAAATTTAGCCTAAATAATCGCCCTTGAATTGTGCTGAGTTTCCATATTTGCCATAACGTCCATCTTTGATTATGCATGTGCGAGATTATCATGACAGATTCCTTGTTTACGTTGCTAAGACCGGATCCAACTCGTAATTCCTGCAAGATAATATTAAGTCCAAAGAGAACAGTCGTTAGTTTGAGGATCCTTGGAATGATCCGTGATCCTGATCCTGGAGCTCCTCTGAGGATCACTATCTGCCAAAGAAACAAGGATCACTTGTTAGGATCATTGATGCGTGCTAGTGTGTATATAATTTAGATGTATGTTTAAGCCCTTTTTACACTTTTAGCCAAGTTTTAAATTTATAAAACACGATATTCACTAACACTAAACACACATATGGGCAAGTGCACCCATCGTGGACGTAGTATAGTGTTGGTAAGATACCGAGGTCGTCCAAGGACACAAGAGCTTTTAATACCGGTTTATCCTCAACGTCTAATCAAATCAAAAAGTGAGGAAAATGTTTTAAACTAAGAAAAATAAAAACTAACTAAATGCTGAAAAATAAAATAAAATAAAAACAGATAGACAAGATGAATCACTTGGATCCGACACGTGTGTTAGTATAACCTTTGATTATTTTCGCACTTTTGCACTTGTTTAAGAGATTATCTTAGTTATTGTAGTAGGCCCCTCTTTTGAAGGCGACGTTACCCTCAACCCAGTAGTTTGAGTCAGCAAGGATACAATCCTAAAGGGTCGGATCATTGAAAGATAATGAATTAAGTTATTAATGCAAATTGTGGTAGGCCCCGCTTTCGGCGGTGACGTTACCCTCGGCTAAGTAGTCTGAGTCAGCAGGGATACAGTCCTAAATAGCCGGGTTATAGTATTAATAGTAGTTAACTTATGAGGGGGTCAAAGAGTTTGGATCCCCGCCATCCAATACCTATGGGCATTGAAGGAGATCCTACTAAATTTGACCCAGGTCCCAAGCAGGACCTCTAAACGCTGAACAAGGGCAAGACCCTTACCAAACCGTTCCCTTAACCCCCGACCAGGTAGCCAACATACCTCCATATAGATCGTGGAGATATGAATGGTGAAAATCTTTTATTTTATATAGACAGTAAAATAACGCCAAGACACCACGGACAAACGATAAGGAAAGATCACCTTCAACATAAGTAACTAGTTATTAAAGTCATTAATACAAAACCAAGTAAAAAGTGCAAAAGATTAAAAATGAAAAGTATTATACTAAACATTTGTCTTCACCAAGTGATGTAAGAGACTTAGGCAAACATGGCCTTGATTGTCAAGAACTCTTACGATCAATCTTGGATCCCGAGACGACTCACACACTCTACGATGGACAATGGATGATGGAGGTGGATGATGGTGTTATGGTGGTGGTGGGTGGTGGATGAAGTGTGAGAGAGGTGGTGTGCCAAGGGATGAGATGGAATGAAACCAAGCACCCCTATTTATAGGCTGAACAGAAGGCTGGGCACGGCCCCGTGTCCGCTGGACACGCCCCCGTGCCCGTCTGACATTCTCTCTCTTCATTAATTGTAATTCGCAATTACAATTAATGCGCCTGCTGTACTTTCACCACGCCCCCGTGCCCGCTGGACACGGCCCCGCGGTGGGCAATGGAAGCTTCTACTAGTTTGTCTTTTCTACTGCTTCTTGGGCACGGCCCCGTGTTCACTGGACACGGGGCGTGTTCAGTCTTCTGTTTTCTCTTCTTTGCCTTGGGGGTTGCCGTTGAGAGTCCGGGCAGTCTACTTTTATTCCTTTTCTTGTATTTATGCTAGAATTAGTTGTCTTTTTGCTTCTTTTGTGATTTTGAGCTCATTTCATCCTGAAAATACAAAAGAAAGACAAAAACACTCTTTTTCCAACATTAGTACTTAAAAAGGGTTAGTTTTATGCCTTAATTGATGTGATTTATATGTTGCATTTTACACACATCAAATACCCCCACACTTGAACTTTTGCTTGTCCTCAACCAAAACTCTTTAAATGTGGCTTACACTCCCAAATGGAATAGGTAGAAGAGAAAGTTTTTAGCTTGTCCTAGAGTGTCGGGAATCCAAGGTCTTTGTAAGTTTTATTTTTATTTATTTACAATCCTATTCGTTATGATTTATTTTGAACGTTTCATAAGATAATTTACTTATTTGGGCATAGCATGCCTTATTAAAGTTCCATTTATATACAAGTTCACATACCTCACGGGAGATCACTCAACACTCGCCCGAAGGTGTAATTTTTAGTGAATCACTCGAGAGCGGCATGGAACTTACGCCTTCCATAGGCTTGTCAAGCAATCAATCCTCCTCCTTTTTAACTTTTTACCTTTGTAAATATCAAGAGGACTTTTTGGGTGAAGGGTTAGGCTTGGGTTAAAGGTGGGTGGTTTGGGTTAGTGGTTAGTAAAAGGGCGAAAATCGTAAAAAGCGTCGGTTTTCGTGACATACCTTGTTTTTAGTGACTTTTTATTTTGAAATATTTCTCCAAACAAGCTTTTATATAGCTTTTGTTTGTTTTTTGACTTCATCATCATTTTTTTTTTCATCACATAAAAAGGCGAGTTTACGAAAAACCGAGCTTGTTACTAAAATAAAGGGTGAAAAATAAAAAAAAGGTTTTTTGGTGGGTGAAAAGGTTTTAGGGTAATGAAATGAAAGGTTTAGGCTCAAAGGGGCTATCTAGGGGGGTTTTGGGTAGGTGGTAAAAAAATGAAAAATAATGGTTTAGAAAGAAAAATATGGTTAGTCCTAATGCCTCCATCACTTACTTACTTGGGTTTAAGTTGGTAAGGACCGGGAATGTATCGTCGTGGCAAGTTCTAGAGTTGTAAGAACCAAGCGGCTATTCACACAAGAAACGAAAAATGAGCATTTAGTCTAAATATGTATATTTTTATGCTCAATAAAGGCTCAAAACTCACGACGCTATCGGTTGTGGGAATGGGTTTTTAATGTGATCAAGTATATATATAATCGAATTTTTAACTAGACTTGTTATGCCGTTTCGTAATTTTCTTATGTTGGTTCTTTGTTATCACGACGCTATCGGTTGTAAATTTGTAAAAATATAACCTTTTTAGAACTTGTTATTCCCAACTTAAACTAAGACAAGTAAATAATAAAAAAAAAATGAAAAAGTTTTTGAAAAAATTTGGGGTGTTTAGCGGTTCCAATAGAGTTTTGTGTAAGGCTTGTATTTAGGATTTGCAAAATTCAAGGTTTTTGCATCCCCCCACACTTAAATTACACATTGTCCTCAATGTGTCCAAAAATAAGGTTTTTGGTTGATTAGAATGTGTAAAAGTAGGTTAAAAAGCAAAGATTTATGTTACTGGCATCCTGGACACGGCCCCGTGGTGACCGGGCACGGCCCCGTGGTCAGGTGCCAGTAACAAAAATTAAAGAATTAAAACAGAAGCCTGGACACAGGGGCGTGTCCGC
This sequence comes from Helianthus annuus, assembly GCF_002127325.2. Classification (NCBI taxonomy): domain Eukaryota; kingdom Viridiplantae; phylum Streptophyta; class Magnoliopsida; order Asterales; family Asteraceae; genus Helianthus; species Helianthus annuus. The sequence goes on along the minus strand of NC_035435.2, from coordinate 105,905,460 downwards.
TGAACACGGCCCGTGTCCAGTTACCTGAAATGGGTGTTTTTCTGCAGGTGGCTCAGCACGGGGCCGTGTTGGTTGGGCACGGCCCGTGTTGAGCCTTCTGTGATGGAGATTTGTGTCGGGTTGCTCTGTTCTTCGTGCATGGGTCCATTTTTCTCGTTCCCTTTTTCATCCATTACCACTATGAGTGTGTTTTATTTGCTAAACAACCATCAATCTTAAAAACCATCATAACATTGCAAACATAGAGAGATATTACATAAAGTTAGCCAAATAACTAGGGGATATATGAGGTTATCATAAGGGTTCTACTTATTTAGGAAAATTTCGGGAATAGTTTCCCGATGTAGTAACACTCTCTAGCCAACGGTTCCTCGGTTGTCGTTCAAAGCCATTCTTCTATCTCCCTTGGGAGGTAGAAGGTAGCTTCATTCTCTTCGGTGTCTTGAGGAGGAACCCTCACCGGGACTCCTTGCACCACCCTTGGTTGAGGCATTTGGTGCATGGTGTGCCATTCGGCCGGAATGATGACCTCGGGTACTACATTCCACGCTCTTTGGGTTATCACGGGAACCAAAGGCGGGGAAGCGAGAAGGTTTAACCTCTGGTGCAGGAGGTTTACTTCTCGAAGACAGCCCTCCAATCCTACCGTCAGATGATTAATACGGTCCACTAATGCTTCTTCTACTCCCGTCATTTCGTCTATGGCTTCCCTCAAAGCGTAAACGTAGTTTACTAGGGAATCTTCTGCCGTGGACGACCTTCTTCCATTTCGGTTATTTCGTGAAGATGATCCGCTATTCCTGCTGGCCATTTTCTGTGAAAGAAACCGAAGATAACTAAACTTTTGCAGAACAGTACCTTGAACACGGCCCCGTGCTCACTGAGCACGGCCCCGTGTTCAGTGGTCTGCAGGATTTTTGTCTAACGATTCTTGGGTTTTAAATTATTTTAACATTCTTTTACTGTGGTTTAAGCTTAGATAATTTAAAACAAAGTTATGGAACTAACTTTAAACAAGAATCCGTAGCCAAAAATCCTACAAACCTTACATAGAAGATTGGAATCATGGGGTTTCCAAGCTTCTATGGAGGAGATGTTTGAAAATTTTGGAAGAAGGAGAAATGAACAAAAGTGGAAAAGACAAGATGGTCCTTGGGAACCTTCTTTTAGCACTTACCTAGGATGGTATATGTGAAGATCCCAGGAATCTCTGCTTAGTGAAGTGGTCAAAAATGAGCAGGAATCAGGCTGCATTTAAAGAAAACGACAGCACACTGGACACGGCCCAGTGTCCGCTGGACACGGCCTCGTGTGCAGAGAAAATCCTGACACATTTTGTCCGTATTCTGACAAAATCAGCAGAGAATCTTCTGAGTGAACACGGGGTCGTGTTGACCGGGAACGGCCCCGTGTTGGGAGGCTGTTTGTTGCTACTAAGGAGCTTATTTATATCGGGTGGTTCTTGATTTGTGGGAACAACCCCAAAGTGCCTAAGATACCTTAATTGTCCTATACTAAGGCGAGAACGCAAGAGGTTATCGGTGAGGGTAATTCCTATTTTCATTCTAGGTGGACAAGTCCAACCCTTTTCCGGGCTATCGTTAAAGAAGGTGTATGCCGAATCGCTCAGGTCTATGTATGCATCGAACGAAGTCGATGGGGAGTCCTTCACGGCACAATCGACACAGGGACGACTATCGTCCAAGTCTTTTCTAGGTATGAAGGTATTTTCGGGAGCAACGAGGTTGTCGGAATGCGGTTCCAACATTTCCTCATGGTCATCATCTTGGGATGGATCTATAAAATCCTTCCTAAGTTCTTTTGACCAATTGAGAATTAGTTCTTCTAGTTGAAATAACTCGTCAAGGAGCATTTCTCCCAGAATATCTGGCTGGGCGCATTCGAGGGAGAGATAGTGCTTATTTTTACTTTCGCCCCTCTTAAGGTTACAAGGAATTGGTGGGTCTATATAGTGGGGCCTATAATTGAGAAAATAACATTTTAATTCCTCATGTTCGCCTCCACATAATCGACACCACATACAATAAGAGTGCCAAAAGTAAAAAGAATTACTATCACTCATGTTTGTGTCAGAAATTACCAACCGCCGGGATCTAACGGTTCTGTTTTCAGTAAGAGAATCTTGGGCATGGGGGCGTGTTGAGTGGACACGGCCCCGTGTTCAGCTTACTGTCTGACTTAAAACAGGATTGCCAGTTCCAATGATTGAGCACGGGGGCGTGTTCAGCAGGCACGGCCCCGTGTTGAGCTCTGCAGAAGCTGAAAATCTACGAAAAATCCTAAAAATTAAAGAAAAAAATAAAAATATGATTAGGCCGTTGATTCCTAACTTTCTTAAAATCCTTGTGTCCCCGGCAACGGCGCCAAAAAGTTGATGCGTGCTAGTGTGTATATAATTTAGATGTATGTTTAAGCCCTTTTTACACTTTTAGCCAAGTTTTAAATTTATAAAACACGATATTCACTAACACTAAACACACATATGGGCAAGTGCACCCATCGTGGACGTAGTATAGTGTTGGTAAGATACCGAGGTCGTCCAAGGACACAAGAGCTTTTAATACCTGTTTATCCTCAACGTCTAATCAAATAAAAAAGTGAGGAAAATGTTTTAAACTAAGAAAAATAAAAACTAACTAAATGCTGAAAAATAAAATAAAATAAAAACAGATAGACAAGATGAATCACTTGGATCCGACACGTGTGTTAGTATAACCTTTGATTATTTTCGCACTTTTGCACTTGTTTAAGAGATTATCTTAGTTATTGTCGTAGGCCCCTCTTTTGAAGGCGACGTTACCCTCAACCCAGTAGTTTGAGTCAGCAAGGATACAATCCTAAAGGGTCGGATTATTGAAAGATAATGAATTAAGTTATTAATGCAAATTGTGGTAGGCCCCGCTTTCGGCGGTGACGTTACCCTCGGCTAAGTAGTCTGAGTCAGCAGGGATACAGTCCTAAATAGCCGGGTTATAGTATTAATAGTAGTTAACTTATGAGGGGGTCAAAGAGTTTGGATCCCCGCCATCCAATACCTATGGGCATTGAAGGAGATCCTACTAAATTTGACCCAGGTCCCAAGCAGGACCTATAAACGCTGAACAAGGGCAAGACCCTTACCAAACCGTTCCCTTAACCCCCGACCAGGTAGCCAACATACCTCCATATAGACCGTGGAGATATGAATGGTGAAAATCTTTTATTTTATATAGACAGTAAAATAACGCCAAGACACCACGGACAAACGATAAGGAAAGATCACCTTCAACATAAGTAACTAGTTATTAAAGTCATTAATACAAAACCAAGTAAAAAGTGCAAAAGATTAAAAATAAAAAGTATTATACTAAACACTTGTCTTCACCAAGTGATGTAAGAGACTTAGGCAAACATGGCCTTGATTGTCAAGAACTCTTACGATCAATCTTGGATCCCGAGATGACTCACACACTCTACGATGGACAATGGATGATGGTGGTGGATGATGGTGTTATGGTGGTGGTGGGTGGTGGATGAAGTGTGAGGGAGGTGGTGTGCCAAGGGATGAGATGGAATGAAACCAAGCACCCCTATTTATAGGCTGAACAGAAGGCTGGGCACGGCCCCGTGTCCGCTGGACACGCCCCCGTGCCCGTCTGACATTCTCTCTCTTCATTAATTGTAATTCGCAATTACAATTAATGCGCCTGCTGTACTTTCACCACGCCCCCGTGCCCGCTGGACACGACCCCGTGGTGGGCAATGGAAGCTTCTACTAGTTTGTCTTTTCTGCTGCTTCTTGGGCACGGCCCCGTGTTCGCTGGACACGGGGCGTGTTCAGTCTTCTGTTTTCTCTTCTTTGCCTTGGGGGTTGCCGTTGAGGGTCCGGGCAGTCTACTTTTATTCCTTTTCATGTATTTATGCTAGAATTAGTTTTCTTTTTGCTTCTTTTGTGATTTTGAGCTCATTTCATCCTGAAAATACAAAAGAAAGACAAAAACACTCTTTTTCCAACATTAATACTTAAAAAGGGTTAGTTTTATGCCTTAATTGATGTGATTTATATGTTGCATTTTACACACATCAATCATATGTTAGGATCATATGTAAGGATCATAGGTCATAAAAATCCAGCCCTAACAATTGCCCCCAAAATATAAGGAGTATTTATGTGATATAAACGAGTTATATTTTGCTGAATCTTATCTCTAACTAACTCAACGGATATATAGTCGTTAAGGTGGAACTATCCGTTATGGTCTGACGTCATGGAGGTGACAGCCCTGCACAATCATGATTATAAATAGAAATAGGGATAGGATCGAATGCATTTAAATTCAAAGCAACTCCCTTTATAACCGTATTCAGAAGATCAACCAGGTATTCTCATTTTCATCTTCTTCTCTCTTGCTCTGTTTTTCTTCTTCTTCTATTCTTCTGTAAAAGATGTTGCTCCAGAACTTCCCCTGCAAGGATCCTAAGAAGAACAGCCCCTTAAAGGGTCAAGGGATCATCAAAGATTCCCCCTCCGAGAGGTGTTGCTTCACCGACCCTCAAATCAATAAAATCCGTCGTTGTTTCCTGGCGGAAACCCTTTTCAAGTCTTTTAGTCCTACCACTTTGAGTGATTTCATCTCTGAGACTTGGGTAGCTTTCCCGGTTACCCCTTTCTTGATAGGATATTCGTATCCTTTTCCTCAATTCACCCAATCTTTTTTCTCCCTTACCGGCATCTGCTATATCCAGGCTATGCCGATGATCTGGAGGGTGTTATACACCCTTGAATGGATCATTGAGCAAGAGGGTATTGACCTCGGTATGGCGGAGTTGGGTGAGATGTATGATCTCACAACTTTTGGATCCCACCGATATTTGTTCAAGCGAAAAGCTGGAGAGGATCACCCTGTTTTCAAAGTGACCAAAAATGACACGAACTGGAAGCGACGATTCTTTTTTGTTAGGAGAGATTCCATCCCTAATGGGAAGGATTTGCCCAAGGAGTGGGCTACCCATGGTAGGATAGAGGATCCTGGAAGGATCATCATAGAACTTGTTCCTTAGGATAAGGATCACTAACATTTTCTTGTTTATTGTGCAGCTATATCCGTTGCTCATCTTAGGTTGACTCCTGCTGCAAAAGAGAGACTCTTGGCCTTTAAGAAGCTTGATTCGGAGACAAGAACTTTCCAGGTTGCCACCCAGGATTCTCAAGAAGTATCCTCTGCCTCTGTCACAATGTCAAGTAAGTATCCTCATTTAAAAAGTAATTCTGTGTAGGATTCTCAAGTTTAATTAGAATACTTATCTTATTTTGGTTGTGTAGGTGCTGGAAAATCCTCTAAGTCGGCTTCAAAGTTCGGCATCGATGATCTTACCAATGCCAAATCCGCAAAGAAGAAGACTCCTGCTGCTAGCCCAACTGCTTCAGCCCCTAAAGCACCTATTAGGGGTAAAGGAAAGAAGAGAAAGGCCTCTGAGGATTTACAAGGTCTGCCCCTGCTCCGCCAACAGTTTCTGGACTACTTCAACGAGGTAAGGATCACTGCCCCTGTTTGTTATCCTGACAGTTTTGAGGATCACTTGTTTCTGACGTTATGCCTTGTTTTCCTTGCAGAAATTTGCTGAGATAGAGACTTATGTTGGCCACGTCGAGGATCAAGACCGCCAAATTGCTGACCTCCAACAGATGGGTGTGCTGAAGGATCTTAAGATAGCTGATCTTGAGAAGGAGCTCCGGGCCACCAAGGATAATGCTGTCAGGATGCTGATCAATTTTGATTATGAGAAGCATGAGATCACCCAGGATGCCAAGGTCTCTGCTGTAATAACCATGTATAAGATCCAGCTGTAGATGGCTATGGAGGCTCAGGATCCTGCCTTCAACAAAAGCACATGGGATGTAGAGGGTTGGAAGGCGAGGCTAGCAGAGCTTGAGGATAATGAAGAGGCTGAGGAGATCCCGATGCTTGAGGGTGGAGAGGCTGGCAAGGATCATGCTGGTGAGGCAAGTGGAGCTGGTGGTGATGGTGCAGCGAAGGATTGAGCTGCAGGATTGGGCGATGAAGGAAACTTCTAGACATAGCCGGAGCCCAATTTTTTTTGTTTGGTGGTTGTGATGTTTTAACATAATTATGGTCTGTATTTGAACAATAGTTTAGGGTTGAGGATCCAGGATCCTGTGAACAATAGGTAGGATTACAAATGGTGGAGGGATCCTCTGTTTGGGGGATGAAGCCATTGTGATCCTGCCGCCTTTTAATTTCCTGCATGCTATGACCGCACAAACAATGGACACCCTTTGCCAACCCATGTGGACGGGCCATGTTTTGCTGGTAGAAACGTGGGTTGGCAATTTTGACAACTTTGAAGGGTTTTAAACCTTTGTTAATAAAATAATTCTAATCTTTTTGGCTTATCTCGTATTGTTATCCTTTTAATTTCCAATTGTTTTGATACATGTTTGTTTGAGTAAGAAAAGTTGAGCAAATTATGTTTAAGAAATTTAGGATATGATCCTGGATCAAATATCCTGTAATCGAAAATTTTCAAAGTAGTTTATTTTAAGGACCATAGGTTCAGTTGTCAAAGTCTAAGGGTTATTCAAATAGATAATGAATGAAATTGAAAATAATTAAGGATCATACCTGAGGATCCAAGTTAGGATCCTAACCTTTAATCAGGATAACCATAAATGAAACTTTAATGGATAATAAGGATTAAGGATCCTTAATTGTTTAACTTCGAAAACCTGAAAAATAGAACATAACTTGGGACTAAGCCAATATAAAAGATAAGTTAGTAACTGGGGACATGCCCAAAGGATCACTGGGGACAAGCCCGAAGGATAACTGGGGACAAGCCCGAAGGATAACTGGGGACAAGCCCAAGGATCGTATGTAAACTGGAGTATGGCCCTCACTGGCGACTATCCAAACATAGTGGCATGAAAATGCCAAAACCTTAGCTAACGTGAAAATGTTAGAAACCTTAGGAACGGATGTATGGTACGTCTACCATTATACGTAGGATCCTAGGTATAGCCAGTGCATGAGGTTATCAGCCCCTAAAGCGAGTACTGGTCCCAAAGACGTGAACTATACCAGGATCATCGTGCGCTACAGGCGAAAACTAGGGACAAGCCCAAGGATAACTGGGGACAAGCCCAAGGATCTGAGTTGCTTCTGAAGATTGTCAACATTATGCTAAGGATACCTGAACTTATCAGAACTCAAAATCTCGTGAGAGAAGGATGAAGGATACATGATCCTTATCCTTAAATAAGAAGATATGTAAATAAGAGTTCAAGCTTAGGACAATACCATAGTAAGGATCATTGATGCTTCAGGGATCCTTGAAGGATACTTCCAATGTAAGGATCACTCATGCCAGAAGGATCCTGCTTACATGAAATATTTTTTCAAGTGGACAGCATTCCAGGCTCTTGGTAACAGATTACCTTCCATGGTAAGCAATCTATATGCCCCCTTTCCAGCTTCGGCTTCGATCAAATAAGGGACTTCCCGTTTTGGTGCCAATTTCCCATCAGCAGGATTGGTGGTATTTTGGAATGCTTTTCTCAATACCATATCCCCAACTTGGAATTTCCTTATCCTGACATTTTTGTTGTAAGCACCAGCCATTCTTTGTTGGTAGCTAGCCATCCTTATCCTAGCCAGATCCCTGATTTCTTCAATAGTATCCAAGTCTTGAGCCAGGTTTGCATCATTCTCCTCAGGATCACGGGTACTTGTTCTAGCAGTTGGAACCACCATTTCTGTTGGGATCACTGATTCTGCCCCAAATACCAAAGAGAAGGGTGTTTGACCAGTAGCATTCTTGGGAGTTGTCCTATCAGCCCAAAGCACATAAGGCAATTCCTCTGCCCATTTCCCCTTCTTGGATCCAAGTTTCTTCTTCAGATTGTTGATGATGATCTTGTTGGATGATTCTGCTTGACCATTAGCTTGTCGGTGGACTGGTGTTGATGTTATCATCTTAATCCCCCAACTGTCACAAAAGTTAGTAGTCCTGCTCCCAATAAATTGGGAAGCATTATCACATACAATTTCAGAAGGAATGCCAAATCTAGTTATAATGTTTCTCTTAATAAAGGATATAACTTCCTTCTCTCTGACTTGGGCAAAAGCTTCAGCCTCTATCCACTTGGAGAAGTAGTCAGTCATAGCAAGCATGAATACTTTTCCACCAGGTGCCTTAGGGAGCTTGCCAACTATATCCATCCCCCATCTCATGAATGGCCAAGAGGATGGTATAGGATGTAGAAATTCAGCCGGCTGATGAAGGATATTGCTGTGTCTTTGACAAGGATCACACTTCTTAGCATACTCCACAGCATCCCTTTTCATAGTTGGCCAGTAGTATCCTGTCCTTAAGATCCTTGAGAACAATGCCCTGCCCCAGTGTGGTTTCCACAATCTCCTTCATGGAAGTCTTTTAACACTTCTTGAACTTCAGGATCCTCGATACATCTTAAATATGGTCCTGCAAGAGATCGCTTATATAGCACATTATTTAAGATTGTGAATTGAGATACCTTAATCCTGAAAGCCCTAGGATTTTCTCCCATAGGAATTTCCCCGTGTTGTAAGTATCTTATGATTGGTGAGATCCATGATCCTGAATAAGATTGAGTATCCTCACTAGGGATCATTGCAGTATCCTCTTCTATTTCCATGGCCACCTGATTTTCAATAGCAGGAGCCAGGATATGGATGATGGGGATACTTATATCCTCTGGGATCTTCAAAGATGATCCTAGGTTTGGCCAATGCATCAGCTTCTGTATTTTCCTCCCTTGGTACCTGTGTTAAACTGAAAGAAACAAAGGAGAGTGCCAATTCTTTGACTATCTCTAAATATTTGGTTAGTTTTTCACCTTTAACAGCATAGGATCCATTAAAGTGATTAGTGATTAACAATGAGTCCACGTATACCTCAAGATACCTGATCCCCATATGTTTAGCAATTTGCAAACCAGCGATTAAGGCTTCATATTCAGCCTCATTATTAGTGGCTTGGAATTCACAAACTATGGAATGGGGTATTATGTCCCCCTGTGGCGATTTTAGTAGTATACCAAGTCCGTGCCTTTAACATTTGAGGATCCGTCAGTATGTAGTATCCAAGGATCCTTAGTTTCATCCAGCTGCTGGACTTCCAATTCGGCTTCCTTTTGTAAATCACTACTGAAATCAGCCACAAAGTCTGCTAATGCTTGGGATTTGATGGCTGTTCTGGGCTCATATCTTATATCATGGGCACTAAGCTTTACTGCCCACTTAGCCATTCTTCCGGACATCTCTGGTTTCCTGAGGACATTCTTAATTGGGAAATTAGTTCTAACAACAATAACATGGGTTTCAAAATAATGTCTTGGTTTAGTAGATGCCATAATCAATGCAAGAATAAGTTTTTCAAGGTGTGAATACCTGGATTCAGCATCAAGTAAACTCTTACTTACATAATAGACAGGGTATTGTGTACCTTCATGATCCTTAACAAGGACTGCACTTACTGCTTTTGAGGATACCGCAAGGTATAAGGATAACACATCTCCTTTTTCTGGTTTCATCAATGCTGGGGCTGAGGACATGTATTCTTTTAGGGCTTGTAAAGCATTCTCATGCTTTTCAGTCCATTCGAATTTCTTGTTCTTTCTTAGGATATCATAGAATTCTTTACACTTTTCTGAGGATTTGGATATGAATCTGTTTAGAGCTGCTATCCTGCCTGTTAGCCTTTGCACATCCTTAGCGTTGGCAGGGGATTTGATATTCACCAATGCTTTGATTTGTTATGGGCTTGCTTCAATGCCCATCTGGGTTACCATATATCCTAAGAATTTACCTGCTTTAACACCAAAGTGACATTTTGAAGGATTAAGCTTCATGTTATAATTATCAAGGATATCAAATGCTTCCTCCAAGTCCCTTAGGTGATCCTCAGCTTTTTTGGATTTCACCACCATATCGTCTATGTACACTTCCATGGTTTGTCCAATTTGATCTTTGAACATCATATTCACCAGCCTTTGATATGTTGCACCTGCATTTCTTAATCCAAAAGGCATAGCAATATAACAATATAAACCGGTTGGGGTCATAAAAGCCGTATCCTCTTGGTCAGATGGTTCAATCTGAATTTGTTGGAATCCAGATGATGCATCCATAAAGGTTAACAGTTCATGACCCGCCGTTGCATCCACCATGGAGTCAATGTGGGGTAATGGGAAAGGATCCTTGGGACATGCCTTATTCAAATCAGTGAAATCGACACATACCCTCCACTTTCCATTTTTCTTTTGAACAACAACCACATTGGCCAGCCATTTTGGATACTTCACTTCTCTGATCATACCTGCTCATAGTAATTGTTTTGGTCAAAAATCACACAAGGATAATGCAACCAAACTCTATGTAAACGGGGTATGATGCTTGGTTTGTTGAAAGAGTAAAGGATCACTTTAGTACGTAATATGCAAAGACACAATGATTTATACGAGGAAAAAGCCCTTGATCAATGTATGATCTCTGGCATAAAAAACCTCGGGTGATGGCAACTACCGATCACCAAACTTCAATATATCAAAATATGGTTACAACTTCGGATGATAATGAGCTGAGTACAAGGATCACTATCGTAATGTGTGTCTAAGCGTGTGAGAATTGTGTTGTGTGTTCTTCCGAATGAGGAAGAGTGTTATATATACAAGTGTAGGTGACCTATTTTAGGTAAAAAGACTAATAATCAGCTCATTACCCCTTTAGAAATAAAAGTAAATCTAGCCTAAATTATCGCCCTTAAATCATGCCAAGTTTCCATATCCTTCATAACGTCCATCTCCGATTAAGCACATGCTATAGTTGTAAAGACGTGTCCTTTAATTGTGATGCTTAAGAGCGGATCCTGCTAGATGTCCTGTAAAACAACATTAAATTCAACGAAAGCAACTGTTAGCATGAGGATCCTATGATGGTCCGTGATCCTGATCCTGGAACTCTGCTGAGGATCACTATCTGCCAAAGAAACAAGGATCACTGGTTAGGATCACACGTGAGGATCATGTATTGTAAAAATCCAGCCCTAACAATTGCCCCCAAAATATAAGGAGTGATTTTGTAAATAAATGAGTTATATTTTGTTCTGATCTTATCTTCAACGGACAACTCGGATAACTAGCCGTTATAACCGGACTAGCCGTTGCGATCATTACGTCACTGAAGTGACATCCCTGCAAATCATGATTATAAATAGGAGATAGGGTAAGGATCGATTTGTATTTAAATTCAGGATATACTCCCTTTATAATCTCCACCAAAGATTGATCAGGTATTCTCTTCCTTTCTTTCTTCCTTTTCCTGCTCTGTTTTTTCTGCTCTTGCTCTGTTTTTGTTCTGCCACGAGTATGTTGCTCCGAAATTCTCCCCATAAGGATCACAAGAAGAGCAGTCCCCTGAAAAGCCAAGGGATCATTAAGGACTCTCCTACGGAGAGATGCTGCTTTACCGATGCTCATGTAGATAGGATTCGTCATTGTTTTCCGGCGGATGCTGTTTTCAAATCCTTCACATCCACTGCTTTGAGTGACTTTGTTTCAGACGCCTGGGTGGCCTTTCCTGCAACTCCGTTTACCATAGGATATTCGTATCCTTTTCCGGCCTTCACCCAATCTTTCTTTTCTTTGACCGGCATATCTTATATCCAAGCTATGCCGATGATCTGGAGGGTCTTGTATACCTTCGAGAGGATCATCGAGCAGGAGGGGATTGATTTAGGGATGGCAGAGCTGGCCGAGCTTTATGATCTTACCACGTTTGGTTCTCACCGATACTTGCTGAAACGGAAGGCCGGGGAGGATCACCCTGTTTTAAAGGTTACCAAAAATGATACAAACTGGAAGCGTCGTTTCTTCTTTGTGAGGAGGGATACCCTCCCTAATGGGAAGGATCTGCCCAAGGAGTGGGCCACCCATGGTAGGATAGAGGATCCTGGAAGGATCACCATCAGACTTGTCTCTTATGATGAGGATCACTAATGTCTTTCTTTGTTTTTTGTTCATTGTGCAGCTATCTCCATTGCTCATCTCAAGTTAACCCCTGCTGCCAGAGAGAGGGTTCTAGCTTTCAAGAAGCTTGATCCTGAAATCAGAAGTTTTCAAGTCACCGTCCAAGATTCACAAGAAGTATCCTCCGCATCTGCCACTATGTCAAGTAAGTATCCTTATTAAAAAGTAAGTTATATGTAAGACTGTTTAGCTAGTAAGGGAACTTATCTTGTTTTGATTATGTAGGCGCTGGGAAACCTGCTAAGTCTGCCAAGTCTGCCTCCAAGTTCGGGATTGATGAACTTGCCAATGTCAAGTCTTCAAGAAAGAAGACTTCTGTTGCCAGTCCCTCTGCTTCGGCCCCTAAGGCACCTGTTAGGGGTAAGGGGAAGAAGAGAAAGACTTCTGAGGATCTCCAAGGATTTCCCCTGATCCGCCAACAGTTTCTCGACTATGTCAATGAGGTAAGGATCATTGCCCCTGTTGGTTATCCTTCTCGAATATCCTGCTTGTGTACTCTGCCTGTATATCCTGCTTCTTTGAGGATCACCTGATCCTGAACTTACCTTTTTTCTCTTTTGCAGAAACTTGCTGAGATTGAGACCTACCTTGGCCATGTCGAGGATCAGGAAAGCCAAATCGCCGACCTCCAACAAATGGGCGTATTGAAGGATCTCAAGATAGCCGATCTTGAGAAGGAACTCCGGGCTACAAAGGATGAGGCTGCTCAAAGGCTGATCGACATGGATGGCGAGAAGCAGGAGATCACCCAGGATGCCAAGGTCTCTGCCGCGATTGCCATGTACAAGATACAACTACAGATGGCTGCGGAGGCTCAGGATCCTGCCTTCGATAAGAGCACATGGGATGTTGAGGGCTGGAAGGCAAGATTGGCAGAGCTGGAGGATGAGGACGAAGCCGAGGAGATCCCAATGCTGGAGGGCGGTGATGCTGAGAAGGATCAGGGTGGAGAAGCTGGTGGTGATGGAGCAGTGAAAGTTTGAGCTGCTGGATTGGGCGATGATGGATATTTGTGACTAGGCCGGAGCCCAATTTTTAAAGTTTGGTAGTGGTTTGTTTGTGATGTTTTGAAACAATTTATGGTTTGTAACTTAAACAATAGCTTTTAGGGTTAAGGATCCTGGATCCTTTGAACAATAGGTAGGATCGCAAACGGTGGAGGGATCCTCTGTTTGGGGGATGAAGCCTTTGTGATCCTGCCGCCTTTAATTTCCTGCACCTGCTAAGACCGCATAGACAATGGACACCCTTTGCCAACCCATGTGGACGGGCCACGTTTTGCTGGTAGAAATGTGGGTTGGCAATTTTGACAACTTTTTGAAAGGGTTTAAGATCCTTTTGTTAATAACATAACTTTAATCTTTCTGGCTTATCTCGTGTTGTTATCCTTTATTTATCTTCTTATTTTCCAGTTTGTTTTAGAAACATATTTGTTAGAGTAACAAGAGTTGAGCAAACCATGTTTAATAAATTTAGGATATGATCCTAGATCAAGTATCCTGACGCTGAAAATTTTTGAAGCAATCAATTTCAAGGATCATAGGTTTAGTTGCCAAAGTGTAAGGGTTGTTTAGTATAATCAAAATAGTCAAGGATCATACCTGAGGATCCAAGTTAGGATCCTAACCTTTAATCAAGATAACCATAAGTGAAATTTTAACGGATAATAAGGATTAAGGATCCTTATTTGTTTAACTTCGAGAACCTGAAAAACGGAACATAACTTGGGACTAAGCCAATGTAAAAGATAAATTAGTAGCTGGGGACATGCCCAAAGGATAACGGGGGATGATCCCAAAGGATCACTGGGGACAAGCCCAAAGGATAACTGGGGACAAGCCCAAAGGATAACTGGGGACAAGCCCAAAGGATCGTATGTAAACTGGAGTATGGCCCTTACTGGCGACTATCCAAACTTAGTGACATGAAAATGTCAAAACCTTAGCTAACGTGAAAACGTTAGAAACCTTATGAACGGATGTATGGTACGTCTACCATTATACGTAGGATCCTGGGTATAGCCAGTACGATGAGGTTGTCAGCCCCGGAAGTGGGTACTGGTCCCAAAGACGTGAACTATATAAGGATCATCGTGCGCTACTGGCGGAAACTGGGGATAATCCCAAGGATAACTGGGGTTGGACCCAAGGATCTGCGTTGCTTTTGAAGATCTTTGACGATATGCTGTAGATACCTGAACTATCATAACTCAAATGGTTCGTGAGAAGAGGATGAAGGATACAGGATCCTTATCCTTTGGTAAAAAGTAAGGAAATGTAATAGTTTTAAGATAAGGACATTACCAGAGTAAGGATCACTGACATCATCGGGATCCTTTGAGGATACTTCAATGTAAGGATCACATGCTTGAAGGATCACGTTCACATAAAGTATCTCTTTAAGTGAACAGCATTCCAGGCTCTTGGTAACAAGTTTCCTTCCATGGTTAGCAATCTGTACGCCCCCTTTCCTGCTTCAGCCTCAATCAAGTAAGGGCCTTCCCACTTTGGTGCTAACTTCCCGTCAGCAGGATTAATAGTGTTTTGGAATGTTTTTCTCAACACCATATCTCCGACTTGGAACTTCCTCATCCTAACATTTTTGTTGTAAGCACCAGCCATTCTTTGTTGGTAGCTTGCCATCCTTATCCTAGCCAGATCCCTGATTTCCTCAATAGTATCCAAATCCTGAGCCAGGATTGTAGCATTCTCTTCAGGATCACGAGCACTTGTTCTAGCAGTTGGGATCACCATCTCTGTTGGGATCACTGCTTCTGCCCCAAATACTAAAGAAAAAGGTGTTTGACCAGTGGCATTCTTGGGAGTTGTTCTATCAGCCCATAGCACATAAGGTAACTCCTCTGCCCATTTTCCCTTCTTGGATCCTAGCTTCTTCTTCAGATTGTTGATGATGATCTTGTTGGATGATTCTGCTTGGCCATTGGCTTGCGGATGAACTGGTGTTGAAGTTATCATCTTAATTCCCCAACTGTCACAAAAGTTAGTGGTTCTGCTTCCAATGAATTGGGAACCATTATCACATACAATTTCAGAGGGAATGCCAAATCTAGTTATAATGTTTCTTTTGATAAAGGATATAACTTCTTTTTCTCTGACTTGAGCAAAAGCTTCAGCTTCTATCCACTTAGAGAAGTAGTCAGTCATGGCAAGCATAAATACTTTTCCACCAGGTGCTTTAGGGAGCTTGCCAACTATATCCATCCCCCATCTCATGAATGGCCAAGAGGATGGTATGGGGTGTAGCAATTCAGCTGGTTGATGAAGGATATTGCTGTGTCTTTGACAAGGATCACATTTCCTAGCATATTCTACAGCATCCCTTTTCATGGTTGGCCAGTAGTATCCTGTTCTAAGGATCCTTGAGAACAATGCCCTGCCCCCAGTGTGGTTTCCACAATCTCCTTCATGGAAGTCTCTCAACACTTCTTCAATTTCAGGATCCTCGATACATCTTAAATATGGTCCTGCAAGAGATCGTTTATATAGCACATTATTTAAGATTGTAAATTGAGATACCTTCATCCTGAAAGCTCTAGGATTTTCTCCCATCGGAATCTCCCCGTATTGCAAGTATCTCATGATTGGTGAGATCCATGATCCTGCATAAGATTGAGCTTCTTCACTAGGGATTACTGCAGTATCCTCTTCTATTTCCATGGCCACCTGATTTTCAATAGCAGGAGCCAGGATATGGATGATAGGGATACTTATTTATTCTGGAATCTTTAAGGATGATCCTAGGTTGGCCAATGCGTCAGCTTCCGTGTTATCCTCCCTTGGTACCTGTGTTAAGCTGAAAGAAACAAAAGAGAGTGCCAATTCTTTGACTATCTCTAAATATTTGGTTAGTTTTTCACCTTTAACAGCATAGGATCCATTAAAGTGATTGGTGATCAATAATGAGTCTACATATACTTTAAGATATTTCACCCCCATATCCTTAGCAATTTGCAAGCCAGCAATTAAGGCTTCATATTCAGCCTCATTGTTAGTTGCTTGGAACTCACAGGCTATGGAGTGGGGTATTATGTCCCCCTGTGGCGATTTTAGTAGTATCCCGAGCCCTGTGCCCTTGACATTTGAGGATCCATCAGTGTGCAGTATCCAAGGATCCTTGGTCTCATCCAGCTGCTGGACCTCCAATTCTGCTTCTTTTTGTAGATCACTACTGAAATCAGCCACAAAGTCAGCTAGTGCTTGGGATTTAATGGCTGTTCTTGGCTCATATCTTATATCATGGGCACTAAGATTTACTGCCCACTTAGCCATTCTTCCGGACATCTCTGGTTTCCTGAGGACATTCTTGATTGGAAAATTAGTTCTAACAACAATAGTATGGGTTTCAAAATAATGCCTTAACTTAGTTGATGCCATGATTAATGCAAGAATAAGTTTTTCGAGGTGTGAGTACCTGGATTCGGCATCAAGTAAACTCTTACTTACATAGTAGATAGGATATTGTGTACCTTCATGATCCTTAACAAGGACAGCACTTACAGCGGTTGAGGATACCGCCAAATATAAGGATAACACATCTCCTTTTTCGGGCTTTGTTAATGCTGGTGCTGAGGACATATATTCTTTAAGGGCTTGTAAAGCATTCTCATGTTTCTCAGTCCATTCAAACTTCTTGTTCTTCCTTAGGATATCGTAAAATTCTTTACATTTTTCTGAGGATTTTGATATGAACCTGTTCAGAGCTGCTATCCTGCCTGTTAGCCTTTGCACATCCTTAGCATTGGCAGGGGACTTGATGTTCACTAGTGCTTTAATTTGCTACGGACTTGCTTCAATGCCTCTCTGAGTTACCATATATCCTAGGAATTTTCCTGCCTTAACACCAAAGTGGCATTTTGAAGGATTAAGCTTCATGTTATATTTATCAAGGATATCAAATGCTTCTTCCAAATCCCTTAGGTGATCCTCAGCTTTCTTTGATTTGACTACCATATCATCTATGTATACTTCCATAGTTTGTCCAATTTGATCTTTGAACATCATATTCACCAGCCTTTGATATGTTGCACCTGCATTTCTTAATCCAAAAGGCATGGCAATATAACAATACAAACCTGTTGGGGTCATAAAGGCTGTATCCTCTTGGTCAGATGGTTCCATCTGAATTTGTTGGAATCCAGATGATGCATCCATAAAGGTCAACAGTTCATGCCCCGCTGTTGCATCCACCATGGAGTCAATGTGGGGTAGTGGGAAAGGATCCTTGGGACATGCCTTATTCAGATCAGTGAAATCGACACATACCCTCCACTTTCCGTTTTTCTTTTGGACAACGACCACATTGGCTAACCATTTTGGATATTTTACCTTTCTGATCATACCTGCTCGAAGTAGTCTCTCTACTTCTTCTTGGATAATGGCATTCCTTTCTGGTGCAAACTTCCTCCTTTTTTGATGGATTGGTTTGATAGACCTGTCAATGCCAAGTTTATGAGTTATGATATCCTTAGATATACCTGTCATATCTTCGTGCTTCCATGCAAAGGTAGACTTTCTTCTTTTGAGGAAGGATATCATGTCTTCTTTCATCTTGCCAAGGATCCTTGATCCGATATAGATTTTTGATTCAGGATCATTAGGATCCAAGAGGATTTCATCCACATCTTGTTCCCTTGCCTCCAAAACATTCCTCGGAGGATACTGTAATTGTTATTGCTCCCTTGGCTTCGAGGTTGGCTTCATGGATGATATATAACAATCCTTAGCCTCCTGCTGATCACTGTCGATCTTGATTATCCCCCATGGGCTAGGGAGTTTCACACATTGATGATAGGTGGATGGGACTGCTTTCATATCATGTATCCAGGGCCTGCCAAGGATAACATTGCAACAAGATAAACAGTCAATAACACAAAATTTTTGATAGTTATGTAATCCTTCCACGTAGATTGGGAGTTTGATGTCCCCCAGAGTTTTCTTCGTTTCTCCACTGAATCCTACAAGCACGGAGGATCTTGGTGTGATGTCTGATTCTGGAATACCCATTTTCTTCAGAACATCAAGCTGGATAATGTTCACTGAGCTTCCTCCATCGATAAGGATCCTGCGGACAAAATGGTTAGAGATAAAGAGAGTAATAACTAAACTGTCATGATGAGGATCTTGAATGTTAATGCGATCATCCTCATTAAACGTTATCATCTTCCCTTCTGAGACACTTGATGTTCTAATAGGTCTTTCTTCATTATCCATTTTTGACTCCTTTGCATGTCTTTTGGCCGCCGAAAAGGATGTACCACAGATGTCTGATCCTCCAGAAATAAAGTTGATCACTTGTGCATTTGCCGGAGGTGCTGGAGCCTTTTCAGGGATCCTTTTAGGATCCTGAGTCTTTTGCTTTTTTCTTCCCAACAATTCTTTTAGGTGCCCCTTGCTTAACAGATATCCAATCTCTTTTCTTAAAGCTATGCATTCTTCAGTTAGATGCCCGAAATCCTCATGGTATGCAGACCATTTTGACTTGTCTTTAGTCCCGGATGGTTTATCATTCTTCCTGGGCCACCTAGCTTTTTCTCCTAGATTCTGCATTGCAAGGATTAGCTCATGATTATCAACGGAAAAACAATATTCTGAGATTGGAGGATAATCTTCATCATCCTCTTCTTGGTCAACAGCATGCACATTCTAGTTGTCGTTTCTATGGTAGGATTTGAACTTATTGCTCTTGAAGGAGGATCCTTGCTTCTCCTGTTTTGAGGATCCTACTTGTCTCTCCTGGATCCTTTTGTCATCCTCTAGCCGGATGAACCTGAGTGCCCGGGTTCTTACTTCATCTAGATTCCTGCATGGTGTCATAACAAGATCATCATAGAATAATGAATCCTTAAGCAGTCCCATTTTGAAGGCTTCAACAGCCGTAGCCATATCCAAGTTGGGAATGTCCAAGGATTCTTTACTAAATTTAGTTATATAATCCCTTAATGATTCATTATGATTTTGAGTTATCCTGTACAAATCACTAGTTAATCTTTCAAATTTTCTACTACAAGAGAATTGATTATTGAATAAATTAACTAAATTAGCAAATGAAGTAATAGAGTAAGGGGGAAGACTTAGCAGCCATTTAAGAGCTGATCCAGTAAGAGTGGATCCAAATCCTTTACATAGGCATGCTTCCTTTAGCTTTTCCGGGATTGGATTGATCTCCATCCTTTCCCTGTATTGTGCTATGTGCTCCTCAGGATCCGTTGTACCATCATACAGCTTCATAGTAGGGATATGGAACCTTTTGGGTACCTCAGCATCACAAATTGGTGGTGCAAAGCGAGATACCTTATGGCTTCCATCTGCAATCTCTGGGATAGGCTTGACTACCCCTGGAACACTTGAGATCATATCTTTTAGCTTCTGCAACTCCCTGGCCATAGCATGATTGATACTTGTATCCTGTATGAATCCATGGTTAGTGGTAAGATAATTATTTAAAGTGTTACCTCCCATTGGGTTCAAGTTAGTGAATCCATATTGCTGGGATTCTGGAATAACAGAGGGACCAGTGGAAGCAATGGTCTGCATTGGAATGAAGTCCCCTTGATGGACATCTAGACTTCCTGTTTGCAAACTTTTTAGGGATCCTGGCATCTGGGAGGATCCTGGTATCTGGGATGATCCTGGAACGAAGGAGGATCCTTGAACCTGGGATGATCCTGGAACAAAGTAGGATCCTTGAAACTGCTGCGCTCCCGGATAGGCTCCTGATTTCATGAAGGATCCCATATGCTGGGGATAGGATCCTGCCGGCTGAAAGTGTGAGCCTGATGTCTGAGTCATTGCTGTTGATCCGAGGTGCAATCCTCTTTATTCTCCCATAATTTGCACGTCTGGAATTTCCGATGGCTGAGAAGTGATCATTGGAGTATCAAAGCTCAAGGATTTGGGCATCA
This sequence comes from Helianthus annuus, assembly GCF_002127325.2. Classification (NCBI taxonomy): domain Eukaryota; kingdom Viridiplantae; phylum Streptophyta; class Magnoliopsida; order Asterales; family Asteraceae; genus Helianthus; species Helianthus annuus. The sequence continues at coordinate 105,885,454 of NC_035435.2, read as the reverse complement.
GTGGGGAATGATCCTCTGCCGTTCTCCTTTGTCTTTTGAGATCTCCAATTTCCCTAAGGATCCTTTCATTAGTTTCATCCTGCCGCTGCATACGATCCTTCATCTGCAAAATCAAAGTAAATACATCACTAGTACTGGGAATATAAGAATTCATAGCAGAAGAAGATGGGGGTTTAGAGTTAGTAGGAGTTTGTCTCTTCTCAGCATTCTTCTGGGATCCTGCCGGTGGAGGAGGCAGAGTGTTCTGAGACGAGGTGACTGCAGACATCGCCGTGGACATGTTCTTCAATGATGAAGCCATGTAATTCTTTGAAATGATTTCGAACAGAAAGTTTTCTTATGAATGAAGCACCAATTGCCCCACGGTGGGCGCCAAACTGTTTTGGTCAAAAATCACACAAGGATAATGCAACCAAACTCTATGTAAACGGGGTATGATGCTTGGTTTGTTGAAAGAGTAAAGGATCACTTTAGTACGTAATATGCAAAGACACAATGATTTATACGAGGAAAAAGCCCTTGATCAATGTATGATCTCCGGCATAAAAAACCTCGGGTGATGGCAACTACCGATCACCAAACTTCAATATATCAAAATATGGTTACAACTTCGGATGATAATGAGCTGAGTACAAGGATCACTATCGTAATGTGTGTCTAAGCGTGTGAGAATTGTGTTGTGTGTTCTTCCGAATGAGGAAGAGTGTTATATATACAAGTGTAGGTGACCTATTTTAGGTAAAAAGACTAATAATCAGCTCATTACCCCTTTAGAAATAAAAGTAAATCTAGCCTAAATTATCGCCCTTAAATCATGCCAAGTTTCCATATCCTTCATAACGTCCATCTCCGATTAAGCACATGCTATAGTTGTAAAGACGTGTCCTTTAATTGTGATGCTTAAGAGCGGATCCTGCTAGATGTCCTGTAAAACAACATTAAATTCAACGAAAGCAACTGTTAGCATGAGGATCCTATGATGGTCCGTGATCCTGATCCTGGAACTCTGCTGAGGATCACTATCTGCCAAAGAAACAAGGATCACTGGTTAGGATCACAAGTGAGGATCATGTATTGTAAAAATCCAGCCCTAACAGTAATCTTTCTACCTCTTCCTGGATAATGGCATTTCTTTCTACTGCAAACTTCCTCCTTTTTTGATGGATCGGTTTAACTGACCTGTCAATGCCAAGTTTATAAGTGATAATATCCTTAGATATACCTGTCATATCCTCATGTTTCCATGCAAAGGTAGATTTTCTTCTTTTGAGGAAGGATACTATGTCTTCTTTCATTTTATCAAGGATCCCTGATCCGATGTAGATCTTGGATTCTGGATCATCAGGATCCAAGAGGATTTCGTCCACATCCTGCTCTCTTGCCTCCAAGACACCCCTTGGAGGATACTTTAATTGCTATTGCTCCCTTGATTTCGAGGCCGGTTTCATTGATGAGGTGTAACAATCCTTAGCCTCCTGTTGATCACTATCGATCTTGATTATTCCCCATGGGCTAGGAAGCTTCACACACTGATGGTAGGTGGACGGGACTGCCTTCATATCGTGTATCCAGGGTCTGTCAAGGATAACATTACAACAAGACAAACAGTCAATAACACAAAATTTTTGATAATTATGTAATCCTTCCACATAAATTGGGAGTTTAATGTCCCCCAGGGTTTTCTTAGTTTCGCCACTAAATCCTACAAGCACGGAGGATCTTGGTGTGATATCTGATTCAGGGATACCCATTTTCTTCAGAACATCAAGCTGGATAATGTTTACTGAGCTTCCTCCGTCAATAAGGATCCTGCGGACAAAATGGTTAGAAATAAAAAGAGTAAAAACTAAACTATCATGATGAGGATCCTGGATGTTAATTCTATCATCCTCATCAAAGGTTATGATTTTTCTTTCCGAGACACTTGATGTTCGAATAGGTCTTTCTCCGTTATCCATTTTAGCTTCCTTTGCATGCCTTTTAGCTGCTGAGAAGGATGTACCACAAATGTCTGATCCTCCAGATATAAAGTTAATCACTTGTGCATCTACTAGAAGAGCTGGAGCTTTCTCAGGGATCCTTTCAGGATCCTGAGTCCTTTGCTTTTTTCTTCCCAACAATTCTTTCAAATGCCCCTTGCTCAGCAGATATCCAATTTCCTTTCGTAATGCGATGCATTCCTCTGTCAAATGCCCAAAATCTTCATGGTATGCACACCACTTTGATTTATCTTTAGTTGCGGCTGTTTTGTCATTTTTCCTAGGCCATCTGGCCTTTTCTCCTAGATTCTGCATTGCAAGGATTAGTTCATGATTATCAACGGAAAAACAGTATTCAGAAATTGGAGGATAATCTTCATCATCCTCTTCTTGGTCTATAGCATGCACATTCTGATTGTCAGTTCTGTTATAGGATTTGAATTTGTTGCTTTTGAAATAGGATCCTTGCTTTTCTTGTTTTGAGGATCCTACTTGTCTCTCCTGGATCCTTTTGTCATCCTCTAGCCGGATGAACCTGAGTGCCCGAGTTCTTACTTCGTCTAGGTTCCTGCACGGTGTCATAACAAGATCATCATAGAACAATGAATCCTTAAGCAATCCCATCTTGAAGGCCTCAGCAGCTGTGGCCACATCCAAGTTAGGAATGTCCAAGGATTCTTTACTAAACTTGGTTATATAATCCCTTAATGATTCATTATGACCCTGTGTTATCCTATATAAATCACTAGTCAATCGTTCAAATTTTCTGCTACAAGAAAATTGATTATTGAATAAGTTAACTAAATTAGCAAACGAAGTAATAGAGTAAGGGGGAAGACTTAGTAGCCATTTAAGAGCTGATCCAGTAAGAGTGGATCCAAATCCCTTGCACAGGCATGCTTCCTTTAACCTTTCTAGAATAGGATTGATCTCCATCCTCTCCCTGTATTGTGCTATGTGTTCCTCAGGATCCGTTGTACCATCATACAGCTTCATAGTAGGGATATGGAATCTTTTGGGTATCTCAGCATCACAAATTGGTGGTGCAAAACGAGATACCTTATGGCTTATATCTGCAATCTCCGGGATAGGTTTGACTACCCTTGGAACACTTGATATCATATCCTTCAGTTTTTGTAGTTCTCTGGCCATAGCATGATTGATACCTGTATCCTGCATGAATCCATGGTTAGTGGTAAGAGAATTATTAAAAGTGTTACCTCCCATCGGGTTCAAGTTAGGAACATTGGATTTGAATCCATATTGCTGGGATTATGGGATGATTGATGGACCAGTGGAAGCAATGGACTGCATCGGAATAAAATCTCCTTGATGGACATCTGGACTTCCTGTTTGCAAATTCTTCAAGGATCCTGGCATCTGAAGGGATCCCTGAATATGGGATGCTCCTGGAACTAAGGAGGATCCTTGAACCTGGGATAATCCTGGAACGAAGGAGGATCCTTGAACCTGGGATAATCCTGGAACGAAGGAGGATCCTTGAACCTGGGATGATCCTGGAACGAAGGAGGATCCTGAGTTCATGAAGGATCCCATATGCTGAGTATAGGATCCTGCCGGTTGGAAATATGATCCTGATGCCTGAGTCACTACTGCTGGGCCGAAATGCACTCCTCTTAATCCACCCATCTGATGAACGCCTGGGGCCTCTGATGGCTGAGAAGTAATCATCGGAGTATCAAAATTCAAAGATTTGGGCATTAGTGGGGAATGATCCTCTGCCGTTTTCTTTTGCCTTTTGAGATCTCCGATTTCCTTGAGGATCCTGTCATTAGTTTCATTCTGCTGCTGCATACGATCCCTCATCTGCAAAATCAAAGTAAATATATCACTAGTACTGGGAATAGAAGAAGTTAGAGCAGAAGATGATGGTTTAGAGGAGATAGGAGTTGGTCTCTTCTCAGCATTTTTCTAAGATCCAGCTGGTGGTGGAGGAAAAGGTGGAATGCCATTAGATGAATTGACTGCAGACATCGCTGTGGAAGTATTCTTCAACGATGAAGCCATGCAACACTTCCGGAATGATCACCAACAGAAAAACTTTCTTATGAATGAAGCACCAATTGCCCCACGGTGGGCGCCAAACTGTTTTGGTCAAAAATCACTTAAAGATAATGCAACCAAACTTTATGTAAACGGGAAATGATGCTTGGTATGATGAACAAAGTGAAGGATCACTCAAATGTAAAATGCACAAGTGACACAGGGATTTATACGAGGAAAAAGCCCTTGATCAATGAATGATCTCCGGCATAAAAAACCTCGGGTGATGGAAACTACCGATCACCAAACTTTAATATAACAAATAATGGTTACAACTTCGGATGGTAACGAGCTAGGTACAAGGATCACTATAGTATCGTATGCTAAAGCGTGTGAGAAGTGTGTTGTGTCTTCCGAATGTTCAAGAGTGCCATTTATACAAGTGTGTGTGGTTCTATTTTAGGCAAATCACCTAACTACTAGCTCGTTACCCCTTTAGAAATAGAAGTAAATTTAGCCTAAATAATCGCCCTTGAATTGTGCTGAGTTTCCATATTTGCCATAACGTCCATCTTTGATTATGCATGTGCGAGATTATCGTGACAGATTCCTTGTTTACGTTGCTAAGACCGGATCCAACTCGTAATTCCTGCAAGATAATATTAAGTCCAAAGAGAACAGTCGTTAGTATGAGGATCCTTGGAATGATCCGTGATCCTGATCCTGGAGCTCCTCTGAGGATCACTATCTGCCAAAGAAACAAGGATCACTTGTTAGGATCATATGTTGGGATCATATGTAAGGATCATAGGTCATAAAAATCCAGCCCTAACACTTATGACTTAGTATATGAACCTAGGAATGCCATAAAATCGCAGGCTCTAGCCGACTTTGTGGCTGATTTCAGTAGTGACATTCAGGATGAGGTAGACCTAGAAGTCCAACAATTAGGAGAATCCTCAGGATCCTGGACATTGTACACTGATGGAGCATCTAATGTTAGAGGAGTAGGACTGGGAATACTACTAAAATCGCCACAGGGGGACATATTACCCCAGGCTATTAGGTGTGAATTTCTTGCTACCAATAACGAAGTAGAATATGAGGCTTTAATTGCAGGATTAGAACTAGCTAAAAATATGAATATCAAGAATTTGCAAGTATATGTTGACTCCCTGTTAATTACTAATCATTTTAATGGATCCTATGCAGTTAAGGGTGAGAAACTAGTCGAATACCTCGATATTCTCAAAAAATTAGCAGGATATTTCGATGTTTTTACACTTGAAAAGGTACCAAGGGAAGATAATGCTGAAGCAGATGCCTTAGCAAACCTGGGATCATCGGTCAGGATACCGAAAGGAACCCAAATACCAATACTACATATCTTGTATCCTGCAACGAATCCTTAGGACAAAGAAGTAATAAGTATCCAGGATCCTGTTGCTGAATATCCTAAGGAGGATCCTAAATCCTGGACGGCTCCAATCATAAGATATCTCAAGGAAGGACACATCCCTAAAGACGAAAATCATAAGGCATTTAGGATGAAGGTATCACGATTCACCATTATAAATAATGTCTTGTATAAGAAATCTCTTGCAGGACCATATCTAAGGTGCTTGGAGGATCCTGAAACTAAAGAAGTACTTCAGGATATACATGATGGGGATTGTGGTAACCACACTGGGGGCAGGTCATTATTCTTAAAGGTGTTGAGAACAGGATACTATTGGCCAACGACGAGGAAAGATGCTACAGAATATGCTCGAAGATGTGATGCATGTCAAAGGCACAGTAACATAGTACATCAACCAGCCGAACCACTATATCATATAGCTTCCCCTTGGCCATTCATGAAATGGGGAATGGACATAAGTGGGTGGAGGCTGAAGCATTTGTTCAAGTCAGAGATCAAGAAGTAGTATCCTTCATAAAGAGGAATATCCTGACCAGGTTTGGAGTACCGGCTGAAATCATTTGTGACAATGGATCTCAGTTTATAAGCAAGAGAACTACTGACTTTTTCAAGAGTTGGGGAATCAAGATGATCACATCCACCCTGGTACATCATCAAGCAAATGGACAAGTTGAATCCTCAAACAAGATAATTGTTAACAACTTGAAGAAGAGATTAGGAACCAAGAAAGGAAGATGGGTATTGTTTTGTGGGCCGATAGAACAACGGTAAAGAATGCAACTGGCCAGACACCATTTTCCTTGGTATTCGGAGAAGAAGCAGTGATCCCAACAGAGATGGTGATACCTACTACGAGATCTATCCTCCAGGATCCTGAGCAGAATCCTGAAGCTTTGTGCCAGAATTTGGACACCATAGACGAGACAAGAGATGCAGCAAGACTAAGGATGGCAGCATATCAACAAAGGATATCCAGAGCATACAACAAGAATATAAGGACTAGAAGATTCAAAGTTGGGGATTGGGTGTTAAGAAAGGCTTTTCAAAATACCACTAATCCTGCTGATGGAAAACTGGCTCCAAAATGGGAAGGACCATATGAGGTTGAATCAGAATCAGGAAAAGGAGCATACCGACTAAGGAGCATAGAAGGGGAAATGCCACCAAGATCCTGGAATGCTATACACTTAAAGCTCTATTTCAAGTAAGAATAGAATTTAATTTCTATCTCAGAATGGTATGTGTTCTATCTCTCTTAAATATATTTGAATTCGTTTATTATCTTGAACCCAATACTGACTTCGGCATCGGAGGGGTGTTAGCCAAGCTAACACCCACCTTAGTTTAAGGTTGTTTTGCAGAATATGTGTCAGGATATATGCTCAGGATATTTCGAAAGATTAGAGGATTGGCCCCCTCTCTCACGTTTAAGGGATCCTTCTCCCTTCAAAGGTTTAAAGGTATTCACCTTTCTTTCGAGTTGGGTTTGAACACCCCGCCTGGAGCGCAAGTCATCTGGGGATAGTTCAAGGTAACGGGACCAGTTCATGTAAAAGTGACTGACAATTTCGTTACTATTGGCTATATCCTGGATTCTAAAGGTATATGAGGATTGATCACCCTCTCCCACGAAAGGGTATTTTCATACTCTCTAAGGTTTAAAGGTTTTCACCTTTCTAAGACATAGAGTTTATACACTCTCGCCTGTAGCGCATGAAAATCAGGGTTTATCCCCAGGATATCAGGGTTTATCCCCAGGATATAAGGGTTTTTCCCCAGGATATTAAGGGTTTATCCCAGGATATCAAGGATTGATTCCTGGATATTCATGGTTTATCCAGTAGAGCTAAAGTATGACTACATTTACATTCCTATGTTGAACACAGGGGACATGTACCACACAATTTAAAGATGGGCTCGAATTCATAAGTGTGCACTAGGGACATTCCTAAGGTGGAAAATTGGAATTGACTCTTTGGGAATCTCTAGTATGATCTTTCCTTTTTATGTGGATAACTTACAGATTGTGTGTCGGTATCCTGATCAGGATATCTTTCAGGATACATTTACAATGTGTTCTCAAGAATGTTCAGACAAAATTATTTTTACAAGTAAAATTCATGTAATGAAAATATAACGACAGAAATAAAGCCAAAAAAGGGTTATATTATTAACATACCAAAAAGTTGTGCTCTTGGTTTCACCTCAAACCAAGGACCATCCACCAAGAGCACAAATAGTTCCTAGCCATATTTACTTAACAGTTGAAGGTTTTGTCTCAAACTGAGACCCATCCGCCTCCAACTGTTATATTGTTCAAAAAGCAAATCATACTAACATTGATGACCAAGGGCTTCGACCTGAAACTCAGGATCCCCCACCTTTGGCCATCATATTGTTTAGATGCAGGAAAATAAAGTGCAGAAAAAGTAAATTGTTTTAGGGTTACAGACCAACGATCAAATTTAAAAAAAAAGTGGGCTCCAGCCTTGGCATGTATATCCATCATCGGCCACCTGAATGCCCTCACACAGCGGCATCTTCTCCAACCTTCTCCGACTTCTCAGCACCAGCATCCTGAGCAGCATCCTCACCAGCATCCGTCCCAGCATCCTTCTGTCTCCAGCCTGGTCCACCACCTCTGCTGACTTAGAGGATTCACCGGCTTCAGTAGGATACGGCACAGCCTTGCCTCCAAGCTCCTTCAGCTTTGCCACCCAAGAGTCAACCGGCCAGGATGGGCACACAAGGCCTATCTCCTTGGCCTCATATGCCATCTTGATGTGGGCTTGCAGCAGAGAGACTATAGCAGAAGCCTTGATTCCTTCCCGGAAAGAGACCATGGCTTGTTAATGCTCCATTTGAACGGTGGCAAGTTTGAGCTCGGCATCCTGGGTGACCTTCTTCAGCTTGTCCTCATAATGCCGGGTCTTCACCTCGGCAATGGCTCCTTGATCAGCAATGGTGGTCTCGAGCTGTTTGATCCTGGCCTCATGGAGTGCAGCAGTACCACAGGCATCGCTGTAAAGGTGGAGCAGATGCTGGAGGCCCTGTAAGTTAAAATTCAGGTACAAGTCAATATTTACTAACCTGAGTATCCTATCAGGATATATGTGCAGGATATAGTCACAGGGTACTACCTTGTTGAGGAAGGATGTCATCGGCTCCAAGGAATCAGAAAAGCTGAGATCCTCATACGAGAACCCCTCAGGACCTGGGGCACTGACTTCAGAGCCCTTCCTTTTTTTTGCGGTAGAAGCACGAGTCCTCGGATTAGCCCTGGGAACCGGGAGCGGCTTAGAGCTAGTGGCAGCAGGGGTCTCTTTTTTGACCATGACTGGAGTAGGGTAACTATCAAGCTCATCGAGATCAAGGAAGACTTGAACTTTGCTGGAATCTGCATACATGGAGTAAAAAATTCTCCTAAGTGAATCAAATGAAAATATGTATGCAGGATATCGTGCAGGATCCTTACCAGACATGTTTGCACTGGAAAGAGGGCTTGGAGATGGTGGAGACGGGTTAAAACTTCTTTCAGCCTCGGGAAGGAGTCTGATAGCGCCAATCCTCTTCTGTGAATCTGCAAGGGGAGGTGCGAGCTTCCTAAAATCAGCTGCATACAAAACAGTAAAAAGAAAGTTGATCAGTTCAGGATATGGAACAGGATAAGAGGCAGGATCATCCTTAAACCCTAAATCCTACCCTTTTTCAACCACTTCACCGGATATTCCGTTCCACCAGGGATTGAGTCTATTTTTACAAAGAAAAACTTGGATTGCCATTTCTCCTCGTTCCTGGTGGCACGAAGTATCAACGGCTCGCTGGAGGTGGAGTAAAATAAAAATCTACAGGATCCGTGGCATCTAAGCCGGTAAGCTAGGGGGAGGTCATGAACAGAAAGATCAGGAATGTGATTCTTCTTGATCTGGTCAATAACGGACAAGACTCGCCAAAGCATCGGCATTGTTTGGCTAAAAGAGATTTTTGTAATGTTGAAAAACTCGGTGATAAAGTCTGGAAAGGGGAACGTAACCCTAAGGTGAAAGGAAAGGCACTAAAGCACAACCATTCGTCGGAAACCATGTCCGACCGGATTTCCCGATCAAACGGTCGGAATACCATCTCTTCCGGGAAGATATCAGAGGATTTGAAAGCCGACAAATGGGCGCTATCAAAGGTACATATTTCTTTCTCTGGATCCTAGAGAAGATTCTGTTGTATAAATGTGGGGGCGGAGTCGCCGGAACTCGATCTTGTTTGCCTTGTCATATTCTCGTCGGAATGCTGAAAAGAAAGAGAGAAGAAGATGGAAAAGGGAGAGAGGTTTTTACCTTTTTTCACTTCGGTAAAGAATAAATGGGATAAGGAAGAGAAGTTATAGGGTGGTAATGAGTAAATATAGGTTGAGCAGTTGCAAACGGTCATATCATGGGTCTAATCTCTCAAATTGCCTCGTTCTCCATAAAAAAATATAACCGTTAGTGCCAGGATACTAAACGGTAACATTTTTTGGGGACAATTGTTATGGGTAAAATTCTGAGCCCATATCCTGGAAAATATCTTGATTGTATGATATCTGCTCATATCCGGGATGCTCATTCAGGATATTGGTAACATCCTGAATGGTATCCTCAGGATTACTAACGGGTTGTGTGCAGGAGTATGCTTCCAGGTGCCCAACGTTCATGCAGACCCTTTCTCCGGGAGACTCGGTCCAAGTCGTTCAAATGAAGACGTTGAAGCCGCATTACTCGGTCTACAACGTTAACAATGGAATATTCGGAAGCATCCCATATTTATAGGAATTTTAGTTTGTATCTCGTTACTATAAATAGGTGGGTATATCAGATCGAATAGGACATCACAGCTACACTCTCACACTTGTTCTCTCGCAATTTTTACTTTCACACAAAGCATTCTAACACTTAGCGATCTGGTCAATATCCTGCATTGTATCCTGAAGTTTGAAGCAATAAGAAGAACTAGGCAGCTGCAATTGTCAGCTCCCGAGGTTTTATGCCGGCGATCTAGATTGATCAAGAGCTTTCCTCATACATCTCGTGTCATTTCCTTTACTTTTTGCTCATAGTTTGATCGTAGATACAGCTCAATATCCTGAGCCGTATCCTGAAAACTGTTTTTACAAACAACATAACAAGCATATTTCCAATACACTTTTTAGTCCACTACCTCACTTAACTGATTTGATCACTTAATTGCTTCGGTAATTTTTTACCAAAACAAAGATGTTGACCAAAATTCAAACAGATGTTGACCAAAAGTCAATCAAATGTTGACCAATAGTTAAACAGATGTTGACCTTAAATGTGACAACTCGAAATCTAGAACCCTTCGTTGTAACTTGCTTGTATGTTATGTGATTAGTTGGCCGATTGAACTTAATGATAAACGTGAACCTTTTTACATGATATGTGCTTGTTATGTGTGCATTGTATATATTCATATGTATTATAAGTGAACCGAGAACCCGACACGAAACAACAAGGAACCCGACTCGAGACCATGAGGTCTCGAGTGAATAGTAATCGGTTTTGGGCCTTGGGCCGAGAACCTTTGGCCGGTTGGGCCTTTGGGCCGTGAACCCCACTCGAAACCCACTAAGGGTGCACACTCTTGGAACTTGACTATATATACCATACCTTAGTTAGTTTTTGCCATTTGTTGAACATTAGAACACACACACACTTCTATCTTCTCTCCCACTAGAACTCTAGCACACAAACACATCTCCAAGACTCTCGGATCCACTCGGTTGACACAAGAAACTCTCGGATTTGGACTTTGGATCGGCACACACACACACATCACCAACCGGTTAGTATTTTTATGGTTAATTTTTGTTGTGTTTGTGCTTGAATGGATGTATGCATAAGATGATGTCTATAGTTAGAGATTACATGATGTTCTTGATGTTTATGATGATTCTAATATGCACCATGTTGATAACCGGTTAACATATATTATATGGCAAGATGTGATATGTTGTGTCTAAATGAAGTTTGAACCACTTATGTTGATGAACATGAAATCGGGTTACATATGTCATGAAATCGGACTTGTATGAAAACCGGGTTATGTGTTATGCTTAGTGTTTTGATGCTTGTTCATAGTGTTGATTGAATAAGTGGTTAAAATGTTATGAACTTGATGAAGATGGGTTTGAATATTTGAAGAACACTTTGAATGATAGTTGAAGATTGAAAACCCTTGTGATTTTGATCCACATTTGACTAATAGCCTGATTAGGAAATATGTTAGTGAAATTCTATTGGTCATTTCCGGATTTGGGCCTGATTATATTGTACTATTTGGCTGATTACACCTGCATCAACACGTGAACGTGAAAATGACAGCTTACCGACTCGCAATCACCCGTTGCGACTCGCAACCACAGCGTGATGACTCGAGACCACGCGGTTGCGACTCGCAACCATATCAGGACAAGCCGAAACCACAGGTTACGAGTCCGGTTGCGACTCGAGACCTTAGCATGATGAACCGAGACTACGGTTGCGACACCGGTTGCGACTCGCAACCATCCATGATCAGCATACAGCATGACTCGAGACCATGCTTGCGAGTCCGGTTGCGACTCGAGACCACACTTTGGGCCTTAGTTAATGGGCCAGACTGATGGGCTTCTGTGTTAACTGCTTTTACGTGTTTGGGCCTAAGTAGTTGGGCTGAACCTGTGAACCGTATGTGCTACTGTTGACTGTTAACTGTTACTGCTAAACGTGCTTGCCAAACGTGTTGAACATTTGTGCACTACTTGGTTCGAATCTGATTATACGTGATATCCGTGTTAGGACGTTATTGACTACTTGCGACTTGATTGACTTTCTGTGATTAACTGCCGAGCAAACCAAGGTGAGTTCACACCCTTACAAAGCATGGGATTCCCTGGGTTGGGAACGGGGTTAAGGAACGTGGATTCCTCGTCTACCTTGGGTAGGACGTCAGTGGTTCAGGAATGTAATTCCTCGTCCGGATGGACGGATAAACGTACTAGACTAAAACTCTATCACGAAGTCCCTCCTTTTTGTATCGACTAATCGCCGGGCCAATGGCGAGCGGGTCATTAGTTAGATAGCGCTATTTAGGTCTGACAAGCCTCACACCGTGCCGCAGAGGACGGGCGTGAACTAATGGATCTGTGGCACGTCAATGATGATAGACATTGATGTTTTCAGGGCACATAAACATGACTACAGTCAGCAATCGATACGGTAACGAGTCTAGTATACACATGGGGTAGCCCCCACGGCTGGAGAGCCAGATGATACACATGGGGTAGCCCCCACGGCCGAAATGCCTGATAACTACATGGGGTAGCCCCCACGGCCGGAGTGCCGGAGTAACTGGGAATGAACTGGTCACGTTTTTAAAACTATGGGGTAACCCCCACGGCAGGATGCCAGATAAAGTAAACTGTTTTCGAAACAACTAAAACGAACGCCCACCCGTGAACTCACTCAACTAGTTGTTGACTCGTTACTACATGCTTTGCAGGACCATAGGTACTCAGCTGGAGCTTGCATGGAGGAGGATCGTTGTGGGACAGGGATTGCTACGAGACTATGTTAAACTTGAAACTTTTGGAACTTATGTTATAACTTTAAACTTATGCTTCCGCTTGCAACTTAAACTTATTTGTTTTTGAACACCAATCGTGATGGTTAAACTTTTATAACTACTTATATGCTTGTTCAGTATGATTGGTGGCTGGATCCTGGTCAGTCACGCCTCCAAGCGGTAGTACTCCGCAGGTGGGATTTTGGGGGGTGTGACAGATTGGTATCAGAGCCATTGGTTATAGTGAACTTGGTTTTAATAAAGGAGAAACGTTTTTGTTAAAACCAGACTATAACCGGTATAGCGCTCGACGGTCCACAACGACACTTCGCTCCTCATGCAAGGCTCGACGTTCTAGGTAATATGATGTATGTATATTGCCTACTTGTTAGTTGCGTAGTACACTGCTCATGGTATGCTTGATTAGTATAGCTACTACTGTTGAACACGTGCGTGCTTACTTTGTCCTACTATCGTGCTTTCGCGAACCTCTCTCACACGTGTTACTCTTGTTATGAAGAACCATGTCTGGACGCGTTAACATGACACAAGCCCAGTTGACGGCTTTGATCAACGAACGAGTTGCCGCAGCGCTCGCAGCTGCACACGCAGGAGGTCAGTATGCTCAGGCACCGGTGTGCACTTTTAAGACCTTTATGGACTGTCGACCCACGACTTTTAGCGGCACTGAAGGAGCAGTAGGTCTCCTACACTGGTTTGAGAAACTGGAGTCCGTGTTCGAAATGTGTGAATGCCCTGAAGCGCGCAGGGTAAAGTATGCTACTGGTACTCTCGAGGGTTTGGCTCTCACGTGGTGGAATGCTCAAGTGCAAATGTTGGGGTTGGTTGCTGCCAACGCCACCCCATGGGAAAACTTCAAGGAAATGATCAGGGAGGAATACTGCAGTCGTGACGACATTCACAAACTGGAAGATGAGTTCTACAATCTTAAGATGTCGGGGTCAGAAATTGAGGCATACACTAAGAGATCGCATGAGCTTGCTTTGTTGTGTCCTACTATGGTGGATCCTCCCTATAAGCGAATTGAACTCTATCTCAAGGGCTTGGTGCCAGAGATCCAAAGTCATGTGACTTCAGCGAGGTTGACTACTATCCAGCAGGTTGTACAGTTGGCTCACCGTCTCACTGACCAAGCGGTGGAGCAGAACAAGTTACCGAAGCGTATAGGTGCTGCAACTACTTCTGGTACTTCTAGTGGGGATAAACGGAAATGGGATGGAACTTCAAGCAGGGGTTCAACTTCAGTGCAAACTCAGTCTCAGCAGAGAAAGACGGACGATCACAAGAGCCCCAGTCAGCAGTCGTCTGGTGGTCAAAGTCATGGTGGATACAAGGGGAATCACCCCAAGTGCAATCGCTGCAGCCTACACCACAGTGGGCCATGCACCAGGGGCAACTGTCATCGATGCAACAAGCCTGGCCATGTTGCAAAGGATTGCAGGAGCGCATATCCTGCCAATCAGAATCGTCAGCAACCTCAGCAGAACCAGCGACAGCAGCAGGGTAACAACAAAGGGTGCTTTCAGTGTGGAGCTGAAGGCCACTTCAAGAAGGATTGTCCCCAACTGAATCAGAACAACAACAACAATCAGGGGAATGGTAACAATGGGAACAACAACAACAATGGTGCTAGGGGGCGTGTGTTCGTGATTGGTCAAGGTGAAGCAAGGAATGATCCCAACGTGGTGACGGGTAAGTTCCTTCTCGACGACTTTTATGTTACAGTCTTATTTGATTCGGGTGCCGATACTAGCTATGTGTCACTAGAAGTTAGTAAGATGCTTAAGCGTATTCCTACACCCCTGAGCGACAAGCACACCGTAGAGCTAGCTAATGGTAAAAGTTTGGAAGCCTCACACGTAGTCAAGGGTTGCCAGCTTACTCTCGCTAACCAGACCTTCTCTATTGATCTTATACCTATTGTCTTGGGTAGTTTCGACGTTGTCATTGGGATGGATTGGTTATCCCAACACCGAGCAGAGATTCTTTGTAACGAGAAGATCGTTCGTATTCCTGGTTTAGGTAGTGATCCTCTCATGATTCGTGGCGACAAGAGAAGTGCTGTTGAGAACATTATCTCTCTTCTTAAAGCCCAGAAATGCTTACGAAAGGGCCACACTGCGATTTTGGCTTTAGTTACTGATACCACAGAGAAGGAGAAGAAGCTAGAGGATTTTCCGGTTGTACGCGACTATCCTGAGGTATTCCCTGAGGAATTACCTGGTCTTCCGCCCCATCGCCAAGTCGAGTTTCAGATTGATTTAGCTCCTGGAGCCGCGCCTGTAGCCCGTGCACCTTATCGTTTAGCGCCATCAGAGTTGGAAGAACTCTCCACGCAACTACAAGAACTCTTGGATAAGGGTTTTATTCGTCCTAGCTCATCGCCTTGGGGAGCTCCAGTACTTTTTGTGAAAAAGAAGGATGGTACCTTCAGAATGTGTATCGACTATCGCGAACTCAACAAGGTGACTGTGAAGAATCGTTATCCTCTACCGCGTATTGACGACTTGTTCGACCAGTTGCAGGGGTCGAGCTACTATTCGAAGATCGATTTGAGATCGGGATATCACCAGCTGAGAGTTCGGGAAGAGGATGTCTCTAAGACGGCTTTTAGGACTCGATATGGGCACTATGAGTTTCTGGTCATGCCGTTTGGGCTGACGAACGCACCGGCAGTTTTTATGGATTTGATGAATCGGGTGTGCAAACCGTACCTGGATAAGTTTGTTATAGTCTTTATCGACGACATCCTGATCTATTCTAAGAGTAAAGAAGAGCACGAACAGCATCTACGACTTATTTTGGAACTCCTTCGGAAGGAACAGCTTTACGCAAAATTCTCGAAATGCGACTTCTGGCTTCGTGAAGTCCATTTCCTAGGGCATGTGGTGAACAAGGATGGGATTCACGTTGATCCATCCAAAGTGGACTCTATTAAGAACTGGCCTGCACCTCGTACACCAAAGGAAATTCGCCAATTTTTGGGATTGGCAGGTTACTACAGGAGATTCATTAAGGATTTTTCTAAGATCGCGCAGCCTCTCACCTTACTAACGCAGAAAGGCATTGTTTATCATTGGGGAAATGCACAAGAGTTAGCTTTTCAACATCTAAAGGATAGACTTTGTAGTGCACCTATCCTTTCACTGCCAGAGGGCACAGAAGATTTTGTGGTTTACTGTGATGCATCAATTCAAGGTCTTGGTTGTGTATTGATGCAACGAGATAAAGTCATAGCCTACGCCTCACGACAACTCAAAGTTCATGAGAAGAACTACACGACACATGATTTAGAGCTGGGAGCTGTTGTTTTCGCACTTAAACTATGGCGGCATTACCTGTACGGAACCAAGTGCGCCATCTACACCGACCACAGAAGTTTAGAACACATATTCAAGCAGAAGGAACTGAATATGCGGCAGCGACGATGGGTCGAGCTGCTGAATGACTACGAGTGCTCTATCAGGTATCACCCGGGCAAGGCCAACGTAGTGGCGGACGCCCTCAGTCGAAAGGACACTACGCCTAAGCGTGTAAGAGCTTTACAACTCACGATACATTCTAGTCTACCTTCGCAAATACGAGCTGCTCAGATAGAAGCACTGAAACCAGAAAACGTTAGAGCAGAAGCTCTACGCGGGTCAAGACAACGCTTAGAACGGAAGGAAGACGGTGTTTATTATGTAACAGGACGCATTTGGGTCCCGCACTATGGCGATTTACGGGAACTTGTGATGGATGAAGCGCACAAATCTCGCTACTCGGTACACCCTGGTTCGGACAGGATGTACCACGATATTAAAACTACGTATTGGTGGCCTAGCATGAAGGCCCACATAGCAACTTACGTCAGCAAGTGTTTGACTTGTGTGCGAGTCAAGACAGAATATCAGAAACCTTCAGGCCTACTTCAGCAACCAGAGATACCACAATGGAAATGGGAGCAAATTTCCATGGATTTCGTTACTGGCCTACCTAGATCCCAGCGCGGAAACGATACTATCTGGGTGATCGTGGATCGACTCACGAAATCCGCACATTTCTTGGCAATCAAGGAGACGGATAAGTTCTCCACTCTGGCGGAAATATACCTCAAGGAAGTTGTTTCGAGGCACGGGGTGCCCACTTCTATTATCTCTGATCGAGATGCACGTTTTACTTCGGAACTGTGGCAGGCAATGCACAAGTCTTTTGGCTCACGTCTTGATATGAGCACAGCGTATCACCCACAGACGGACGGGCAGTCCGAGCGAACTATTCAGACCTTAGAAGACATGCTTCGTGCTTGTGTAATCGACTTTGGCAACAGCTGGGAAAGGCATCTGCCACTCGTGGAATTTTCGTATAATAACAGCTACCACACCAGCATTAAAGCTGCTCCGTTTGAGGCATTGTACGGACGTAAATGCCGGTCACCCCTCTGTTGGGCAGAGGTGGGGGATAGTCAGATCACTGGTCCAGAACATGTGGTAGACACTACTGAGCGGATTGCTCAAATACGACAACGCATGGCGGCCGCTCGTGACCGTCAGAAGGCATACGCCGATAAGGGCAGGAAACCACTTGAGCTCCAGGTTGGGGAGCGGGTATTACTCAAAGTTTCACCCTGGAAGGGTGTGGTTCGTTTTGGTAAACGAGGGAAACTCAACCCACGGTACGTTGGACCTTTCGAAATTCTTGAGAAAATAGGCAAGGTGGCCTACAGACTGAAATTACCAGCAGAACTCGGTGCAGTTCACAACGTTTTCCATGTGTCGAATCTGAAGAAGTGTCTGTCAGATGAGACACACGTAGTTCCTCTGAAGGAACTTACGATCGACGAACAGTTGAAATTCGTCGAAGAACCTGTCGAGATCACGGACCGGGATGTTAAGGTCCTCAAGAGCACTAGAATACCTCTTGTTCGAGTTCGTTGGAACTCACGTCGCGGCCCAGAGTTTACCTGGGAGCGCGAAGATCGGATGAAACAAAAGTATCCCCAACTGTTTGAGAACAGTACAAACGCTACTGAGGCTGAAGCTACGGAATTTCGGGACGAAATTCCAGATCAACGGGGGGTGGATGTGACACCCCAGGAAAACCGGGAAAACCTTACAACTTGACTAGCTTCCTCAGTGAGTGCCATCAAATTTCGGGACGAAATTTCTTTCAACTTGGGGATGATGTGACAACTCGAAATCTAGAACCCTTCGTTGTAACTTGCTTGTATGTTATGTGATTAGTTGGCCGATTGAACTTAATGATAAACGTGAACCTTTTTACATGATATGTGCTTGTTATGTGTGCATTGTATATATTCATATGTATTATAAGTGAACCGAGAACCCGACACGAAACAACAAGGAACCCGACTCGAGACCATGAGGTCTCGAGTGAATAGTAATCGGTTTTGGGCCTTGGGCCGAGAACCTTTGGCCGGTTGGGCCTTTGGGCCGTGAACCCCACTCGAAACCCACTAAGGGTGCACACTCTTGGAACTTGACTATATATACCATACCTTAGTTAGTTTTTGCCATTTGTTGAACATTAGAACACACACACACTTCTATCTTCTCTCCCACTAGAACTCTAGCACACAAACACATCTCCAAGACTCTCGGATCCACTCGGTTGACACAAGAAACTCTCGGATTTGGACTTTGGATCGGCACACACACACACATCACCAACCGGTTAGTATTTTTATGGTTAATTTTTGTTGTGTTTGTGCTTGAATGGATGTATGCATAAGATGATGTCTATAGTTAGAGATTACATGATGTTCTTGATGTTTATGATGATTCTAATATGCACCATGTTGATAACCGGTTAACATATATTATATGGCAAGATGTGATATGTTGTGTCTAAATGAAGTTTGAACCACTTATGTTGATGAACATGAAATCGGGTTACATATGTCATGAAATCGGACTTGTATGAAAACCGGGTTATGTGTTATGCTTAGTGTTTTGATGCTTGTTCATAGTGTTGATTGAATAAGTGGTTAAAATGTTATGAACTTGATGAAGATGGGTTTGAATATTTGAAGAACACTTTGAATGATAGTTGAAGATTGAAAACCCTTGTGATTTTGATCCACATTTGACTAATAGCCTGATTAGGAAATATGTTAGTGAAATTCTATTGGTCATTTCCGGATTTGGGCCTGATTATATTGTACTATTTGGCTGATTACACCTGCATCAACACGTGAACGTGAAAATGACAGCTTACCGACTCGCAATCACCCGTTGCGACTCGCAACCACAGCGTGATGACTCGAGACCACGCGGTTGCGACTCGCAACCATATCAGGACAAGCCGAAACCACAGGTTACGAGTCCGGTTGCGACTCGAGACCTTAGCATGATGAACCGAGACTACGGTTGCGACACCGGTTGCGACTCGCAACCATCCATGATCAGCATACAGCATGACTCGAGACCATGCTTGCGAGTCCGGTTGCGACTCGAGACCACACTTTGGGCCTTAGTTAATGGGCCAGACTGATGGGCTTCTGTGTTAACTGCTTTTACGTGTTTGGGCCTAAGTAGTTGGGCTGAACCTGTGAACCGTATGTGCTACTGTTGACTGTTAACTGTTACTGCTAAACGTGCTTGCCAAACGTGTTGAACATTTGTGCACTACTTGGTTCGAATCTGATTATACGTGATATCCGTGTTAGGACGTTATTGACTACTTGCGACTTGATTGACTTTCTGTGATTAACTGCCGAGCAAACCAAGGTGAGTTCACACCCTTACAAAGCATGGGATTCCCTGGGTTGGGAACGGGGTTAAGGAACGTGGATTCCTCGTCTACCTTGGGTAGGACGTCAGTGGTTCAGGAATGTAATTCCTCGTCCGGATGGACGGATAAACGTACTAGACTAAAACTCTATCACGAAGTCCCTCCTTTTTGTATCGACTAATCGCCGGGCCAATGGCGAGCGGGTCATTAGTTAGATAGCGCTATTTAGGTCTGACAAGCCTCACACCGTGCCGCAGAGGACGGGCGTGAACTAATGGATCTGTGGCACGTCAATGATGATAGACATTGATGTTTTCAGGGCACATAAACATGACTACAGTCAGCAATCGATACGGTAACGAGTCTAGTATACACATGGGGTAGCCCCCACGGCTGGAGAGCCAGATGATACACATGGGGTAGCCCCCACGGCCGAAATGCCTGATAACTACATGGGGTAGCCCCCACGGCCGGAGTGCCGGAGTAACTGGGAATGAACTGGTCACGTTTTTAAAACTATGGGGTAACCCCCACGGCAGGATGCCAGATAAAGTAAACTGTTTTCGAAACAACTAAAACGAACGCCCACCCGTGAACTCACTCAACTAGTTGTTGACTCGTTACTACATGCTTTGCAGGACCATAGGTACTCAGCTGGAGCTTGCATGGAGGAGGATCGTTGTGGGACAGGGATTGCTACGAGACTATGTTAAACTTGAAACTTTTGGAACTTATGTTATAACTTTAAACTTATGCTTCCGCTTGCAACTTAAACTTATTTGTTTTTGAACACCAATCGTGATGGTTAAACTTTTATAACTACTTATATGCTTGTTCAGTATGATTGGTGGCTGGATCCTGGTCAGTCACGCCTCCAAGCGGTAGTACTCCGCAGGTGGGATTTTGGGGGGTGTGACATTAAACAGATGTTTGGTTTAAGGCCAAACATCTGTTTATGGCCAAACATCTGTTTAAGGTCAAACATTTGTTTAAGTCCAAATGTCTGATATAGAAGGCGAAACATCTGTTTGAGGCAAAACAATTGTTTAAGGCCAAACATCTGTTTATGGCCAAACATCTGTTTAAGGTCAAACAACTGTCTAAGTCCAAACCTCTGATATAAAAGGCCAAACATCTGTTAAAGGCCAAACATCAGTTTAAGCCTGAACACATGTTTAACTTAATAAGATCTACTGTCTTCTCACACTGTTTTTCTCTTCAAAACACTCTTCAACCTAACATGGTTTTCCATTAACTATTGACCAAAATTCAAACAGATGTTCAAACCAGTGTTTGTTATAGTACTACTACTTTACAAAATTACATAGAATTCAAGAAAACGAAACAATGACTTAAAGAACTATAATTTAACACATAATCTAATCAGGTAAAGCAATCTATTATCCGAAAATTCCCTGGTTTTTACAACATGAAACACAACATCATCATCTGTAATAATCAGACGATATTAAAAATTACATAATAATACTTATTCAGCTTAAAATGACAATGAAATTTAAAATCTAACAACAACACCAAGGAATTTACGAAGCTAACAACAAAAATTTAGTGCTTTTAGCTTAAAATTTAGTGCTTTTAGCTTTAAATTCCATCAATGTATATCTTTGACAATCGCCATGAACTCCACGGAAGTACTCAATGCATCAACATCAGGATTTATAGAAACCTGATCTCTCGTGAACAGACCAAGATGCAGTACATGAAAACACTTCTTCAGCTGTTGAAGAGTAGCCCTGTCCTCATATACTTAATCCTTAACTTTGTTCATAAAGAGCTGCTTTAAACCAAACTTTATGCTTCTTTTAATACAAAAAGGGCAGGAAAGACCATTGCTCTAGTAAGATAAAATCTTATCTTATAGCAGTAGCACATGCAACTTTTCACGATGTTGCAACAATTATACTGCAACATCGATATTGAAACGTTGATGTGTGATGGGAAGCTTCATTGAAACGACAATGTTGGAACAATGATACTGGAACGATAACATTTAAACATAATCAACAAACATTCGAACAAAGAAGTGTAATAGGAGATTAGCGGCTGAATCACGAGAAAGATGCATTTGAGAGAGAGAGAGAGACGCTCACATATATGAGCGAGGGAGATTTAAATGTGAAACCAGATAATTATATCTTATTTATAGTATTAGAATATATGGTTTGAATTTTGAATGTGAAACCAGAATATATGGTTTGAATTATATCTTATTGGGAACTGATGTTTGATTATAAAATGTTGAGGGCAGATGTTTATTGGGAACTAATGTTTATTGGGAACTGATGTTTATTGGGAATCGACAGTAATTTGGATTTTAAAGTGGGCCAGACCTTTGAAATTTTAATGTAGAGCAGTGGTTTGGATTTTAAAGTGATTTTAAATTAGGCTTTATGATGTAATAATGACATAAGAAAAGCCTTGTTGGACAGCTTCTCTTGCTGACACATCAGCTTTTCTTATGTCATTGGGATTTCTCCTTTTATAGAAAGTATAGATTTGGGTATTCATATGTCCAAAATAATTATAAGACAATTATATACGGTACCATCTCATCCATGAAGATCATATTAAGACGATATATTTCATTTTTATTTTCAGTCATCATCTTCATTTTTGAAAGGTAAGTAGTGTATATCCTTATATCCTATTTTATTAAAGTAATTATATATTAGAAATGATATGCAAAGTAGGAAAAAAAAAAAGAAAGAGAACATCAATTTTAAATTACCATTTTGCATATTTTGAATTTCAAAATTACTGATATTATAAGTAATTACTGCTCTGATTTGAAAGCAATTGTCACGATGACTTTTCTAATTTTTATTTTAACTTTAATTAAGAGATAATAACCGTCAGTTTGAAATTCACATTTTGCATATTTTAAATGTCCAAAGCTCAAGAAATTAGCATTAATTACTGATTTGATTTGCAACAAATAGTTATCAAGAATTTTTTTTATTTTTTAATTTAACTTTAAATTTTATCATGAAAACAGTGTTGGAGGAACTCTTATCTCATTGGAATGTAACGATTAGGTAAAATGGTAATTTCATTGTAAATCTAGTTTTTATTTGATAATTTCAATCTATCAGTAATTAACACCATCAATAATAAGAATGTGAGCAGTGGATGTTTTTTAGGAAAACCAATGATGGTCAATATCAGTGGATGTCAACAATAAAAATGTGAGCAGTGACTATTTTTTTAACTATCAGTGGATAGCCAACAGTTATTGAAACACTGATGTTTAGTCAGACGGTGGTTAACATGAAGATTGAAGAAACAGAGGCTGTCTTTCAGCAGTGGATAACATTTAACAATCAGATGTTAGAACCAAAACAATGGTTGTAGCAGACTTTTAAAGATTAATGAAAACTATCATTTTTAACTATTTTGAGGATGTTTGACCTTAAACAGAAATTTGACCTTCTATATCAGTTGTTTGGAATTAAACAAATATTTGACCTTAAACATCTGTTTGGACATAAACAGATGTTTGCGCTTAAACAAATGTTTGACCTTAAAAAGAAGTTGACCCATAAACATCTATTTGCAAAAAAAAAAAAACAATTTCAAGAATACTATACCCAAACAATCAAAATGAGGAGCTTAATAATCATCCAAGTGTACTTCATTTTTATTTAGTAGTATAAATATCAAACCACTGTTCAATTTATAGTACAGATCAGTTAGCATGCTGGGGAGAAGTGAAAAATACTATTACATATAAACATCTCAGTGATATGACATCTAACAATCTAACAGAGTATAAAACATTGATGTGATAAATACTATTACATATAAACACTGTTAACATAAACAAGGGTAGAATATCTGCTGTTTATGCTGAACCACTATTGTTGTTGGGCAGTGGTTCGTCTTTGAGTTTGTATAGGGTTTATCTCGAGAGATAAACTATAGCGAACCACTGCTACACTAAACACTGTTACATAAGAAAACACTGATACATAAATACTAAAGTTGAATCCGTTGTAGATGCTGAACCACTGCTGCTTCTGAGCAGTGGTTTTCCTTTCGTTGATCAGGCTTTAGGTGCATAAGTGCTTGTCTTTAACAGGGCTTTGTCTTCAACAGTGGATAGGCCTCATCAGTCTTTAAGTTAATCGGTCTTTATAGGTAGCAGTGGTTAATTATAACAGTCCTTAGCATGATCAGCTATTATAACCACTCCATAACCCTTTGAGAGGAAGCAAGTGTCCGTCTATTCAATTGAGAGGAGTCATTGCATTACATCCCTGTTGAAAAACAGAATCCATAAATTTAGGGAAAATGGATTTGAAAGATGATAACCCAACAGTGGAGGATCTCATTCTACAGCTCCGATAAATTTAGGGGTATTCTCAAATAATGGTTCCTACATGTTTGAAGAACGACAAAGACAGACAAATGTCCACAGTGCTGCTTCTTTGAACATTTGTTGGTCTTCAAACATCTAGGTAGCATTAGTTAAAAATAACCCTGAATTTATCAAAGCTGTAGAATGAGATCTTCAACTATTGGGTTATCATCTTTCAACCACATATTTCCTAAATTTATCAATTCTGTTTTCAGACCTCCCAAAGCCACCTAACCAG
This sequence comes from Helianthus annuus, assembly GCF_002127325.2. Lineage (NCBI taxonomy): Eukaryota > Viridiplantae > Streptophyta > Magnoliopsida > Asterales > Asteraceae > Helianthus > Helianthus annuus. Next base: position 105,861,086 of record NC_035435.2, on the reverse strand, counting down.
CTCCAAAGAGATCGACACAGCTTGAAGCATAACCTGCACTTGCTATAATTCCACCAGTTCAGTATTTAATCTCAATATACCAATTCAATACAAATAATAAATATTTGGTGTGCTACAACTGTAAATAACTCAGAAAACAGATTTGAAACCATAAATATGGATTATAGAGATATATGAATGAAACATGGGTGAATAACACAACAAAACAGATTGTGAAAAACAAAAACTACAAACATATAAAAATCAATCTACTGGTAATCACATGGTACACCAATGCAAGCATCTGAATAAACAATAACAAATCAAAGACAATTTACCGTTACTTACCGAAGCCATAACTGGTCACATTTATGTGCGGCTCTTAACTACATTCTGTAGAATCTGTACATCTAACAAATAATCAAAGAACAAAGAAACAAATAATCAGAGATGAGATACATAAGTGCTTGTCTCTAACAGGGATTTGTCTTCAACAGTGGATAGGCGTCATCAGTCTTTAAGTCCATCAGTCTTTATAAGGAGCAGTGGTTAGATATAACAGTCCTTAGCATGATCAGCTGTTATAACCACTCCATAACCCTTTGAGAGGAAGCAACGGTCGGTCTATTTAATTGAGAGGAATAATTTTCACACCCTGCTAGTAGCGGAAGCGTATTGTGTGTGACGTAAGAAAGGTAATCATTGCATCCAAATGAGTAAACACATAAACAACAACGATGCCATAGATATAATGATTTTAACAAAAGATCACAAGTTTTCCAACATAGTTTCAAGTTTACCAACGTTCACAACGTTAACCATGACATAGATTAAGTTATATTACACAACACAAAAGCTAGTTTTTGACATAAATCATAGTGAGGTTTTGTCCCCTATATACCCATACGAAGTTGGGATATAAAAGACAAACCCTCCAAAAGTGGCCATCGTTGTCATTGACTTTCCCGTTACCCGTAGTGTATCACCGGCTCAAGACGTGTTTCCTGAAATACATGTAATTTTAAAAAGTCAACAAAAGTTGAGCGAGTTCATGCAGTTATTGTTATCATATGAAATCTCATAAATGTTATCTTGTAATCATGGTATGTTCTGATTCATACATGGAGTCTGTTTAAGGATCTATCAGTGGGTAGCGAGCCCCTTGACAAAATGTACCATAAGTAAATAACCAAACCGAGAACACTTTATTATCATTTGCGATCACAAAAGCACTCCACGGTTAACAACTAGGAGTGGGGCGTGCCTCAAGCCCAATAGATCTACACCTTTTGCACCTTGGTCACTATGTGATTAATGGTTACTAATGTTATCATCCTACTTATGCACATTGATCATGTTATCTTCTACTCGTAACTAACATACCAATAGTTTAGCATGTATTTCCCCTCGATGTTTTTGAAAACTAAACATTGAAATCAGTGAAAGGAGGGACATGAACTCACAAGTTTGTGTTCCGTGTACTATGATATCGAAGTGAGCGTCCGTACGTATCAATAACCTACATGTGTACTAATCTCGTTAGACACTAGGTCTTTCGGACCTCGTACAAGTTGTTCATCTTGAATTCTTTATTATGTTCTCGTTTGTCTTCTTTGGAACAACTTTGTATTTTAGAGCGTTGATAGTTTACTCGCTCGATTGTTATTTACATACATGTATTCTATACGTATTGAATTATAGGTGAACGGGCTTCACCCTTCATATGTCTTCGTGCCGCGCACGTGTGTAATTGAGCCCTTGCTCATGCCATTGGGCCGAGCCCATGTCATCTATGTTATCGTATGTAAACCATGTTTTAATGTCATTGGGCCGAGCCCATGTCATCTATGTTATTGGGCCTAACCCATGTTTTATTGTTATTGGGCCGAGCCCATGTTATATTGTCATTGGGCCCTAGCCCATGTATTAAGGAATTTGGGCCTAGCCCATTACTAGCTTTGATAAGCCCAATTCTAATTTAATGAGTCCATTAACATGATCTTGCAATTTTTACCAAAATGTTACCAAGTAGTAAACTTTAAATAAGTTCAATTTTCCTATGAAAAATATTTGGTAATTTGTATAGTTTTCGACTTTCCGGATTCTTGTTATCGATCGTTTAGATATGTGCTCGTTTTAATGTCTAAAATATGTTATTTTAGACTCGACTTTGTAGTAACTTGTTCACGATGTCGATACGCCTAATCTGTTGTCTTCAAGTGTTATGCATTTCCATTTCGGCCATTTTATTTAATTGTCCGATTTACTAGCATTTCTTGGACCATGTAGGAACATGTATGTGTATTTATTTTGATCACCCTATAGGTATCTAGTACATACACATATAGCACATATTACATGCACTTGACAAGTTTCAAAAAAATATATAATTTTTTACCAAAAATATCTATACATATATGGTTACATTTTTAACCATTTATTTTTGTAAAAGAATAAGTTTAAGTCCATAAAACTTATTGAATATTTAAGACTTAAATATTCTCATTAGGGTTTCCAAATGAAGTTTATGACCACTAATCGCATTTAAGATTGTAAATCACCTTTTAATCCTCTCTTTAATCCCGATTAGATTTTTAGAAAATTCGCCATAGTTTCCCCTAAAACTATGACGTTTCCCACGTTATAAAAACGCGTTTAAACCATATTTAAACCCATAATCATAATCAATTTCCAAATCAAGTTTCATTATCCCAACTTTACATGCATGATATCATACATATTAACCCTCATTTCCATAAACTTTGTAAATATATTTTTAACAACTTGTTTATAACAAATAAGCTTCACATTATTTTTACTAGACTTTTAAAGACATCATTTTTTTGTCATATGTTCAAATCAAGTTTCCCACTTTAACCACTTTGATTTCTACACTTTTAAGATGATTATGGTGAAAATCATGGTACTTATTCTTTACAAAAATCATTCATATGTAATAAATCATTTCTAGGTTGTAGTAAAGTGCATGGATCATGAGGGTGATGATCTTGTTTAGATTTAAACATGAATGTGTTTAAATCATCATTTATAATTTTTTTTCATACAAGATCACACGCTTAAATAACTTTACTTTATCAAAACCAACATCATTATACTAACTAGCTATCACTCATACACAAAATCAACACATAATATTTCATATTTAGTGGATTTATTAAAGTGAGGTAGCTTTTTTTTGTTTGATTATTCTTTGTTTTCAAGATGATCAACTAGTACTTTCATAAACTACATATAATAAGGAGCTTAAAAATAGTAAAAGATTGGCTTACAAATTTGCACAAGATTAAATGAAGATTAAGAAGATAAGTAAGCTCCAAAGAAAACCCTAATGATCTTCCATCCTTGCTAGCTCCTTGAATGATCTTGTATTGGCCTATATAAGCTTGATTTTTGGGTAGTTTAATGTTGGAATAAAAGTGGTATGTGGTTGTATGGTGGATCCGTGAGTTTGAGGGGGTAAAAAGGAGGTTCTTTTGTGTTGGTAAATTCTATAGAAATGAAGGGTTGTGTGAATGATGACAACTTATAAAATTCCTACACTTTAGTCAACACATGCCTTACCCTATCCATCAACACCCATGTCTTTGATTTTCAAGAAGTATGGTGAGTATGGGAGGACCCACTTGGACGATTTTAGGCATGGTTAAACTAGATTATGTTTTTTTTTCTTTTTTTTAAACATGTGACATTTAATTAAAAATGAGATATTTTGGTAATTAGTTTAAGTATGTTAGTTAGGGTAGTAAGGGTAGTTCAAGGTTTTAAGTAAAGTCCAATTAGTTTATATGTTTAGTGGGTATAGATTTTGGATGGCAAGAATGCCACTAGTTTGCTCGTCGGTTCGATACCCGGTGATATATTGAAGGTGTAATATAGTACCGGGATTTATGGTTTTAATTTACCATCGATGTTATGGCATTTATTTAAGGTGTATACAACACCAAAATATGGTTAACTAGTTCGCCAGACTAGTGTAAGTTGTATTTTGATACCTTAAACGCTTTCCGTTTAGTCGTCGGCTAATTAACGTCACTTTGCGCCGCACCGACGAATCCTTGCCGCAAGTTGTTATTCCATCGTCAAGCGATGCACGAAGTGATTCCGAGTCCCAAAATGAGCTTAACTAGTTCACTAGAGTTGTTATTTGGTTGTTATAGTGGCGGAAATATCGCTTGCTAGTTCGTCGGTTCGCTAACGGAGTAGTTTAGTGCATAGCGATATAATATCGGAAGCTTATGATTTTAGACACCTCGTTATCATACTTATATTGTTTTCATATGCTTGATATCATTTCTCATAATCCCGGAGTTCCGGAAATGCTAAATTATGGTTTCGGGCGAGCTAAGATGTCATATTTTTGGTCGAAACGGACATTTTTGCAATTAGGGCGTTATACCGGAAAGTCTTGGTTCTTTGCAAGATCTGTTTTCGTATTAGTGTTTTCTTATAATAATGGACTCAATTATGTTATCCGTGTGTCGTCTTTTAGTGTTTCGTTCTATTTTGACGGTATTGCTGGCATGAATAGTGTAACCGTGAATAGTGCACGCAACACTTTCTACCAACACTTTTAGGACATTTTTTGCTTCGTTTCGCAATATGACGAAAACCAACATATGTTTTAGCTTTGTTTTCTTGTCCTAACACTGTTATCTAGTATACGACACAATTACGTAATTAAATTACGCTAAATGCATGAGACTTAGAAATATAAATAGTGATTATATTGTACGGAATTACCAGTTATTTGCCAGTTGTCACATTCTCCCCCTGTTAAAAAGAATTTTGTCCCGAAATTCAAGTTGAGTCATCCTTTGCAGGAGTCTTCTCGAACAGATGGGGATATTTAGCCTTAATCAGATCTTCACGTTCCCATGTGTACTCGGGTCCGTGACGTGAATTCCAGCGGACCTTGACTAGTTTGATACGACTTCTCCTTGTCTTGTGGATTTTCTTGTCCATAACCTCGAAGGGTTCTTCGGTAAACTGGAGTGTGTCATCTACATGAATTTCATCCGCTGGGATGATAACTGTCTCAACCGTCGGACTTTTCTTGAGATTCGACACATGAAATGTGTCATGTAGGTTACTGAGTTCTTCTGGCAGTTTCAACTTGTACGCGACGGTACCGATCTTTTCTAGAATCTCAAATGGCCCATTGTATCTCGGGTTTAGTTTTCCGCGTTTCCCAAATCTAGCTATGCCTTTCCAAGGCGAGACTTTTAGTAAGACTTTGTCTCCAACCTCGAAGGATAGTGGTTTACGTCTTTTGTCCGCGTAGCTCTTTTGTCTATCACGAGCCGCCTTGATTCGGTCTTGTATCTTTGCTATCTTGTCAGTAGTCTCTTGGACTAGTTCAGGGCCAGTGAGTTGTTTGTCACCGACTTCTGCCCAACACAGCGGTGATCGGCACTTCCGTCCGTATAGTGCTTCGTATGGGGCGGCTTTGATGCTTGTGTGATAACTGTTATTATACGAGAACTCTACCAGGGGTAAATGAGTATCCCAGTTCCCGCCCAAATCCATTACACAGGCGCGAAGCATGTCTTCCAATGTTTGGATGGTTCGTTCGCTTTGGCCATCGGTTTGTGGATGAAATGTTGTACTTAGATCCAAACGAGATCCAAACGATGCTTGAATTGATTGTCATTTCCTTGAAACAAAGCGACCATCTCGATCAGAGATTATTGAAACATGCACTCCATGACGTGCCACAATCTCGTTGAGGTAGATTTCGACTAACTTCGCGGTGCTGTCTTTTTCCCGAATTGGTAAGAAGTGAGCCGACTTGGTTAATCGATCAACGATAACCCATATCATGTCATGACCTTGAGAGGTTCGTGGGAGTCCTGTAATGAAGTCCATTGATATCTGTTCCCATTTCCAAACAGGAATCTCTGGTTGTTGTAATAACCCAGCTGGCTTTTGATAATCGGCCTTGACCTTTGCACGAGTTAGGCAATTCCCAACATAGGTCGCAATGTCTTTCTTGAGTTTAGGCCACCAGTAGTATTCTTTTAAATCCTGATACATCTTATCAGATCCTGGGTGTATCGAATATCTGGACTTGTGTGCTTCATCCAGCACTAAGTCTCGTAGGCCACCAAAATAGGGAATCCAGATCTTTCCCCTGAAATATAAAGTGTCATCTTTGTTTATTTCCATTTGTTTCCTTGCTCCTCGCAAGTATTCTACTCGTATATTTCCTGGCTTGAGGGCTTCCCGTTGTGCGTCGCGCACTCGAGTAGTGAAGTTTGTCTGGACTGTCAACTCTAAAGCTCATACTCGTAATGTTCTAACTCTTTCTTTCCGGCTCAAAGCATCCGCCACAACGTTTGCTTTTCTCGGATGGTACCTGATTTCGCAGTCATAGTCGTTCAACAATTCTACCCATCGCCGTTGGCGCATGTTTAATTCCTTTTGGTTGAATATGTGTTGAAGACTCTTATGATCGGTGAATATAGTACACTTAGTACCATAGAGATAGTGACGCCAAATCTTTAAAGCGAATACCACTGCGCCCAACTCTAGGTTGTGAGTGGTATAATTCTTTTCATGAACTTTCAACTGTCGTGACGTGTACGCGATGACTTTTTCGCGTTGCATTAATACACAATCCAAGCCCTGGTGCGATGCATCACAATACACCACAAAGTCATCGGTGCCGTCAGGGAGTGATAAGATTGGCGCTTGGCCTAGTTTATCTTTAAGTAGCTGAAAAGCCGTTTCTTGTTTTTCACCCCAATCAAACTTTCTATCCTTTTGACGGTTGAGCTTTAGAAAAATTCTCAATGAATCTACGATAGTATCCCGCTAAGCCTAGAAATTGTCTTACTTCCGTTGGGGTCTTTGGAGTGTTCCAGTTCTTTATGGCCTCTATCTTAGCTGGATCAACATGTATTCCGTTCTCGTTCACCACATGACCGAGAAATTGTACTTCACGAATCCAAAATTCGCATTTTGAGAACTTGGCATACAATTGTTCCTTTTTAAGCAACTCCAAAATAGTTCTCAAGTGTTGTTTGTGTTCCGCCTCTGTTCGTGAGTATATTAAAATGTAGGTGAATTGTTCCTTTTTAAGCAACTCCAAAATAGTTCTCAAGTGTTGTTCCTTTTTAAGCAACTCCAAAATGTCATCAATGAATACGATCACGAACTTGTCAAGATATGGCTTACATACTCGGTTCATTAAATCCATGAATACGGAGGGGGCGTTTGTTAAGCCGAAGGGCATAACAAGGAACTCGTAATGCCCATAGCGAGTCCTAAATGCTGTCTTAGTAATGCTTTCCTCTTGAATACTTAACTGACGATATCCGGATCTTAGATCAATCTTGGAATAAAGGCTGGAACCTTGTAATTGATCGAACAAGTCGTCGATCCTCGGTAAAGGATACCGATTCTTGATAGTTAGCTTGTCTAGTTCTCTATAATCGATGCACATCCAAAAGGTTCCATCCCTCTTTTGACAAATAGCACCGGAGTTCCCCAAGGCGAGAAACTCGGTCTAATGAATCCTTTGTCAAGCAATTCCTGAAGCTGAGTAAATAATTCTTGCATTTCTAAGGGCGCCAGTCTATATGGAGCTTTTGCCACCGGTGCAGCTCCTGGCACTAGATCGATACGGAATTCCACTTGTCGTTGTGGAGACAGTCTCGGCAAGTCTTCTGGAAAGACTTCAGGGTATCCCCTTACCACGGGTATGTCCTCCACCTTGCGCTCCTCGGCCTTCTTGTCAGCCACACGGGCAAGAAGGGCAATGCTTCCTTTTTCTCAGACACCTTCAAGCCTTCATGCAATTAATAATTTGTAGGGGCATGTCCTGTTTCTCCCTGTGAACTAACAAATGTTCTCTCGTCAGACAGGGGGACGTGAACGATCTTCTCGTGACATGTAATTTCGGCTCGATTGTCGAATAACTAGTCTATGTTAAAAACTACGTCATAACAACCCAATTGAATGTGTGAAAGGTCGATATTAAATTTTCATGCTCGAAGTTCGAGTGTACATCTGTTAATGTCTTCTCCTGACTCAACTAATTTATCGTTGGCCAATACTATGGAATGAGGGGACGTCTATCTTAATTGACTCTAAGCCAAGTATATTTTGAATTCTAGGGGGATGAAACTAATACCAACACAGGTATCAAACTAAATGGATGCAACTGGTCGGTTGATAGGAAACGTATCGATGACCCTTAATGACTTCACATGACTCCGCTAATTCCCCATTAGCTATCTTGATACAGCAAGACATGTCTAACCTACATGACTCTAATTCGTGTATATGCTTAATATCTAAAGATACTAAGTTAGGCTGACGTTGGTATCCAAGGGATTGATACATACTGGTTGTAGAGTAAAACGTACCCATGGCAACAATGGGATTTTGGGGATTATTTATAGTTCTACCCATACACTTACTTATTCACTTGCTTGATTCGTCATTAAACATACATGTTTGTAGTGATCTCTTTGCCACAGTTAAAACCTCCTCGTTCATTCTTGAATAGAACTAACTCATTAGTTTCCATTTTGTGCCCAGTTTCACCACATTGTTACTCTTGGCACTTTTGCAAGTGCCCTCATGGTGAGAGTTTCACTTTTCTCACTCAGAATTTTTGGCAAGTTATTAGCATAATTTTTTTTAGGATCGCGATCTGACCCGAACGAGTCGTTCAGAGGAGTTTTACTTCGTTTCAGGTGCGGAATAACAAGAAACGGAGGTAGAAATAGCTGATTCTTCACTATAACTGCTTATTGTATTGATTGGAACACAAATACATGCAGTTCTTCACACTGGCAGCACCTCGGTATGGAATTGTACAAAGTTACAAATGATTTCGCTCAAGGGCTATATATAGTTGTGACACCTGTGTCACCACGACCATCAAACAAATACCAAACCAATGAAATATTGTATTTCATACTTGGGATTTGTATAAATATGTGTATCGTTTGCACATATTGATTCTTGTTCGATTTCGGGCCTTAAATCGCTTTCTGGAAGGTTATACGTGATCTGATGCGTAAATATAACCAGTTTAATGCATCAAACACTCTGGAACAGTGAAATAGGCTTAACATACCTTAGATAACCTTTACATAACTTAGAAATAAGTTTTGGATGGTTTGGTATGCCGAAATCAAGTTTATTCGCTTACAGAGACTAAATTCGACAAACTGCGAAAGTATGTCAATTTGTACTGTAACAGACCTTCCGGAACTTGATCATAAGTTAAATATGCCCTAAATATCCTTTACATAGCTTAGAAATAGGCTTTGAGGTGTTTGGTGCGCAAAAATAAACTTTATGCTCATTCAGGGACTAAAAGCGTCAAAAAGTGCATAAGTTTGCATTTTCGCGCATATTTTACGTTCTGAATACTTCCGGACTTCCAAAAATTTATGTAAGCATTAAAATATTTTATTTTAGTGTTTGGCATGATAAAAATCCATTCGTCGCGCAATTTGTATCGTCTTTCATGCTTATGCGCATTCCGTCGTAATTAAGCGAATAACGCAACCGTACGACCAAACAAACCGACATCCGTGATATTTTTGAGCATGTTTTGAGTTCCCTATACTTTAACATCATTTTAGAGGCTTGAAATGAGGTTAACGGGGCTTAAACGTGCCAAAAATGGGCTAAAACACATGTTTCTGAAGTGCAGGGGCTAAACTGTCATTTCTGAATAGTTACCCATGCGGCCCGCGTGAGCCCATATACATATCTGAAGTGGGCCGCCTGAGGTGCCCAGTAACAGAAAACCATTTTTCAAAACAGCAGCTTGTATTCTTTGAACTTGGACATGTTTTTGATCAATCTAGGGACTGATTTTGATGGTTTTTAGTTACCCCTTGTATTGTAAAACAATGGGCACAAGTGGAGGGCCAAGATTGAAGCTCGATTATCGAGAAACGATCCTAACGGTTATGCCTTTCCTATAAATACCCAACCCCACTTCATTATTTTCCCACATTTGATCTGAGTTTTCTCTAAGTGGTTGTGTTTGTGCACTTCCTACCTGAGATTACTTGGAATCAAACCTTGCGGGGACCTTCTGTAAGTATTCTTTCGCGTTTTTCATTCGTTTTAGCGTTAAAGTCAAACTGTGTTTGACTTTCTGCATTAACCAGTTTATGGTCAATGTGAAGTTCGTTTGAACTTCATAACGTGAGCGTAATCACGATGGTTATAGTCCCTAGTGACTATACCCACTGATTACCACGTTATCTAGGCTCAGTGACGAGTCGTAGTTTCGTCCAAAATGCGTTTCCTCGCGTATTTTGTAACCAAACTACTCTAGGGTATCAAAACCGTTTGTTTTGATACCAAACCTGTTTTCTAACTTTACTAAACATGTTCTAGCATGTTTAGCTCGTCGCTTTTAGAATTGTGCTTGTTTAGGGTCGTAAAGGTAAGCGATCTAATCAATCGCTTATACTTTCGAACCCGACCCATTTGGTTGATCATTAGGATCCGACCAAACACTTTAGGTGACCATAGTTGTATAGGGAATAACCTTCCGAGGTTATACCTTATGGCCACGTCGTTTAAGTAGTTGTATGATAAGTAGTTCTTATGCCTTAGGTAAATTACCAAAATACCCTTTTTGCACCAAAATTCATTTTAAGCATATGTAACAAAATTTTTGACATCTAAACTGATTTAGCAACAATACTAGACATGATAAGGCATATAATACTTGTCATAGGACTAGTTAGGCTTTCCGAATGCGTTTTACGCAAACGACACGTTAAAGTGGCATAAGCTACCTAAACGGGTCGTAATGGGTCAAAAGCACTTAGGATAGGTTTCGTTTTAGTATGTAGGCTTTGTTAAACCATATTACATAAGTTCCCATACTTATTTGGTTTACGAACCCTCGTACCACCCGATCCTCCGATAGGTCCGTTTATTAATGTAGATACCTATATAGGTGCCGTTTAATCCCGTGATCTTCTAGCATTGCTTGGTGGTTATCCTACGACTTCTAAGCAATCTCAAGTGAGTACATAGACCCCTCTTTTACTGTTTTCCAAACATTTTGGGGTGAAACACATGTGCCTACTTGTTACTTTCATGATTTCATACTTTTATATCATATACTTGCTATGATTCACTAGTACACTATTAGTACATGATTTTATTATGTTTTTGCTATGTATGCCCATTGTGTGCATACTTAGTACATCGTTTTACATAACATTTCATGCTATGTATGTTCATCATACTTAGTACATTTTACATCACATGCTATGTATGTCCATTGTGTGCATACTTAGTACATCGTTTTACATAACATTTCATGCTATGTATGTTCATCATACTTAGTACATTTTACATCACATGCTATGTATGTCCATTGTGTATGTACTTAGTACATCGTTTTACAAGACATTTTATGCTTTGTATCATGCTATGTATGTCCATCCGTCGCATACTTAGTACATTGTTTGTGCATTCTTATCTATGGTTTGGTTATTACATATTTCACTTGTCATACATGACATTTTGTTTACACATTACTTGATTGACATTTGACAACGGTTTAGACATGGGTAATTTACATTGGTGGTTTATGTGGGTAAGTGATTTAAGTAGCGAGATGTGTGTAATATGATACAAGCATGGTGGATACACCGCTGGTACTTCCTATATATAAGTGCTTGTATTATATTACATGTCGTAGCGTTATTTAAATCATTCATTTGGACTTATACATTTTTACACAAATAACATATTTTTCACAAGACATTGTTTTACAAAACAGTTTGTTTTATACGAACTCATTTTTACTTGGTTATTCATTTAACCTTACATCATTCTTTTTAACTATACATATCTATCATCGATTTTCAAACATTTTATAAAAGCAAACACTTAAACTGGATTCATGACAAGTTTTTGTTAAACATTTTCTCAAACCTAGGTCATGAATCCTATTTTTCACAAAACCTATGTACTAGCCGGCATTTTTATGCTGACGTATTTTCACATGTGTTTCAGGTACAATAATTGATGATATTTGATGATGATATTGATGCATGCTCACATAGGATTGGACGAGGCCTTAGTGACATTAAAAGATGCAAGACTAGTTAATTTTGATTATGTTACTTTATTGTTAAGACATTGTAACCCTTTTAATTCAATAAAACGAAATTTGTTTAATCCATGGTTGTGAAACAATGATTCTGTTACAACACTCCCTGACGTTTCCGCCACGTTTTGTTGTTTTACGTGGTCGGGGTGTGACAATAGTGTTGGTGATTTCGCTCATATGTACATGTACATATAAGCGAAACCCCTACATGTCCAAATAAGCGAAAACCCCTGCTAAAGTCCCTATGAGCGAAATCAGCTCACTAAACACAATACACTTCCTATTTTCTCGTAAATCGTGCCCTAATCTATACAATTTAATGTATGACTCGATACAAGACAAAGTCGACAGATGTAGTGCACCAACAGACTCCCCCTCAGATGTTGAAGAGTCGACTATCGAGTCACGACAATGCTGTGTCTTCACTCCTTCAGTCTTGATCAGTCTCTGGGCTTTTCTCTCTCTCTATCTTTATCAACAGATTTCTCTTTAACCATATCTGCTTGAACATCTTCAGACTCCCCCTTTCGATTTGCTGGCATTTCTTTGTTCTTCAGCAACATCTGATTCAGGATCTTTGTCTGGCTTTCACAGGTTCAAACTTGTTGCCTGGCTGTAGCTTTGTCCACAGAATCTGGAACCTGACTCAATCTCTATTCACAGCAATTAATTTCCAGGATCGAATGTCACGGCCCCCGACCCTATCCTGGACGGAATCGGGCGCCGCGAGCAGCCCAGTGGTACCGGTGATTATTTTGAAAAACATTGCAGCGGAAAATTTCATCAGGACCATGAGTTAGGAAAAATATCAGAGTTTGAAAACACCGGATTTTTTTTTTATTAAATAGATGGGATAAATCCATGTTTTACAAAGGTAGCTTTAATAAAAATGATATTTCTTAATTTGATTTAATTAATAAAATAGGCCACTTCTTGATGCCTTCAGTGTCTGATCCAATTCTTACTCCAATATACTGTAATTACTTGAAATGCGTTTTAAAAAGGTTTTGTCAGCGGGAAATACTGAGTGAGTTCATTCAGGTTTTATAAAATGACTCATAGTTATAAATTACAGCATAAGAGCGATTACAATGGCAGTATCTTATTTTTATCTGGCACTGTGTCACAATGGTGACGATGGTCATACCACTATTAGGTCATTGAACCCAGATAGTGAGCGATTATAATGGTTCATGTGTCACAATGGTGACGATGGTCATACCACTATTAGGTCAATGAACCCAAATAGTGATGATTATCCCTAGTAGGTCAATGAACCCAACTGGGAGCAAATTAGTAACATGCACAATACCCCACTAGCCAGTGATGCAAGATATCCACGACTGAGTCCCTGTAATTATAACCTTGGAGTATTGTAAACAGTTGATAAAAAGAGAATGACTCACATTATAAGCATGCAGATTCATACGGGCAAATTTTAGTCTACAGATAAGCCTTGATATATTGCAGATTTATAAAGACAAGGCTTAGCCTATTGATTAGCCTTGTAACCTAGTGCACACGAACTAGGTAAGTAACTAATACAGCTTTTACGATAACTCACGAGATTAAAACCCTCACAACGAATGACAAAGTGTAATCACTTAAACATCCATCGGATTCACAACGAATGACAGAGTCTACCCCGAGTTTGGGCGGCACTCAAACATCCTGTCGGAATCACGATTAATGACAAAGGATAACACTTAAACATCCTGTTGGATAGTTTCAGTCGATCGGATATTGAATCGTAGCAGCGATCGAGTTAATACCCAGTATCGTAGCAGCACCCCGATATCTTAAATCTAAATTTTGAGTGATAAGAATTCACTTTTGTGAATTCATTTTGACACAGATGAACAGCTTGTGAACCAAGCTATTTATAGCCGAAATTTGACCCCCTCGCGTGACGCGAGGGGTCCCCTAGGGGGCGCCGCGTGACGTGACGGCCTACTTATTTCGTATGGTTGTCGCGTGTGTTTGGTGTTCAGTTGAGTCGACAGAGTTTATTTTTTTAGTAATATATGTGGATAATCATCGAGTAGGGAATATCCCCCTTGGGTTTTAGGGGCCCTGATCCTGATTCTGAGTATTCTGAAAATTTTAGGAGTTGTGCAGAATTACTTGGGTGTCTTAACTAGGGTTTCCTTTTGAGTAAATAAAATAATAGGTATGACTTTTGATGAGAGTTGTTTTTAAAATAGAATAATAAATGATAGTTTTGGGTAACTCACAAAAAGAAAATAAAATAGTGAGAAAAGAGAATGGACGCACTGTGTAACTTTAGGGTTTAACTAGAAAATCTCCTGATATAAATTTTGGGTGTAACTTTTGGGCTATTAAAAATATATAATACACTCGTGGTAAGTATAGTACCCCTAATTCAACCTTGTCCCGATGTTCCGAGATCGAATCCCAGCAACTTAGTCAGGCAGAGCCCTTACATATGTTATGAGGCTCAGATCAATCGGAAAGGGTAGCGGTGATCGGGAGTTACAATACTTAAAACAGAGCATGGCATTATTATTATTATTATTATGGTGTAAATACTAAATATATATATAGAAAGAGAGACTGGGCGAAATTTTGAAGGAGAGGACAACTTTAAAAGCATACACTAGCATCCTATTTATACTGTATGTTTCAAACTTAAGCTTGAAGGTTACACTAAAAGAAAGGTTCCATTTAACCTATTTGCTTTCCACGTATTCCATGCAGTACACAGCACACCATCACACGTGCACCATTTCTCTTTTCAATTAAATGTAGTTTTAAATTCTTTTATTATTATTTTATTATTATACGTAGATCTTTGTTTATTATTATTATTATTTTATTTATATATTATGTTTTATAAAATAATAAATATGTCATTAGAACCAGAATATTTTTGTCTACATTTGGGTCTAAGTTTTATTAAGAACAGAGTAGGTTCAAAATACAATATATTTTTATAATTTAATCTTTGTATGGTTCCTAGGCCTGTCTAGGTATTTCATATTTTTAACGGTCAGCTTACCCGTAATCCATCTGTCTAATAATATAAGTTTTTATATACTTTTATTAGAAAGGTCAACCATATACAAGCCAATTAATTAATATTTCAACCAACTATATATAAAATAGTGCTTAAAACTGTTTGGGTTGAATATTTATATTAAAAATAAACTAGTTACTAGTTACTAGTTGTTAATAAATTTAATCAAACCTAAAATTTTTATATGATAAAAATAGGAATGTTACATCCTCCCCACCTTGTTTTAAATCTCGTCCTCGAGATTCGGATTACGATATTTCTTTTAGACTTATGTCATATTTTAATAAAAATAATATTAAGATAGATGAAAAATATTAAATTTTGTGAATACGAGTTCTACTATAAGTAGGATTTAATGGTTCAACTGAATTAGTTCAAGAAATCGATGACAAATGAATAAGATGGAATGGTATAATTTCCAAAGTGACTAGGTTCAAGCCAAAAGATATATGATTAAAAGATATTGAAATATGAATGTGAAGGACTTTTTAGAATCAATAAAATTTTTGTCAAAAGAAAGCTTACTTTGATTAGCAACTGAGGAAGACTTAGAAATTGACAGGTGCCAATTGAAATGAAAGCATGAAAAATGATTTGAAGTATGAAAAATCAATGTGCTGAGATGAGTGAATTTGCAAAGATACACAAGAAGACAAAAAAGTTAGTGTGTTATTGTTTAGAGTTCTAAGTTGTTTTGGCATGACTAATCATTATAGTATATTTGTAAAGCAAATGTAATACATATTATTTGTTACGCATTTTTACTATATGTAAATGGTCACCACTTTGAAATAAATATTATTTTAGTATTTTACTATACAATGTAAAATAACTTATATTTACTATGTAATATATATTACAAAACACCGCAATGAAGTTATTATATTACAAAATATTTTAGTATTACTATTTTGTAATATATATCATTATTATTTATAATGTTAAATGAAAGTTGTAAATAAAAGGGGTAAAAATATTTATTGTACAAAAGTGTTTGTAAAATATTTTGTAAATATATACACTTAATGGGTTTATTCTATGTGATTACTTATTTTCATTTTGAAACTATATAACATTATGAAATGTATTTAAAAATGTTGTAAATAAGTGAAAACGGGGACTATTTTTTTTTATATTACAATGTTCTCCTAACCCAACGTAGTTGATGACTACTATATTATTCTTATATGGTTATTTTTCTTGCCAGAGTGTTTGGTACATAGTTAGCACAAAACATGTGATACACAATTTTATATAATTTTATTCGTCCCTCTAATTTTTGTTGTTGTTTTATGAAATATGTTTTCTCTTTACAGTACAAGGTATATTTATAATTAAAATTTACTAAATAGGTATGATGACTTAATTTAAATAGTTATTATCATGGTTGGATATTGGTTAGTGCTGCCTTGTTTAAGCATAGGTGGCCAGTCCATGCCTAACTAAGGCTAGGCTACCCAATACCTGCCCCTGACAATAACCCTAGTATTTAAAAATAATACTAACACTTCTGTTATTTATTACTAAAAAATTAAAATTATTAATAATAAATAACTTAAATATATACTTAAATGAGAGTATATCTCAATAAATTTTATATATATATATAATATAAATTCTTTACCTCAATGGTTTAACAAAATTCATTAACTTGATAAAGAGTCACTGTTTTACAATAATGCGATTCATAGTGCAAAAAGCGAAATGATATTTGAGTTTTGATAAATCGGAATGAAGCCCTCCAGTGGTCTTCATAAAGCAAGCGAATCATATGCGCAACAAACAGAGTATGTGTAACGTGTGGATTTACCAAGGAATGAAATAGATCAATATTCGCTACTATGAAAGAAATCCTCATGATATGATGACTATTAGAGGAAGTAGAGATGCGAAAGTCAACTTATTATATGCAGAAGTCAGAATTTCAACGAAAAGAAATATAAAAACTTTATCTGGAATTTCGTGTGATAACTGTTGTTTAAGTGACATTACCAGGGAATGTTGAATAAAATAAAATAGGGAATTTGCAAAGGTATATGACTCCTTTTGCAGTGATAATAATTATGACTCTAATTAGACTGTGCACCGACAATGAAATCTTATTACAATGTACCTCAGCGAGATTTATGTCGGTTGTAGGATCATATGGCAAAGTGCTTCTTTTTTATTAGTAGTTTTTCTATTGACGGAATTAGCATTGGTGTCATTGTGCCTAATTTATATTTTTCAAAGGTCTTGCCTTGGAAGTCGTATGTGATATACTTTGACCTTTGTGGACGTATAATTTAAGTTTCATGTGTTTTCTTGTGTATTAGCACAACTTTATATGCTTCTTACTTGCGTTAATAGTTTATGGTAATGTATTGGAAATTCTTATACTTTCGATGATATCCCAACTTTAAAGGGTTTTCATTGTACGAGTTACGAGGTAAATGATCAAACAAAATAATGTTTGATACTGGAAAAGAGATTCCTGATAAAGAAATCTAGACACAGATGCTTGTGCTTTATTTCAAATTGTCAATCCTTATGGTTTTTGGATTTCCTTATAGATATACCTATCTATATAATCACATATTTCATTTGCTGAAATAAACATACCATTTATCAGGTCAATGTATTTAACAGATTCATATTTCCAAAAACAAATCAGATATCAAATTATGATATTAGTTAGGGAAATTTGTCACTTGTTTGGCATACTATGTACCCCGTCTTGTCCGGTTCGCGCCGGAGATGTAATCTCAGTATATCCGGACAAGCTGGAGAGTCTGCTACTCTATACCCAGTTTTGCCGGAGAAAATTTTCTATTTCCCATAAATAGTATCTTTTCAATGATTTTAAAAGTGCCTCTTTTATTAGGGCTTTTATCCAGAATCAAGGAAATTTCTATTTCCATACATATCTTTATTCTGGATTAAGTAATATCAATAAACAAGAATAAATAGCAATTAAGTGCTATTGCCTGCTAATCGTCGTTCTTATGGCATACCAATATCCATTACATTATACTTATATAAGAAATTTTATCTTGAAGTTTATATTAAGGCAAAATTCTTAAGTTCAAGTCTAAATATCATCCTGAGTGCTACCAGATAATGTTAAGTTTCTAATTTTCCGTTTAAACTTAGGTATTATTATAACACCAAATCGCTTTAAACAAGTGGCTTAGCTTATACTAAGGCATCTTTTCTTATGTTCAAGTCTAAATGCTATCAGATGTGCTACCAGTTAATAGCAATCTCCTAACTCTTTTATTTAAGCTTAAGTATTATTATCACAACACTTACAGGCTTAAAGCAGTGGCTTAGCTCTGATACCACCTTTTACAGTTACGGCCCCCGACCCTATCCTGGACGGAATCGGGCACCGCGAGCAGCCCAGTGGTACCGGTGATTATTTTGAAAAACATTGCAGCGGAAAATTTCATCAGGACCTTGAGTTAGGAAAAATATCAGAGTTTTAAAACACCGGATTTTTTTTTTTATTAAATAGATGGGATAAACCCATGTTTTACAAAGGTAGCTTTAATAAAAATGATATTTCGTAATTTGATTTAATTAATAAAATAAGCCACTTCTTGATGCCTTCAGTGCCTGATCCAATTCTTACTCCAATATACTGTAATTACCTTAAACGCGTTTTAAAAAGGTTTTGTCAGCGGGAAATACTGAGTGAGTTCATTCAGGTTTTATAAAATGACTCATAGTTATAAATTACAGCATAAGAGCGATTACAATGGCAGTATCTTATTTTTATCTGGCACTGTGTCACAATGGTGACAGCTCACAATGGTGACGATGGTCATACCACTATTAGGTCAATGAACCCAGATAGTGAGCGATTATAATGGTTCATGTGTCACAATGGTGACAGGTCACAATGGTGACGATGGTCATACCACTATTAGGTCAATGAACCCCAATAGTGATGATTATCCCTAGTAGGTCAATGAACCCAACTGGGAGCAAATTAGTAACATGCACAATACCCCACTAGCCAGTGATGCAAGATATCCACGACTTAGTCCCTGTAATTATAACCTTGGAGTATTGTAAACAGTTGATAAAAAGAGAATGACTCACATTATAAGCATGCAGATTCATACGGGCAAAGTTTAGTCTACAGATAAGCCTTGATATATTGCAGATTTATACAGACAGGGCTTAGCCTATTGATTAGCCTTGTAACCTAGTGCACACGAACTAGGTAAGTAACTAATACAGCTTTTACGATAACTCACGAGATTAAAACCCTCACAACGTATGACAAAGTGTAATCACTTAAACATCCATCGGATTCACAACGAATGACAGAGTCTACCCCGAGTTTGGGCGGCACTCAAACATCCTGTCGGAATCACGATTAATGATAAAGGATAACACTTAAACATCCTGTTGGATAGTTTCAGTCGATCGGATATTGAATCGTAGCAGCGATCGAGTTAATACCCGGTATCGTAGCAGCACCCCGATATCTTAAATCTAAATTTTGAGTGATAAGAATTCACTTTTGTGAATTCATTTTGACACAGATGAACAACTTGTGAACCAAGCTATTTATAGCCGAAATTTGACCCCCTCGCGTGACGCGAGGGGTCCCCTGGGGGGCGCCGCGTGACGCGACGGCCTACTTTTTTCGTATGGTTGCCGCGTGTGTTTGGTGTTCAGTTGAGTCGACAGAATTTATTTTTTTAGTAATATATGTGGATAATCATCGAGTAGGGAATATCCCCATTGGGTTTTAGGGGCCCTGATCCTGATTCTGAGTATTCTGAAAATTTTAGGAGTTGTGCAGAATTACTTGGGTGTCTTAACTAGGGTTTCCTTTTGAGTAAATAAAATAATAGGTATGACTTTTGATGAGAGTTGCTTTTAAAATAGAATAATAAATGATAGTTTTGGGTAACTCACAAAAAGGAAATAAAATAGTGAGAAAAGAGAATGGACCCACTGTGTAACTTTAGGGTTTAACTAGAAAATCTCCTGATATAAATTTTGGGTGTAACTTTTGGGCTATTAAAAATATATAATGCACTCGTGGTAAGTATAGTACCCCTAATTCAACCTTGTCCCGATGTTCCGAGATCGAATCCCAACAACTTAGTCGGGCAGAGCCCTTACATATGTTATGAGGCTCAGATCAATCGGAAAGGGTAGCGGTGATCGGGAGTTACAATACTTAAAACAGAGCATGGCATTATTATTATTATTATGGTGTAAATACTAAATATATATATAGAAAGAGAGACTGGGCGAAATTTTGAAGGAGAGGACAACTTTAAAAGCATATACTAGCATCCTATTTATACTGTATGTTTGAAAGTTAAGCTTGAAGGTTACACTAAAAGAAAGGTTCCATTTAACCTATTTGCTTTCCACGTATTCCATGCAGTACACAGCACACCATCACACGTGCACCATTTCTCTTTTCAATTAAATGTAGTTTTAAATTCTTTTATTATTATTTTATTATTATACGTAGATCTTTGTTTTTTATTATTATTTATTTTATTTATATATTATAATTAATTCAATTGCTTCACTTATTTGGCGCGTATAACTTCTAAAATATGATGTTTTATAAAATAATAAATATGTCATTAGAACCAGAATATTTTTTGTCTACATTTTGGTCTAAGTTTTATTAAGAACAGAGTAGGTTCAAAATACAATATATTTTTATAATTTAATCTTTGTATGGTTCCTAGGCCTGTCTAGGTATTTTATATTTTTAACGGTCAGCTTACCCGTAATCCATCTGTCTAATAATATAAGTTTTTATATACTTTTATTAGAAAGGTCAACCATATACAAGCCAATTAATTAATATTTCAACCAACTATATATAAAATAGTGTTTAAAACTATTTGGGTTGAATATTTATATTAAAAATAAACTAGTTACTAGTTACTAGTGGTTAATAAATTTAATCAAACCTAAAATTTTTATATGATAAAAATAGGAATGTTACATCGAAACTTGGCTTTCTTCAATCAGAGTCCTTAGGTATTGTAACCTGGCTCTTTATCTTTAGGTCCAAGATCGAAACCTGGCTATACCTGCACATTCTTATCCCAGAAGTAAGATTTTAACAATTTAAGTATAAACATATGTACCAACACTCTGAAATAATCAGACGACACCCTCTCATAAACGTATGCACCAACAATCACTCTCCCTCAGATCACAAACACATGATGAACCACTTGTTGATTTTAAAAACATATTTTAACAGTTAAGACACACTCCCCCTCACAACAATGTCATCATGTTTAGCACTTGAAATTTTGAAAATCAGCTTTCCGACATCAGTTGTCGAAAATCTTTTTGACTTTTTCAAAAGTTTATGCTAAAACACACACAAAATCTTTTTGAATTTTCTGAAAGAAAGTAAATGACACCACTTGTAAAGACAAAGACTGACACCAAATGTAGAAACAACAAGATGCAGAAATGAAAATATTTACAAACAATATTTTTGAGAGTTCGTGTAAGAGGATCACATCAGCTTATGAGACATGTCACCAACACCGTTAAGCTGCATTACATTTTAAGTTCTAAACAATTCATCTAGATTGTCAGTATATTGATCCACTTAAATTTTCACACAAAGTTCAATTGATCCGAGATACGATGTTAATGATTTAAGCTCTTGAACTTATTCGTGTGTCCTACTTCTTGAATATACTCCCGTATCCAGATCCCAATATTTAGTCTTACAGGTGAGTATACCACAGATGATATCTGTATAGGGGTTAGATGCGAGGGCCGTGAGAGCTCAGGTCGATACTTCCGTATACGCAAAGAGATGACGGCTTCGACTTTTCGGTGTGTCCCCTTTAGAGGATCTTTTGATTACAACAGCAGCGACTATCAATTTTATTGTTTGATCAGCTTGCTGAGGGCGATGCTATGTTTCAAGCATATGCAGAAAGCATTATCCGGGGACTAGGTCAGTACTTCCATACAGCAGAAGTCCCGGGATAATACCCCAGATATCCCTGAGCATAAAGACCTAGTATCTCAGAATAAGGGACCTTTCAAACAAGATTTCAGGGGTTACCTATATATCCAAGATGTTGTTAACCCACAGAATAAGCAAGTTTGATTTTTAGGTTTATATCTCGTCACAATTTACTAAGTGTGTAAAAACCTACTGACACATCTGCAATGAGATTGTTTATCACAATTTTACATTTCAAGTCTTTAGCATGTTGTGACAGCCATCTCCTCTATTCACAACAAAACGCATTTTTGATTTTTCAATGTTTTTGGCTTTATCAAATTTTCTAATGTTTTTGGATTTTCTGAAAATTTTCTACTACCCCTAAAATGCAAACACATTAACGAAAAATTTGAAAACAAACTAAGCTCTTGACCCACTTGAAGCAAAATTCAAAACAAACTATACAAAAACTTGACAACTGACATCGAATCACATCAATTCGCCATTCACTAGCGCATAAACAATCAGAACTCCCCCTTTCACAAACCATTTTCTCATTTAGATCTCAAAACACTTAAGTTTGTTTTAATTAAAATAATTTTTCCGGAAAATGAGTTTGTTTTTACCACTTGTAAGTTTACCACTTGTTAAGTACGGGGATATGGTTCATCATCTTGTCAGTTTTTTATCATGTGTAGTAAATCAAGTACAAATTAATGTCCCTGATTTACTGTTTTGCACTCAAGTAACTTATGTACCACTTGTAAAGAATAAGCACATGTAGAATCACAAACAATACCACTTGTAGGTATATCTGAACAATTACCCACTGTAGGAATGTTACGTCTACATTTACCAAACAGGATGCCGAGTCCTGCTTCGCACTTACCAACTTGGAAGCTCCGGCGTAGTCCTTTCACCTGTAAAATTCAAACATTTTTCAAATTCATTCAACTTCATAAAACATGAATGATGCCGATTCCTGATCCACGATATAAACTTGGGATCTCCGGCATAGTCCTAAGACTATTATGGGAAACAGCCTTCCATCCAAGTCTTTTCAGACTTGATGGTTTTCAATTCTTGTGCAGTGGGGTTGTATGTTGCCTTTTTAGTTGCATAAAAATCTTTAACCCCTTTTGCTTTCCCGTTCAACATTTTCCCAAAAATTTTCTTTACATTCCCATTGAATGTTTTCTCGACATCAAACTTAGTTTTCTCTGTATAAAACCGATTCGAGATATCAACCTTGCCAACTTTCTTTTTAACTTCTTCAAATTTCAGTGATGGAAAATCATCATCATTTACTAAAATTTTTACCTCACCTTGTGGCTCTTCTGGCTTTGTGGAACCGGATTCATCGCCGACTTTTTCACTAACCTTTTTAACAACCCACACTTGGTTGTTCTCAACTTTCTGTTTGTAAACATTTTTAGAACATTCACCAACTTCAGGAATAGAATTTTCAAAAACTTTGAAGTTTTTAGTTGGTGATTCAACATCAACAACTTTTTGTTTCAATTTCTCAGAAACTGCCTGTTTTTTCTTGATATTCTTTGGGCAATTCCATGCAATGTGACCAACTTCATTGCATTTGAAACATGTTCGAGTCTCTTTGGGATGAAACATTCCCGTTCCATTCCTTCTCTTTTCAGCAAGAAACTCCTGATTTGTCTGTCTCCAGAACGGTTTCTTCTGTCCATCTTCAGAACTTCCACCTGAAACAAATTCTGTTTTTGTTTTAGAATTTTTCTCATTTTTATAATTTTCTGGTGCAATATAACCAAGACCTTTCTTTTTGAGTTTACCATTTTGGTTTGATTTCTTTTGAAAACCAGAACCAGAATTGAAACTTTTTTTCTTGTTTAAACGTTGTTGGACTCTTGAAGTGTATTTTTTAGGTTTTCCAGTAAGATTTAAATCTTTTATTTCAGAAATATTAATTTCTGTCATTTTGAAAACCTTTTTGATCGATTCAAAATGAACACTTCTTATTGGAAACTTTTTGTCAGAGTATAATTTGTCAGAATCATTTAAAGTGTATGCGACTTCAACTGCTTCATCATCCAAATTTGCTTTTGATAAAAAAAGTTCTTTACTGTAAGACCGTTTAACCGACGACTTTTGACTGTTGACTGACGAATTTAACCCTCCAGACTCAGACTTTGACTCAGACTCCTCATCAGTATCCAACACCTGATCGACCACCTTTTTGATTAACTCAGACTCATGATTAGTGTCAGACGAGGTAAACGTGACGTCAATGTTTTCTGGTAATTCATCAGTTGTGTCGGTTTTTAGCTTTATATTGACTGCTTTTGCAAGTTGCTCCTCGTTTGGTTTTCTAGGAGAATATCCTTCCCAAATCGGAGGCGGACACTTGTTATAGCTAACAGTCGGTTTCTTACCAGTATCCTTTTTCTTCTTTGGCTTCTCATCTTGAAAAGCTTCCATACCTGCAACAGTTGGGTAAATACGATCAATGAGATAATCAGAACTAGAATAACTTTGTAACAAACGTCTAATTCTCTCATTCTCGATTATTTCTGTCTCCAACTCTTGCTTCCACTTAGCACTTTCTTCGATGTAAAAGTTGATAGCTTTCTGCTTTGTCATCATGACTGCATTCATCATCGTTAGTGCTTGTTCTCTTTCTGAGTTTGTCTTTTGGAGACCAGTTACTGTTTTGTTCAAGACATCATAAGATTCTTTCACACAGTTGAGGTTGAACAGCAACTGCTCCTTCTTCTTCTCATACTCAGCTATTATGTCATCTTTTGTTGCACATTCCTTGCATACTTCCAAACACTTTGTGGAAGGCTTGACAACTTCAACAATCTTCTCAACTTCGATTGTTTTCACCACTTCTATCACTTTTTCTGTCTCAATCACCTTTTCTTCTTCTTTCACCTGCTCACTCTCAACATTCTTCTCAGCAACACTTTCAACACTATCTTTTTGAACAACATCTTCAGATTTCATTTGTTGTTTTTAGCAGCTCGTTTCTCCTTCAGTTTCTCCATGCGATCTGCAAAATAGAAATGAAAACTTTCAGGAGATAGATGAGATTTAGCAACATTTATATGTTTCTTCCTCATCATCACTGATACTATCAACTGGTGACTGATTAAACTGTACAGAATTTTGAGAATCAGCATCTGATAAACCAGAATCTGACGGTGTTTGATCAAATACAACTTCTTTTTCTGAAGTAATATCATTTTGCACACTCTCATCTGAGCTCTGTGAACTTTCATCAGCACTTTCTGAGCTTTCATCAGAAACAACAGACTTTTCCTCCACCCTTTTCACAGTTTCACCAATCGACTTCATCCATGTGGCAAACATGTCTGGTTCTTTGACAATCTTTGCGATGAAAGCCTTGGATCCTCCCTTTTCATCAATAAACATATCCCAGCTGAAGCCTTCAGGTAGTTGTTCATCATCTTGATCTATTAAACAGGCTTTGCTATCAGGAGATATGTAGTTGCTCCAATTGAAATCTACTAAACATGCTCTTTTTGAATCCTCAATCTTCCTACCATGAGCCGTTTGTGAATCTTGTGATTGACCAACCTGCTGATAAATGGCTTTCCGGTAGTAATCATCTTTTCCAAATGGATTCTGAGCACCACTAGCTTCCCTGTTCTTGCACTCTCGCTTGAAATGGCCTTTCTCCCTGCATCGAAAACAAGTAACTTTAGATTTATCAAAACCTAAAGTAGATACATGAGCATCAAGAAAGTCATTTCTCCCGATAATAGTCTTGAACTTTTCAGCACGCCTAAGAACACTAGCTAGACACCATTTGATATCCATTAATTCCATCTCTTCAGCGTCTATTTGATCGTAATCCTCCTTTGTGAGCATAGGATTCCCGATCCGTCCAGCAACAAGACCTTCATATGAGAGCAACACTGAACCAAGTAATGCCGTATGGTCTTTAGCAGTTTCTTCCGAAAAACTTTGGCCTTCTGGAAGATTTAGAGCGATGTTGCACTGAATCACGTAACCATTTCCTGTCTTTGTGCTTTGAGACTGAAAGCTTGTATTTGACTCTTTAGGATTGACACTCGGAAATGATGAAAATCCACTACTGCTTTTGTTTGATCCCTGATCAACTTTTTCTGATGAATCCCCAGCACTGAATGTAGTTTGCATTTTCGGACTTCTCTCAGCTTCTGGAACTGGAATACTACCTTTGTTGTACATTTTCACGTCCTGTTGACCACTCGGACTGTTCATCCTAGCGATCTTCTGCTGTTCCAAATCCTGACTTTCAATCTTTTCGATAAACTGAGAAATCGTTAGCCCATCATAAACACCCGTATTCTTCAGAATCATCAAATACGTTCCCTACTCATTCTGTGGTAACGCATCAGCAAGCTTATCTACCCACTCTTCACGATCTTTGGTAATACTCAACATCGACATCGATCGCACTAAGTGGCAGTAGCGTTTAATCAGCTTCTTCGTATACTCTCCCGGCAAGCTACTGAACAGATCAAACTCTTTCTTTAGTAGCGCCTTCTTGCTCTTTATCATGTTCTCACTACCCTCAAACTTTACACGAAGAGCATCCCAGATTGACTTAGCAGTTTTGTCATGCTGTAGCAGAATGAAGATGTCTTCCTTGATGGCTTGTTGTAGCAAACTGATCATCATCTTTTCGGCTTTGTACATAACCCGTTCTTGATCTGTGAATTCTGATAACTCTTTAAGAACCTGCAAATCTGTTCGAGGCAACACGTATTTCTTTAGTATGCATTCCCATGACCTAAGATGGTTTGCCTGAACCCAGTTCTCAAATCTGTCTTTCCACCCATAGTATTCTTCGATACTCGTCAATTTAGGGGGCTTTTGGGTGGTTCCCGTCTTGTTTTCTAAACTCATTGCTTGAACAATAGCAGCTGGACCAGACGGTGTTGCAAACGCGTTATAGAACTCGGTATCCATGATGACTTAGCACGTCTTTCAAAATCAGTGACAAATAAGCGAAATCGGGTGTTTGTGTACTAAGAGCGAAATCCAAGAAAGTACACTGGAGCGAAATTAGGGTTTTGGAGACACAAGAGCTAAACCCTGATGTTCACAAGAGTGAAACCCTGATGTTCACAAGAGTGAAACCCTGATGTTCACAAGAGCGAAACCCTGATGTTCACAAGAGCGAAACCCTGATGTTCACAAGAGCTAAACCCTGATGTTCACAAGAGTGAAACCCTGATGTTCACAAGAGCTAAACCCTGATGTTCACAAGAGCTAAACCCTGATGTTCACAAGAGCGAAACCCTGATGTTCACAAGAGTGAAACCCTGATGTTCACAAGAGCTAAACCCTGATGTTCATAAGAGTGAAACCCTGATGTTCACAAAAGCGAAATTAGGGTTTTGTAGGTTTACAAAAGCGAAATCAGGTGTTCAAATGAGCGAAATTACACAATGTCCATATGAGCGAAATCAAGTCCGAAGGTAATTTAGTCCATTTTTATTCTGAATTTTAGTGTCAAACTTTCAGGGATTTGTCTATGTCCAATTGTCTATGATCTGTGAAATTTTGAGCAAATTTTGACCGGTAAAACTTTCTGAAATGATGAAAGAAGGTGTAGAAGTAAGAAAACTCGATGAATTCCAGCTAATCTCTGCAGAACTCCTCATCCTGAGCTCTGATACCACTTGTAGGATCGCGATCTGACCCGAACGAGTCGTTCAGAGGAGTTTTACTTCGTTTCAGGTGCGGAATAACAAGAAACGGAGGTAGAAATAGCTGATTCTTCACTATAACTGCTTATTGTATTGATTGGAACAAAAATACATGCAGTTCTTCACACCGGCAGCACCTCGGTATGGAATTGTACAAAGTTACAAATGATTTCGCTCAAGGGCTATATATAGTGTTGGTGATTTCGCTCATATGTACATGTACATATAAGCGAAACCCCTACATGTCCAAATAAGCGAAACCCCCTGCTAAAGTCCCTATGAGCGAAATCAGCTCACTAAACACAATACACTTCCTATGTAACATTTCTGCTTGAAATCATTGTGAATAGTTCAGCTATCAATAAAACAATGTTATTTGATCCCAATGATTGTTTGGTTATGTTTTACATTTTTCATGTTTTGATTTTTGTTCAATTTCAAACTCTACATCGCTTTCTAGAGAATTATACGCAAACTGGTGCGTAAACGTACTCAGTTTAATGCGACAAATATTCCGGAACATCAACATATACTTAACATACCTTAAATAACCTTTACATAACTTAGAAATAAGTTTTGAAGGCTTTGGTATGGCAAAAATAAGTTAATTCGCTTACAGGGACTAAACTTGACAAACTGCGAAAGTATGACGATTTGTACTAGAACAGACATTCCGAAACATGTCCATAAGTTAAACATACCATAAATATCCTTTACATAGCTTAGAAATACGCTTTGAGGGGTTCAGTATGCTAAAAAAAACTTTTGGATCATTCAGGGACTAAAAGTGTCAAAAAGTGCATAAGTTTGCACTTTCGCGCATAACTTACGTTCTGAATACATCCGGACATCCAAAAATTTATGTAAGCATCCTAATATTTTGCCTTAGTGTTTGGCATGAGAAAAATCCATTCGTTGCGCAATTTGGATCGTTTTTCGCGCTTATGCGCATTCCGTTGTAATTAAGCGAACATCGCGATCGTACGGCCAAACGAACCAACATCCGGCATATTTTTGAGCATGTTTCATGTCCTCAATGTTTAAGCGTCATTTTAGGGCCTTAAAGATGGCTTAACGGGCCTTAAACATGTCAGAAATGGCCTTAAACCACAACAGGGACCTAAACTGTCATTTCTGAAACTTGTTTTCTGATCTGGACATCCAGGCGGCCCGCGTAAGCCCAGTGTGATCTTTAACGCGGCCCGCGTCAGCCTCCCAGACCAGATTCAATGTTTTTAATCAACTTGTAACATCCTTTCAAACCTCCAAAGGGCAATGCCACTTGTCAAATCCCAATGGTGGGGGCAAAATAAGCCACCACAACATTGCGACAAGTGTACGGGTAAGATCGAGGCACGATATTCAAGAAACGATCCTAACGGTCTGACATGATGTCGTGGTCACAATCAAACCTAATCCCAATAACAACTATATAGATAGTGGCAAGTGGGTATCGAACACAGGGAGTTTGTGGAATATGTGTTATTTGAAAGTTTATCTAATTTAACTAAATTAATCTAATTGCAAGAGAAATAAAATTCAAGAGTTTATGTGAGTGAATTGGTTTTAGACTAAATTAAACTAATTAAATTGCAAGAGAAAAGTTTGGTTGTAAGCAAATTAGAGACAAATGACCATCCTAGATCTCCGGTTTGTTTCGACATTCATATTATCATTCCACTAGAAAGAACTACATAGACATAGCTCATGTGTGATTACTTGCAGTGATGAAAGGGAACTAAGTACTCAGATTCCTAGAACGTGAGGTTGTTACCCGATGATCAATCAACCCTTACCCAATCCAAATTCTACCCATGATATCTCGATTGCCAACGGCACCAAGAACGTATGGTTTCAAACTGGATTAACATAAGAATTAACAAGCTACTAACAAATAATCACACACCATAACAAACAAATCATAAAGATAAGGATTTTTATTCTAGAAATTAGGAAATCAAACACAAAATGTCTCAAGCAAACCTTCAATCCGGGATGATCATAAAGTGTTTAGCCACACATGGCTCGAATCAACATCATACACAAGTTTTCAATGTTCAAAGGAATCACCAACATAAAAACTAATGATTAACTATTGTTCTTCACACCAAAGAGTCTCCAAGAAACCCCCCCAAATTCGTTCACCATCAGGTAAAAACCGATTCCAATGATAAGTCTCCATGAATCCTCCTCTAATGGCTAATAAATGAGGAAGTTACATTTTTAGATCAGTCGGAGCCGTAAGCTATGGCGCCTGCCGTAGCTTACGGCAGTCAGCAAGCACAAATCAGTCAACCAGGTGCCGTAACCTACGGTCAGGTACCGTAGCTTACGGCACTCACTATTCCTTTATGGCAGTTACACTCTGTTTTACGGCGGCTCTTTTTTATCAAGTATGGGGGTCGTAACCTACAGTAGGTAGCCGTATGTTACGGTGCTGAGCATGGTGCTTCTTCTTGTTCCTTTATCACACTTTATTTCTTCAACACTTTGACTCCCCAACTTCTACCATCCATTCGTGCCTTCTAAAACCCGCATTTTGAGCACTTTAACACCTGTATAATCAAACGTAGAGTGGTTACCAAGTTCGAGCAATTAACCGGGCAAAGTATGGAATTTTATTCTATTTAAAGCACTTAAGGGTTGTCCTACGGACCACCCGTCACATCCCCACACTTACCCGTTGCTTGTCCCAAGCAACCCATTCAAAACTATTCAACCACAAATGATCAAATATGCAAACCAAGCTAAAATGTGTCGTCTTTTTACTAACTTTCAATCATACCGCAAGGCACACCCCTCGCAAAGACTCTCGGCGACAAGCAAGAATAGCACATAATGCTATTCCACTCAATGCGTGTGTGTGCGTGTGCGACAATAAGCTTGTATGAAAATCAAGTTTTCCTCCTATCAATACCTTGCATGCTTTTGAATCAAAGGAACTTACGGGTTGTAACAGGGCTAGGTGCAAAGGTAGGAAAATGGTGGAATACATATGAAAGAGCTAATTGATTTGACCCGGTTTTTATTTCTACTAAATAAGGTAAACATCACTATATACACAACTTCTTCAACATTCTTAACTATTAACGCAACTACATTCTTCTTTTTGTATTTTTCTCATATTTTTCTCTTTTTTTTTCATAACACATCAATCTCAACAATAAATACAAGAACATCAATACTACATACTAAATCTCCTAAACCGGGTCATTTCAAAAGGTAAAATTTTGTAAGAAGTAAGTTTGGGTCACAACCGAATGGTATAAGACTCAATCATGGCTTTCTAAGGACCAAATCCCCACCCCTCACAATACCATACTCATATATGTAACGTATGAGGTCCAACCCACCAATCCCGCACTCTCACACATCTAGACGAGGCTACCTAAAAGTCCCCTATCATCTTCAAAAGCATGCTAACTCTAGGATTTAACAAGCATTCACACACAAGTTCTATTTACACACTACACACACCGCCACTCAAACAAAGAATTAACTCTCATATGTGGTTCAATTCTCACCAAGAAAAGGCTATGAACGGGTGTCGGTGTGTCAAATGGTACAATATCAAGTTTTCAAATTTTTACACTTTTCGCTTGGATTTACAAAATTTTTTTAATTTCTCAAAAATTTCCCCCATCCCCACACTTGGGATACATTGTCCCAATTTATGGTTTTGAGGGAAAGATTGCTTTAACCAAGAACATCAACAATTGCTTATACTCTCAAACCCCAAATTTCTTTTTGTATTTTTTTTTATTTTATTTTATTTTTTTATATTTTATTATTAAAGACACCACCAACTTTCACAACCCAACAAACATATTAACACAAACACCACCCAACCTCCCAACCAAAACATAAACATACTAAATAAACAAAAACAACATGTACAAAGGAGCAAGATACAACCTGGCTAGTAGTATTTCGGCTGTGGAGGTCCGAAGATGGATGTCATCATATCGGTCCATTCACCAAAACCAAATGCTCCACCGCTACTGCTGCTTCCTTGATCACCACTTGGATTCGCCTGTTGGTAGCTCATAGCATGTGGATCCACCCACTAAGAGTGATGCAATGGTAGGGTGGGGTATGACACACTACCATCATTTAGTGGCAATGTGGTGTAGTCCACAACGGGCGGATCTCCTACAACTGGCTGACCCGCATGCCATTGGTCATGCATGCGTCTCTGGCGATCATCCAAATAGCGGTTGTTTATTTCCTCTTCATGGGCATACTTATGAGCACGGTTCCATTGCTCATTTCTATCATAGCTTCTCTTGATAGCCCTTTCCACACTAGCACCCATGAAAGTTTGTTGATCAAATAGCATCTGATTTGGTTCACTCCATTCACCGAAAGTGGGTGGCCGCCTTTGTTCAATGATTTGGCCCATATCCCCCGAATGGGCCCAGTATGGATCATAAGCTTGTTGTGCATAATCAAATGCACTCCCCACATAACCCGATTGTACACCAGCTCCATGCACTCCTGCCTGACCGGCACCCCCTATCTGAGCATCCACCATGAATGTGTCTTCACGGTAGTCATCATCTCCACTCACTTCATCATCCGTTGTTTCAGGTTCCTCGGCCTCTCCCGGTCGTAACGGTCTCCCATCCACTTTCAATGCTCTCCACCTTCTACCGTCTGTTTTCAACTTATGAAACCTCTCCGATTCTGTGTAAATCCACCCTGACCCAAGATTCTTAAGGTCGAATGGTCTAAACCTCTTGTAAGAACCTTTTTCATCTCCTTTAATTGCCCCATATTTTTTAAGCAATGCCGTAATCAACCGGCAATGAGGTATAATCTTTCTTTCCCCACTATTCTTGCTCAACCAAATGTTGTTTAGCACTAAGAACCGGAAAGGGACCTTGGGCGACCCATGCATCATCATATATAAGATTGGCACTTCTTGGAACCGTACCTCCATCTTGTCACCCCGCCTTGGAACAACATTATACATACACAATGTCAACAATAACTTTGCTTCCATCCTCAAATTTCTTCTATATAACTTCCCATGTGTTATACCCGGAAGGAAGAGGTAATCAAGCATATTTTTCCATTGCGGATGCTTATTGGGCTCGTGGTAGTGATCTTTGAGGCTCGGATAGATATATTCATTGGCCGGCCCATCATCAAACTTTGCTATCCGGCGCAAAGAGTCATAAGACATTTCTACTTTCACCCCATTACACCATCCAACTAGCCGCATCTTGCTTGGGGCCTAGAATGGGGGACATTCAAGTGATGCCACCCACTCTTGAATCTGCTTGTCATACATTTTCTTCACCTCACCATCATAACATTTCATAGCCGCCCCCAACCCAATGCGTTAAACTTGGTCGTGACCCCGAATGGCCCGAAATCAACCTCCCGGATCTCCTTTTCACAAATAAATGCTTCACCTCTTTGTTTTAGCTTGTTCATTTGTTCATGGAATAGATCCTCTCTCCATTCCGCGGGTTGGTCTAACAATGAACCGGATGTCCAATCCGGCTTCGGACCCCATGGAGGTGCATCCTCCTCCGAGTCCGTGTCACCAACCCGGGCCAACATCCTTCTCTTCGGTTGTTCCTCTTCTCTTTGGGGTTGCTTAGAGGATCCTGCAACCGCTTTTCCTTTCGATTTCTGCATATCTACACACATTCACAAACCAACCACATCAAACAATTCAAGTTAGTTCAACTTCTCAATCTTCCCCACACTTGCTTAATGTTATGGGTATAAGTGTACAACAACCAAAGATTCAATCTTTCAAACAAAAATTTGGCATGATGTCCCTATAAATCAGAACTTTTCTAAAAATTTTCATTAGACATCAAACACATTTATACCCATAGCACTCAATGGTTCACAAAATTCTTCCATCTATCTCATACAAGCAAGTGTGTAAGCAAAAACATAATGAAAACTTACAAAACTCAATGTACTTCAAAGAATGACAAGAAATTGCATACCTTAGTGTTGTAGAAGATGAGAATAACAAACACTTGAAGTTCACACACAATCCCACAAAAAGCCCCAAAATTTCGGCTCCTAGGGTTTGAATTTCGGACCAGAAAATGTGATTTTCTTCCAAATATTCACCCACAATCAGATTGTACGTGAAATTTTAGTTGAAATCGACTCCAAAATCAGTTGATTTGGTCTAAAATTGAAGGAGATATAGAGGTTTGAAGTTGTGAGGAACTAGGGTTCTTGAAAGGTAGATGAAGAAGAAGATGATGTGTGGTTGGGGTAAAAGAACGATTGTGTGGATAGGGAGGAGAGTTAATGATTTTTATTATTATTATTATTAATAAAATTTTGGTTTTTTATTATTATTATTATTTCTTTTTTTTTCTTTATATATAACCATCGCCAGCAAAAGGGACCCAACATTCTACTGCGAGCCGTAACCTACGGCTCCCAGCCGTAGGCTACGGCGATACCTGGGAGATTTAAGGTCCGCCGTAAAACAGAGTCCAAGAGCCGTAAGGCTCTTTTTTTCACTTGGGGCCATAACCTACGGCTCCCAGCCGTAGGCTACGGCGGTACCTGGGCAAAAATTATAATTTTCTTCTTTTCCTTTTTTTTATTTTATTTTTTATTTGTTTTTTTTTAAATTGTTTAACTTTTATAATTTTTTATGATCTATGATTTATTGAAAACATGAAAATTATTACCCTACCCCCCGTTAAAAACCCGTGTTGTCCTCAACACTATGTTCGGGAAATCCGTAAAAATTTCCCCACACTTGTTTCGAACACTTGGTTTAAACGAAACTTATTCAAAACACAATAAACTAAACTAACTATTTACAAATACCAAACCTGGGCCTCTTTCACGTTTCTTCGTCATCCACCGGGCATAAAATATAACCCACTTTGTCGAGCTCGAGATTGTTGATATCATTACCTTCCAAGTACGGTTTGAGCCGATGCCCGTTCACCGTTTCTTGCTTGTTTGTTTGTTCGTCTTGAATATCAACATCACCGAACCTTCCCACTCTTCGGACAATGTAAGGACCCATCCACTTGCTTTTGAGTTTCCCCGCGAACATCTTCAATCTTGAATTATACAACCACACTTTTTGACCCACTTCAAAGTTCTTTTTCCTTATCTTCGCGTCATGAACTTTTTTCAGTTTGTCTTTATATGCGGATGCACACTCATAAGCTTGATCCCTTATTTCCTCAATTTCTGTCAATTGAAGCTTTCTCGCCCGACCCGCTTCATCATAGTTCGCATTCACCGTTTTAATTGCCCAATATGCCCAATGTGCCAACTCCATAGGCAAATGACATCCTTTCCCGTAAACCATTCGATAAGGAGTGGTATCAAGTGGAGTTTTGTAGGCCGTTCGATAAGCCCACAATGCATCATCAAGCTTGCTTGACCAATCTTTCCGATTCGTTCTAACCGTCTTCATTAAAATTTCTTTAATTTGCCGGTTAGATACTTCCACTTGACCACTCATTTGCGAGTGGTATGGTGTAGCAACGCGGTGGTTCACATTATATCTTTTTAGTAATTTTCCAAAATTGAAGTTTTTAAAATGTGAACCACCATCACTTATTATCACCCTAGGCACACCAAAACGAGCAAAAATATTAGATTGCACAAACTTACATACGATGGAATGATCATTGGTCCTCGTAGCGATAGCTTCAATCCGTTTCGAAACGTAGTCAACCGCAACCAACATATACAAAAACCCATTGGAGTTTGGGAAAGGACCCATGAAGTCTATTCCCCAAACATCAAGTATCTCCACTACCAAAATCTGTTGCAACGGCATTTCATCTCGTTTCGAAATGCTTCCCACTCTTTGACAATTAATGCAATTCCGGGCATACTCGCAAGAATCCTTAAAAAATAGTGGGCCAATAGAACCCACTAGATAACACCCGATAACCCATTTTGTTCCCACTAAAATGCCCTCCACATGCCGATGAATGGGCATGGGTCAAAATCTCTAAAACTTCAGTTTCGGGAACACATCTTCGTATCACTTGATCGGGCCCGATTTTGAACAAGTCTGGTTCATCCCATATATATTGCTTCACTTGACTAAGAAATTGTTGTCGTCTCTTCTTCGTCCAATGATTCGGAATTGCACCCTTGGCCAAATAGTTCACATAATAGGCATACCAAGGTGTAACAAAAGTAGACACGGCTAACAATTGCTCATCGGGGAACCGTTCATTGATTTCGCTTAGGTCATCAACTCCTTCCAAGGGGATCCGGGACAAATGATCCACAACAACATTTTCACATCCCTTTTTGTCCCGAATTTCAAGATCAAATTCTTGTAACAAAAGCACCCAACGAATCAACCAGGGCTTTGCATCCTTCTTTTCCATTAGATATCAAACCGCACTATGATCCGAATACACTATCACCTTGCTCCCCCAAAGATAATATCTAAACTTGTCCAAGGCATACACCACCGCTAATAATTCTTTTTCGGTTGTGGTGTAATTGAGTTGCGCCTCGGACAAAGTTTTGTTTGCATAGTATATCACCACCGGTTTCTTGTCGACCCTTTGACCCAAAACCGCTCCAATGGTCGTGTCGCTAGCATCGCACATAATCTCAAACGACTTTGACCAATCCGGTGGTTGCAAGATAGGAGCCTTCACCAGTTGTTCCTTCAAAACATGAAACGCTTGCAAACATTCGTTAGTAAAATCAAATGGAACATCTTTTAATAACAAGTTACATAAAGGTTTTGTAATTACACTAAAGCCTTTAATAAACCTTCGATAAAACCCCGCATGTCCCAAAAAAGATCTCACCCCCTTAACATTCTTTGGTGGGGGGTAAAGATGAAATTACCCGAATCTTTGCTTTGTCTACCTCCATTCCCCGGTCTGAAATGACATGCCCCAACACAATACCCTCTTGAACCATAAAATGGCTCTTTTCCCAACATAGCACCAAGTTTGTCTCAACACACCTTTTTAAAACTTTCTCTAATTCATCAAGACAAGAGTCAAAACTTGGGCCAAAAATAGAAAAATCATCCTTAAACACTTCAAGGGATTCCCCGACCATGTCCGAAAATATACTCATCATACATCTTTGGAACGTGGCGGGGGCGTTACATAGTCCAAATGGCATCCGCCGAAAAGCGAATGTACCATATGGACATGTAAACGTGGTTTTGTGTTGGTCGTCCAGGTGAATAGCAATTTGGTTATAACCCGAGTACCCATCCAAAAAACAATAATATTTTTGACCGGAAAGTTTTTCAATTATTTGGTCAATGAAGGGTAACGGGAAATGGTCTTTTGAGGTAGCGGCGTTTAGTTTTCTATAGTCAATACACACTCGCCACCCGGTTACCGGGCGGGTGGTGATTTGCTCACCTTTCTCATCTTTTACTACTTGGATGCCGGATTTTTTAGGCACTACCTGAGTCGGACTTACCCATACACCATCCGAGATGGGATAAATGATCCCCGCATCCAACCACTTGATAACTTCTTTCTTTACCACCTCTCTCAAATTTGGGTTCAACCTTCTTTGTGTTTCACGGGTTGGCTTTGCATCCTCGCTTGTAATAATTTTATGCATCACAATGGATGGACTAATACCTTTTAAATCGGCTATCGCCCACCCAATTGCCGCCTTGTGAGCCTTCAATACCCGTATCAACTCCTCCTCTTGAGCTACCTCCAAGTTGGAAGCAATGATCACCAGTAAGGTGTCATTCTCCCCCAAAAATGCATACTTAAGGTGTTTTGGTAACTCCTTCAATTCCACACTTGGTGGACTTTCCAAGGAAGGCCTTGTACCCGAATCGATTTCTACCGGTAAAGAGTCCGTTTGATGGGTCCATGG
Source organism: Helianthus annuus (assembly GCF_002127325.2). Classification (NCBI taxonomy): domain Eukaryota; kingdom Viridiplantae; phylum Streptophyta; class Magnoliopsida; order Asterales; family Asteraceae; genus Helianthus; species Helianthus annuus. Next base: position 105,823,449 of record NC_035435.2, on the reverse strand, counting down.
CGGTCTTCCTTCTTTCACCGCAAGAGCCTCTTGCTCTTTCTCTTCCATCTCCAACTCACATGCATGAACCTGCAAAGACACATCACAAACACAAGAACCCAAAATTTCCTCTTCGAACTCCTTCGGGTCATATCCATCTATAAAATTTGCTAAGAAACACTCATCACCATAAACATTAGTACCATTAGTAAAAACATTTAATCTCATCTTTCTATTACCGAATGTCATGTCGACCGTACCATATCGACAATCAATAATAGCATGTGCGGTGTTCAAAAATGGCCGATCCAAAATAACATTTTGTTGTTGAATTGGGTCCGCGGATGAGTAATCTAGCACAAGGAAATCAACGAGATAATAAAATTCATCAACTTTAACTATCACATCCCGTACGATACCCCTGGGAAGTTTATGAGACAAGTCAGCTAATACAACCGTTGTCTCAACTCGCTTCAATGGACCAAAATCGTATTGGTCGTATAACCCCCCCGGTAGGATACTTACTCCGGCTCCAAGATCCAATAACGCCCTTGTGGTTTGAAAATTTCCAACTTGAATGTTTATTAGGGGCGTTCCCGGATCTTGTAATTTAGGAGGAAGGTCTCCTTTCAATACCGCACTTACCCGCTCCGTTAAGTCTACCAATTTAGGCACTTTTTGTTGCCTCTTTTGGGTACACAATTCTTTTAGAAACTTAGCGTAAGCGGGTACCTGTTTAATAGCTTCAAGTAAAGGAAGATTAATTTTAACCTGTTTAAAAACCTCCCACATTTCCTCTTTTTGAGGACTCCGTTTTGAGATAAAAAAATTTCTACCCGGGTCTAATAAAGCCGAGGGAAACAGTACTTCACTAGATCCCTCACCCTCATTTATTTTTTCTTTTTCTTTAGTAACTTCAGGTTTTTCAAAATTGGGTTTTTTAGAAGAAACAATGGGTGGTTCATTTTCTTCCTCACTATCTTGAGCCGTTATATCCTCAACCACCCCATCAACCAAATCCAGTGAAGGATTGGTTTTATACTCTTTCCCACTTCTCAAAACACTTACATGGTGAATATTAACATTGTTACCTCTTGAAGTACCATGAGACGGGTTTACCTTAGTGTCGCTTGGTAATTGACCTTTGTTTTTCTTCAATTCAGACACTTCGGTTGCAAGTTGACCCATTTAGGTGGTCAAAGTTTGAATCGCTTTGTCTCGGGCCTCATCCTTTTGAATGCGAGCATCATCCATTTGGTTCCTCTTTTGCATTTCTGCTTGCGTGCTCTTTAACATTTCCATCATTTCATTTCCACCCGAAGACCCCCCTTGTTCTTGACCCGTTTGGTATTGCCTTTGGTATCCTTGGTTATTCCCTCCTCGATATCCACTTTGATTATTGTAATTGGCGCGAACCATAGTTTCCTTGGCTACCTTGAACAAGTCTGGTTCATCCCATATATATTGCTTCACTTGACTAAGAAATTGTTGTCGTCTCTTCTTCGTCCAATGATTCGGAACTGCACCCTTGGCCAAATAATTCACATAATGGGCATACCAAGGTGCAACAAAAGTAGACACGGCTAACAATTGCTCATCGGGGAACCGTTCATTGATTTCGCTTAGGTCATCAACTCCTTCCAAGGGGATCCGGGACAAATGATCCACAACAACATTTTCACATCCCTTTTTGTCCCGAATTTCAAGATCAAATTCTTGTAACAAAAGCACCCAACGAATCAACCAGGGCTTTGCATCCTTCTTTTCCATTAGATATCGAACCGCACTATGATCCGAATACACTAACACCTTGCTCCCCCAAAGATAATATCTAAACTTGTCCAAGGCATACACCACCGCTAATAATTCTTTTTCGGCTGTGGTGTAATTGAGTTGTGCCTCGGACAAAGTTTTGTTTGCATAGTATATCACCACCGGTTTCTTGTCGACCCTTTGACCCAAAACCGCTCCAATGGTCGTGTCGCTAGCATCGCACATAATCTCAAACGACTTTGACCAATCCGGTGGTTGCAAGATAGGAGCCTTCACCAGTTGTTCCTTCAAAACATGAAACGCTTGCAAACATTCGTCAGTAAAATCAAATGGAACATCTTTTAATAACAAGTTACATAAAGGTTTTGTAATTACACTAAAGCCTTTAATAAACCTTCGATAAAACCCCGCATGTCCCAAAAAAGATCTCACCCCCTTAACATTCTTTGGTGGGGGGTAAAGATGAAATTACCCGAATCTTTGCTTTGTCTACCTCCATTCCCCGGTCCGAAATGACATGCCCCAACACAATACCCTCTTGAACCATAAAATGGCTCTTTTCCCAACATAGCACCAAGTTTGTCTCAACACACCTTTTTAAAACTTTCTCTAATTTATCAAGACAAGAGTCAAAACTTGGGCCAAAAATAGAAAAATCATCCTTAAACACTTCAAGGGATTCCCCGACCATGTCCGAAAATACACTCATCATACATCTTTGGAACGTGGCGGGGGCGTTACATAGTCCAAATGGCATCCGCCGAAAAGCGAATGTACCATATGGACATGTAAACGTGGTTTTGTGTTGGTCGTCCAGGTGAATAGCAATTTGGTTATAACCCGAGTACCCATCCAAAAAACAATAATATTTTTGACCGGAAAGTTTTTCAATTATTTGGTCAATGAAGGGTAACGGGAAATGGTCTTTTGAGGTAGCGGCGTTTAGTTTTCTATAGTCAATACACACTCGCCACCCGGTTACCGGGCGGGTGGTGATTTGCTCACCTTTCTCATCTTTTACTACTTGGATGCCGGATTTTTTAGGCACTACCTGAGTCGGACTTACCCATACACCATCCGAGATGGGATAAATGATCCCCGCATCCAACCACTTGATAACTTCTTTCTTTACCACCTCTCTCAAATTTGGGTTCAACCTTCTTTGTGTTTCACGGGTTGGCTTTGCATCCTCGCTTGTAATAATTTTATGCATCACAATGGACGGACTAATACCTTTTAAATCGGTTATCGCCCACCCAATTGCCGCCTTGTGAGCCTTCAATACCCGTATCAACTCCTCCTCTTGAGCTACCTCCAAGTTGGAAGCAATGATCACCAGTAAGGTGTCATTCTCCCCCAAAAATGCATACTTAAGGTGTTTTGGTAACTCCTTCAATTCCACACTTGGTGGACTTTCCAAGGAAGGCCTTGTACCCGAATCGATTTCTACCGGTAAAGAGTCTGTTTGATGGGTCCATGGCGGTCTTCCTTCTTTCACCGCAAGAGCCTCTTGCTCTTTCTCTTCCATCTCCAACTCACATGCATGAACCTGCAAAGACACATCACAAACACAAGAACCCAAAATTTCCTCTTCGAACTCCTTCGGGTCATATCCATCTATAAAATTTGCTAAGAAACACTCATCACCATAAACATTAGTACCATTAGTAAAAACATTTAATCTCATCTTTCTATTACCGAATGTCATGTCGACCGTACCATATCGACAATCAATAATAGCATGTGCGGTGTTCAAAAATGGCCGACCCAAAATAACATTTTGTTGTTGAACTGGGCCCGCGGGTGAGTAATCTAGCACAAGGAAATCAACGGGATAATAAAATTCATCAACTTTAACTATCACATCCCGTACGATACCCCTGGGAAGTTTATGAGACAAGTCAGCTAATACAACCGTTGTCTCAACTCGCTTCAATGGACCAAAATCGTATTGGTCGTATAACCCCCCCGGTAGGATACTTACTCCGGCTCCAAGATCCAATAACGCCCTTGTGGTTTGAAAATTTCCAACTTGAATGTTTATTAGGGGCGTTCCCGGATCTTGTAATTTCGGAGGAAGGTCTCCTTTCAATACCGCACTTACCCGCTCCGTTAAGTCTACCAATTTAGGCACTTTTTGTTGCCTCTTTTGGGTACACAATTCTTTTAGAAACTTAGCGTAAGCGGGTACCTGTTTAATAGCTTCAAGTAAAGGAAGATTAATTTTAACCTGTTTAAAAACCTCCCACATTTCCTCTTTTTGAGGACCCCGTTTTGAGATAAAAATTTTTCTACCCAGGTCTAATAAAGCCGAAGGAAACGGTACTTCACTAGATCCCTCACCCTCATTTATTTTTTCTTTTTCTTTAGTAACTTCAGGTTTTTCAAAATTGGGTTTTTTAGAAGAAACAATGGGTGATTCATTTTCTTCCTCACTATCTTGACCCGTTATATCCTCAACCACCCCATCAACCAAATCCGGTGAAGGATTGGTTTTATACTCTTTCTCACTTCTCAAAACACTTACATGGTGAATATTAACATTGTTACCTCTTGAAGTACCATGAGACGGGTTTACCTTAGTGTCGCTTGGTAATTGACCTTTGTTTTTCTTCAATTCAGACACTTCGGTTGCAAGTTGACCCATTTAGGTGGTCAAAGTTTGAATCGCTTTGTCTCGGGCCTCATCCTTTTGAATGCGAGCATCATCCATTTGGTTCCTCTTTTGCATTTCTGCTTGCGTGCTCTTTAACATTTCCATCATTTCATTTCCACCCGAAGACCCCCCTTGTTCTTGACCCGTTTGGTATTGCCTTTGGTATCCTTGGTTATTTCCACCTCGATATCCACTTTGATTATTGTAAGGTTGGCGCGAACCATAGTTTCCTTGGCTACCTTGAAAATTTGGGTTTGATTGATTCGAAGGGTTCCCATAACGAAAATTCGGGTGGTTTCTCAACCAGGGGTGGTAAGTGTTAGAATTCATGTTGAAGTTTCTACCACCCCCTCCTTGACCTTGAACGGCATGAACTTCTTCATATTGCCCTTCCACCATTCCTTGGCAATTTTCAGCCGCATGACCTATTTCATTACACAATGCACAAACATCATAAATTTGGTTAGAAGTTTGAACATTACCGTCATCTATTGCGTGCACTTGAGGTCGGACAATGGCCGGTCGTGCTCTCCTTGATGCTTGAGCTTTTCTCTTTGATGTAGTTGCCATGCTCTCCAAAAACTCCCAATCATCATTCTCGTAATTTGTACCAAAAGTCCCACCGGTGATGGACATTAAATCACGAGCATCTTCGGCACTCAACCCCTCGTGAAAGGCATTCATTAATTCCCACAATTCGATTCCATGGTGAGGGCAATTTTTGATCATCATATTGAAACGCTCAAAAGCCTCATGATCTCACCATGTTGTTGTTGGAAGCTTCTCAACCCCTTTCTTGCATCGTTGGTCTTTTGGGCGGTGTAAAACGCATCCAAGAAGGTTTGTTGCATTTCTCCCCATGTATATATGGATGCTGAAGGTAATGTGTAGAACCATTTTTTCGCCTTATCTTCCAAAGAAAATTGGAATAATACCAATTTAATATCATCGGCTGAGAACCCTTGAATCCCAAGAGTGTTACAAATCGAGTCATAAGCCTCCAATGAAAGTAAGGCTCCTCCGTTGCTAACCCCTTATATTTTGGCAAACTTTGCAAAGAGTTGGTCCTCACTTCAAATGTCCTTCCTTGATCATTGTGAGGAATAACTACCGGTGAAGGGTTATGAGTGATTACCGGCCTAAAATGCGCTTCGATGCCCCTCACATTTTCTCTAAGATGTCTCCTTGGTACACCGAACCTACCTCTTGGAGGAATAGGACCCATTGGCCTTGGTACTTGCCCTTGTGGTGCAATAGGTTGTTGAAACTGTTGTTGTGGCATCGGTGGGCGTTTAGGTGGTCTTTGGAATTGTGGTTGCATGTTTTGCGGCCAGACTTGTTGCAATGGTATAGGGCGTCGCATTTGTGGCCCTTGTGGTCTTGGCCGAATGTTTTGTGTTATGAGTTGTTGTTGTTGTGGCATTCCACCGGCACTTGCCATCCCTTGAGATTGACTTTGCACATAACCGAATTCTCCTTGATCACCATAACCCCCATAAGCATACCCATCTTCATCATAACCCTCGAACTCCTCAAATCCTTCATCATACCCATCTCCTTGAATTCCCGACGATTGCCCAAATGGAAGAGTCGAGTATTGGAAACCCGACTGGTTTGATGGTCGAAACGGTGTAGCATGGACAATGGACGAAATTGGTGCTATGGTATGGCTTGAATATGACGGACCCGCACCCGGGAAGAAATGGGATAATGGTGGTATAGTAGTGGAAGGGTTAAATGTGATGGTTGGTTCTTATTGGGTAGTAATGGGTTGTGTGGTGTTGGTTGATGTGACATTTTGAATTATGGTGGGTTCGGTAGTATTTGGTGGAATGGTGGTATTTGGTGAAGGTTGAGTGGATGTTGGTATAAATGATGAGGTGGATTCACCCGTAGTGGGTGGTGGTGGTGGATCCATGTATCGAAGTGGTGTAATCGGTGTGATTGGTGTTGTTGGTGAACCGCTCATTGTGTTTTCCCTTAACAAAATCCTATTTGCTCGCAAAGTTCGTTCAATTTCCGGATCAAATGCTAATGGTGAAAGCTTGTGAGAGCTTCTAGTACGCATGCACCTGTAAATACCTGCACACTAACACACCTCGCGTAAACCAGAAAAATAACAAACTTAAGAAAAGAAAAAATAACACACGTTGCGCACTACTCCCCGGCAACGGCGCCAAAATTTGACGTGATGTCGTGGTCACAATCAAATTTAATCCCAATAACAACTATATAGATAGTGGCAAGTGGGTATCGAACACAGGGAGTTTGTGGAATATGTGTTATTTGAAAGTTTATCTAATTTAACTAAATTAATCTAATTACAAGAGAAATAAAATTCAAGAGTTTATGTGAGTGAATTGGTTTTAGACTAAATTAAACTAATTAAATTGCATGAGAAAAGTTTGGTTGTAAGCAAATTAGAGACAAATGACCATCCTAGATCTCCGGTTTGTTTCGACATTCATATTATCATTCCACTAGAAAGAACTACATAGACATAGCTCATGTGTGATTACTTGCAGTGATGAAAGGGAACTAAGTACTCAGATTCCTAGAACGTGAGGTTGTTACCCGATGATCAATCAACCCTTACCCAATCCTAATTCTACCCATGATATCTATCTCAATTGCCAACGGCACCAAGAACGTATGGTTTCAAACTGGATTAACATAAGAATCACTACAAAAAAAAGCCATTTAGTGGCATACACTTTTAATGGCATTTAATTTTTATGCCACTAATTTAGGTTTTTAGTGGCAGTTTGTGTATTCCATATTTACTTACCACACACTTTTTACGGCATTTAGTTTTTTTGCCACTATTTTATGTTTTTAACGGCACTTAGTTTTAATGGTATTTACGTTTTGTGCCACTGAAAACTTCACCCAAAACATTCATTTGTAACTTATGCAATCAGTTATTTTCACTCCCAAATTTCATTCCCTCTAGAAATTTCGTATCGCCTTCAAATTTTACCAAAATATTCCCTCCCAAAATATTCCTACCAATCCAGATTTCAGTTCAAGGTTTTTCTTTTGATGTTTACTGATGAACATATACTACAGTTACGAATTTGAATTCAAGTTTTTTCCCCAAACCCTGATTCCATTTGGAGCCCTAAATCTGTTCTTCACCAAATTTCAATTCAATTAAAGAATTAATGGTGGCCGTTGGGCTAGGCAATCATTCGACAATCGGCACTCACACAACCACAGGCCCACGCTATTGGCTCGCAAGCAATTGAACAATCTGGTTTGCGCTTCAATATTTTTATAAGTATAATTTTTTTGATTTGTTGGTCGATCAGGTGTTCAACAAAAAGAAAAGGAATACAAAGGCCAGTCGCTAATTTTATGTTCGATTTGGTACACGTTCTTTCATTGGTTTGTAAGTTTGTTCATCATTATGTTATTAGCTTTGTTTTGATGTCTCTATTTTGTTTGGGTAATTTTATCTTCGGATTGTGAGCATGTAGAATCTACGTTATTTTGGAGAAGAGAAAAACTTACCATATTCAGAGCAGAAAGAGGAGTTTCTTAAAGCACTTAAAGAGAATCAAGCCCTAGTTTTGGTCGGTGAGGATGTAATGGTAAAGCCACTAAGGTTAGTCCAATGCCTCGATTGTAACTCTAGTTTTATCATGATTGTTGCTTCAATTAGAGATTTGTATATTAATTTTGGATATGAGTATGTTTATAGTGAGTAATTGAATCAGTTTTTAGTGTTTTTGTTTGCTGGTATCTGTGAAATATTATGCTATTATGTTTGCTATAAAGATTGTTGAGTTTTTGATTGAATTGTGAAAAAAACAGATTCCTCAATTTGTGCTCAAAGCCGTAGAGTTAGAGAGCGTAGATAAACGTAACAAGTTCATGGCGGATTGCACCAACCTCGTAGGTGGCTGAAATGTCTGTTTCCAGCCTAGTTGTAGAGGAAATGGATGTCACAATTGGAGAAGAAGTTGGTTATAGAATCCCCTTTTTGCAGCAGTCCAAAATCTATTTTGAAGTATGTTTTTGAAATACTAATACAAAAGAAATGTTCTCAAATCTCATAGTTTCACCAGTGTTGTAGATTCTATTATCAGAAGTGGTCCAGCTGATGTTGTGGAGAGTGTAAATGATGGCTCTAATAGTTCTTTTTTAGGATTATTAGGTGATGTCTCTAAAAGAATGACATCATTTTTTGTATGCAAGCGTTTCCAAACCTTTTTATATTCTGCTAGTGATTGTTAATGCACTACAGGTTGCTGCCTTTGTCCCCAAAAGTGAACTTGATTGTGAAATAGATGAGATGCCCATTTGCTGGAAGTAATTGCCAAAACATACTACAGAAGTTCCAGATGGAGGAGATGAAAAGACGCGAGATAACTTTTTTGCTGATTGGTGGGTAATTTGTCATTTCCTATATGTGTAGTTATCTCTTTAATGATTGGTGGATATATTTTTTATTTAATTGTATATTAGCAGCTTGATTGTATTGGTTTCGAAGAAGCTGAAGATAAGAAAGCCGAATTTATGACTACAGACTAAATTTGTGGCTTCAGATTTGATTTGTGGATTCTTTCAGGTGCTATTCTTTCTTTAGCCAAAGTAAGACTACGGGGAGTGGAGGAGCTTGGGTTGGGGGCATTGCTCGACACGTGGAGAGGGTGGGATCAACAAGCTTATGGTGAAAAATAAGGGGTGTGGTGTGGCGTGGCCAGCCATGTGATTTTTTTTAATTAAAGTAGCCAACCAAAGCCAGCCAAGTCACCCTGCCCCCCCCACCCCACCCCACGCCAGGCTGAATACCCACCCCAAAGGGGCAAAGCCATGCCCAAGCCCCTCCCGGAGTGGAGCAGCTGGCGTTGAAGGGTTTCCCCCGCCCAACCAACTCCTCCACTCCCTGCAGTCTAAAGCCTCCTATCTGCATAAAGCTTTTTAGTTCTTCTATAGAATTAGGCCTGTTTAATCTATCGTAATAGATGCAACTACAATATTGAAATTTCAAAACTAGTTTTTATATTTCACTGCATTTGTTGTGTTTAAAATATAGATGATTGTTTTTAAGTTTTTTTCACACATTTCTTGTAGCTTACTAAACTTATTTTGATTTTACCTAATCAAGGTCTCTAAATTTCCAAAATGGCTGCTTAAAGCTTTGCAATGGAGTCGTTTAAGCATGTTTTACATATGGCCAGGATATTTGCTTTATGAGCAAACGATTTAAGGTTTGACATGTCACGATTTTATAAAGTCATTTAATCATATTTATTTTTAGCTTAAAGCTCTCTTCTTTGTTGCTATGTTATAGTTATAGTAACTTTTGAATTCATTCAAGTTTTTAGGATATGTACAAGTATAAAATTATTTACTTCAAGAAGTCTGTGTGTGGGTGTAGAGATTCAACATATCTCCAGATCTTAAAAACAGAGGTATGTATTGTTATACACTTTTTTTATTGGCATTAGAGTAAATTATTGAGTGAGTATAGTTTAGTTAATTTTAAAAAATAGAGGTATGTATGTGGCTGTACGCTTTATGAATTAGTGCACCCGGATGAATTTTACGGCTTTGAGTTGATGGCGGATCATGTTGATGGCAAGTCGATTTTATTTGCGGCAGAGTTTAGTTATATTGATAGCATTTGTAGGTTAGATCTCTAAGTATCAGAGAAATGTTGCAATTTGATTTTATAATAATCAGATAGGTTTGAAATTTAGAATGTTTCTTATCCGCATTGTATAAAAGTTTTAGTCTTTATAAGCATCCTGCTCGAGGGGAAGCCGCTGATGCGTAATTTGAATTGAGTTTTAAAGGAAAAACTGGGAAAAGAGTTACCTTGCTAGGCTAGGGCTCTATTCTGCATCTTGTTTTTCATTACTTCATTTACATAGTTCCCATGCATTCATTGGAAGAGTAGACGCTTTACTTTTTGTTTAAGGGTGTGCAATACGTATTGCAAGCACTATGTTTGCATGTCGAAACACTTGTTATGAACCAATCTATGTGTGAGAGTAGTTCAACATCTGGTAGATTGTTTGTTTACATAAACAACTTTTCGGCTGGCCTTTAGGGATGAGTGCAAAATTATACAATTTTAGCGTCAAAAAAAAATTCAGCATAATGTACAGTGTTATAGACACCATAACTATAATCAAACACTTTGTTAAGTCACATATATACCATTTTACTGGGCTAGGGGTGTCATACGACCAATTTCTAGTCTTGTCTTACTTTTGAGTTGCATAACTTGGAAGTTAAAACCCATTTTCTAGTTTTTTTGTTTTAATCAACGAAGTTGAAAGCCTAGCTGCAACCGAGTTTTGATGAAAGGAAACCCAAATGTAGATAGGATGTTTAGAGTTGGTACATGTTAGCTGAATGCTTGATTTTTTTTGTTCTTTTGCTTTCAAATTTTCATAGCTTTAGCTGCAATAGTTGGTTGGGTGTGGGAGTAGAAACAAAATTATACTTTTAGTAGAGGCGCTTGAAATATGTCAGCCAACCTTCTGTTTTTAGATACTTATATTATTAGTCCTATGTGCAGATTCTTCTATTTTTAACAACGACTAGGCTGCTTGATGTTATGGAGGATTATTTGTACTGGAAAAAGTACAAGTACCTTCGCTTAGATGGACATACATCTGGTGGAGACCGTGGGGCCTTAATTGATCAGTCTAACAATCCAGGATCACCATTTTTCATATTCCTGCTCAGGTGATTGGCATTTTTTGTTAGTTGAAGATTCTCTAGAGTGATGATCATAAATCTTTTAATTTATTTCTCATATTTCACTTTTTGTTATTAAATTTATGTTTTTTATTTAATTTATTTCTCATATTTCATATTTTGTTATTGATTTATGTTTTTTTTTTAATTTATGGCATCTTGTTGTATGTTTGTAATTACGCTGAGCATATGTCCTTGTGATCCCTAGCATTCGCGCCGGAGGTGTTGGAGTGAATCTTCAAGCTACAGATACAGTCATCATTTTTTACACAAATTGGAATCCACAGGCATTACATATATGGAGGATTATCTGTGTTTTGTTTTTGTAGGATGATCCCCTATGTGTTGCTGCCAGACAAGATGGGAAGATATTAGTCTCTAGTCTGTGGGTTGATCACAGTTTTGATGTCGGAGCGCCTGTGGATACAACCTCGGTCTGTACGCAAATCCGATTGGTTTTAGGTTACATTATGAATCTATTCAGGACTGGACTGAGTTACTGGTTTGTAACCAAGTATGTGCATTTGTATTTTTATCAGGTAATGTACGTACCAATGAGATATTTGAATGGGATTCCAGGTGCAACGTCACTAGTTATATGTTTGACAGGATATCAACGTGAAGATCGAGAGGACATTATGGTGATGTCAAAAGAAGTAAGTTTGCCTTTTATTAACTGCTATTACATCTTTGATAGCAATGGTTATCAGATCTAATCAATTTAACATGAATTGTGAAATTTCAGGTTGAGTATAGTCGGTTGGCTGATGTAGCGGCAATAAGTAGTAAGTGCTGGAAACTATGAAGCGGAAGTATGACTACTAAGAAAACGTTAACACGATGATTATTTAACTCGCATGAAGATTGTGAGAGATTCATGAACACAATGAAGTTTTGAGTTTTTATTCATACACTTGTTAGTTTATTTGGGTTATTTGTTTGATCGTTAGACTTAGATCGACACTTATTAGAGATTTGGAATCTTTTGAAGATCGATTGAACTTTTAATTGAAGTGATTATTTTATGATTTCTACATTTTATAATTTTGTTTTTATTTTTTAATGTAAATAAATGATAATTGTAATTAATTAAAATTAATATAATAAACGTCAATGGCATTTAATTTGATGTGATTTTTGTGGTAGAAAATATATGTCACTAAAAGCTCAAAAGTTTGTACAGGCAGATAAAAAAGTGCCGCTAAAAGCCTAAAAACTTTGTGCGGCACATTGAAAAAGTGCCACTAAAAGGCTTTAGCGTCAGGGCTTCTTGTGGCACTTTTTTTGTGTGCCGCCCATTCTTACAAGGTTCTTTAGTGGCACTTTCTTGTTTTTCTGTGGCACTTTTTGCATGCCACTAGATGGCATTTTTTTTTTGTAGTGAATTAACAAGCTACTAACAAATTATCACACACCATAACAAACAAATCATAAAGATAAGGATTGTTATTCTAGAAATTAGGAAATCAAACACAAAATGTCTCAAGCAAACCTTCAATCCGGGATGATCATAAAGTGTTTAGCCACACATGGCTCGAATCAACATCATACACAAGTTTTCAATGTTCAAAGGAATCACCAACATAAAAACTAATGATTAACTATTGTTCTTCACACCAAAGAGTCTCCAAGAAACCCCCCAAATTCGTTCACCATCAGGTAAAAACCGATTCCAATGATAAGTCTCCATAAATCCTCCTCTAATGGCTAATAAATGAGGAAGTTACATTTTTAGATCAGTCGGAGCCGTAAGCTACGGCGCCTGCCGTAGCTTACGGCAGTCAGCAAGCACAAATCAGTCAACCAGGTGCCGTAACCTACGGTCAGGTACCGTAGCTTACGGCACTCACTATTCCTTTACTGCAGTTACACTCTGTTTTACGGCGGCTCTTTTTTATCAAGTATGGGGGCCGTAACCTACGACAGGTAGCCGTAGGTTACGGTGCTGAGCATGGTGCTTCTTCTTGTTCCGTTATCACACTTGATTTCTTCAACACTTTGACTCCCCAACTTCTAGCATCCATTCGTACCTCCTAAAACCCGCATTTTGAGCACTTTAACACCTGTATAATCAAACGTAGAGTGGTTACCAAGTTCGAGCAATTAACCGGGCAAAGTATGGAATTTTATTCTATTTAAAGCACTTAAGGGTTGTCCTACGGACCACCCGTCACGGTCTTGCATATCCTATAAATACCCCCCCCCCCCCATTTTTGTTTTAAACCCACAAATCTGATCTAAAAGCTCTAAGTTGAGGCCATTGCTTCATACCTGAGCTCCTGGATCAAGTTTAGCTTTCGGGGACCCTTCGTAAGTGTTCTTTCGTTCTTTTATCGCTTTCTAGTCCTAAAGTCAAACTATGTTTGACTTTCTGCGTTGACCAGCTTATTGTCAAAACGAAGTTCGTTTGAACTTCATAACGTGAGCGTGATCATGATGGTTATAGTCCCTAATGACTACACCTACTGATTACCACGTTATCTAGGCTCAGTGACGAGTCGTAGTTTCGGCAAACATGCGCATTCTTGCGTATTTTGTAACCAAACTACTAATAAGTATCAAAACCGTTTGTTTTGATACCAAACCTATTTTCTAAACTTAGTTAAGCATGTTCTAACATGCTTAGCTCGTCACTTTTAGTTTAGTGCTTATATAGGGTCGTAAGGTAAGCGATCTAAACAATCGCTTATACTTTCGAACCCGACCCATTTGGTCGATCATTAAGATCCGATCAAACACATTAGGTGACCATAGTATATAGGGAATAACCTTTCGAGGTTATACCTTATGGTCGCTTCGTTTAAGTAGTTGTGTGATAGGTAATTTATTTGCCTTAGGTAAATTACCAAAATGCCCTTTTTACGCCAAAATTCATTTTAAGCATATGTAACATAACTTTTGGTATCTAAACTGATTTGGCAATAATATTAGACATGTTAAGGCATATTTTACTTATCATAGGGCTAGTTAGGCGTTCCAAACGCGTTTCACGCGAACGACGCGTTAAAGTAGCATAAGCTACCTAAACGGGTCGTAATGGGTCGTAAGCACTTAGGTTAGGTTTCATTTTAGTATGTAGGCTTTGTTAAACCGTATTACACGAGTCTCCATACTCGTTTGGTTTACGAACCCTCATTCTATCCACTCCTCCGATTTAGGTCCGGTATATTGACATAGTTACCTATATTAGGTGTCGTTTGATATCCGTGATCTCTAGCATTATTTGGTTGTTACTCAAGGACTTCTAAGCAATCTCAAGTGAGTACATTGAACCCCATCTTTTAAATGTTTCAAGGTGTTTATGTGAGTACATAGACCCCTCTTTACTGTTTTCCAAACTGTTTTGGGGTGAAACACATGTGCCTACTTGTTACTTTCATGCTTTCATATCATATGCTTGTTATGTTCAATAGTACACTTATATTTCAATGTTTTTATGCTATGTATGCCCATTGTGTGCGTACTTAGTACATCATTTTACATTACATTTTATGCTATGTATACCCATTGTGTGCGTACTTAGTACATCATTTTACATTACATTTTATGCTATGTATGCCCATTGTGTGCGTACTTAGTACATCATTTTACATTACCTTTTATGCTATGTATGCCCATTGTGTGCATACTTAGTACATTTATTCATCACATGCCTACATTTTGGTATGACATTTGGTTTGTTTAAATTAAACAATATACATTCATTAACACCGATCATGCCGCTCGTTAGTAGGTAGTGGTACCATAGGACTTGACAACTCCCATTCCTGAAATCTCGGGTTTGTTTGGATTGGAAGGAATGACCGAATTCGATAAACATAACACATATAGACCTTTAATTTGTTTAAAGGTCTATTACCACAGTCACAAAGGCTTGGATGTATGCATTTTCACAATACCACATAGATGTTTGTATCAGTATAGCATGCATTTGTTCCACAAAACATAACTTTGACTTAAACTATGTTTAATTCAATACCCTGTTTTTGTACATTTTACCTATGGCCTAGTTGATATATTTCACATGCCATACATGATATTTTTGGATACACATTATATGATTTACATTAAACATAAACATTTTGACATTTGATATACACATTTGGTGATTTACATTAGACATGGACATTTTGACATGGTTTAGACAATAACACTTGACAACTGATTTATACATGGACAAATTTCATTGGTGGTTGGTTTGGATAAATGATTTGAGTAACGAGGCGTGTGTAATATGATACAAACATGGTGGATACGCCGCTGGTATTTCCTATATATAAGTGTTTGTATAATATTACATATCGCAGCGTTATCTAATTAAATTCAGTATAGACATATTACATTTTACACAAATAACATACTCTTCGCAAGACATTTTATTTACAAACAACTTACCTTATACAAACTCATTTTTACTTAGTTAATCATTTAACCTTACATTTATTTATACATATCATCTGATCTTATCGTTTTTCAAATGATTTACAAGACAAAGCAAATTACAAGGTTCATGACTAAACATTTTCTCAAAAACATAAGTCATGAATTCGATTTTCACAAAACCTATGTATCTCAAGGGCATTTTTATGCTGCCGTACCTACTTTCACATGTGTTTTCAGGAGCTGTCGCTTAGGATGACGATTGTGACACTAGGGCGAACCTGTGCCTTAGAGACATAAAACGAAGATAGACTAGTTTAATTATGTTATAAACTCTTTATATCCTGTCTAAAGACAATGTAACACGCTTGTTTGATAAATAAAATGTAACTTTAATTTCCATGGTCGTAAAACAATTAATTCTGTTACAACACCCCCCGACGTTTCCGCCACGCTTGGTTGTCCCACGTGGTCGGGGTGTGACAAAAGAGTTGGTATCAGAGCCAATGGTTATAGGGAATTAGGTTATTAGTAATGCTTTGACCTAGACTATAACTTTCTAGGACCCTAACACAAGTTATCTTGTGTTTAGATTTTAAAACATACACTTCACCTATCCTTAGGTGATAACCCCAACGAGAACAGCGATTCCAATCCGCTTTGAAAATTAATCATCTGTTCTAGGATGATTTATTACTAGGTTTTGAACCCTCTGTTATATGGTTTTGAACCCCTTTGAATTTTCAAAAATCTAGTCAAGGTTTTTGGGTTTTTAATAGTATGAACACGTGCAAACTGGAAGAGTGAATGCCTGTACCCTGGGTTTTCTGTCTAAGCTAGATTGTTCGTACAAATCCACATAATCGGACCAGTCACTCTTACCTGGGAACTCTTGGGGTGAGTGTTCACTTATAGGCGAGCATGTCTTCGCGATACATTATTTTTTTGACCCATTTACTTTGATTAGACATTGTATGTCGCTTGTTGCTTTGCGATGCGGACGAATAACCACCATCTTTGCTTTTGTTGAAATTGTTTCATCTCATTCTTTTCATCCAATCGTCTCACTCGTTCCTTTCATGTTTTCCTCTTTTAGAATGCCTCCTCGACGCGACAATCAGGTAGCAAATGCCGAACTGGCAGAAATTATTGCACAGTAAATGGCTGCTGCACTTCCAAACCTCTTTGCTCAATGGAACCAAGCCAACAACAACAACAATGCTCCATGCAATTTCAAGAATTTTAACTCGGCTAAACCACTCAAGTTTAGTGGTTCTGAGGGAGCAACTGGGCTTCTTCAGTGGTTCGAGAGCATTGAGAATACTTTCCGTCACGTGCAGTGTCCTGACAATCGCAAGGTCGAGTTTTCTTCGAGTGTGTTTTAGAAGAGGGCTCTTACGTGGTGGAATGGGGTAATGAGAGACCGTGGTGCAGAAGTTGCTCTAGCACAGACGTGGGCTGAACTTAGGGCCCTTATGATGAGGGAGTTCTGTCCTCGTCATGAGCAGCGAGCTTTGGAGAAAGAGTTTGATGACTTGAAACAAGACAGTGGCAAGCACCGGGCATATACTGATAGATTTGAGGAGTTGAGTCTGCTTTGCCCAACAATGGTTGCCCCACTCGACAAGGCTATCGAAAGGTACACCGATGGTCTACCTGACTCGGTACAAGACATCATTACTGGTAGTAACCCTACCACACTCCGTCAGGCGATCGAGTTAGCAGCGACATTGACTGAGTCGCAGGTGCGAAAGGGAAAGCTGCAAAAAAAGGGTGACAAGGGTAAGAAGCAGGTAGCTGACAAAGAAGATAGCAAGAAAGGTCAAAACAAGAAGGGACAGGATTCTGGTTCCTCAAGGGGGTCAAGGAAGCGTAAGGCTTCCCAAAATTTTGCTGTCACTACCCAAGCTAACCAGGCAGCTCCCAACCAACCCGCACAGCCTCCAGCGAAGAAACCTTATGCAGGAAATGCACCCTTGTGCAATAGATGCGACAGTCACCATCAACCGCAATTTCCATGCCGTTTCTGTACTAACTGTGGGAAGTCAGGTCATCTTGCTGGTGTTTGTCGTTTTGCTCAAAATCAAGCAGTTCAGAACCAAGCCCAACAAATTGCTCAGCCTCTTGCTGAGCAACAAGGGCAAGCTGCACGACCTCATTTTCCTCCTAGTTCGTGCTACAATTGTGGGGATCTGACCCACTACAGAAACCGGTTCCCAAGACTAGCCAACCAGAATCAGATTCCAAATCAGGCTCAGGCTCGAGGTCGAGTCTTTAACATGAACGCACAAGAGGCACAAGCAGATGATAATGTGGTGAACGGTACGTTCTTTATTAATAATCAGCCAGCATCTGTTCTTTTTGATTCGGGTGCCAATAAGAGTTTTGTGTCGTTATCTTTTGAACCATTGCTTCGCGTGTCTAGAACGAAACTAGGTAAACCATTGACAGTAGAAGTGGCTAGTGGTGAACCCATTGTTCTTGATTCTGTTCTCCGCAACTGCCAATTGAACCTTAACAACCATCTTTTTCCCATTGACCTCACGCCTATGCAACTTGGAAGCTTCGACATTATTGTGGGTATGGATTGGTTAGCCAAGCATCATGCAGAGGTAGTTTGCTTCGAGAAGATCATTCGTATGCCACTTTCGACAGGTGAGATCCTACAAGTTCGTGGTGAGAAACCTGCTGGTGGTCTCAAACTCATGTCTTGTTTTAAAGCTCGGAAATATCTGCGAAAGAACCATGTGGCCTTTTTGGCACATGTTGTAGCAGATAAGGGCAAGGGTAAATCTATTCAAGATATTCCTGTTGTTCGGGATTATTCTGAGGTACTTCCTGAAGAGTTACCTGGTCTACCCCCAGCACGCCAAGTCGAGTTCCGTATTGATCTCGTACCTGGTGCAAATCTCATTGCCAGAGCTCCATATCGTCTTGCACCGTCTGAGATGCAAGAGTTGTCTAAGCAGCTTCAGGAACTCTCTGACAAAGGTTTTATCCGTCCTAGCTTTTCACCTTGGGGTGCTCCCGTTCTTTTTGTCAAAAAGAAAGATGGATCTTTTAGGATGTGTATCGATTATCGTGAGATTAACAAGCTCACCATCAAGAATCGATATCCCCTACCTCGCATTGATGATCTCTTTGATCAATTGCAAGGCGCTTCTTACTTTTCAAAGATTGATCTACGATCTGGGTATCATCAACTTCGTGTGCATGAAGAAGATATTCCCAAGACAGCGTTCCGCACTCGTTATGGGCATTATGAGTTTACAGTCATGCCATTTGGTTTGACTAATGCTCCTGCTGTTTTCATGGACTTGATGAATAGGGTCTGCAAACCTTATTTGGATAAGTTCATCATCGTTTTCATTGATGACATCTTGATATATTCTAAGACGCGAGCTGATCATGAGCAACATCTTCGTCTTACTTTGGAACTCTTAAAGAAAGAGCAACTTTTCGCCAAATTCTCCAAGTGCGAATTTTGGCTTAAAGAATATTGTCAACGAACAAGGTATTCATGTAGATCCCTCCAAGATCAGTGCGATTAAGGATTGGGATACGCCTACTACTCCTACTAAAGTTCGTTCTTTTCTTGGTCTAGCGGGTTATTACCGCCACTTCATTGAAAATTTCTCGAAGATTGCAGTTCCTCTAACTGCACTAACTCAGAAGAACAAACCCTTTGATTGGGGATTCAAGCAAGAGGAAGCGTTTCTGACTTTGAAACAAAAACTTTGTGATGCGTCTGTTCTAACTTTGCCCGAGGGCAATGATGATTTCGTCGTTTATTGCGATGCATCTAAATTAGGTCTTGGCTGCGTCCTGATGCAAAGAAACAAAGTCATAGCATACGCATCAAGGCAGTTGAAGATACATGAGAAGAACTACACCACTCATGATCTTGAGTTGGGTGCAGTAGTCTTCGCTCTTAAGATCTGGAGACACTATTTGTACGGAACAAAATGTGTGGTTTTCACGGACCACAAAAGTCTTCAGCACATCTTCAATCAGAAAGAACTCAACATGAGACAGCGACGTTGGGTTGAGCTTCTAAACGACTATGACTGTGAAATTCGCTACCATCCTGGTAAGGCGAATGTCGTAGCCGATGCTTTGAGTCGCAAGGAACGTACGAAGCTTCATTGTGTTCGTGTCCAATCTGTTATTCAAGCTCAATCCGATATCCAAGCACGTATTTCTCGGGCTCAACAATCTTGTGTTTCACAAGGTTTGATGGATAAGGAATTTCCCTATCACATAACACCTGATCTAGAACTGAAGGACAATGGATCGTATTACTTCATGGACCGTTTGTGGGTCCCAATCCAAGATAATCTTTGTACCTTGCTTATGGATGAAGCCCATAAGTCTCGTTATTCTATTCATCCTGGCTCAGATAAGATGTATAAGGATCTTCGTATTCAGTATTGGTGGCCTGGTATGAAGAAAGACATTGCCTTATATGTATCAAAATGCCTTACTTGTCTTAAGGTTAAGGCTGAACATCAGCATCCTTCTGGATTATTGGAGCAACCAGAGATCCCAGTTTGGAAATGGGAAAATATTACTATGGATCTCATTACTAAACTCCCGCGCACAAAGAAAGGTCACGATGCCATCTGGGTAGTTGTTGATTGTCTTACTAAATTAGCGCATTTCTTGCCAATCCGTGAGGATTTTTCGGCTGACAATCTTGCTAAAATCTATGTGGATGAAATTGTAGCTTGACATGGTGTTCCTTTGAACATCATTTCTGACAGAGATGCTCGTTTCACTTCTCATTTTTGGAGAACCATGCAATCTGCTATGGGGACCCAACTTAATATGAGCACAGCCTATCATCCGCAAATGGATGGTCAATCCGAAAGAACAATCCAGACACTGGAGGATATGCTTAGAGCTTGTGTGATCGATTTTGGTGGTAGCTGGGATTCACATCTTCCGTTAATTGAATTCTCCTACAACAACAGTTATCACTCCAACATCAACATGGCTCCTTTCAAGGCTCTCTATGGTCGAAAATGTCGTTCACCAGTCTGCTGGAATGAGATCGGCGAGGCTTAGCTTACTGGACCTGCCCTCATTTTAGAGACAACAGATAAGGTTAAGAAAGTTCATGATAACCTTCAGACAGCTAGAAGCCGTCAAAAGAGTTACGTGGACCTATAACGCAAGCCCTTGGATTTTCAAGTCGGTGATCGAGTATTACTTAAGGTCTCACCTTGGAAAGGTGTGATCAGGTTTGGAAAGAAAGGAAAACTTGCACCTAGATACGTTGGACCATTCAAGATCGTCGAAAGAATCGGTAAGGTTGCCTACAGACTTGAGTTACCTCCTGAACTTGGAAATGTTCATCCAACCTTTCACGTGTCCAATCTCAAGAGGTGTTTAGCTGATGAGAACCTCCACATACCGCTTGACGAAATTCGTGTTGATAAAACACTGAAATTTGTTGAGAAACCAGTGCAAATCATGGAACGTGAAGTCAAGTGGCTTAAACGCAAGCGCATTCCTTTGTTCAAGGTTTGCTGGGAATCTAAACGTGGACCCGAGTTTAATTGGGAACGTGAAGATCAAATGGAGGCGAAGTATCCGCATCTTTTTCCACGAGTTTCCTCTAAATAAAAATTTCGGGACGAAATTTCCACAAGTAGGGGAGACTGTAACATTTGTGCTTGAAATCATTGTGAACAGTTCAATTATCAATAAAACAATGTTATTTGATCCCAATGATTGTTTGGTTATGTTTTACATTTTTCATGTTTTGACTTTTGTTCAATTTCAAACTCTACATCGCTTTCTGGAGAATTATACGCAAACTGGTGCGTAAACGTACTCAGTTTAATACGAAAAATACTCCGGAACATCAACATATACTTAACATACCTTAAATAACCATTACATAACTTAGAAATAAGTTTTGAAGGCTTTGGTATGGCAAAAACAAGTTAATTCGCTTACAGGGACTAAACTTGACAAACTGTGAAAGTATGACGATTTGTACTAGAACAGACATTCCGGAACATGTCCATAAGTTAAACATACCATAAATATCCTTTACATAGCTTAGAAATAGGCTTTGAGGGGTTCGGTATGCTATAATAAACTTTTGGATCATTCAGGGACTAAAAGTGTCAAAAAGTGCATAAGTTTGCACTTTCGCGCATAACTTACGTTCTGAATACATCCGGACATCCAAAAATTTATGTAAGCATCCTAATATTTTGCCTTAGTGTTTGGCATGAGAAAAATCCATTCGTCGCGCAATTTGGATCGTTTTTCGCGCTTATGCGCATTCCGTCGTAATTAAGCGAACATCGCGATCGTACGGCCAAACGAACCAATATCCGGCATATTTTTGAGCATGTTTCATGTCCTCAATATTTAAGCATCATTTTAGGGCCTTAAAGATGGCTTAACGGGCCTTAAACATGTCAGAAATGGCCCTAAACCACAACAGGGACCTAAACTGTCATTTCTGAAACTTGTTTTCTGATCTGGACATCCAGGCGGCCTGCGTAAGCCCAGTGTGATCTTTCACGCGGCCCGCGTCAGCCTCCCAGACCAGATTCAATGTTTTTAATCAACTTGTAACAGCCTTTCAAACCTCCAAAGGGCAATGCCACTTGTCAAATCCCTATGGTGGGGGCAAAATAAGCCACCACAACATTGCGACAAGTGTACGGGTAAGATCGAGGCACGATATTCAAGAAACGATGCTAATGGTCTTTCATATCCTATAAATACCCCCCCCCCCCATTTTAATTTTAAACCCACAAATATGATCTAAAAGCTCTAAGTTGAGGCCATTGCTTCATACCTGAGCTCCGGATCAAGTTTAGCTTTCGGGGACCCTTCGTAAGTGTTCTTTCGTTCTTTTATCGCTTTCTAGTCCTAAAGTCAAACTATGTTTGACTTTTGCGTTGACCAGCTTATGGTCAACACGAAGTTCATTAGAACTTCATAACGTGAGCGTGATCACGATGGTTATAGTCCCTAATGACTACACCTACTGATTACCACGTTATCTAGGCTCAGTGACGAGTCGTAGTTTCGGCCAACATGCGCATTCTTGCGTATTTTGTAACCAAACTACTCATAAGTATCAAAACCGTTTGTTTTGATACGAACCCTGTTTTCTAAACTTAGTTAAGCATGTTCTAACATGCTTAGCTCGTCACTTTTAGTTTAGTGCTTATATAGGGTCGTAAGTTAAGCGATCTAAACAATCGCTTATACTTTCGAACCCGACCCATTTGGTTGATCATTAGGATCCGATCAAACACATTAGGTGACCATAGTATATAGGGAATAACCTTTCGAGGTTATACCTTATGGTCGCTTCGTTTAAGTAATTGTGTGATAGGTAATTTATATGCCTTAGGTAAATTACCAAAATGCCCTTTTTACGCCAAAATTCATTTTAAGCATATGTAACATAACTTTTGGTATCTAAGCTGATTTGGCAATAATATTAGACATGTTAAGGCATATTTTACTTATCATAGGGCTAGTTAGGCGTTCCAAACGCGTTCACGCGAACGACGCGTTAAAGTAGCATAAGCTACCTAAACAGGTCGTAATGGGTCGTAAGCACTTAGGTTAGGTTTCATTTTAGTATGTAGGCTTTGTTAAACCGTATTACACGAGTCTCCATACTCGTTTGGTTTACGAACCCTCATTCTATCCACTCCTCCGATTTAGGTCCGGTATATTGACATAGTTACCTATATTAGGTGTCGTTTGATATCAGTGATCTCTAGCATTATTTGGTTGTTACTCAATGACTTCTAAGCAATCTCAAGTGAGTACATTGAACCCCATCTTTTAAATGTTTTCAAGGTGTTTATGTGAGTACATAGACCCCTCTTTACTGTTTTTCAAACTGTTTTGGGGTGAAACACATGTGCCTACTTGTTACTTTCATGCTTTCATATCATATGCTTGTTATGTTCAATAGTACACTTATAGTACATGATTTCATTGTTTTTATGCTATGTATGCCTATTGTGTGCGTACTTAGTACATCATTTTACATTACATTTTATGCTCTGTATACCCATTGTGTGCGTACTTAGTACATCATTTTACATTACATTTTATGCTATGTATGCCCATTGTGTGCGTACTTAGTACATCATTTTACATTACCTTTTATGCTATGTATGCACATTGTGTGCATACTTAGTACATTTATTCATCATATGCCTACATTTTGGTATGACATTTGGTTTGTTTAAATTAAACAATGTACATTCATTAACACCGATCATGCCGCTCGTTAGTAGGTAGTGGTACCATAGGACTTGACAACTCCCATTCCTGAAATCTCGGGTTTGTTTGGATTGGAAGGAATGACCGGATTCGATAAACATAACACATATAGACCTTTAATTTGTTTAAAGGTCTATTACCACAATCACAATGGCTTGGATGTATGCATTTTCACAATACGGCATAGATGTTTGTATCAGTATAGCATGCATTTATTCCACAAAACATAACTTTGACTTAAACTATGTTTAATTCAATACTCTGTTTTTGTGCATTTTACCTATGGCCTAGTTGATATATTTCGCATGCCATACATGATAATTTTGGATACACATTATATGATTTACATTAAACATAAACATTTTGACATTTGATATACACATTTGGTGATTTACATTAGACATGGACATTTTGACATGGTTTACACAATAACACTTGACAAATGATTTATACATGGACAAATTTCATTGGTGGTTGGTTTGGATAAATGATTTGAGTAACGAGGCATGTGTAATATGATACAAACATGGTGGATACGCCGCTGGTACTTCCTATATATAAGTGTTTGTATAATATTACATATCGCAACGTTATCTAATTAAATTCAGTATAGACATATTACATTTTACACAAATAACATACTCTTCGCAAGACATTTTATTTACAAACAACTTACCTTATACAAACTCATTTTTACTTAGTTAATCATTTAACCTTACATTTATTTATACATATCATCTGATCTTATCGTTTTTCAAATGATTTACAAGACAAAGCAAATTACAATGTTCATGACTAAACATTTTCTCAAAACATAAGTCATGAATTCGATTTTCACAAAACCTATGTATCTCACGGGCATTTTTATGCTGACGTACCTACTTTCACATGTGTTTTCAGGAGCTGTCGCTTAGGATGACGATTGTGACACTAGGGCGGACCTGTGCCTTAGAGACATAAAACGAAGATAGACTAGTTTAATTATGTTATAAACTCTTTATTTCCTGTCTAAAGACAATGTAACACGCTTGTTTGATAAATAAAATGTAACTTTAATTTCCATGGTTGTGAAACAATTAATTCTGTTACAACACCCCCCGACGTTTCCACCACGCTTGGTTGTCCCACGTGGTCAGGGTGTGACATCCTATTTTCTCGTAAATCGTGCCCTAATCTATACAATTCAATGTATGACTCGATACAAGACAAAGTCGACAGATGTAGTGCACCAACATTTTTGATGTTAGCTTCGCATCTCATGGCTAAACCCCAGATGTAACTCCCAGTGCATTTGAATTCGGGTGTTATCTAGTATGCAACAATCTTTTAGAGATCATAGAGGCGTCGGGGTAACCAGCTACGTTCGCTCTAATCTTCGCTCTAATCATAATTGAGTTCTAGAACTCGGTTCCCATCCTTGGAATTTACCCCTAGCGAACAATATTATTCTCGCGTTAGATCCTTGAGTTCTTTCCATAATAACCTCTTTGTTGTATTACTCCTTATAGTTTGCACTTGGAGATTCCACCAAGTTATCGTCTCTCTCAACAGATGATTATTCGTTTACCAAATCGTTTACTTAGGAGTACATTTATTAGCACGGTTAACTGACTTCATTGTCTTTATTTAGCAGACATAACTTACCGCACCTCTCGTATCGATGAGGTCTTGCGGCTTGTAATCCGGAGATGCCATAGAATTAAAATCTGGTGTGAACGCATCTTCAAGTGTGGCATTGCTACTCGTTCTCGTCCCATCGGAATTTGAACCACTTGAACTACCGGTACCATCAGTACCATCACTAATGTCAACTCATCAACCTCATGTTGTGCAATAAAACTCTAGTTCGACTTTAATAGCAGGGCGTTGATTAACTACCCCTTTTGGGCGTAGATTTTCTTTTTGTCGCCATGTTATTTTGGTACATAGTATCAAAGGATCTAGACTTGTATTTGGACATATATAGCCTACCATGCGTCCAAGAATTAAGAATGTAATTGGTCATGGAAACCTCAAGATCGCACATGGTTTGAAACAATGATAACATGAATAACCGCAATCCAAAATGTGTAATACTTCTTGCGTGTATTGGCCATATGCCTAAGTGGGAAAGGAGGTAATTCGGTGAGGAGGAGAAACCAAATGGTCGTCTCCATCCTTACAGTATGTATTTCCTACCTTGTGGACCTCGACCGTCCCACGTTGGAAAATTCTTCGCCGCACTAACCCGTGTGACGAATACGCTGATATCCCTTGAGCTCCACGTGCTTCTACAAATTTGTTATAATTCCCATAGAAGTCGAATAATGCAATGAAGGGGTTGTAGCATGGTTCATGCCATATCATCCTTTGGAATAAGACAAATGTCAAACGACAGAGTTTGATGTAATCATTTCCAATAACTAAGATAAGGTAAGGTGTCATAGACACCAAAGAACCAGCCTATGTACAATAATTCTGAGAATGTTGAGGGAAATTCTCCATGAGTGGCTAGCAAGTTTCGTGTGCTTTCGATGACTAGTCTCGTACGACTCGTGTTATAGATCGAATGTTATGTGCAAACAATATGTGTGGTCTTCCTGTATCAAAGAGTGTTATAGAAACCATTCCGGTTAGCATTCTACTAGATAAAACTTGAACAACTTAAGAATTTTGAATGGATTAGTGATCATTAGCTTGACCCGCAGAGCCCAACATGATTTCCATACACTACAAGTTGTTATTACGTGGGCCCCCATAATAATAAATTGTCTTGTATGGTCACCCTAGCATTCTCTTGTTCAAGCAGCCGGTCAGTCAAAGAGAGGACACTATTGTCTATATACCTTCAACATAGGAGGGACCTTCGTGATAGTCCACGTGCTAACGCCCATTTTCATTATTCGTGGAAGGGCACAACGTTAGCCGAAATAGTAATAAAAGAATTTGTCATAATAATAACTGGAGGGGCACCTTCAAGATGAGTACTTCATCTTCCTTGTCTGGACAGGAATGTAATTGAGCATGACTAATATGAATCTCAGGGACCTCGTCCCACTAGTAGAGTTGTTGTCAAAGGCCGACACCTCAGGCTCGTCGTCACTACCGAAGCTAGGCATATACCACTCGAGG
Source organism: Helianthus annuus (assembly GCF_002127325.2). Classification (NCBI taxonomy): domain Eukaryota; kingdom Viridiplantae; phylum Streptophyta; class Magnoliopsida; order Asterales; family Asteraceae; genus Helianthus; species Helianthus annuus. The sequence goes on along the minus strand of NC_035435.2, from coordinate 105,796,556 downwards.
GTAAACAACCATCTTCCATGGGATCAATGCTTTAGGGTCTCTCTCAGGGACCCCACACGCCATAAGCTTCGTAATAGCCGCGAGGTCGTTATTCTCATCGTGTGAGTCAATTGTAATAATAGAATTCATAGTCGAAGGTATTTTCGTCCTTGGCAAATATTCCGTACAATACATATACAAAGACATTTATATATATATATATATAATCACTAAATCTCATGCTGTTTTTGTTTCTCGTGTTTCACACGTAATCCTTAATGTTTTCAAGTCTATTCCTCATAGACCAACCATGTATTAATCCTTCTTTGTTACTTATGATTGAGCTCGGGTGATAGATCCTCATGTTATAGTGACACAATGAAAACCTTATGTCATTTTTTTCATACTTTTGAAATCACTTTTGTAATGTTATTGAATTTGTTTTCATGTGTGAGCCCTTCGGTGATTGTAGACCAAACTTTGTAAAAGTTTTTCCCCGGTTCACTACAATCAGAGCTCTGATACCAATCTGTCACACCTTGCTAGTAGCGGAAGCGTATTGTGTGTGACGTAAGAAAGGTAATCACTGCATCCAAATGAGTAAACACATAAACAACAACGATGCCATAGATATAATGATTTTAACAAAAGATCACAAGTTTTCCAACATAGTTTCAAGTTTACCAACGTTCACAACGTTAACCATGACATAGATTAAGTTATATTACACAACACAAAAGCTAGTTTTTGACATAAATCATAGTGAGGTTTTGTCCCCTATATACCTATACGAAGTTGGGATATAAAAGACAAACCCTCCAAAAGTGGCCATCGTTGTCATTGACTTTCCCGTTACCCGTAGTGTATCACCGGCTCAAGACCTGTTTCCTGAAATACATGTAATTTTAAAAAGTCGACAAAAGTTGAGCGAGTTCATGCAGTTATTGTTATCATATGAAATCTCATAAATGTTATATTGTAATCATGGTATGTTCTGATTCATACATGGAGTCTGTTTAAGGATCTATCAGTGGGTAGCGAGCCCCCTGACAAAATGTACCATAAGTAAATAACCAAACCGAGAACACTTTGTTATCATTTGGGATCACAAAAGCACTCCACGGTTAACAACTAGGAGTGGGGCGTGCCTCAAGCCCAATAGATCTACACCTTTTGCACCTTGGTCACTATGTGATTAATGGTTACTATTGTTATCATCCAACTTATGCACATTGATGATGTTATATTCTACTCCGTAACTAACATACCAATAGTTTAGCATGTATTTCCCCTCGATGTTTTTGAAAACAAAACATTGAAATCAGTGAAAGGAGGGACATGAACTCACAAGTTTACGTTCCGTGTACTATGATATCAAAGTGAGCGTCCATACATATCAATAACCTACATGTGTACTAATCTCGTTAGACACTAGGTCTTTCGGACCTCGTACAAGTTGTTCATCTTGAATTCTTTATTATGTTCTCGTTTGTCATCTTTGGAACAACTTTGTATTTTAGAGCGTTGATAGTTTACTCGCTCGATTGTTATGTACATACATGTATCTATACGTATTGAATTATAGGTGAACGGGCTTCACCCTTCATATGTCTTCGTGTCGCGCACGCGTGTAATTGAGCCCTTGCTCATGCCATTGGGCCGAGCCCATGTCATCTATGTTATTTGGCCTAACTCATTTTTTATTAGTATTGGGCCGAGCCCATGTTATATTGTCATTGGGCCCTAGCCCATGTATTAAGGAATTTGGGCCTAGCCCATTACTAGCTTTGATAAGCCCAATTCTAATTTTATGAGTCCATTAATATGATCTTGCAATTTTTACCAAAATGTTACCAAGTAGTAAACTTTAAATAAGTTCATTTTTCCTATGAAAAATACTTGGTAATTTGTATAGTTGTTGACTTTCCGGATTCTTGTTATCGATCGTTTAGATATGTGCTCGTTTTAATGTCTAAAATATGTTATTTTAGACTCGACTTTGTAGTAACTTGTTCACGATGTCGATACGCCCAATCTGTTGTCTTCAAGTGTTATGCATTTCCATTTCGGCCATTTATTTAATTGTCCGATTTACTAGCATTTCTTGGACCATGTAGGAACATGTATGTGTATTTATTTTGATCACCCTATAGGTATCTAGTACATACACATATAGCACATATTACATGCACTTGACAAGTTTCCAAAATATATATAATTTTTTACCAAAAATATATATACATATATGGTTACATTTTTAACCACTTATTTTTGTAAAATAATAAGTTTAAGTCCATAAAACTTATTGAATATTTAAGACTTAAATATTCTCATTAGGGTTTCCAAAATGACGTTTATGACCACTAATCGCGTTTAACATTGTTAATCACCTTTTAATCCCCTCTTTAATCGCGATTAGATTTTTAGAAAATTCGCTATAGTTTCTCCTAAAACTATTTCGTTTCCCACGTTATAAAAACGCGTTTAAACCATGTTTAAACCCATAATCATAATCAATTTCCAAATCAAGTTTCATTATCCCAACTTTACATGCATGATATCATACATATTAACCCTCATTTCCATAAACTTTGTAAATATATTTTTAACAACTTGTTTATAACAAATAAGCTTCACATTTTTTTACTAGACTTTTAAAGACATCATTTTTTTTGTCATATGTTCAAATCAAGTTTCCCACTTTAACCACTTTGATTTCTACACTTTTAAGATGATTATGGTGAAAATCATGGTACTTATTCTTTACAAAAATCATTCATATGTAATAAATCATTTCTAGGTTGTAGTAAAGTGCATGGATGATGAGGGTGATGATCTTGTTAAGATTTAAACATCAAAGTGTTTAAATCATCATTTATAATTTTTATTCATACAAGATCACACACTTAAATAACTTTACTTTATCAAAACCAACATCATTATACTAACTAGCTATCACTAATACACAAAATCAACACATAATATTTCATATTTAGTGGATTTATTAAAGTGAGGTTAGCTTTTTTTTTGTTTGATTATTGTTTGTTTTCAAGATGATCAACTAGTATTTCATAAACTACATATCATAAGGAGCTTAAAAATAGTAAAAGATTGGCTTACAAATTTGCACAAGATTAAATGAAGATTAAGAAGATAAGTAAGCTCCAAAGAAAGCCCTAATGATCTTCCATCCTTGCTAGCTCCTTGAATGATCTTGTATTGGCCTATACAAGCTTGATTTTTGGGTAGTTTAATGTTGGAATAAAAGTGGTATGTGGTTGTATGGTGGATCCGTGAGTTTGAGGGGGTAAAAAGGAGGTTCTTTTGTGTTGGTAAATTGTGTAGAAATGAAGGGTTGTATGAATGATGTCAACTTATAAAATTCCTACACTTTAGTCAACACATGCCTTACCCTATCCATCAACACCCTTGTCTTTGATTTGCAAGAAGTATGGTGAGTATGGGAGGACCCACTTGGACCGATTTTAGGCATGGTTAAACTTGATTATGTTTTTTTTTTCTTTTTTTTTAAACATGTGACATTTAATTAAAAATGAGATATTTCGGTAATTAGTTTAAGTATGTTAGTTAGGGTAGTAAGGGTATTTCAAGGTTTTAAGTAAAGTCCAATTAGTTTATATGTTTAGTGGGTATATATTTTGGATGGCAAGAATGTCACTAGTTTGCTCGTTGGTTCGATACCCGTTGATATATTGAAGGTGTAATATAGTACTCGGATTTATGGTTTTAATTTACCATCAATGTTATGGCATTTATTTAAGGTGTATACAACGCCAAAATATGGTTAACTAGTTCGCCAGACTAGTGTAAGTTGTATTTTGATACCTTAAACGCTTTCCGTTTAGTCGTCGGCTAATTAACATCACTTTGCGCCGCACCGACGAATCTTTGCCGCAAGTTGTTATTCCACCGTCAAGCGATGCACGAAGTGATTCCGAGTCCCAAAATGAGCTTAACTAGTTCACTAGAATTGTCATTTGGTTGTTATAGTGGCGGAAATATTGCTTGCTAGTTCGTCGGTTCGCTAACGGACTAGCTTAGTGCATAGCGATATAATATCGGAAGCTTATGATTTTAGACACCCCGTTATCATACTTATATTGTTTTCATATGCTTGATATCATTTGTCATAATCCCGGAGTTTCGGAAATGCTAAATTATGGTTTCGGACGAGTTAAGATGTCATATTTTTGGTCGAAACGGACATTTTTGCAATTAGGGCGTCATTCCGGAAAGTCTTGTATCTTTGCAAGATATGTTTTCGTATTAGTGTTTTCTTATAATAATGGACTCAATTATGTTATCCGTGTGTCATTTTTCAGTGTTTCGTTCTATTTTCACGGGTTTGCTGGCATGAATAGCGTAACCGTGAATAGTGCACGCAGCACTTTCTACCAACACTTTTAGGACATTGTTTGCTTGGTTTCGCAATATGACGAAAACCAACATATGTTTTAGCTTTGTTTTGTTGTCCTAACATTGTTATCCAGTATACGCCACAGTTACATAATTAAATTATGCTAAATGCATGAGATTTAGAAATATAAATAGTGATTAGATTATACGGAATTACCAGTTATTTGCCAGTTGTCACAATAATTGCATTACATCCCTGTTGAAAAATAGAATTGATAAATTTAGGGAAAGTGAGGTTGAAAGATGATAACCCAACAGTGGAAGATCTCATTCTACAGCTTCGATAAATTAAGGGTATTCTCATATAATGGTTCCTGGATGCTTCCAAAGAATCAGCACTTTGGACATCTGTTGTTCTTCAAACATCTATTATCTATTATCTATTCTATCTATTATATATAATAAATGAAAGTTATTTGCGCCATGTGGACCAAATAACTTTCATTTATTATATATAATAGATACAACAGATAATAGATAATAGATAATAGATGTTTGAAGACAACAGATGTCCAAAGTGCCGCTTCATTGGAAGCATCTAGGAAGAATTATATGAGAATACCATTAATTTATCGAAACTGTAGAATGAGATCTCCACTGTTGGGTTATCATCTTTCAACCTCACTTTCCCTAAATTATCAATTCTATTTTTCAACAGGGATGCAATGCAATTATTACCTTATTTAAGATACCTTCAACTGCATCTTCTGATAAATCAACATTCATTTCACTCAAATGATAACTTCAATTGCATCTTCAATCATGAACTATCTAAAGAAATGGATGAAATCATCCAAAAATACCCAAAATAAAACTAATTAAACTATCCAATATATATTCTTGAGTACTCACCATTAATGTGATGACCAATATAAAATCAAACCCTAAAAGCATACAAACCATAATGAAATATGAAAGAAACAAACCAAAAAACTTGTTGGGCGATTAAAATTAAAAGGATATCATACGCAATATTCAGGTAATTAGAATGGCCATTTTTACCTTACTTGACAACAATAGCAAACATCAAACAACAATAGCAAGTGACTAATCAATCAACCTCAAAATCATATAGAAGCCTAAAAATAAAATGAAAATTAGATAAGTGAACATCAAAACTGAATAGGAAACCTGACCAAAAATTAACCAAACACCTGATGTTGAATCCACTGTAGATGTTGAACCACTGCTGTTACAAACAGATAATACATCGGGAACTGGAAATTTAAAAGGATCGGCTTCAAAGGCTTCAACAATCGGAAGATTCAAATCTCAAGCAAATGAAACCCTAATTTCAAAAAGAATAATCGGTGAACATATTCACAGATCAATAATCAACAGATGTTGTACTGATATCATCACAGTTAAGAAAAAAATCCTTAGTTTCTGAACATATTCAAACATACCAGTTCATGGCGGAAATCTAGCCGCAGGTAAGCGGATCTCAACTTTGATGACCATCGATGACAACAACCCTGGAACTATATGACGAGATTAGGAGTAGAAATTAGGGTTTAATTAGAAATTTTGTATGAAAACCGAGTTAGGATTGCAACCAAAATTAGGGCTACAATACTAAAATAAATGAAGATATAGGGCTTACCTAGTGACGCTTGGAATGATTCATGATGAGATGATTTGATTTAATATTTGATTCAGAAGGGAGAAGAGTACAGGAGAAGGAGAAGAAGATTCAGATCTAGGGTTTTGAAAAGGAAAAAAGGAGACGGATGGAGTATAAAAGGGATGGAAGTGTGGTACTGTTGGGCGGGAAAACAGAATTGAGGATGCCCTAATTAAGTGACACGTGGCCCAACTCACTTTCATCTATTATATATAATAGATAAGTTGGCCAAAAAACAAAAGTAACGAAGACTTTTGTTGGGGAACTTCTGATCGCACAGGAATGCACAAAAACAAATAAAATTTGCGGTAACAATTCAACATCACAGAATATCAAATCCCAATTCTTTCAAAACTGGTCTCTGTCTAATCTGATAATCATTGCGTGTAACCCGCAAATAGGTTTATCTGATATTCTCATACGATTCAGAGATTAATCCAGTTTTTTCACAAACTTTGCAATTTCAATTTCGGGTTCCAGGTTTGTTATTTCTTTGAATTACTTGTTCTAGGCCAATAATACAACAAAGATAAACCTATTTACGGTTCAGTTTGGTCATTGGTTGTGATTTCAAGTTTAAAAAATATTGTACAGTGAATATTTTTCTGTTCTGTAGTTTGTGAATTAACCCTAATTCACATGTTCTAGTGATTAATTTGGGATTGTTTATCTTGATTTCACAAGTTTTAATTTTAGAACTATAGTTTCATAATTTTTTGTTTTCCTAGTAGTGTATTTTTAGTCTGTAGTTTTTCTGGGAACCCTAAGTTGCAAAGTTTGATTCCTGAGAATTAAAGTTTGACACTTGTTTTAGTCTACTGAGTATAGTGGGCGAAGTAATGTAGAGAATTGGAAAATCATTTAATTGAATTGAAAGTGAGACCTTTTATAAGAAGGGTAGTGTAGTTTATTTTATTTTGATCACTATCAATTTTCAAAATCATTTGTTTTAAAATGGTTGAACGTGATGAGGAAAATGGGAAGTTCAACAAGGGTAAGGTTAATAAGAGAAAGATTGACCCGGATAATAATGATTCCAATAAGAAACCAAAAGGGGGTTGTTGGAGATGTGGCAAACCGGGGCATTTCAAGAAAGTTTGACGTGTGAAGATTACTAGTGGAAACAAAGCTAACATAGCGGGTCCAAGTGGGTCTAAAGATCAGAATGCTTCACACGGTACGCTTACTAATTCCACTTTAAGGTGACAAAACCTATGAGTTTTGTAGTTGATTCAATTAGTCATTCGGGACATGGTAATTATTCACAAAACACAAAAATTGGATTTGATTTAAAGAAACAAAATTTATTTTGTGATTGGAATAATAAACAAATAAAAAGTAATACTTTTGAATCAAACAAATTCAATACAAAGGTGCAGCCTACTAGCTGTGATGGTACAAACATAAGAAGTGTACAAGTCGGAAAAATCCCATTGAGGTATGAAATGAATGGAACCCAGTCTTCGGGTTTGTTATTGGACTCAAAAGGTCCAATGGCTTATAAACATAATTCGGTTGAGAATTATGTATCATTTATTTCTGAATTCTTTTATGTACAAGATGACATGCTTGCATGGTGGGTAGAGTCGGGTGCTACGAGTCACGTTTGCAAGGATCTCAAATGATTTTTTTTTTTTTTTTTTTTTGCCTTTGACATGCAAAACTCTAGTGAATGTCATACTTGTAAGTTGACTAAAAATTACTAGGAAACTGTTTAAAGATGTAAAAAGGGATTCTTAGGTATTAGAATTAATTCATTCTGATTTATGTGACTTTCATAGTACACCCTCACTTGGAAATAAAAAGTATGTGGCTACTTTTATTGATGATGCCACTAGATTTTGTTATGTCTATTTGTTGCACTCAAATGATAAAGCTCTTGACAAATTCCAAATTTTTAAACAAGAGGTAGAGCGACATCAAAGTTGTTTGATAAAGAACCTACGTACTGATAGAGGTGGAGAGTATTATGATCCAGTTTACTTTCAGTCTACTGGTATAATACATCAAACCACTGCTCCTTATACACCACAGCAAAATGGTGTATCATAAAGGAAGAATAGGACTTTGAAAGAAATGGTTAATTCCATGTTATCCTATTCTAGGTTAAGTGAAGGAATCTGGGGTAAGGCTTGTTAACGGCCTGTTATTTGTTAAATAGAGTTCCTAATAAAAAGTCTAAAGTAACCCCCACCAAACTTAAGTCATCTTAGAGTTTGGGGTTGTAGAGCTATTGTAAAGCTTACTGAACCAAAAATGAGAAACATAGGTGAAAGAGGCATTGATTGCATCTTTATTGGGTATCGTGAGCATTCCCCTGTTCATATATTCTATGTTACAGAACCGAATGACTATGTTTCTGTTCACACTGTGATTGAGTCAAGAACTGCTGATTTTGGCAATGAGGATAGATTTTCTTTTGTTCCTAGACTAAAGGACATGCCTTATAGTTTGAAAACTTTAGTTGTAACTGAGTTTGGTAGTAACTCTATTGGTACCAAAGATGTACCCTCTACTAGTACCGAACCTAGGAAGGGTACTAGGGTCAGGAAAGCCAAGTCTTTTGGCTTTGACTTTCATCTTTATTTGGTGGAAGGAACCAAAAATGGGGTTGAATATCAGTATCAATATTGCTTCAATATTGAGGAGGATCCTAAGACATACAGTCAGGCAATGGCATCTAGAGATGTTGCTTTCCGGAAAGAAGCCATCCACGATGAGATGGATTCTATCACGCATAATAATACATGGAAATTGACTGATTTGCCTCCTGGATGCAAACCTTTGGGTTGCAAGTGGATTTTTAAAAGAAAGATGAAAGTTGATGGTAGCATAGATAAGTTTAAAGCCGGGCCGGTTATCCAAGGCTTTAGACAAAAGGAAGGAATAGATTTCTTTGATACATATGCTCCTATTGCAAGAATTTACACCATAAGGCTTCTTTTAGCTCTTGCTTCTATTCATAACTTGGTAATTCACCAAATGGATGTCAAGACCACGTTCTTGAATGGTGAATTGGATGAAGATGTATACATGAAACAACCTGAGGGTTTTGTATTACCAGGACAAGAGCACAAGGTGTGTAAACTCATCAAATCATTATATAGTTTGAAACAAGCACCTAAGCAGTGGCATCAAAAATTTGATGACGTGATCTTATCTCATAGTTTTCTTCTAAACTAAGCTGATAAGTGTGTCTACAGTAGATTTGAATCTTCTAGTAAAGGAGTGATTATTTGTCTATATGTAGATGATATGTTGATCTTTGGCACTAACCAAGATCAGGTTGATAAGACAAAGAAATTGTTGTCTTCTAATTTTGAAATGAAAGATATGGGGGAGGCGGATGTGATCCTTGGAATAAGGATTAAAAGGAATAACAGTGGTATAACCATGACACAGTCTCATTACATTGAGAAAGTGTTGAAGAAATTCAATCATTATAACTGTTCTCCTGTGAGCACTCCTCTAGATCCTAACATCTGGTTAATGCCCAATTCTGGTGATTCAGTTTCACAATTAGAGTAGTTTAAAGTTATTGGATGCTTGATGTATGCTATGATTAGCACAAGGCCTGACATAGCTTATGTTGTGGGTAAGTTAACAGATTTACTAGTAATCCTAGTGCTCAACACTGGTAAGTAGTGAACAGACTACTCCAGTACCTAAAAGGAACCATGCACTTTGGTTTATGCTATTCCGGTTTTCGTTCAGTTATAGAAGGGTACTCTGATGCAAGTTGGATAAACAATAAGGAAGATCATTCCTCCACAAGTGGATGGGTATTCTTGATTAGTGGGGGTACTATCTCCTGGGCTTCAAAGAAACAAACTTGCATAAGTGACTCAAGTATGGAATCTGAGTTTGTGGCTTTAGATGCAGCTGGTAAAGAAGCGGAGTGGCTCAAAAATTTGATCTATGAGATTCCATTATGGTCGAAACCGATATTACCAATCTCTTTTAAGTGTGATAGTGAAACTACATTGGCTAAGGCATATAGTCAAGTGTACAATGGGAAGTCTAGACACTTAGGTGTTAGACATAGTATGATTAGAGAATTAATCATGAATAGGGTGATATCCGTTGAGTTTGTTAGATCTGAGCTTAATTTAGCTGATCATCTAACCAAAGAGTTAGGAAGAGATCTTGTGAAGAAATCAGCTAAAGGGATAGGTTTAAAGTCCACTTTAACTATCTTATGTCAAGACACCCAATTCCCATCTAATACAACGTTAGATGTAGAATTCAATGCGGAAAGCTTGTCATAACGATATTGGAACACACTAGCAAATTATCCCAAGGTATGTGTTCAGACTGCAAGATAAAGTAGGTTAAAGTTGAACTTCTTAATAGTTCATTGAAAAATTGCAGTGCAGGTGCAAGAGTAATGAACTACCTATAAGAATATGAAGTTTAGCCGCTTCAAGAAGCTTTGGACTTGAGCTTTGATATATTCTTTGAAGTATTAGGACACAGACTAGTAAAATATTATGTTAAGTGGAATTTGGATTTGTAAACATGTGTGTATGTTATATACATGTATTTAAATGGATAACATGGGTTCAATCCATAGAGACACCATGTTTTTCTTATATTTGTATCGTGTAATATACTATGTGAAAATTCAAACCTCAGGACATTTTCATTATGTATGTGTTTGTGTTTCTGTGAGGACGGTTAAGTTAATCATGGATACCACTAAAATGGGAGAGGAATGTTGGTTATTTTAGTGTTATCAACGGGTTTTAGGGTATTGGATTAACTTGTCGATCGAGGAGTAATGTTAGAGATTAAACGAGTTAGGTGACGCGTGAGTGCGGGCTCAATTTAATCCTAATATTATTTGAGTTTATTACGTGAATAATTTACAGGAGCCTTGTCATTAATAATTACCTTGCAATTATTGTTTTGAACTTAATATATATTAAATTATTATTTGTTTTTGATAAAGCCCATTTAATTGTTTTAGTCCATGGAAAATGGACTTGTTATATGTCTTGATGGTGGGCCATTACAAAGAATCCATAAATTTTATCTCAATAAAAGCCAAGTGTGAAGTCTGGACATTTTTTCTAGACTCGATAAAAAAAGGAAAAGGTCCATAATATTTTTTGGTTGACTTTGATTTGTATTAAACTAGGTGTTGCCCCGCCCGCGTTACGGGGCGATGGCCGAATAATTCTTAACCAATTAAAAAAAAGCACCATAGTTTTGCTAGAAAAAAAAAATTAAAAAGAGTGTTAGTCAGCTCCTTAACACGATTTTTAGCTGGGGGCAAAATCATATTTTTATTTGTACTTGAGGGAAAAATCAAAACGCCGCCCGCGTTGCGGGGCGCTAAACCAAATATTTCTTAGTTTAATATTATGTACACATTTATTTCGGTTAGCTATACATGCTACTTATAACACGATATAAAAAAAGATGCATCGAGTTAACCAAATAAAGAAAAACACTATCATATGATAAAAAAAATAACTAAAACGATGGCAAGCGTGTAATTTAGAGTTGGGGGCAAAACAATAATTTGTCAGGATGAAATAGCGAATGCTCGGCAGCTGTTTGGCACGAATAAAAACTAAATTGAGTAAACCAAGTAAAATAAAATACAACCATAGTTTTGCCAAAAAAAAAAAAAAACTATGGCAACATTGCAATTTTTAGCTTGGGTAAAATCGTAATTTTAAAATGGAGGTAAAATAATATTTTTAACTGAGGGCAAAATCATTTTTGTATTTTGAATTGGGGGCAAAATCGTAATATTTTTACTGCGGGCAAAATCGTAATTTTAAACTGGGAGCAAAACAAAAATTTTATTTTGAACTAGTGGCGAAATTGTAATTTTAAATTGGGAACCAAATTGTAATTTAGCAGGATTGTAGCAGTGGGCAAAACTATAATTTTCTTTTTACAAGGCAAAATCGTAAATTTAAGTTGGGGGCAAAGCATAAATCTAATTTCTAACTGGGGGCAAGATCGTAATTTTAAACAGGGGATAAAATCGTAATTTGGCAAGACCTATAAATAACTATTTTATGCAAGACAAAATCGTAATATTTTTACTAAGGGCAAAATCATAATTTTTAGCTGGAGGCAAAACAAAAATTTTATTTTGAACTGGTGGCAAAATTGTAATTTGAAACTGGGAACCAAATTGTAATTTGGTAGGATTGTAGCGGTGGGCAAAACTATAATTTTTTTTACCAAGGCAAAATCATAAAGTTAAGCTGGGGGCAAAGCATGAATTTAATTTCTAACTGGGGGCAAGATCGTAATTTTAAATAGTGGATAAAATCGTAATTTTATAGGACCTATAAATAACAATTTTATGCAAAAAAAAAAGGGAAAAGTTGGCCGCCACTTTTGGCCAACCAATTGAGAGAACTATTCTCGCCGACTTTGGCAACTTATGTTTGTATGTAGTGTAATGTAACACCTCGTAAAATCATGTCCAATGATGTGTTGACACGTGTAATGAACCCTAATAAATTCAAACGTTGACTATGAGGGACAAATTTCGTCAAAATCGAAAACTATGAATATAGAAGGACTGAAAGTGTCAACATGCCTAAACTAGGCCTCTGAGTGACCTTTTAACAAACCGAGAGCTTCATTATGTTTCATCATATTCTCGGGAATGCCTAATATTGATTATGCAAGGCTTTTATGCCAATAAGTGAAGTTGCGCGCAAGTTTGTAAGTTAGAGGGATTAAAAGCATCAACATGTTTAATTATACCTCTGAATGACCTTTTAACGAACCTAAAGCATTGTGATATATTATAATACTCTCAAGAATGCCTATCATGGATTAGATAAGGCTTCGATGCTATTAAACGATGATATGCGCAAGTTTGCGCATTAGAGGGACCAAAAGCGTCAACTTTTGAGTCTACGCCTTTCGGTGACCATATAAGCAAATAGGAGTGTAGTAATAATTAAAAACATGCTTGGGAATACCCATTATAGGCCATAGAAGGCTTGGATATGATTAAATGACATTTCACGCTACTTTGTGCGATTAAAGGACTAATTGTGTCAAACTGCAAAAATATACCGATTCGTATGGTATCGAACCTTCCGGAATATAATCATAAGTTAAACATGCCCTAGATATCCTTTACATAGCTTAGAAATAGGCTTAGAGGTGTTTGGTGCGCAGAAATAAACTTATTTGATCAACAGGGGCTAAAAGCGTCAAAAAGTGCCTAAGTTTGCATTTTCGCGCATATCTTGCGTTCTGAGTACATCCGGGCATCCAAAAATTTATGTAAGCACTAAAATATTTTATTTTAGTGTTTGGCTTGATAAAATTCCATTCGTCGCGTAATTTGGATCGTTTCTCGCGTCCGTTCGTGTTTCATCGTAATTAGCCAAACAACATGCCCGTACGACCAAACGAGCCGACATCCGGCATGTTTTTGAGCATATCTCATGTCCCCTATGTTTAGGCATCATAGTGAAGCCTTGAAATGAGGTTAACGGGCCTCAAATAAGTCAGAAATGATATGTATAAAGATCAGGGACTAAAACTGCACGTTTTAAAAGGTTGTTGCTGATCTGTTCTTCGAAGCAGGCCGCGTAGGCCTTCGGCCGCTCTTACGCGGGCCACGTGGCCTGCATCTGCATCAGTTTATTTTTTTTATTTTGATTTTGCTTGGAGACCACTCAAAACCCTTCGAAACCAATAAAAACCAAGTCCTTGGGCTTCAAGACAATAGTAACAACTGTTGTAACAGGTGTAATGATCTTGTTAATCCTCCAAACACATGTCTTGATCAGATTTACACCTAAAAACTATATATAGGATGAGTTTCATTCATTTTTCTTTGCCATTTTCTTATTCCTTCATCCTATCATCCAAACCTGGAGCTCCTGATCTGATTGGAACTTGTTTTCTTGTAGAAAAGATAGCTAGGACCCTTTGTAAGTGTCTTAGCACTCTATATAGTTCAGTTTTATGATTTAAAACAGAAAAGTCAAGTTATCATAAATTAACTTTGTCTTTCGGTTTCAACTCTAATGGTCCAGCCACTGATCAAAATGAAAGTGGGTATAAGACCATAGTTAGGTAGGTGATTAACCCCTAAAAGGGCACCTCCTAATTCCTTCGTTTGTTTAGTTAATTGTCGGGTTAAACCGTTTAGATAAAAAGTCAAACTTGGTAGATTTGTGAATATTAATCAAAACCATAGATGCAGATGTTATAAATTATATTTTAACACTCTGATAACTTGGCAATTACTATTAGAACATGTCTAAGCATGTCCAACCCGACAATTATGAGTTTAGGGTCGGTTCGCAACCGAAAGTCGCAAAAGCTTGACTTTTGCTTTGACTTTCAATTCTGACCCAATCTAGCTTAAATCCTTTATGTTTTAAGCTTCCATTAGGACCATATATTGCTGTAGTATAAACCCCTAAGGTTATATTACCTGGTCCTTAGTAGTTTGAATTATACGCTAGTTTCCGTTATTATGCTTATACGCCCATTTTGCCCTTTTGACATATGAATGAGATTTTTAGAAATGTGAGAGGACAAAAAACCTTTGTTACTGATATATAAGCTTGTCCCGAAAATTTGACATTAGTTTGAGGTCTAGATTAGGAGTTATGCTCAATAGCGTAATTAAGGAGCTTTTTATTATTTAAATGGTGTAATTAGCATAAAGCCTACCTAAACCCGATTTTTGATACCAAACTTTTTACATACTGATGTAAAATAATATTTTGGGATTTTTGAAGATTTTTATTTATTTTTAGGCTGAGCATAACATAGGATTATAGCTTGATTTCGGTAATTGTCGGTTTTACCCTTTTCATACATAAAATGAGTTTTACATAACATTTTGATGCAAAACTTTTTGCTACTGATTTTATATGATAAATAAAATATTTTGAACTTTATAAACTAATCAAAAACTCAGATTTCCTATTTTAACCCGAATATCCTTGAAAACGACTTTTAAGCGTTTTAAGTACATAGTATGGGTCAAAACTATTTTTGGCATATAAAACTTATTACCTACTGATGTTTTTTGGCATATAAAACTTATATAATTAAACAGTAAGCCAAAGTTTTTAAACTCAGAAGTCTATTTGACCTATAAAGCTTATGTGAAATTACCAAAATGCCCCTACGGTGCATAGTTTGGTTATTTAAGATAAATTTCACATATATAAAATACCTTACTATTGTAACTTATAAAAGTACATATTTTTATTAATTAGATCAGACTTGAAACTCAGTTTAACATTTAAACTCTTTTATGAGCATTAAAATTACCAAAATGCCCTTACAGGACTTAATTTGGTTTTAAATACTTATTGGGCATATATGTTAACATCCTACTAATGTATTAACATATTCTAAGCATAACAACATATGGGACTTGTATATGGTTCATTTAGTTGCCCGTTACGCATTTACGCATTCGGATCGGTTTATGTAACTCGTTTTGCCGAAACGGGTTTAACCTTATCGTTTTTATCTCAAAATCCAGAAAGTGTTTAGTTTACCCATATTATGAAAGTCTTCGTACTTTTTGGGTCTAAATAACATTTTATTCCGGTCATCACTTAATCTAGCGTGTCGTACCGTTTGAGATCCTTTAAGCTAGCCGGTCTAAGTCTACGACTTAAATAAAGACCGTTAGCATTCTGAATTAGCTATATATTACCATCACTCCAGACTAGAGCCACCCGGTAAAAGCTACCTGCATTTAGATAAACTGGATACGACTGAGTTATTTTGCTGTGAATCAAGTATTAGCTCAGGTAAATACTTTTAACTTATTTTCCCTATACGGGCTTGGGATACGGTATTATAATAATACCGCTTGGTCGGGTATGAAATCATTTAATCGGATTGTGATTAATAAATTTTACGTAACCCGTTTTAATTTGTCTTGTTTGATAACATAAACATTGGGGGTTAATCTGACCATGTCCTGGATATCCTCGGCTCATTTAAGTTATTAATGGCCACGACCTATGCACGGGGTGTAGGCATGCACCTGACAGATGCAGATGCAAATGCTAAATATTAAATTACCCACAAGTTGGGGATAACTCCTCTGTGGGTTTTATAAGTGGTGAGTCGGTTAATCATAACCGGCTTCCAAACCGGCCCCATATGTATGACAAACATATAAATTTGGATACAAGATTATCTTTAAATAATTGTCCCAAGTATAAATGGTTTATGCGTTGTGCACTTAAATCAATTTTCATAAATATTTTCAAATGAGTCGGTTAATTGTATTTATCAGTGAAAATTGACGTATTTTCCAAAGACTAAGTGGCAGGTACTACTCGTAATAGGCTGGGGGATTGCTCGGTGTCGAAATAGAGGATCTTGCAAATCCTTAAAGATGCCTTAATGTCTGCTAAACTTCATTTTATACATTCTGTGAAGATCCACCTGTGGATTTGATATTACAGGCTCGCCTATAATAAATACTTTGATATTTTCAGGCATTTGAGTTTGTAATAATATTTTATATTCCAAGACGTCCGCTGTGCTATTCTGTGTATGTTTGACCATGATGATATCAACTACGTCACGATACTCCCCACCGGGCCCACCAGTGATATGTGCAAATATTGGGGTGTGACTTGTAAATAAATTGGCCATTAAAAAATAAAAGTAACGAAGATTTTTGTTAGGAAACTTCTGATCGCACAGGAACGCACAAAAACAAAGAAAATTTGCGGTTACTTTTTGTGCTCTTCAGAATTCAACATCACAGAATCATCAAATCCTAATTCCTTCAAGAGTGGTCTCTGTCTAATCCGATAATTCATTACGTGTAACCCGCAAATAGGTCTATCTGTTAGTTCTTATACGATTCAGAGATTAATCCAGGTTTTTCACAAACTTTGCAATTTCAATTTCGGGTTCCAGGTTTGTTATTTCTTTGAATTACTTGTTCTGGACCAGTAATACAACATAGTGGCCAGTAACACTAAACTAATAATCATTCATGAGGCAATTTAGGATGAAGATTAGTAACTTAGTAATTCATATACGCACTTTTTCTTATAACACTACAAGAATAATACGTAATAGCGGCGACAGGCCATATGTCGCCGCTATTGGTCGATCCAGAACGTGGTATCCCATATGAAACCCCAGCCATCCATTTCTTATTTTGATCTGACGGCTGTGGTTTAACCTAGTCAATAGTGGCGATGGATTTGGGCAATAGCGGCGACGCCTGTCGCCCCTATTATGTTTACGTAACCTGCATAGCTAAAAGCGGGATTTCTCCCCTCTTTACCCATTTTCCTACAAAACTCTTCATCTCTCTCACGGGTTTACCCCGAAAATCGGCCATTCTTCATCAATTTTATCAATATCTACTCCAAATCGGTTAGTATTCTTTGTTTAAGTTGATTTTGTTCTTGATTTTGTTATACATTTTGTTAATTTCATGATTTTTGTGTGTACGTATGTGTGTATGCAAAATTCCGGGCATTCTTCATCAATTTCACCAAGATCTACACCAAATCGGTTAGTATTCTTTGTTTAAGTTGATTTTGTTCTTGATTTTGTTATACATTTTGTTAATTTCTTGATTTTTAAGGATGTATGTTGTATGTAAACGAGTTAACGCTAACCGCGCGTTACGGCGGGATGTTGATTATCAACAAATTGTCCAGTTATACCTAATCTAACAAAAGAGATTAGCCATATTCAACGTTTTTTAATAGATATATTTATATTTTAGTTAAATGAAAAAAAGAAAAATAGGTAAACCAAACCTAAAAAATATAATCATTCATTTATTTGCTATTTTTTTATAAAAGGAGAAAACATTTTCAAAAACTATATAAAATTGTTTTTTTTAAATTTAAGTTAAATGATTAAAAGTTATTTTAAAATATATCTGTTCTAAAATTAAAAGTATTAAAAAACTGTGATCAATGGCATTAAAGAAACAAAGGCATCTTAGAACATGTCATAGCAATCTGATTTATAGAGTTTGACATCATTTGATTGTTCGTCATTGCTATCACTGGCCTTTCTTTCCATTCTTCGAGGTTGATTGAAAATCCTATTCTTTGTTTGAAGTCGATGCCATTGTTAAACTGATTCTTTGAACACAACACATAAATCACTCCATGAGTCTATCTTGAATCTGGGTAACAATAGTGATAAATAAACCCACTATTTTTAAAAAAAAAAAAAAATCCTTCAAAATAAAAAAGAAATGGACCTGGGTAATATTGTGATTTCGTTTTTAATTTTGATGAATCCACTGACTTCATCTTCATCAAACCTGGATCGAAATCAAAATAAAAAACAAATCATTTACGCATCTTGGATAACTATGCAATTGGGTTTTTCTTGTTCAGCGCTATCATACGATGTTCATCCTACTGGATCTTTATCCTTATATATGCAACTTCATCATGTATTATTCCAACTTTATCCTTAGAAATGCGACTTCATCACAAAATTAACTAACGAAAATATACATACAAATCGAACAACATCGAAAGCATTAAAATGAAAGCAGTAAAAAACAATGTGTACTATTGTTTGAGATTGAACTGCAATGAATTCATCACTCATCAGCATCGAATTTGAATCAATCAAAATCTGTTATTTGAGATTGAATAAACATATCAGCGAACTTGAATATTTTTTGAGATGGAACCTTCAAAACAAAACTTCATGTCTCATGTTGATGAAATCGGACAAAATCTGATAAGAATATGGCTAATGCGAAATCAAACGGATCTTTTTGTTAGAGAGATAGAGACTGAAATCTTGGTTGAAGTTCAGAGAAAGAAGAAACGAGAAATCTGATTTGGTTGAATACAAAAACGAAAAAAAGCCACGCATTATATCTAAAAGAGAGGAGTATGGATAAGATTGCACATGGAAGAATGTGAGGGGTAACCGTTTATGGTAGATGCGACGTTTAATATTTTTTCTGAAAAAAAAACGCGACGTTGAATGTGAGGGTAACCTTTTATGGTAGATGTGACATTTAGTGTATTTAAAAAAAACGCGACGTTTAGTTGTTAAATTCAATGTTTAGTTGTTAAGAAAAGGGGTATATGTTGGTTTTTTTAAAAGTCACAACCTTTGATGTTAGAGAGGCAACCCAAGTTGCTTTTTGTAGGATTATATAATGTGTATATGTTAGCAAATGTATGTGAAAATGTATAATTTATGTATACTTAGTGAAAATGTGTGTATGTAAGTCTATGTATGTGTGTATGTAGGCGTATGTTAGTACGTAAACGTGTGTGCTAGCTTGTAAGTATGTAAATTATGTCTATTTGGTGAAAATGGGTGTATATTAGTATGTATGTGTGTATGTTAGCTTGTAAGTATGTATAAATTATGTGTCCTTGGTTATAATGTGTGTATGTGAGTCTATGTATATGTTTATGTAGGTGTTTGTAAGAATGTATAAATTATGTGTATTTGGTGAAAATGTGTGTATGTTAGTATGTAAATTTGTATGTAAATGTTGAAAAAATTATGTAATTTTGGGTTTGTGTAGGGATGTAAATGTGTATGTAAGGGTGTATGTTCGTATGTAAATGTGTATATGTTAGTATGTATGTGAAATTGATATGCCATTGCTTAAAAGTTTGTAGTATGTATAATTTAGTATGTAGTTTGTTTGAGTTTGACAAATATATGTGTTTATGTTTAGATTTCAAAATAAATTAGTATATATATATATATATATATATGTTAAAGTTTCAAAATTATATATATTGTTATATTGTGTATTTGATATCCTATTGCTTAAAAGTTTTTATATTAGTTTAAAAGTACCCGCTCGAAAGTGAAATCATCATTTACAACATAACGAACATAGAAAATACCCGGTCGAAATTGATATTATCATTTACAACATAACGAACATAGAAAATACCCGCTTGAAATTGAAATCATTATTTAAAACATAACGAGCTTTGAAAATATCCGATCGAAATTGAAATCATCATTTAAAACATAACCAAATTTAAACCATCATTTAGAACATAACGAGCTTAGAAATACACGCCCGATATTAAATCGTCATTTTAAACATAAGGAACTTAGAAATACCCGCACGGAATTGATATAGAAATTATATTCTTAAATTATTTTTTAGTTGCATAACGCCTATCGATAAAAGCAGGATTGATTCTCCATGTCAATCAGCTCACTACGAGCAAGGACTCAAGTCCTTTATCGCAATGTGTGAAAGAGTGATTCCTGACCATAATGAAGTTAGATGTTCGTGTTCCAAATGTAAATGTTCTGGCTTAACAACCATGACAAAAATGAAACTCCATTTGGGGCGTATCGCTTTTTGGAAAGATTACATAAAGTGGGACTATCACGACGAAAAATCTGGGGCTCCAGTTGTAGAAGTAGATAATGTTGTGCCACATGAGGGTATGGAAAATGTTATTGAAGACATTAAGGGGGAGCGTATGGAAGAAGATACAGACCATAACCAACAGATGTTGGGTGGAGATTCTAGAAGTGTTGATGACGATTTTGAAGCCCTGCTAGAAGAAGTTGAGACAAAATTATATCCTGGTTATACTGAGTTTTCTTCCCTTGACTTTTTAGCAAAGCTTATGAATCTAAAAGAGATGCACCATTAGACTAATATTTCATTTAATCATCTACTCGCGTTGTTGCAAGTTTCAATGCCAAAAGGCAACAAGATTCCCCCTATGCATTATGTAGTTAAGAAGAAATTTAAAAAGATTGGTTGGGCGTATGAGATGATAGACGCGTGCATAAATTTGTGCTTTCTTCTGGAAAGAACACCAGTCATTGCAAAATTGTCCCGTTTGCGATGAGAGTCGATGGGTCGATAAAGACACAAAAGGCACAAAGGTAGCTCGCAAGGTGTTACGATACTTTCCTTTGACGCCTAGACTTTGGCGTTTGTATTGTTCAAGGCACACGACAAAAGATATGATATGGCATAGTACCAGACGTTCAGAAGATGGGACCATGTGGCATCCAGTTGATGGATCTTCATGGCAAGACTTTGATAGAAAGTACCCAAACTTTGTCACACCCTGCTAGTAGCGGAAGCGTATTGTGTGTGACGTAAGAAAGGTGATCATTGCATCCAAATGTGTAAACATAATAAACCACAACCATGCCATAGTTATATTGTTTTCAAACAAAGTTCACAAGTTTCCAACATAGTTTTCTAGTTTCCACAACGTTCACAAACGTTAACCATAACATAGTTATATTACACAACACAAAAGATAGTTTTTGACATAAAACATAGTGAGGTTTTATCCTCTATATACCCATACTAAGTTGGGATCTAAAAGACAAACCCTCCAAAAGCGGCTATCGTTGTCATTGTCTTTCCGGTTTCCCATAGTGTATCACCGGCTCAAGACTTGTTTCCTGAAATACATGTAGTTTTAAATAGTCAACAAAAGTTGAGCGAGCTCATGCAGTTATTGTTATCATATGAAATCTTCGTCTTCTTATAATGAAATCCCGGTATGTTAATAGCATTTATGGAGTTTAAGGATCTATCAGTGGGTAGCGAGCCCCTGACATTATGTACCATAAGTACGTAACCAACCCGAGACAACTTTGACATTTTCTGGGATCACAAAAGCACTCCTATGGCCTATCAAGGAGTGGAGCGTGTCTCAAGCTCTATAGATCTACACCTTTTACACCTTGGTCACCAAGTGATTAATGGTTACTATGTTATCATCCTACTTATGTACATTGATCGTGTTATCATCTAAACCCATAGCTAACATACCCATAGTTTAACATGTATTTCCCCTCAACTGTTTTAAAAACAAATCATTGAAAGGAGGGACATGAACTCACAAGTTTGTGTTCCTTATATGTAATACCGTAGTGAGCGTACGTACGTGTGATTAACCAACAAGTGTACTAACTTTATTAGACACTAGGTCTTATCGGACCTCGTACAAGTTGTTCATCTTGAATTCTTATTGTGTTTTCATTTGTCATTTTGGAACAACTTTGTATTTTAGTGTGTCGGTAGTTTGTTCGTTCACTTGTTATGTATATAGATTTCATAAGTGCGTACATATGTTTTATATGTATTGAATTATATGTGAACGGCTTCGCCCTGCACATGTCCTCGTGCTTCGCACGCGTGTCATTGGGCCGAACCTATGTCATTAGGCTTAACCCATGTACCTTAGTAATTTGGGCCTAGCCCAAATATTTCATCATTGGGCCCTAGCCCTTGTATCTTAGCAATTTGGGCCTATCCCAAATATTTTGTCATTGGGCCCTAGCCCTTGTATCTTAGCAATTTGGGCCTATCCCAAATATTTTGTCATTGGGCCCTAGCCCATGTATTTTAGCAATTTGGGCCTAACCCAAATATTTTATCATTGGGCCCTAGCCCATGTATTTTAGTAATTTGGGCCTAACCCAAATATTTTATCATTGGGCCCTAGCCCATGTATTTTAGCAATTTGGGCCTAGCCCATAGTCGGTTTTTAAGAGTCCATTTTAATAGTCTTGCATTTTTGCATTTTTCAACTTTCCGGATCTGTTAACGGTGATATTTATAAATATTCGTTAGACGTCTAAAAATGCCTTACTTTGTCGGTTAGAGATATTTTTACTTCTAGGAAATACGTCTTGTAGCACGTACGTTTTCCGTTTTGTTTATTTGTCCGTTTGTTCGCTTATGGACACAATACGTTTAGGATTTATTTTTGTCCGTTTTCATTGCATTTTTTTGGGAAACATGTAGGAAACATGTATACGTATTTTTGTGTCTTTTTGTATTTGTTTCTTACAAATATCTCTAGGTATCATAGGTGTATTATTTTGATCACCCTAAATGTATCTAAGTACATACACATAGCACAAAATACATATACTTGATAGGTTTCTAAAATATATAACTTTTTTGCCAAAAATTCTACTTATACATTGTTATTATTTTTACCCATTTATTTTTGTAAAAATATATTTTCAAGTTCACAAGAACTCTTGAGTGTTTAGGACTTAGCCATTTTCATCAAATTCCATGATGACGTTTAAGACCACTAATCGCGTTTAACTTTGTTAATCACCCCTTTAACCCCGTTTTTAATAGCGATTTTTATTTTTAGAAAAATTCGCCATAGTTTCCCTTAAACTATGACGTTTCCCACGTTTTCAAAACGCGTTTAAATCACCAAATCATCATTAATTAATCAAGTATTACCAAAAATCATTTTTACAACAATAATCACACACGTTTTCCTTCAATTCCCTCATGAGTATCACTTATGTTAAATTTCAAGACATTAAAGCAACCACTTTTCAAGCTCATTCTTTACATAAACTTGATTATGTTTGTTTTATACTTTTAAAATCCCCATGTCTTATATCTTTCAAGCTTATAAAATTTTTATCAAGGCTTTTACATAAGACTTTTTATAAACAACTTTATGTAAACTTGTTTCATGTAAAAACCAAGTTATTAGTTTTTTAAAAGTCTTGTTTCAAGTTCATTCTTATGTTTTATCTTTCAAGAACATTAATCAAGTTTCATACATATAATACTCATGATTTTGAAGGTGATGATCTTACATGATTTAAACATATCCATGTTTAAATCATTTTTTTTTCTAGTTCAACATAACAAGATTATCATGCTTATAAATTACTACAACATATAAGCATTAAGATCATCATAATACCATTTTTCATATACTAGTCTTAACATAATCAACATAAACAACAAGATCATATGAACTAGCTACACTAATCTACACAAATCAATACATAATATGGTTATATTTAGTGTTTATTAGCTTTGAGATTAGGGTTTTTGATGTGATTTTTATTAATCTTCAAGATAATCAACTTGTACATTAGTAATGAACTTAAATATGGTGTTTAGAAGACTTACAACTTTGCACAAGCCAAATAAGAAGAATAATAAGATGGTTAAGCTCCAAGAAAGCTCCTAATGATGATCCTTGCTTAAACCTTGCATTAATGACCTTGAAATGCCTTGAATGTGAGTAATTTATTGTGTTTAATGGTGATTTATGGTGGGATTAAAGAGGTGTGCTTGGAGCCGTGGGTATGGAGGTTAAAATGGGGGTTTTGAGTCTTGAAGGAAGTTGTGAAAAAGATGAGAATGAATAAATGGTGGAAGGTGCATTAATGTTATAATTTCCAATCTTTTCAATCCTTATAACCATACTTTCCATACACCATCCCATACATAAAATCTCTAGTTTTTCAACAAAAATCAAGTGGGTGGGATCCACATTGTTGACCAAATTCAAGATGGGGGGGGGGGGGGTAAAGTGTAACTTTTTTATAAAAAGTGTTAAAAATCTAGATATTTTGGTAATGAAGCAAAGTATGGTGATTAGGGTTTTAATTGCACCATTAGGGGGTAATTAGGGATTCAGAATGTTAATTGTCATCAACTAGTTCACTAGACTAGTAGAAATTGTATTTTGATACCTTAAACGGCTTCCTTTTAGTCGTCAACTAGTTAACGGCACTTTTATTTCGAAAGACGAAGGTTTGCTGCAAGTTGTTATTCCACCATCCAAAGATGCATGAAGTGATTTCGAGTTCCAAAATGAGCTTAACTAGTTCGCCATGTCTCCCGTTTGGTTATTTTGGTGTCAGAAATGTTATTTACTAGCTTGTAGGTTCAAAACAGACAAGTTGTGGGGGTTGCAACGCAGCACCGAAAGCTTATGTTTCAGACACCCCATTAATATCCTCATATTGTTTTCATGTGTTTGTTATCATTTGTCATCATTCCGCAATCTCAAAAATGCTAAATTATTAGTTTGAACGAATTAGAATTGTTTTATTTTTAACAAAACGGACGTTTTAGTATTTAGGGCGTTGTTCTGGAAAGTCTTATATTTTTGCAAGATATGTTTTCATATTCGTGTTTTCTTATGTATATGGACTCAGTCATGTTGTTCGTGTGTCATTTTTTATTGTTTCGTTTTGTTTTCACGGTTTGCTGGCATGAATAGTGTAACCGTGAATATAGTGCGCGCAACACTTTCTACCAACACTTTTAGGACATTGTTTGATTGGTTTTGAAATACGACGAAAACCAACATATGTTTTAGCATTGTTTTCTTGTCCTAACACTTTTATCTAATAAACGACACAGTTACATAATTAAATTACGCTAAGTGCATGAGATTATGTAAATAAAATAGTGATTAGTTTGTACGGAATCACCGGTTATTTGCCATTTGTCACAAACTTCGTAATGGTGCCACGAAATGTTTGCTTGGGACTTGCAGCTGACGGTTTTAATCCGTATAACGGGTCCTCGACTCATATCACGTGGCCGGTTATACTCACCACATACAATTTGCCTCCATGGCTATGCGTGCGGGAGTCCACATTCAAGTTGACCTTGTTGATTCATGGCCCTAAATCACATGTGAGAGACATGGATGTTTACCTTAGACTGTTAGTGAAAGAGCTTTAAACATTTGTGGCACTCAGGTGTACGTACTAAAGACGAAACAACAAATGAATTCTTCACAACGAAGGCGGCGTTGTTATGGACCATAAATGACTTTCCAGCCTGAAGTGGTTTATCAGGTTGGAGCGTAGAGGGCTGCATGGCATGCCTGACTTGCAACGAAAACACCCCTTCAATGCGTGTAACTGGTAAATGTGTGTATCTTGGTCATCGCCGGTTCTTAGATGTCAACCATCCGTGGAGAACAAGTCTCGACTTTAACGGGAGACCCGAGATACGAGGCCCTCCGAGACAGTTTAGTCCTGCTGACATAGAAGCTCAACACGGTCGTCTACTTCATCGTATACTAGGCAAACATCCAACTTTTGGAGGTCTGATCCCTTGAGTCTGCAAATACTAACCGTGTTTAAATGGTTGTGTGGGTGCCTCTAGTCTCGACCATTTGATGTTTATGAACAAAAAACAATTTACATAGATGTTATATGGCCAACGCAACGGCTATGTAAAAGAAATAATATTTCTTAATTTAAAAGCTACACCCATTTTCATTTACTTTCACTCTCAAACTAAAACACCTACACCCACTTTCCTTTACTTTCATTTTCAAAATCAACCCATACATACTGATTTCATTTTTACGTTCAAATTTCACTCCACTCTCATGTTATCTCAAGTCATTGCACTCTCAACGCAACCTATACACACTCTTACTTAAATATTGGTGGATGAGATCAATTTCCTACTAAACTGGTATGCCTACACACCCTTTGCCTGCCATGGAATCGATACAGCCTTCAAACCGTTGGCCTCCTATGGAAGCGGTACGCCCTACAAACTCTTTGCCTCCATCTGATGAACCTTTAACATAAACGGAAGAAAAGTGCATCTGGAATTCAACCATGTTTTTAACCAACTGTGAATTGGAAATGAGCACGTCCCCAATTTATTGGAAGGGTATGTCACTGACCGAAGGAGGAATACGTACCTATATCAAAGGAGGAGGAGGAGCGTCACTGGCCCTGAAGATGAGCGTTTGAGGTTCTATGACCCGTGGGTAGATGAACGCTCAACGGATTCAGATTATTCATTTATTCAAGCAAGCATCTTTAATAATGTTTTAACATTATGTGATTTTTTTCTTTTATTTTATTATTTGTTGTATTTTGTTATTTTTTAGTTTTAAGTAAGGCTGGCAAATCGTGTCTTAACAGGTTTAACAGGTTTCTGACGGCGCGCACAACATAAGTTTCAAACATGATTACGACTCGTTTAACTACATTCTACCTCATGTTTATAAAACAGTTTTATGTTTTATGTACAAAAATGAATAAATGATAGATCCTAACATTGTAATTTTAATTATTTTAAAAATTAAAAAAGTCAAAGGGCGTATTTTTCAGTCAAACAGGTCTAATCGTGTCTTAACAGGTACCCAATTGCCAGCCCTAGTTTTAAGTAGGTTATTATATTTATCAAATGTATGTTTTATTATCATCCAAATTTGAATTATTTTTAAAGTTAAATGTCTTCATGGTTCATGTGGTTTGTCATTTTTTCACATTTAGTTTTTACTATTTCAAAATAGCATGTTTGTTTTCAGTGGTTTACTCACCTATGAGGTAGTCCTTAAAGTGGATGTACGTTAAGTTATTCAGTTAAGTGTGTTTAACATAACAAAAATAACCTTGTATATTCTAAAGAAAATTTAAAGGATATATTTAACTGTAAAAAAAGTGAGTGAGCCCCACCATTTTATTAAAGGAATATTCGATTTTAATAATACCAAATATTCCTCGTTAGCACCCAACAATCCTAACCTCAAAAATAAACAATGGCAGTTCCAACTATTAATATATTGGCCTCCAATGGAGCCTGACTAACAGAGCCCTAACGTTATTGGTCTCCAGAAAAACGTTTTTGGCAAGAAAACTCAAATTTTTCGTCCCAAAACTCTTTATAACCTTATTATGGTTGGTAACAAGTCGATGAAGGATCATCACTTGTGAAGTCAACTACCTGGTCAGATGACGCATCCCCTTGTTATTGCGTCTCTCCATGGACGCCTGGGAGTGACATTTTGATAAAACCACTTGGTCAAATGACATTTTGGTAATTTTCCCATGAGAAAGTTGTCTAGTCTGTTGGAATTAATCTTGATGTTGCAGGTTATTTCGGGTCGAGTAGGGGTCGAATAATCAACTGGATCCGTTGTTTATTTGTACTTTATTTATTTATTAAGTTAAGTTATCTAATGGGTCAAGAAAAATGAGAAATGGGCTTAAAGTATTTCTGCACGTGAGAGAAGGAGTCCAAAAGGTTGACCAACTCTTTAGAGCATGTGAATGTTGAGAAGTTTGTTGAAGTGCACGATTAT
The DNA here is from genome assembly GCF_002127325.2 of Helianthus annuus. NCBI lineage: Eukaryota > Viridiplantae > Streptophyta > Magnoliopsida > Asterales > Asteraceae > Helianthus > Helianthus annuus. The sequence goes on along the minus strand of NC_035435.2, from coordinate 105,768,674 downwards.
TTAGGTTGACTCAGTTTTAACTTATTATTTTTCGCATGGTTCCACTATGTGTGTAAGGCTATTTATAGCCCTATGGTTAATGAATATAGTAATCAGTTTTTCCATTTCGTTTTCTTTCTTCAGTTACACATATATATTAGATAGTATTATTTGAGTGTGTATAGTGAGTGATCTTGAGGGCCTGAACCAACAAAGTCAACTACTTTGTAGCCAAATTGTGATGAGTTCGAGTTTCTAGGCATGGAACCCCAAGAAAGCCTAGTGCAACTTTAATTCGTTCCATCACAGGATGTTAGTCACGTTATGTTCCATGTGAATAATCTCTTAAAATTTGCAACCTTGGTCAATAACCTATAACATAAAATAATTGAGAGATTGACCGAATCTTGACACCACTAAATTGGTACTAGATTTTAAAATGCCGGCTCACCACTTCCTTATCAAGATTGTCACCATTCAAGTTGGATTGATACTATTACAACAGTATACATCCGACGTTGGACAGACGGCTAATTTGAATAAACAAAAGATTCAAGAACCATGCCTCCATGCAGTATATATATGCAGACACAGAGCAGTTAATTTCACAATCAAAAACATCTCAACTGTGTTCCTACGCCGAAAACTAAAAGAGATGTCGAACAAAATCATCCTCTTGAGTTTTGTAGCTCTTACTTTTAGCTGCCTTGCCTTAGCCTACGAGCCTAAACCCCTACAAGATTTTTGTGTAGCCGATCCCAACAGCTCAGGTACGTTTTTTTAATTATAAGATTTACCAAACTTACTCAAATGGTAATGGCTTTCATGTAACAGAAAATATATATTGTACTTAATGTGCAGTGAAAGTAAATGGTCTAGTATGCAAGGACCCGATGAAAGTTCAAGCTGATGACTTCTTCTTCAGTGGGCTACACCTCATGGGCAACACATCAAACCCTGTGGGATCGAGGGTTACCACAGTCTTTGCAACTCAGTTACCTGGGCTAAACACTTTAGGCATCTCAATGGTTCGGATTGACTACGCGCCATGGGGACAAAACCCACCTCACATTCATCCAAGAGCCACCGAGATTCTTACCGTTCTTGAAGGAACTCTACGAGTTGGGTTTGTCACATCCAACCCCAATAACCGTTTTATCACCAAGGTGCTGAAAAAGGGTGATGTTTTCGTGTTCCCCGTTGGACTTGTGCATTTCCAGAGTAACGTCGGGAATGGGAATGCAGTGGCTATTGCTGCATTGAGCAGTCAAAACCCTGGTGCCATAACAATAGCGAATGCTGTGTTTGGTGCAAATCCTCCAATTCCTGGGGATATTTTAGCCAAGGCGTTCCAAGTGGATAAAAGCGTGGTGGACCAACTACAGGCAAAGTTCTAGTGTAACAAAGATTCTGATGGGCCGGTGTTCGTGGGTGTGATTGTTTGGCTTCATTGCTTTCAGTTTAAATTATTTGTGTGCATGTTTGTGTTAAGTTATTAATTGCAATGAAAAGTTTGTATATGGGAGTTTATAGTGTTTGATTACTAAATTGTATGTTCTGATGTTTGATTATATATATAAACCTGTAATACCCTATATATGGCCTAGTGGCCACTAAACTAATAATAATTCATGAGGCCCCAATTTAGGATAAAGATTAATAACTTAGTAATTCGCATGCCTACCTATTTTTTAGTTAATTATTGTCCATCTTAAGCTCGCATTATGGGGAGGGTTGATAAACCCATAATCATTCATGAAAAGGCCCAAATTCTATCTAACAAGGTTTGAGTTGACTCTTAATTTCTTAATATATTTGAGTAACGAATAGCTTTAATACAGTTTTCGTTGATCCAACAATATTATTTGTTTGTTCCTTTATTAATGCTAACGTGATACATATGATTAGATTAACTAGGTCGACCAAGTGTAGTGGGTTAGCGTCTCGTGCCACATCACCTTTAATTTATATAGTTTTTATATTTTTAATTATATTAGAGCATTCACAATCAAATCTCTTACTCCTTTTTTATAATTACACTAAAACACTCTATCTATTCTCTCTTCTCTTCTGTTAAATAATATTTTTTATACTTGTATCATTATGTTTTTTCACTCATAACCATTTTCTAAAAATATTAAAAAATTATAGACGTGAACATTATCTCCTCTAAATACTGATAAACAACTTTTTCTCCTTTTTTTTCTCTCCTCCATTCACAACAATTTACAACCACTCTCACAAATATAGAGATTATACTCCCATACATATAGAGGATCCATTGTGAATGTTCTTAGTTGTTTCAGATTTGAAGCACTATTTTTCAAATGTTTAAAAAAATTAATTTGATATATTATAATATTATCCCATTATAAGCAGGTTTAACCAAGGTGTTGGAATGGGCTATACAAAAAGTTGTTATTTAATTTAGGCTCACATTATCTGCACACCTTGGTTGGGTATCTACATACTTAGGGTTTACCTACGCTGTGTATAGACGTATATGCAGCGTTTAGGGTTACCCCTTTACACTGTGTATAAGTCTATACGCAGCGTAGGTAAGGGGTAGGTACACGACCAGACAGTCAAACCTAGTACCATGTCAAATCAGTCAGCGTATGTACATAAAGTAAGACGCTGCGTATAGACCTATACGCAGCGCATGTCAGACAGATTTGACACTGATACGATGTTGTCTAGGCACATAAATAAAGCTATACGCAAAGTACGGAACTAGAACTATACGAGGCGTATGATTGTAAATTCAAAAGTCTATTTAGACATGCATCTCTGCCTTCGACTTCAAACAGAAGTTATGTTGGTTCAATTCCTTTGTTCTGTATACATTCATTTCCTCTGTGTCAAACACAATATTGTTAAAATGTCATCATTTTGGGACGAGAATTATTTCATTAATCACTATTCTAACGACGCATGGGGAGTAAATGATGCTAATGAGGAGGAGGAGGTTGTGTCTGGCGTCCCTGTTGATCAAAAAATACAGTTGCCAGACTTGAACAGACTTGAACGAGACTCCGACTACACATGTTGATGAACCAAATTACCCGGCGCATCAAGTGTATCCGGATTACGGATACGGGTATGAATCCTTATTTGCGGCGATTGAGAAAAGGACCCGAATAGTGTCATTTTTTGCTACTGGACAGAACGTCTCTGAGTAATCTATCCCATATGTCTGAGTGTACCCTTTTGCAACTAATCGTGCCTTGTATCTTTCAACCGTGCCATCCGGCTTATGTTTTACTGAGTACACCCATTGGCATCCTGCAGGCTTCTTCCCCGGTGGAATGGTGCAAATCTCCCATGTGTTGTTCCTTTTTAGAGCATCCATCTCAGTTTCCATTGCATTCTTCTAGTTGATTGATTCGAGAGCTTGTTTTACGGAGCTTGGAATTTCCTCAGAGTATAGAGATGAGGTGAATGCCTTAGCTTCATTGGATAAGTTCCCCTCAGCTACATTCCCCATTGGATATCTCGAACCTCGAGTCTCCTTATCTGGAGAGTATCGTTTAAGAGGAACCCCTCTGTTCGCCCTTAGTGGCAGGACATACTGTTCTTGAGTTGTTTCATTTGCACTTGTTGTTTCACTTGTATTTTCTTCTTGTATAGGTACACTTCCTTGGTTAGTTTCACCATCTGATTCTTGTCCTGCTTCTTCCTCAACATTATCATTATCAGACAAGTCACCATTAGATAAATCATCTTGAGAAATACTCACCTCGGATGTCAGGTTGGAAGGGTCATGTTCGGGTGCACCTGGTGCCATGGATTGTGTGGATGATGGTTCTGCTTGGGTACTGTGATGGACCTCTTCAGACGACGGTACAAACCAACTGAGTGAGTCATGCTCATTCTCCCCCTGACCACTACGTTGGGTGTAGTAGAAAGAAGTCTCGAGAAAGTCACAGTTCATTGTAGTAAACATGTGGCGTGTTTGAGGGTTGTAACATCGATAACCTTTCTTATGGACTCCATAACCAACAAAGACACATTTTTCCGCACATGGATCAAGTTTAGTGCGATCTGTTTTAGGTATGTGGACAAAGACGGAACACCCAAAGACACGTGGTTCAAGAGTAAGCTCTGGTGGGAGTTTGGTAAATTCCGATAGGGTTTGTAAGGGGGTTTTGTGTTTTAGGGCTTTGTTGGAAGTCGATTGATGAGGTAAGCAGCGGTAGCTACAGCTTTGGGCCAATAAGATTTGGGAACGTGGGATTCGAGCAAGAGGGCCCGGGTTATTTCAAGAAGAATGCAGTTTTTACGCTCAACGACACTTTTGTTCGGAAGTATGTGTGCAAGAAGTTTGATGAATTATTCGCCGGTTTTGACAAAAAAGTTTCATTGAATTGTTAACAAACTCTGTGCCCTTGTCAGATCGTAAAATTTGAATGTCTTGTTTAAATTGTGTTTTTCCATTGCATGAAACATAGTGAATTTTTCGAATATTTCGGATTTATGCTTTAGAAAATAAATCCAAGTCATTCGTGTGCAATAATCAACAAACAAAAGGAAATATTTAAAGCTTTGCCCCCCAGTAATTGGGGATGGCCCCAAACATCCGAATGGATTAATGAAAAAGGAGAGTCAACCTTTGTGTTATTGGGTTTAAATGTTGCACGATGACTTTTGGGAAGCAAACAAGTTTCACAATTTATTTTAGTATTCGAAGAAAATAACCGAGGAAATAAAAGATGTAAATAACCAGTTTAGGGGTGCCCCAATCGCCTATGCCATAGCCAAGCTTCTCGACTGGTTGTTCCATGAGCTAACATCACAGTACCATTTTGCTCTACTTCATCCACATAGTACAATCCATGGTGTTCAGTGCCACGCCCAATGATCGCTCCCGTCCTGATATCCTGCAAGATACAAAAGGTGGGATGCATCAAGACCGTACAATTCAATTCTTTTGTTACGTGGCTAATTGATAGTAGTTTATGTGATAATGATGGCACATAAAGACAATTTGAAAGTTTAAGGGTTGGTGATATTTCGATTGTCCCTCCCCCTGTAACATTAATCACGTTCCCATCAGCCGTTTGAACAACAATTCTTTTTGGTTTTGTAACACCCATAGTATTATTTAACAGTTTTCGTTTAATTTACGAAAATAAACATGTCACTAATATTTTGTATCCGTAGAAAATACGGATAATTTAAAACTTTTATAATTTAAAAAAAAATACAACGAAAAGTAATATAGTTCGTCGATTAAAATATCGACGAAACAATGTGCGGAAGCTTATTTCTTTGATCGTGTTCGGTCCTCCCTAGAGCTTGATCTTCATCCGGGACCTTCAAGTATACCTACATTTTTATAAACCATCATAAACATTAATTTTGATAGTTATACAATACAACAAACCAAGTTCTCTAGGCCAAATTACAACAAAACAACTTTGCAGCTTTTACACCTGTCGCATGCCGCGACGGGTTTGATCAAATCTTGTCGCGTGCCGCGATGATGATATTGATTGGTTGTCGCGCGACGCGACTGCCCTGTTTCGAAAGAATGTTCACTTGACTGGTGTTGTAGATACCCAGCTCCATTTTTCTAACTTAACCTATACAAAAACGTGTATAACTTTTGATCTAGACGTCCGTTTCGCGTGATTCTTTTTCCTACGTGTCCGTAATGAAATTACGGACCCATTTATCACCTCGGTTTACATAAAAATCTGATTTATACACTATTGGCTCATAAATCCCTTAGGTGATTATTCGACCTGTTTGGCATTATCATCATACTACATGCTATAGAACAATAGTTAATTTCTATCATATTTACCCATCCCGGGTTTGTCAAAACTTAACGTTTTCGCTCCCATCAAAGAGTTTATGTAGGCGTTTACATTCACTAATTCATTTGTATCTATCTAAGCATTTAACCACAATTTACTTCTTAGTCTATTTTGACCCGTTTAGGGGACTTTTGAGCATTTAAACATTAAACTCGCTCTTTTCACTTCGCACATTTTATTCACATACTAAACAACTAATTTTATTCCACCACAACAATTTTCGTGGTGGATTTAACATAAGGAATCCATATTCCCAATTTCTACCCTTCGGTTGGACATTTTACGCATTAGACCCGTTTTTAGACATTCGACCCATGAATGTCATTACCTATAGTTTTATACCTATCTAAGGACTTCGTAATCCTAATACAAGTTCCTAAACAACCTCTAAGGTTCGTTTGCCCGATTTACCCATCAAGGAAGTTTTGGTCAATTTTATGTCCTTCATTTTACGGCGAAGGACCATCACTATCTATGTGACCAAAATTGCACTTTTAACTTTAAATTCATTTAGGCGTACCTGGCTCGGGTCAACGTATAAACCCAATTTATACCTTGCTTTTATTTGCCGCTACTTTATAGCGACGCACTTATCCACCTCCGGTTCACTCCTGTGAACACACGACTTGACAACCATGTTAGTCAAATTGTCAAATGGTGTTATCACCACCATTTGACCCATTTGGCCTATATGACCAAACATTCGCATATAACAAAGCATGGTTTTAAAATACCCAATCACATGTGCGACCCACTTCGGAATTTACTATAAAATTTCCTTTTTTCCTTACATTTTTAACCCATTTCGGCTTACGCCGTGGGTATCCATTTAATCTCAACTTACATTTAGTCATCATGTGACTCAATTACCCTTTTTATCCCTTTTTACCCATTACTAGTAACGCTACTAGGTAATTTTAAGGAAACTTATAAATTTTTTAGTCAATACATGACTAAACTACCAATTTGCCTCTTTTTACCATTAACTTTGGCTTTGATCATTTTTATTCATTCCGACTCATTTCAGTTCATGTCGTAACCCATTTTTTTTTAACATAATCCATTGTTGTATTTACTGTCTATAAAACAATTACGAGTACTACATATGGGTGTAAGCTTTACTTACCTTGCATTCGGTTAGATTAGTCATTATCACATACGACTATTCCATCTTACGAATTCTATGTCGAAACTACTATTCGACTTCATCATTGATAAATTTGACTTTTAAAAGTCAATTACCCTTAATCGTATGGATTGCATGTTTGCGTTCAATAACTTATTTAGGCGATCTCATCAACTATCCGGTAGGCATTATAATGATGCTACCGTTTTAAAATATTTTCTACTTAAGTTCGTTACGTTTCCTATACTTCAACTAGTTCAAGCGATTATCAAGACTAATTTATTCATGTATTTTCGCTAGAACTAAGGGTTCTCATTTATAAGTGAAACCTATTTTATCGTATCGCTAGCATTCTTCCGAACACCTATTAAAATCAAGTTCTACATATCAACTAGTAGATATCATGATTTCAAACTTCCATGTACATGAATAAAGTCACCAATTTCACCATAACATACTTAACCCACTTCATGGCAACTATGAACATAAACTTAAACTCACGATTTGTTCAAGTATTATTCCTAATACTACCATTCATGAAGGTTTCAGACATGATTATCTCATTAGCTTCATCATATTATCAAAACCCACTTGATAATCTACTTATTCATCTCTTAGAAGTAACCTACATCAAGTATTTCATAATTTCATCATATCTAACGAAATTAGGCATACATAAACATCTAATTTCATCTTTTGGATCATAATCCACCAATTTATTCGCAAGTAACCTATTTGTCTCGAATTTCAACTTTAACCAATCTAGGCCTTTGTAAGACCCTTGTTAAAAGGACGAGATTAAATAATAAATTACATGAATTTCATACTAAATCTGAGTTTACAAAAAGTTTTCATGTTTGTAGACCAATTCATATTCATGATACGTACAAAACAAGTTTTAAAGTAATACCCACTAGTCAACTATTGGCTAGTTTAAACATTCAAAACATGGTTAACAATTCATTTACAACATAATCATTGTCTAGACAAGTTAAGTTTAACGCAGAAGCTTCAAAAATTAGTGTTCGGTTCTTGAAAGCATGCTTGATCACCATCCGGAATGTCCACACTTTTACCTAGAGTCAAAACCTCTTAGAAAGTTAGTATTGACATGATTATAATGCATATAAACAAGTCCTAGTATCAAACCATCGAAACAAAAATAAAATTTCATTTTTAATGAAACTTGGTTCAAAATGTAGATACAAATATTTTCGTTCTAATGATATATTCATTATTTTATAAAACGTCATAGTTTAGATGTTATGTGCGCCAAATAAGTGAAGCAGCTGAATTAATTATAATATATATAATAAATAATAAAATAAATTACAACTTATGAAATGAAGGAAGTTTACATGTCCACTAAAGAATCAAATTCACATTAAAGGAATTGTGTACGTGGACAAGCAGTAGAAAGATTTGCGTGCACTCAAAGCTAAGAGTTCAGTATATATAGAGACAAGTGACACTTCGAATCTGTTCAAACTTTCTTTTCATACACTCTCTATGTCGCTACTCTCTCTATATATATTCTTTTAAATGATTATTTATCCTATAATAATAATAAAGCCATGCCCCGTTTTAAGTTTTTTAACCCTTGATCACTGGATTTATTTGAAAATAAACAGGATAGAAATTTATTTGATTAATGTCAAGGTTATGAAAATAAACAGGATAGCTAATACAATTAATTATGTAACTGGATTTTTATAAGTGATATTATAAAGAAAATGTCACACCCCCAAAATACCACCCATGGGGAAACCTACTAGGCGTGTGACAAACCAATAACGAGCCACTAATCATATTGAACCAATCACAAGTTGTTAAATAAAATCATCAATTACTACTGAAAAGTACCGTCAACAAGTTTAATGAAAACCAACATGTTCAGCGGAAGCAAATAAAAGAAAACATAGTTTAACTGTTTCAAATTAAATGTATGTAATCAATAACCCATCATTCGTATCCAATCAGCACGACCCATAACCACTCCAGCTACTTCAGACAGCAAGTTCCAAATCCATATAATCTAACGACCTGCGAGCATGCAACAAGTGTATCAGACAACGCTGGTGAGTTCATAGTTTTACGAAAACGTTGGTTACCAAGTGTTTAGTTAATCCATTGAATTTAATTCAGAAAGTAATGTTGATAATACCCCGAATACAAGACGGCTTCTGATTGTTTTGCCCTTTCTCCAATGCTCCTATCAAAGCATTGGTCATGACTAGGTCATTAGTTCAACATCCGTCCTCCCAGGAACGGGGTGAGGCTGCCAAACCTAAGTAGCGCTACTAACTAATACCATGTTACCTTCCAGGTAACCAAACAACACGGAGGGACTTTAAAGGTGATAGGAAGAGTATATTATCCAACATTCCCGTTTTTACCTAAAAGACTTATCCATCCCCAGGATACCCACTGACTGTCCCAACCACCGGGACGCATGCTCAAGAGAGATGAACTCACCTTGGTATGCTCGGCAGAGTGTTTCACTTGTTCTAGTTATTAAAACCGATCACGCCCTATTATTGATTCCATTCAACATTAGGCTCGTATTCTAGTATGGTCACATACGCAATTATATAACACATAGTATCTAGGAATCATGTATTACTCATAAGGTATTTAAATGTTGCTCATCTAACGCGTGAACCATTATATATCTAATACACCCTATTTCACAAATAGCACCGAAATAATATCATATAAGTTGTCAGGTTATGCAATATAAATGAATATGTAACATACACTTGTACTAGGCCCAATGTAAACTCTAACTTAACACTTTAGACTGTACGGCCCACTAGGCTTCGGCCCAATGTCAACTAGCTCGACCCATTATATTAAACCAAGCCAAAATCAGTCACGGCCCAAATAAAGTCAGCCCAAAGACCAGTGCGGCTGGCCCAGATGAGCCCCCAGGCCCACCCGGGTGTGCGGCCTGGTTTAGCATCGCAGCCCAACTCGTGCAAGTAACCCAACAATGCGCAACAGTTTATAGTTTATCTTGTACCTTGATTTTTAAAACACCTTAATATGCAATCGGGCAACATATGGTTTGTTATTCAAGTCACAAATTACGGGATCAGTTACATACTTCACAATCAATACATCATAATCAACCAATTGTCAAACCAATTCCCATGAATCTTAATCATAACGGATCTTTTTCAAGAATTAACACATAACCATTGTCATCTAATTTAATGCTCCTAATAACTCAAATGTCATTAATTCATTATCTCCCCATTTAATTTAATTTAATGCTCCTAGTTTATTATGTATCATTAATTAATTAATCCCCATGAATGATCCCACTATCTCGATCCCTTCAAGCAATTAGAATTTTAACAATGTTTTAATGTTTCATGTGAGCCTTGCATACATTCTGACATCTTACACATGACATTAATTCATTTAATAGTTTTAACTATAACCGGCAGCATTAATAAGATCTCTATTTGTTTGATTAAATCAAGATTACATCACATGGCAGCCATTTTCCTTATCACATCACATGGCAACATTAATAAGATCTCAACAACTTCTACACACTTATCATGGACACAATCATTAACACAATCATGCATACACATTGTTAATCATGCATATATCCCTCGAACCAGGTTTTAACGCAAGGATCTAGCTCTCTTTATGATTAAGGTTAACTAACATTTATATAACACCCTACACCAACTCATGATTCAGCCGTTAACATACATAATGCTCGAACCTAATCATTACCCACATATATAACCCCATCATCCATTAACCATGCTATTCGGCCCACCATTCTCATCACATAATCATCGAGTCTTAATATCAGTGTACAATATCATCAGGTAATCATCATACGTCCATATATACACATAACTCGTTACATCAGATTGCACGTACACACGATCATCAAATAGGGATTATTATAAAAAAAGAATCAAGCACATATAAAACAAGAATCGATCGAGCAATATTAATGTGAACAGGATTTTACTAACCACAATCAACAAACTGGAATGATGTCTTCGAGGGGGGAGGGGGTTCGTCCACTGTCGCACGTACTAAAGGGAATGTAGGGTTTGTTAAAATCTTGTTTACATATACATGGATATATATATTAAATCTGCTACTTAAATCTGCTACTTAGTTAGGGCGGTGGCCCATTCACTACTTCGTCTAGGTAATGGGCTTAAGCCCAACAAAAAGTCTGCCGAACACTCAGAGCAAAGGAGGGCGAATTCATTGGTTGGGCACGGCCCAATCATATGTGGATATGCATTGAATTAATAAGCCGGCCCAGGTTCCTCATCAATTTGGGCTTGACAAAGCCCGAGTACGAGTCCACTAATATTGGGCGTATTGAGCTCCGGGTGTGCGTGTGTGTCCGATACGGGTAGTGAGCATGAGACCCAGTATGTGTGGCCCAAAAATACAAGCACACTACCATAGTCAATTACGTTCACGTTTAACATAAAATAAATCATTTAACATAGAAAGAAGTGTTGGAGATGAATAATGAGAAGTTAATGATCACTAAACAAAACGACACTAATCTCGGAAGTTCGGGTTGTCACAGAAAATGTTACAACTGTATACTTATACGTATATATATATAAGAATCAAATGTCTTCTGCAAAAGGACAAGCTTTTATATAACAGAAAATAAAGCTACATGTATATTCAACATCTATTTTGATACCCAACTTTAATTCAAAGGATACCTTAAAGATAATTGTATTGGCATCAGCTCTTGAAAAACAATAAATAGGTCAATAACAGAAAATCTTAGAATTTCATATAAAGCCTATAAAGCCCTGATCTTTATTTTTGAATACCTATCCAGCCATGAGCCCTGGAAATATAATTAAGGCGGTATAAAAGCTATTACATCAAAGGAAGAAAACATATAAGATTCCATTTTCCTTATAATTTGATAAGACATATAATAAAAGAAAATGTTAAGATATAACATGTATATGTTATGTGACAATCCGAACTTTCAAGGTCGGTATCTCTCAGTATCTCTTAGTCACGTGATTCTGTTTTCTGATTATTTCCTTTCATATATCTTGCGACGATAAAAATTGCTAAACACCAGTGTATGTGATGTATTTGCTATATGTATAACGTGACTAGGTATGCGTAGCATATACTTAACTGATTAACTGCATGAAGCCGTTAGAATGCTCCTATGTACCAATTAACTAACTTAGAAAACTACCCCCCAACATTATTATTATCGGCCCACATACATTTAGACCAGGCCCGAGACCCGGTTGTAAGTATGTTAAATAACGGTAACAACCCAATGGTTTGGGCCTAAATATGAGCATCTCGGTCCATCAAAGGGGTACCACAACAAAGCCCAAACCCTTTTTTTTTTATATTGCGTAATGTGTATTCCTTTAGAGGAAACAAGAACCAAATCAAAACCCTACCCTTACACCCATGGTGCGACGGCAGTAGCAAGACCTCCTCCTGTTTCGGTTTTGCATCTCGATTAATCATAGTATCGGTTAGTAATCCTCATTTATTCATTCCATGTTTGTATGATAGTGATTTGTTAATCATAGCTTGGGTCGATCATGTTACGTAAGTGTAATAATATAATTCATGATGATGTATTTTGACTTTCAATCAGAATTTGTTCAAGACCTCCCATTTAGCACATGGAATTATTGATATACTTCAAATTCTATTAGACCTCATATAAAAGTCACTAATTCTATTGGACCTCATATAAAAGTCACTGACCACAACTGTTGGTTTTATTTGATCGAGAATCCCATGCAATCATTAAAGGTAGACTAATCTATAGTGAAGCACATGATAATCTGATTCAAAACACAGCTTTCTTTTACTAATAAACATTGATTTAATGGCCGAGAATAATGGGAAGATGATTAGAGTGCTAAACAAATAATATAATCAGTCATGATGTAATTTGTTTGATGAATGGTTGGTGAAACGGTTGTAATGAATGAGTTAGGGTTATTGTTTGATGATGAATATTATTGCCAAAAGATTAGAATTTATATATGTTATGATATGGAAATTGCTTTGGTTTTTGTAAGGAAAAGATATGCATAACCATTCAATCTAATAACCGATATGAACAAGATTAGTGGGGGGCTAATCACGGAAATTATGATGAAGGTTGACTGGGTCAACCACACATCTTTATTAATATGATCGTACAAAATTAAAGGGATCAAAAAATTGTTGGGCCGCAACAGGTTGGGCCGCACATGTTGTCTCGGCTGGGCTTGGATGAGTTGCATCTGGTAATAGTTGAGACTCATGCATGCTTTACGTTTGGGCTGAGCATAGTTAGGGGACCAACCCATCTAATGTACACTGTTAATTGGGCCAAAGTGAGTAGGCCACAAGTTGATCATGGACTGTACCCAGAAAATGAGTAGCACACCTCACTTGCGGGCTTGTTATACCGCACACTTGAAAACCGACCGCACACTAAGTGTGAACCTAGGATTCTTGGGCCGTACATTTGAACAGAAAGGCATGCTAGGTGTTTAATGTTGGTAAATTGTATGTGGGGTAATTAACTGCTAAGACTTGTTAGAATTTGATATTTGTAATGTGATAACACAATGTATGTTACTGATGGATTTGATGAACGGCTAATATGACTCATACGACGAGGTGTGTATGCTATTTGTGCAATGTGAATGTGGAATATGTGATTTTTGTGCATGTTAACTGATTGTCTTTGGTAACCACGGTAGGGTTCGGTGGACCAACATGGAAAGGGTTAAGTAATGTGACATACCGAGCAATCTAAGGTGAGTTCACTACATTCGAGCATGCGTCCCAGTGGTTGGGGACAGTCAGTGGGTATTCCATGGGGGGGAACGAGTCTTTGGGTAAAAACGAGTATATTGGTTAATGATCTCACCTATCATCATTTGTAAGTCCCTCATCGGGTATTAGTTAGTAGCGCTACTTAGGTTTGGCACCCTCACCCCGTGCCTGTAGAGGACGGAGGTGAACTAATGACCCAGTCTGGCCCAGTACTAGATAGGAGTACGTGGGAAGGGCAGTCCGTGAGCCGTCCGTGTTTGGAAATGAGATATTAACAATATTACTTGCATCGGTATTGAACTGTTTACATACAACTGGTAACAAAAACGTTTTCTTAAACTGTGGACTCGCCAGCTTTGTCTGATACACTTGTTGCATGCTCGCAGGTCGTTAGGTATCTTGGATGTGGAAACTTGCTGTCTGGAGGAGCAGGAGTGGCCATGGGTCGACTGAGGGGACTCATGTGATTACTAAATTATTATTTTACATTGGTTTTTGAACAACATAGTAATGGTTTGTTATTTGCTTCCGCTGAACATATTGGTTATCGAGTAAACTTATGATGAGATTTATTTAATATTTTGAAAACTTTATTTGAAACGTGTGGGTTCAATGTAATTAGTGGCTCATTGTCAGTACGTCACACGCCTATCAGGGACAATCCCTAGGTGGTATTTTCGGGGGTGTGACAGTTTGGTATCAGAGCCACTGGTTATAGTGAACTAGGTTTTAAAATGTTTTTATAAAACCAGACTATAACCGAACAGTTCTGAATACGCTAATACGACCATGACACTCAGCTCCAGACTGCAAGGTTCGTTTCTCAATTACTATTGCATAGTATCTCTAGCGTACACTTATGTATGACACTACACGTGAATGCACACTTAGCACTGCGGTATGAACCTCTATGTTACCAACCCATGTTACGTGTTTTAAGAGTGCGATCCTTCTTGAAAATTCATGATCTATGTTGTGGTGTCATTTGTTTTATTGCTCGAATTTGGGGAACCTTTAGCGCGAGTTAAGAGGCACTATGATAAGCATGCAAATTGCCTTATTATTATGGGTGCACACATAATGATAATGTGGGGTGCATGTGAGTCCTAGTGAGGCTTAACGAGTGTAAGAGGGGTTCCGCCCTATTAATTGATGTTATGTTAGAACTCCGCAGCCCATAGGAGTCATAGCAATGATTGTCTCCTACTCGAACATGATCTTTTCACCCCTTGTTGAATCCTTGCGAATCTCGATGCTATCGAGTATCACCTGATCACACATCTGAACGCCTAGCGAACTGTGTAGAATGATAGGTGCTAGTACGAACGTCCCTGAGTTGGATGGCTCAGCGTCAAATGATTGGACTATACTTTCCTCACTTATCTATGTTTGCTGGAACTTAGTGTGTTGACGCCTTAGATCCTGAAGTGCGATTACTCCTGCAACACTCTCGCGACATACCGTGTATTACTCAGTTAGCTTGCAAGATCGAGGGACAAGGGGATGAGCGTAGCACTTTACCAACTTCAGTATTCGGATGTCCCTGCTTACCAGCAACGGACATTAGCAATTTGACTTCGATCGAATCCTAAGCGACTTATGAGAGTTGACTCTTATGCATCAATTGACTCTTATGCATCAATTGGGACATAAACAAAAACAATCGATTATAGGGTGGAATGTGTAACTGTCATCACAATGAGTAGCGCCTTAGGACGTGGCACGAAATGCGAAAGGATGGACTCTGTTGGCGAAAGATCGTAGCGCACCGTTTCAAGCAACGACATTAGAAGCAAGAGTCGCGGCAACATCAAGATACTTGTAATCGTAGCCTACAGTATGGAAGTAAAGGTGCCTACGACATGGTTTGGCCAATTATGATTCAGGACAACAACCATGGGGATGACGACAGTACTGGAAATTTTCGCAACCGTAGCAACCACACTGGAACTGATGCTCGTGGAAGAACATTTAGGATTGGCGTAGGCAACGCCAGGCTTAGCAGCAACATGGTAGCTTGTATGGGTAGTTGCTCACTTCGTCTCTATTCTGCTCGACCCTGATACTTCTTCAAACCAAACCGGATGTAGAATCGACTGATGGCAACTCCAATGAAATCTCATATGTTCGTTGGGGTGCAAATATGACCTGGTGGGACAAGTGTTCGACTTCGACCTTCCTTCTACTATCCTCGACAGTTACAACGCAGTAGTTAGTGTGAATTAGTTATTCAGCAATCACGCAGATATACCCTGTGAGGAGAAAACTTTGTGTGGAGAATCATTATTTGTTCTAAAGCATTTGAGTAGTGAAAAGCTAGCGCCATTTCAGCTATGAAGGCTAGAAGTGTGTACGAAGGGATTACTCCGCTGTGTGAGCAACAGTTACTGATGATTAGGGCTAAGTAAAAAGAGGGTCGAGGATCCACCAATTGTTCGGGATTCCTCTCGAGTTGCCACCCAAGGAACTGTCGAGCTTACTTCCACAACTGTTAGGCAGAATTTCAGCTTAATCTCACGTCAGAGGCAACCCTGATTACTCATACTCTTACCGTCTTGCACCAGGGGGGGATGCAAGAACTATCTAACCAACTACAGGAACTGTTGAACATGAGTTTTGTCGGACTTAGCTTGTCGCCTTGGGGAGCCCCAGTTATATCCGTGAAGATGCTTTTCGTATGTGTTGTTATTATCAGGAACTTAACAAGATTACAGTTAAGGACCGTTTGCCTTAACCATGTGTTGACAACCTGTAGACCTGCTGAGAGGGTCAAGCCACTACTCGGGGGGGGGGGGGGGGGGTTGATTAATGAACGAACTACCACCAGATGGGTATCCAAGAGGAGGATGTTTCTAAAACGGCATATCAAACGCAATACAGCCAGTGCAACTCTGTACACCATGTCTATCGATATAATCAACACACCAGCAGCTTATGAACCACAAAAATCGACCGTGTCTATTGATGACGTTTTGGGTCATTCTCTGGAGGAAGGGACATCATGGACGACATCTGTACCTTATCTTAAAGCTCCTAAGAGAGGAGTCATTACGTGTGAAGTCTTGCTAAATGTAACATCTAGATTCGAGAGATGCATTTTGATCATACACCCAACGAAGTGGGAATACGCGTGGATCGTGCTAGGATCCATTCTGTTCGAAACTGATCAACGCCAAAAATTCATTCGGGGGTACAACAATTTCTTGGTCTCACTAGATTCTATCGCAGATTCATCCCAGGATTTTCAAAGATTGTGCAACTTTAATCTCTTTAACACAGCAGGATGCTGTGTCCGTGGAAGATAAAACAAGAGGACGTCTTTCAGCTTTTGAAACCCAACTCTGTGATGCAATGAGCATCGTTTTTATCCGAAAGTATTGATGAAACAGTGGTATACCATGATGATTCGAATCAGAGTCCCAGTTACACGCCGATACAACACGAGAAAGTGAGGGCTTACGTAGTGGAATTACAAGGGGAGTTGCACGAATCGTAACCTGCGATGGAAATCATGGTCTTCGGATTTACTTGGAGGCATTACTTGGACGGTACCGAATGCGTTACCTAGACCGATCACAAGGGCCTCCCGTATACCCTGGTCTCGGAAGAGCAAATCAGTTAATGGCATCGCTGGATATAACTTTTGGCGGATTACGACTATGGAACTCGAACGTGCATGAGCTTTGCAGCTCACTATCGACTCTAACTTACCTGATCAGATTCGTTCTGTTCAAACTGAAGAACTAACAGAGGATAATTTTCAGGATTGACTCCATGCGAGGCATGGAGGAGCAACTTGACAAGACAGACGATATTCGCTACCTCATGGAATGAATGTGAATCTCATTTCATGGCAACGTTAGGGAATTATGTTGAGCAAAGCACCTAGCGATGTATATGTATGACGTTTAACTTGTGGGAAAGTCAAGGAGAAGTATCAGAAACCGGAAACACCCATATGGAAGGTGGAGCAGACTACAATGAATTTTATCACTAGTCTACTTACAACTCAAAACGGAAACAGTAACACATGGATGATCGTTGATCGCCTCATGTAGCCAGCACGCCTTCTTGCAGTCAAGGGAACTGACGAGTCTTCTCAGCTTGTGAATATTCCTCTGGGAGTGACGGCTTTTAGGCACGAGGTACTAACTCCTGTTACCTTTAATTTTGAGCTATACCTGATTTAAGGCGTGCAATACGCAACACCCTTGGCTCACATCTGGACATGAGCATTAATTATCACTGTAGGACAACCGGGCAGAGCAACAAACCATTCTGACACGCGAAGACATGCTGCGAGCATGTGCGTGATTGACTATAGTAAACAATTGGGAAAGACACTTATCTTTGGGTGGGCTCTATTGCAGCCGTTACTGTTTTAGTATGCATACAGCTCCGCTTGAGGCATTCCATGGATGACAATGCCAACCTCCTTGTTGGACTAAGGTTGGTGTCAACCTAATCACAGTTCCAGAGTTTGTACTCGAACCTCATGGGAATATTGTTCAGATCGGAAATTGTTTGACGGCAATGCGAGACCGTCAGGAAAGCTGATAAGCTTAGTAAACACCGGGAGTTCGTTGGAGGCGAACGTATCATAATCGAAGGTCTCACCCTGGGAGGGTGCGGTACACTTTCGGGAAGCGTGGCGAGCTTCATCTACGATATGGTGGGATAGTCAGGATTCTAGATGAAATCGGTGACGTGGCTCACAAACTCGAGTTACCTGACGAATTGGGCAACGTACATGATGTCATTTATGTCTCGAATCTAAGGCAGTGGTTGTGCGATGAAACATTTGTGATACCTTCGTTAGACAAGTTTAAGTTGTCGAGTAATCTACTGGAATTATGGGTCAGGATATCAAGATTCGTTAGCTTAGCCGTATCCCGATTGTTAGAGTTCGTTAGGACTCAAGACGTGGACCGGAGTTCACGTGGAAGCATGAGGACCAGATGAAACTTAAACATCCTCAATTTTTTTTTTCTGATGACATGTCTAAACCTAGTAAAGCTAGTGAATTTCGGGACGAAATCTCTTTCAAGTTGGGGATGATGTGACACCTGAGCAAAATCCGCAACAATCTTGATTAGTCTTGATCTCTCGCTTCACTCCTTTGTGCTTAGTTGTCAAATTTCGGGACGAAATTTCTTTCAAGTTGGGGATGATGTGACAATCCGAACTTTCAAGGTCGGTATCTCTCAGTATCTCTTAGTCACGTGATTCTGTTTTCTGATTATTTCCTTTCATATATCTTGCGACGATAAAAATTGCTAAACACCAGTGTATGTGATGTATTTGCTATATGTATAACGTGACTAGGTATGCGTAGCATATACTTAACTGATTAACTGCATGAAGCCGTTAGAATGCTCCTATGTACCAATTAACTAACTTAGAAAACTACCCCCCAACATTATTATTATCGGCCCACATACATTTAGACCAGGCCCGAGACCCGGTTGTAAGTATGTTAAATAACGGTAACAACCCAATGGTTTGGGCCTAAATATGAGCATCTCGGTCCATCAAAGGGGTACCACAACAAAGCCCAAACCCTTTTTTTTTTATATTGCGTAATGTGTATTCCTTTAGAGGAAACAAGAACCAAATCAAAACCCTACCCTTACACCCATGGTGCGACGGCAGTAGCAAGACCTCCTCCTGTTTCGGTTTTGCATCTCGATTAATCATAGTATCGGTTAGTAATCCTCATTTATTCATTCCATGTTTGTATGATAGTGATTTGTTAATCATAGCTTGGGTCGATCATGTTACGTAAGTGTAATAATATAATTCATGATGATGTATTTTGACTTTCAATCAGAATTTGTTCAAGACCTCCCATTTAGCACATGGAATTATTGATATACTTCAAATTCTATTAGACCTCATATAAAAGTCACTAATTCTATTGGACCTCATATAAAAGTCACTGACCACAACTGTTGGTTTTATTTGATCGAGAATCCCATGCAATCATTAAAGGTAGACTAATCTATAGTGAAGCACATGATAATCTGATTCAAAACACAGCTTTCTTTTACTAATAAACATTGATTTAATGGCCGAGAATAATGGGAAGATGATTAGAGTGCTAAACAAATAATATAATCAGTCATGATGTAATTTGTTTGATGAATGGTTGGTGAAACGGTTGTAATGAATGAGTTAGGGTTATTGTTTGATGATGAATATTATTGCCAAAAGATTAGAATTTATATATGTTATGATATGGAAATTGCTTTGGTTTTTGTAAGGAAAAGATATGCATAACCATTCAATCTAATAACCGATATGAACAAGATTAGTGGGGGGCTAATCACGGAAATTATGATGAAGGTTGACTGGGTCAACCACACATCTTTATTAATATGATCGTACAAAATTAAAGGGATCAAAAAATTGTTGGGCCGCAACAGGTTGGGCCGCACATGTTGTCTCGGCTGGGCTTGGATGAGTTGCATCTGGTAATAGTTGAGACTCATGCATGCTTTACGTTTGGGCTGAGCATAGTTAGGGGACCAACCCATCTAATGTACACTGTTAATTGGGCCAAAGTGAGTAGGCCACAAGTTGATCATGGACTGTACCCAGAAAATGAGTAGCACACCTCACTTGCGGGCTTGTTATACCGCACACTTGAAAACCGACCGCACACTAAGTGTGAACCTAGGATTCTTGGGCCGTACATTTGAACAGAAAGGCATGCTAGGTGTTTAATGTTGGTAAATTGTATGTGGGGTAATTAACTGCTAAGACTTGTTAGAATTTGATATTTGTAATGTGATAACACAATGTATGTTACTGATGGATTTGATGAACGGCTAATATGACTCATACGACGAGGTGTGTATGCTATTTGTGCAATGTGAATGTGGAATATGTGATTTTTGTGCATGTTAACTGATTGTCTTTGGTAACCACGGTAGGGTTCGGTGGACCAACATGGAAAGGGTTAAGTAATGTGACATACCGAGCAATCTAAGGTGAGTTCACTACATTCGAGCATGCGTCCCAGTGGTTGGGGACAGTCAGTGGGTATTCCATGGGGGGGAACGAGTCTTTGGGTAAAAACGAGTATATTGGTTAATGATCTCACCTATCATCATTTGTAAGTCCCTCATCGGGTATTAGTTAGTAGCGCTACTTAGGTTTGGCACCCTCACCCCGTGCCTGTAGAGGACGGAGGTGAACTAATGACCCAGTCTGGCCCAGTACTAGATAGGAGTACGTGGGAAGGGCAGTCCGTGAGCCGTCCGTGTTTGGAAATGAGATATTAACAATATTACTTGCATCGGTATTGAACTGTTTACATACAACTGGTAACAAAAACGTTTTCTTAAACTGTGGACTCGCCAGCTTTGTCTGATACACTTGTTGCATGCTCGCAGGTCGTTAGGTATCTTGGATGTGGAAACTTGCTGTCTGGAGGAGCAGGAGTGGCCATGGGTCGACTGAGGGGACTCATGTGATTACTAAATTATTATTTTACATTGGTTTTTGAACAACATAGTAATGGTTTGTTATTTGCTTCCGCTGAACATATTGGTTATCGAGTAAACTTATGATGAGATTTATTTAATATTTTGAAAACTTTATTTGAAACGTGTGGGTTCAATGTAATTAGTGGCTCATTGTCAGTACGTCACACGCCTATCAGGGACAATCCCTAGGTGGTATTTTCGGGGGTGTGACATGTTACCTTAAATATCATCGCATAATACTAATAGTTATGATTAGGATGATGCTAAACAAAATATACCTATATAATTGTTTAGTTCTGTGATAATTATATCTGAACATGTTTGTAATTCAGATGTCAAAGGAAATGACATGTGATCATGAAATTCCGGCTAGTAATGAAAACTCTTTTGATAGAAACACTATAGAAAATATAATAGCCCAAGGAATATCGAATGCCATACCTTCGATCATTGAAGCTATTAAAATTTTTGTGCCTATAAAAGAGAATCCTACTATACATTGTAAGCATACCCATCACTTCATACCTAGCCCTAGTATCGACGGAAGTCATGATATTTGTATCAAAACTCCATCTTCCAAACGAAAGAAAACCAAAACCTATGGCTACTCCTATAAGGAATTATACTCTAACAAATCCTCCAAGGACAAAGGAATGAAACCAGAAATCGCACAACCTACCAACAACAGCAAAAAGCATGCAAGAGAACGTTATTTTAAGAAGACACTTCGCTGTAACTTCTGCAAGAAAGCTGGACATGTAGAAGAAGAATGTAGAAGGAAAAGGGAAACTAACGTATGTTACAAATGTGGAGATCCAGGCCACTTCCATCGCTACTGTCCGAAACTATCTAAGGCACCTGACAACGAGGATCGAAACTCCGATGAAGTTAAAGAGAACGCATAAAAATTTATAACACCCGATCCAACAACAACTTTTAAAATAAAGCACCCTTATATTTTGTCTACACTTAATTATTAGTTGACTTTTGATTCTGATCGAAACTTCATCAATAAAAGGTCTCTGTTTTTCTTTTATAGAATCAACTCTTATTTGTCTCATCTCTTGACAAATTCCTATGTTTCACGTGCATTGGTTGCCGTGCATGTAAATTCAATTCAAAAAAAAAGATCATCTACTCATGAGTTTTAATAAATATTTTCTTCATACTTATTTTTGATAATTTCCTCTTCTAATTTTAAATGCTGACTTTTGATAATCGAGTCAACAGATTTCTTGGAAAACTTCTCTTCTTTTCAGAGTTACCAGGTTTTCATTTCTTGTCAATACATATATCCATTGTTGGAATATGTCCAAACCAAACTCAATTGTTTAAACTTGCTTATATATATATTCAATTTCAAAATCCCATATGATGAATTGAGATCATCACATTCAAGGTAATTTCGTTATTTGAACTTGTTTAAAGTCTTCAATTTCAATATATCATTTGTTAAAACACGACACCTTGATTTCTTTGAAACTTGGACTCATCTCATTTTCACACCAGAGGTACGAAATTATTTATTGATTCATTATCCTAAACCAGTCTTAATGCAATGTACCTCCAGTAATTCTTTCATCTTTGAATTGATTCCACATTATTTCTTCAATTGAAATATCCAATCTTTTGAAATATCCAGTTAATTTCAAAAACGGTGAATTTGTTCGGTCACCGTAATTATTGAATTCTTTCGGTCATTACAGCACCTTGTGGTGTCCGTATAAATTTGTAGCATGTGCTAATAATAAACCCTATCGATACGTCATTTGTTTGACTCATCATTCAAGTAATCTTGATACAATTATGTATTAAGACCATGATACACTAAATTCTATTGTATTATCCGGTGTATCCTTGCCATTTAATAAACTGATTTCTGGTTTGATTATTGACAAATCATTTTTCATACTTTCATTCACAAATTGAGATTATTGATTCAGAATCTCCCTCAATTGATAATCAAAGTAAGTTCTTTCTGACATTGAATCCTATTATTTCTACAAATCATTGCACTTCAAATTCTAATTGCGATATCTTTATATTTATCTTTTGATTCTATCCCAGACACCATGATATGTTGTTTTTACTAAATAAAAGACGTGACGCAACCCTAAGAAGATATCGTAGTCCAAATCTCGAGGACAAGATTTAAAACAAGGTGGGAAGGATGTAACATTCCCAAAATTTTAAATTTAAAATAAAGTTACTATACGAATAGGTCATGAGAAAATTGACCAGTAGAAATATGAATTACCTAGACGGGCCTAGGAACCGTTTGATAATTGTAATAATAAAAATACATTATATTTGAACCTACTTCATTTTTAATGAAACTTGGTTCAAAATGTAGATACAAATATTCTCGTTCCACATAGTCATTATTTTATAAAACATCATAGTTTAGAAGTTATGTGCGCCAAATAAGTGAAGCAGCTGAATTAATTATAATATATATAATAAATAATAAAATAAATTACAACTTATGAAATGAAGGAAGTTTACGTGTCCAGTAAAGAATCAAATTCACATTAAAGGAATTTTGTACGTGGACATAAGCAGTAGAAAGATTTGCGTGCACTCAAAGCTAAGAGTTCAATATATATAGAGACAAGTGACACTTTGAATCTGTTCAAACTTTCTTTTAATACACTCTCTATGGCGCTACTCTCTCTATATATATTCTTTTAATTATTATTTATCCGGTAATAATAATAAAGCCATGCCCCGTTTTAAGTATTTTAACCCTTGATCACGGATACCCTGTCCGACTGACGTAGGGCCCCGTAACGTATGTCAAGGCTCTGCCTAAATTCATTGGGGTTCTGTCTCGTGACGTAGGGATAAAGTTGTGACAACACGAGTTTCCAAGAGTTCTACTTGACTTAGTAGTTGTTCAATAGATGTCGTTTCTAAATTCATGATGTGCCCTATATGTGTGTTTTATATATATACTTGAAGTGCATCATTGGTTTATGTTATCATATGGTGGTTTTAATTTATGTTGTGTAAATAAAACAAAGGATGGATTCCTAGCCGAAATACCCACACCCGCATTGATATGTGTATTTTATATTAATAATATATGTTTAAGTTATTTATTAAATGTTGACCCACACCCCAGCCCGACGAGAACCCCCACCTCAACGAAAACTCCATGTTTTTGTCTACACCGATGTCGCCAAAGAATGGGCTTTGGGCCCAAGAATGTTCGGCTGGCCCAGTTGCAGTTGTGTTTACGTATAACCGATAGATCAGTTATGATAGACCACTTGGAGAACCCTAGACACTCAACCACACTTTTAATCGACGGCAGTTGCCCCCTCCATCGAAGCTCTTCTTATGTTTCTGCATTTGTTCGGTATGTGAATCTAGTATTTTTGGGTGATTTGATTTCATGTTATGCGTGTACATGCTAAAGATTATATGTGTTACTTGATATAAAGGTTTAATAGCTTTATAGTAATGATGAGATAAGAATTGATGACATTGGATGAGTAAACGGCAGTCATCATGTGCATTCAAAAAAAAAAAAAAAAAAATAAAATAAAATAAAATGAAGGCCATGTGAATTAGTAATCTGATCTCATCTAACCATGTGCAATTCCTTAGTGGCCGACATATAGTATTTATTATCACACATGATTTCAGTCAACCTAATCACTTAACTCACATACAAATATTACTAATCATTAGACATGCAGAACCGACAACAACTGATATATGGCCATGACTATTTAGTTTGTATTGATGTTGGAGGTCCAATGAGAAATTTTGGGTATGCACCTTTGGTCCAATCAAATAATGTCACCTTAAACACTTTATTTCATTTGTGATATATACAAATTAAATAGGGAAAGGGTACAATCGGTCCAATGATGATTGGCGGTGGGAGATAGGTGCCGGCCACTAGGGCCATTAAAAGTTATGTCATATTTTGACTATTATTACCGAAACATATTATGGAATGATAAACACTTGGCGGCTACTCTATGTATTTGGAGGTGCACATTTTACATAAAAATAATATCTTAAATCAAATGGTTGGTAGTCATGGACGGTCAAATGTAGGTGTGAGGAGGAAATCCTTTTGTTGATTTCCGATTGGTAAGGATGGGCGGCTCCCTGAAGGCCATTGGCCATTGCAATGGTCCACTAATATCTAAATGCCAATCAATCATATTATTAAGAATTGTAGGCATGTGGTTGAATTAATATTCATATGTTCATATGTGTTATGTATCGATTGGTATGTTAAGTATGACTAATATCAATCACTAAATTCGTATTCAGGTTAAGTAAAAATGCATGTGTGTATTACATATACAATAAGTGTGTTTTATGTGAACAACGGATCTGTGAACTAAATGGACGTGAAAGATGTGGTCTGTGTGCATGTGGAACTGACTGTTATTGGTAACCATGTTAGGACGTGATTGATCATCTGATAAACGAGTAACAAATCATACCGAGCAAACCCAAGGTGAGTTCACACAGCCAAGGCATGGGGTTCCCAGGGTGGGAATGGGATTTTGATTATTTACTGGTACTTGTTTATAAGGGAACGTAGGGATGTTATGGGATGAACTATCGTACATACTCCACTGTTAGAACTACTGCTAGACTAGTAACACTTATTGAACTGATCTTCGCACACCTGCCAAGGGTTGGCCGCGATATTATGACTGACTTCGCACACCTGCCTTTGGAAGGCCGCGAACTGTAATTTACTAATCTTCGCACACCTGCCTGGTAGGCCGCGATACAGATAAACCTAGTCTAGAATACTCGGGATGAACATCCACTAATATCTTCGCATACCTGCCTGGGAGGCCGCGATGGGTACTAATACAATACATGACATAACGAACGAACATACTACTACTCACACTATACTATTACTGAACTGTAAACTGTGAACTCGCTCAACTAGTTTGTTGATCCTCTGTTACATGCCTTGCAGGTCGTTAGATATTTGGAGCTTGCACAAGGAGGAGCAGGTCGTTGTGAAGCATGGATCATGAATGCTTAATTAAACACTTATGATTTTCATACATTACTATTTAGGTTGGGTTTACTTACATGCTTCCGCTACTTAAACAAATGTTTGGTTTTGAACATCAATCATGATCTGTTGAATTACATTATCTACTTTTATTATTAAATGCTGTGTTCGATATGATTGGTGGCTTGATCCTGGTCAGTCACGCTCCCAAGCGGTGATACTCCGCGTGTGGATTTTGGGGGTGTGACAGATTGGTATCAGAGCCATTGGTTATAGAGAACTTGGTTTTAATATGGGAAAACGTTTTTATTAAAACCAGACTATAACCAGAACAGTGCTCGCAACGATCCACAACGACGCTTCGCTCCACGTGCAAGACTCGACATCCTAGGTAATAAGGTTTATGTTTATTGCCTACATGCTAGATTGCATAGAACCTTGCTCGTAGTATGCTTACATTACTTTGCTCACTACTTGTTACTGCTTAAGAACACCTATGTGCCTACACTTTTCTGTCATCGCACTACTCGCGAACCATTCATACTTTTGCTACCTTTACTGCTCGATCATGTCTGGACGTGTTAACATGACTCAAGCCCGGTTGACGGCTCTCATTAACGAACAAGTTTCTGCGGCGCTTGCAGCCGCACCAGCAGGAGGTATAACCTGCTATTCCAAACCTATCCTAGGACGTTAGATCCTACTCTCGTGACCCAACTCTCGCGCTTAACCTTGACCTATCTTTCTCGCGCAACGGGTCGGAACGCACAGCAACCTGTCTGCACATTCAAGAACTTCATGGACTGTCGTCCAAGCACATTCAGTGGCACAGAAGGAGCAGTGGGACTACTCCATTGGTTTGGGAAGCTCGAGTCGGTATTCGAGATGTGTGAATGCCCTGAGACTCGCAGGGTCAAGTACGCCACTGTTACGTTGGAAGGAATCGCGCTAACCTGGTGGAACGCGCAAGTTCAGATATTAGGGCTGGCAGCTGCTAACGCCACCCCTTGGAACGATTTTAAGGAACTCATTAAAAAGGGAATACTGCACGCGTGATGACATCCATAAGTTGGACGTGGAGCTTTACCATTTGAAAATGACGGGGTAAGAAATTGAAGCTTATACGAAACGGTCGAACGAACTGGCCAACTTGTGTCCAACCATGGTGGACCCTCCAAGCAAGCGTATCGAATTGTACCTCAAGGGTCTAGCCTCAGAGATTCAGAGCCATGCTACATCGGCTAACCTCGACAATATCCAAGACATTCAGCGTCTTGCTCATCGCCTCACGGATCAGGCAGTGGAACAGAACGGGCTGCCTAGTTGTATCAGCGTTATTACTACCGCTACCACTTCTGCTACTCCCGCTACTCCTAGTGACAACAAGCGGGAATGGGATGGGTATTCCAGCAAGGATTCCGCTACCGTTCAGTCTCAAGCACAGCAGCAGCGCAAGAATAGTGATCACCAGAGCCCGGGTCAGTCAACTTCTGGTGGTCAGGGGCAGGGTGGATATCGGGGAATTCACCCACTGTGTATCAAATGCAACAGACACCACAGTGGTTAGTGCAACGAGGGACGTTGCCAGAGGTGTCTCAAGATGGGCCATGAAGCTAAGGATTCAGGAGCCCACGGCCTGCAAATCAGAATCGCCAGCAGCAATAGCAAGGAGAAATCCTATGCAAAGGAAAGATTGTTCGCATTCCTCGTTCTGGCCAAGAACCTCTCGAAGTTCAAGGCGACAAGAGTGGTGCTGTGGTTGGCATCACCTCTTTCTTGAAGGCTCGGAAATGTTTGCGGAAGGCTCACACCGCAATTTTTGGCTCTCGTTACTGACGCAACAACGAAAGAAAAGAAGTTGGAAGACCATCCAGTTGTACGCGACTTTCCTCAGGTGTTTCCTGAAAATTTACCTGGTCTACCGCCTCATCGTCAGGTCGAATTTCGAATCGAGCTCGCTCCAGGAGCAGCATCCATAGCTCGAGCACCGTGTCGTTTAGCTCCAACCGAACTGGAAGAACTGTCAAAGCAGCTACAAGAGCTCTTGGAAAAGGGCTTTATTCGTCCAAGCTCTTCGCCTTGGGGAGCTCCAGTGTTATTTGTGAAAAAGAAGGACGGTACCTTCAGGATGTGCATAGACAACCGGGAACTCAACAAGCATTCAGAACTCGCTACGGTCACTACGAGTTTCTAGTCATGCCATTTGGGCTTACGAACGCGTCTGCAGTTTTTATGGAATCTAATGAACAGAGTGTGCAAACCCTATCTAGACAAGTTCGTCATTGTCTTCATCGACGACATTCTGATCTACTCCAAGAGTCAGGAGGAACACGAGCAGCACTTACGACTTATCTTGGAACTTCTTCGAAAGGAACAACTGTACGCAAAGTTTTCTAAATGCGACTTCTGGCTTCGTGAAGTCCACTTTCTAGGCCATGTGGTGAACAGTGATGGATTCATGTCGGTCCATCCAAGGTAGATTCGATCAGGAACTGGCCTGCACCACGTACGCCAACGGAAATACGCCAATTCTTGGGTTTGGCGGGTTACTACAGATGGTTTATCAAGGATTTCTCGAAAGTCGCTCAGCCGCTTACACTACTGACACAGAAGGGTGTCACCTACCGATGGGGCAACACGCAGGAAACTGCTTTCCAGCACTTAAAGGATAGACTTTGCAGTGCACTTATCCTCTCATTGCCAGAGGGCACAGATGACTTCGTGGTTGATTGTGACGCATCCATCCAGGGTCTTGGATGTGTGTTAGTGCAGCGCGACAAGGTTATTGCTTACGCTTCGCGGCAACTCAAGGTTCATGAACGTAACTACACGACGCACGATTTAGAGCTGGGAGCTGTTGTTTTCGCGCTTAAGATATGGCGACACTACCTGTACGGTACCAGGTGCACGATTTACACCGATCACAGGAGTCTCGAGCATATTCTTAAGCAAAAGGATTTGAACATGCGTCAACGGAGATGGGTTGAACTTCAGAACGACTACGAATGCGCCATCAAGTATCATCCAGGCAAGGCCAACATTGTGGTCGACGCCCTCAGTCGGAAAGACACTCTACCTAAGCGTGTGCGAGCGCTACAGCTTACAATTCAGTCCAGTCTTCCTGCACAGATACGAGCTGCTCAGATAGAAGCATTGAAACCCGAAAACGTCAAGGCTGAAGCCTTACGCGGCTCAAGGCAACAAATGGAACTAAAGGAAGACGGCGCCTACTATGTAACGGGGCGTATTTGGGTCCCACTCTATGGCGGTTTACGAGAGCTTGTGATGGACGAAGCACACAAGTCTCGCTACTCGGTACATCCAGGGTCGGATAAAATGTACCACGACATCAAAACAACATATTGGTGGCCTAGCATGAAGGCCCACATCGCTACATACGTCGGTAAGTGTTTGACCTGTGCGAGGGTCAAGGTTGAATATCAGAAACCAGCTGGTTTACTTCAACAACCCAGGATACCACAATGGAAATGGGAAGAAATTTCCATAGATTTCGTTACGGGCTTACCTAGATCTCAGCGTGGGAACGATACGATATGGGTGATCGTGGATCGACTCACCAAGTCTGCACACTTCCTAGCGATAAAGGAAACGGATAAGTTCTCCACTCTCGCAGACATCTATCTTAAAGAAGTTGTTTCAAGGCACGGGGTGCCCATATCCATCATTTCGGATCGCGATGCACGATTCACTTCAGAACTATGACAAGCGATGCACAAAGCTTTTGGCTCTCGATTAGACATGAGCACAGCTTATCACCCTCAGACGGATGGACAGTCTGAACGCACTATTCAAACCTTAGAAGACATGCTTCGGGCATTTGTCATCGATTTCGGCAGCAGCTGGGAAAAACATTTCCCTTTGATGGAGTTCTCATACAATAACAGTTATCACACCAGCATACAAGCCGCTCCATTCGAGGCATTGTACGGACGTAAATGCCGGTCACCTCTCGGTTGAGCAGAGGTGGGAGATAGTCAGATTACAGGTCCAGAAATGGTAGTTGACGCTACTGAACGAATTGCACAGATACGACAACACAGGGCGGCAGCTCGCGATCGCCAGAAAAGCTACGCAGAAAAGCGTAGGAAGCCATTGAAATTTCAGGTCGGGGACCGGGTTTTACTTAAAGTCTCACCCTGGAAGGGTGTGGTTCGATTTGGTAAACAAGGCAAACTTAATCCACGGTATGTTGAACCGTTCGAAATCACTTAAAGAATAGGCCCAGTAGCCTACAGACTGAACCTACCAGCTGAACTCGGTGCAGTTCACAATGTATTTCACGCGTCGAATCTGAAGAAGTGTCTATCAGATGAGACCCTCATAGTTCCTTTTAAGGAACTCACTATCGACGAGCGGTTGCAGTTCGTCGAGGAGCCAGTTGAAATCACGGACCGGGATGTTAAGGTCCTCAAACACAAGAGAATCCCTCTTGTGCGAGTTCGTTGGAACTCCCGACGTGGCCCAGAGTACACCTGGGAACGCGAAGACCAAATGAAAGAAAAAATACCCCCAGTTATTCGAAACCAATGCATCCACTACTGAGGCTGAAGCTACTACTACTGAATTTCGGGACGAAATTCCAAATCAACGGGGGGATGATGTGACACCCCAGGAAAACCAGTGAACGATATAACTTACCTAGCTTCCTCAGTGAGTGCGTACCAAATTTCGGGACGAAATTTCTTTTAAGTTGGGGATAATGTGACAACACGAGTTTCCAAGAGTTCTACTTGACTTAGTAGTTGTTCAATAGATGTCGTTTCTAAATTCATGATGTGCCCTATATGTGTGTTTTATATATATACTTGAAGTGCATCATTGGTTTATGTTATCATATGGTGGTTTTAATTTATGTTGTGTAAATAAAACAAAGGATGGATTCCTAGCCGAAATACCCACACCCGCATTGATATGTGTATTTTATATTAATAATATATGTTTAAGTTATTTATTAAATGTTGACCCACACCCCAGCCCGACGAGAACCCCCACCTCAACGAAAACTCCATGTTTTTGTCTACACCGATGTCGCCAAAGAATGGGCTTTGGGCCCAAGAATGTTCGGCTGGCCCAGTTGCAGTTGTGTTTACGTATAACCGATAGATCAGTTATGATAGACCACTTGGAGAACCCTAGACACTCAACCACACTTTTAATCGACGGCAGTTGCCCCCTCCATCGAAGCTCTTCTTATGTTTCTGCATTTGTTCGGTATGTGAATCTAGTATTTTTGGGTGATTTGATTTCATGTTATGCGTGTACATGCTAAAGATTATATGTGTTACTTGATATAAAGGTTTAATAGCTTTATAGTAATGATGAGATAAGAATTGATGACATTGGATGAGTAAACGGCAGTCATCATGTGCATTCAAAAAAAAAAAAAATAAAAAAAAAATAAAATAAAATGAAGGCCATGTGAATTAGTAATCTGATCTCATCTAACCATGTGCAATTCCTTAGTGGCCGACATATAGTATTTATTATCACACATGATTTCAGTCAACCTAATCACTTAACTCACATACAAATATTACTAATCATTAGACATGCAGAACCGACAACAACTGATATATGGCCATGACTATTTAGTTTGTATTGATGTTGGAGGTCCAATGAGAAATTTTGGGTATGCACCTTTGGTCCAATCAAATAATGTCACCTTAAACACTTTATTTCATTTGTGATATATACAAATTAAATAGGGAAAGGGTACAATCGGTCCAATGATGATTGGCGGTGGGAGATAGGTGCCGGCCACTAGGGCCATTAAAAGTTATGTCATATTTTGACTATTATTATCGAAACATATTATGGAAT
Source organism: Helianthus annuus (assembly GCF_002127325.2). Lineage (NCBI taxonomy): Eukaryota > Viridiplantae > Streptophyta > Magnoliopsida > Asterales > Asteraceae > Helianthus > Helianthus annuus. The sequence continues at coordinate 105,736,583 of NC_035435.2, read as the reverse complement.
GATAAACACTTGGCGGCTACTCTATGTATTTGGAGGTGCACATTTTACATAAAAATAATATCTTAAATCAAATGGTTGGTAGTCATGGACGGTCAAATGTAGGTCTGAGGAGGAAATCCTTTTGTTGATTTCCGATTGGTAAGGATGGGCGGCTTCCTGAAGGCCATTGGCCATTGCAATGGTCCACTAATATCTAAATGCCAATCAATCATATTATTAAGAATTGTAGGCATGTGGTTGAATTAATATTCATATATTCATATGTGTTATGTATCGATTGGTATGTTAAGTATGACTAATATCAATCACTAAATTCGTATTCAGGTTAAGTAAAAATGCATGTGTGTATTACATATACAATAAGTGTGTTTTATGTGAACAACGGATCTGTGAACTAAATGGACGTGAAAGATGTGGTCTGTGTGCATGTGGAACTGACTGTTATTGGTAACCATGTTAGGACGTGATTGATCATCTGATAAACGAGTAACAAATCATACCGAGCAAACCCAAGGTGAGTTCACACAGCCAAGGCATGGGGTTCCCAGGGTGGGAATGGGATTTTGATTATTTACTGGTACTTGTCTATAAGGGAACGTAGGGATGTTATGGGATGAACTATGGTACATACTCCACTGTTAGAACTACTGCTAGACTAGTAACACTTATTGAACTGATCTTCGCACACCTGCCAAGGGTTGGCCGCGATATTATGACTGACTTCGCACACCTGCCTTTGGAAGGCCGCGAACTGTAATTTACTAATCTTCGCACACCTGCCTGGTAGGCCGCGATACAGATAAACCTAGTCTAGAATACTCGGGATGAACATCCCCTAATATCTTCGCATACCTGCCTGGGAGGCCGCGATGGGTACTAATACAATACATGACATAACGAACGAACATACTACTACTCACACTATACTATTACTGAACTGTAAACTGTGAACTCGCTCAACTAGTTTGTTGATCCTCTGTTACATGCCTTGCAGGTCGTTAGATATTTGGAGCTTGCACAAGGAGGAGCAGGTCGTTGTGGAGCATGGATCATGAATGCTTAATTAAACACTTATGATTTTCATACATTACTATTTAGGTTGGGTTTACTTACATGCTTCCGCTACTTAAACAAATGTTTGGTTTTGAACATCAATCATGATCTGTTGAATTACATTATCTACTTTTATTATTAAATGCTGTGTTCGATATGATTGGTGGCTTGATCCTGGTCAGTCACGCTCCCAAGCGGTGATACTCCGCGTGTGGATTTTGGGGGTGTGACTGGAATTGGGTTACTATACTTAATGTGAGTGCATTATATATTTTATTAAATAATCCAGAAATTATACCAAGATATATCAACCCTCCAAAAATATTTCTGACACCCCTAATATATTTAGAATACCCCTATATGTCTTAAATTACACCCCGTATACGAAAACTGGTCCCGAAACACCTTCATGCTAGTAGAAATCAAGAAAAACAAGATTTGCCAGTCGCTCGCGGGCCGCTAAGGCATAGCCTTCGGCTTACGCGGGCCGCGACAGCTCAACGATAAGAGAAAACTTGGTGCCGCCACGTGTCGATGACTAAGCACACTCAAACCACCCTACCATCTCTCGCGGGCCGCGTAGCCCTTAGCTACGTCTTACGTGGGCTGCGTAAAACTTGAAATCAGCCCCTATAAATAGAAGCTATCGGTTGTTCATCAATTCGTTCACAATTCTTTTTCCCTCTCGAAATTCTGAAGAATAATAATAATATCGGGCATTATACCCCCCTAATTAGCGAAGCTCTGCCTCGTTTTAAGTATCATAACCTCTCCCTGGATACGTATTAAATACTCTGCCCGATTGATCTAGGGTTCCGTAACGGCTGTCGTGGTTCTGCCCGACGTAGTCGTTGGAATGCCATCTCGGGGAAAGTATTACTACTGTTAAAATGGGTTATTATACTAACACGTGTGCATTGTTTATTTAATTAGGTTATAACCAGGAAGTCACGAAGGAAAACCCTAATCCTTCTTTTTGTGTAAACCTTTTTGTGAGTAATCTCCTTTTTGCAAATTGTTTTTACAAAACCTCATTTAATTATACATTAAGCAGTTATTGAGTATTTGTAAGGATACAATTACAGTCGGTAAATTTGGGGTTTTGTATACAAAATTTGTTACAACCTGGTAAGGAGTAACATGACCAAAAGTCAGAATGACAGTACCGTTTGGTGGTACTTGATATGACTTGGAAACAAATGTAATTGCGGATGCACCCTCAATATTGTACTATGGTTTTTATTAAAAACTTGATTGGAACTGGGATTCACTCACCAGTATTTCCTGTTGATAAAATGTTTTAAACACGTGTTTCAGGTAACTTAGTGTGAAGCCAATAAAAGCCAGCTAGAGAGCCCTGAAGGCTTAGAAAAGTGGCAATAAAAGTTACCTAATTAAAAATGAGAGTTGTTTTCAATAATTGGGGTCATTCCCTATAGATGTATCAAAATGAAAATCGGGTGTTGTCCCACTTATAAATGTATTATCAAAGAGATCTGGGTTTATCCCATTTCTTTAATTTAAATATTTTTGGTGTTTAACTCTGATAAAAATATTTCCTAACTACGGTCCTGATGAAATTTCCGCTGCTAAATTGATAAACATCGATACCACTAGTGACAGACTGTGAGACTAAAAGGTTGTCTAATCATATCCACGTGTTAGTCATATCGTATATTGGTAATGTGTATCATATTATTTAAATACCATTACAATAGTATATGCCTTTAAGGTGGTTTTGGTTAATAGCGTGAAAACAAGTATATGAGTTTCATCTTTAATATTCTTCCTTATAAGTTACTACACACCTATAAGGTGATTTTGCTTAATAGGTGTGAAAACAAATATACAGGATTCATGTTTAATATTCTTCGTTATAATTAAATTAATTTGCTTTATATTTAGATATCCGTCTTTATCATTAATTAAAAATCTCATTGATTCGTTTTTTAACAACTATTTTTTTACACCTAGGCTTCCTAATTAACCGACACTTGTAATGATTTGAATAAACACCACATTTATAGGGGAAATCACCATGTTTATAACATTGATCATTACGTTTGGATCAACAAAATCATTTGGAATATTTAAATTGTAACACCCTGGCCGCGTAAAACAAACCGTGACGGAAACGTCGGGGAGACATGTCACAGAACTATTGTTTCATAACACATGGTACATAAAGTTTTGTATTATTAAGTTAATTGTTTACATTGTCTTGGAAATAAAACAACAAAGTACAATAATTTTCTTGCAAATTTAAAAGTCACTAAGGCCCAAGTCCGCCCTATGCGAAGCGTGCTCAAAGTCAAACATTCGTTCCTGAAACATATGTGAAAATAAAACGTCAGCATAAAAATGTATGTGAGTAACATATGTTTTGTGATGAAGTTTCATGGCTTTGAATGTTAAAAGAGATTGTTGGTCCCCTTTGGCGGCCCTGTTAGAACGATGCGACTTTCTTCTCTCGTTGAGACGGGTGTTTGTGAAGTATATAAACATTCAAAGAAAAAAATAGAGACAATGAGAGTGATATATCTTCAATGGTTAATTCTTATTAAATAAAGAAGAAGGGTTCGATCCGAGAATAAACTCGAATCTAAATGTCACCCCCGGGCCAAACCAGGGGGTAAACTCTCAAGAAAAACTCTATATGAAAGAATAATACTTTACAAGACACACATAATTCCTTCGTAGGAATTATGTATTTATAGATAAATTCATGATCCTATCTCAAATGTGATTGGTTAATGAGAAGTTGATTTGTGTGCACATCCATTATTTTAATGTGGCTTATCTTCATTTTTCACCAACTTGCTTCCTTTTCTGATAAATCACTTTGAGACATTTAAATATATTTATGATGAAAATGCTAAAGATTCATTTTCTTATGAAAAAGAATTTTCTTTTCCTTTTCTGGTGAAATCTTTCCTAAAGTAAAGATTCCTTTTTCTGTTGACTTCTTTTCAAAAGGAAAAAGATTCCTTTCTTTTTTTTAGTAAACTGCCATTTTGATCCCTAAGGTTTGGTCATTTTTGCTACTTTAGTCCAAAACTCAAACCTTTTGCATCTGGGTCCATGTGGTTTCAGTTTTATTGCCATTTGGTCCAAAAATGAAATCAGATCATATTTATCTTATAAAATCCTTCAATTTTGTCATTTTCCTCAGGGAAAAATCAGGTCATATTTGTCTTATAAAATATGGTATTTATTTATAAAAAAGAAATGATCATTTTGCCTCTGCGGAAAAGGACAAAATAGCAGGATTTTATAAATCAAATATGACCTGATTTCATTTTTGGGCCAAAATGGCAATAAAACCGAAACCATAGTGACCCAGATGCAAAAAGTTTGAGTTTTGAACTAAAGCGACAAAAGTGACCAAACCACAGGGACCAAAATGGCAGTTTACTCCTTTTTTTCTTATGAAAAAGAATTTTCTCTTCCTTTTCTGGTGAAATCTTTCCTAAAGGAAAGATTCTTTTTTCTGTTGACTTCTTTTCAAAAGGAAAAAGATTCATTTTTTTTTTCTTATGGAAGCATTTTTCATAGAAAGATATTATGTGTTAATAAGATATATTATCTTATTAACACAATTCTTTGACTTTGTATCTAGTAAACTCCATAATGTCCCGCTAACATTTTGAAGTCTTGTAACCTTGTCGAGATCTTTTAATCAAAGAATTAGAAGCTTGATTTTTTTCTTTCTCGGTCTTCATATTTAGAGCTTCTGGGACGGTTCGTCGGTCGGTTCTGTTTACGCAATTATTTCTAAGTAGCTTAAACTATTTTTAACAACAAATACAATAAAGTTTCCTAACAGTTACCCCCTATTTGTTGTTAAAAATACAAACAATGCATTTATACTTAGAAATAACAAATAAACTTGCTGAAGATGTATCTTTCTTTTCTTCTTGTCACGTTATCATGTAGGCACCTTTTTAGTGATATTCGTTGACTGTATCTTCATTGGCATGAAAGTTTATTTGGCAAGCGTCCGACTTTTTATGATGATCATCTGATTATATTTCATTTGTTGTTATATTTCTTCACCTTAATTTTTAATTCCTCCTAAATGTAAGCATTATATCTTGTATCCCCAACAACTAGGATATAAGTATCTTCTATCCAATATAGGATAAGTGTTTAAGGCTATCGATTGATGAGGCTTCAAAATATAACGAATCATGCAGGGTTATAAAAAAATGATCTTGAACCGTCGAGGTTTTTTTTTTCGGATAATATCTGATGAATCTGATGAAATTTCTGATAAAACCGAAAAAAATCGTTTATTTTTTTATTTTTTTAACAGAATTTATATTTATGATGTTTTCTGATCAATCTGATGAGATTTCTGATAAAATAATCAGAAAATCTGAAAAAAGTTTTTTTTAACTGAATTTTCTGATGGATTCTAATGAAAATCTGATAAAAAATCAGAAAATCTAAATTTTTTTATTATTTTTTTTAACAGAAAATCTGATAACATCATCATGAATTCTGATGACATCATCAGATTCTGGTGACATCATCATAAATTCTGGTGACATCATATCTGATGACATCATCAGAAATGCTGATGACATCATCAGAAACCCCTTTTTTTCACTAGAAATTCTAATAAATTCATCTGAATTCACTAGAAAATCTTAGTAAACTAAAAAATTTTTTTTACCAGAAAAATTTGACGAACGCGTCAGAAAATCTGAATTTTTTTTTTTTTTTGAGATGAGAGGGAGTAAACTTTCTTTTTAGATATCAAAATTTTTTTTTCTGATAAACTAAAGTTCATTTATCTTTGTTTACCTCCTTTTTTGTGTTTTTATATCCTTTTTCTATACCTCTTTTTATACTTGAAAGAAAAAAAAATACTAATAAAGATAATAATAATAATAAAAGCAATAATAAAAGTAATAAAAATCATGGTTGCAAAAGTCGCTAGGCGCTCCCTACTCGATCGACGGGGGAGTTGAGAGTACTCGGCCTAGGCGGAGAGTACACGGGGAGTACTCGGACATGTTAAATTATAAAGAAATTAGTTTTTGGAAATTAAATATATGTAAAAGAACATAAATTTACTAATATTTATAACACAATACGTGAAGATGATATTCAATCGTTAATATTATAGGCATATAAATTAGATTTTATTTTAATTTAAGTCAAACTCGACCCGAATTGACCTACTAGATCCGATTTTAACCGATGCTGACCACGTTTGATCGATTCCAAGTAATTAGGAGTTGAAGAAAGTCGCATCGGCAACTTACCTTGTAGCGACTACTCGGAGAGTACTCGGCCTTGGAAACCTTGTTTTACAACCATGATGAAAATAACAAAAAAATAATAATTGTACTACGTACTTTATTTTTTTTGGATCTGCAAAAAAAGATTTTTCTTTTTTTTACCTTTAACAGATCATGAATATACGTCTCTCGTACAGGAGCAAGGGATCTTGGAAATAATTTATCCAATCTGCTCTGATACCAATTGTTGGTCCCCTTTGGCGGCCCTGTTAGAACGACGCAACTTTCTTCTCTCGTTGAGACGGATGTTTGTGAAGTATATAAACATTCAAAGAAAAAAACAGAGACAATGAGAGTGATATATCTTCAATGGTTAATTCTTATTAAACAAAGAAGAAGGGGTCGATCCGAGAAAAAACTCGAATCTAAACGTCACCCACTGGGCCAAACCAGGGGGTAAACTCTCAAGAAAAACTCTATATGAAAGAATAATACTTTACAAGACACACATAATTCCTTCGTAGGAATTATGTATTTATAGAGAAATTCATGATCCTATCTCAAATGTGATTGGTTAATGAGAAGTTGATTTGTGTGCCCATCCATTATTTTAATGTGCCTTATCTTCATTTTTCACCAACTTGCTTCCTTTTCTGATGAATCACTTTGACACATTTAAATATCTTTCTGATGAAAATGCTATTTCATAAGAAAAGATTCCTTTTCTTATGAAAAAGAATTTCCTTTTCCTTTTCTGGTGAAATCTTTCCTAAAGGAAAAATTCCTTTTTCTGTTGACTTCTTTTCAAAAGAAAAAAGATTCCTTTTTTTTTCTTATGGAAGCATTTTTCATAGAAAGATATTATGTGTTAATAAGATATATTATCTTATTAACACAATTCTTTGACTTTGTATCCAGTAAACTCCATAATGTCCCGCTAACATTTTGAAGTCTTGTAACCTTGTCAAGATCTTTTAATCAAAGAATTAGAAGGTTGATTTTTTTCTTTCTCGGTCTTCATATTTAGAGCTTCTGGGACGGTTCGTGTTGACGCAATTATTTCTAAGTAGCTTAAACTATTTTTAACAACAAATACAATAAAGTTTCCTAATAGAGATGTTTAACTATCACAAAAATAGCCATGAATCATTATTAAATTGTTTCTTTTATAAAATCATGTGAAAATGAAATGATTTCAAAGAAATGATGCCTGGTTAAGTAAATAACCGAATGAAAATGTCTTGTATAAAATATGTCATGTCTTGTCATTGTTCGAAGTGGTTTAGATAACGCTACGACATGTAATATAATAAAAGCACTTATATATAGGAAGTACCAGCGGCGTATCCACCATGCTTTTACCATATTACAAACGTCTCGTTATCTAAGTCACTTACCATAAACCAATGTTTTGTATAAACCATTGTCTTGTATAAACCCATGTCATGTATAAACCAATATCTTGTATAAACAAATGTCATGTATAAACCAATGTCTTGTATGGTAAACAAAAGGTCTTTGTTTGAACCACATGAAATAATGTCTTGTATAACCAAAATGTCCTGTATAATTTTTTTTTTGAATGAACAAAGGTCTTGTTTAATCAAAGGTTTTGTTTTATCAAATCATTTCTTTTATTGTGTAAACATATATATGGATTGTTGGCGAATACATTCAAGCCTTATAAGGAGAAAGGTTTATCAAATGTTCATCGGATTTTGTCGTTCCCTAAGGTCACTTCCAAACAAACCTAGGAAGCGGGAACGAGACTGTCAATCCTATGGTACCATTACATACTACCGGTCGGCGTGATCAATGCTATTGAATGTATCATTGTCAAGTTCAACGCACCAAATGTCTATAACAATGTTAGCTTGTCGTGAAAATGTTTTGAGCACTCTCTTTGATTAAGGTAGAATACATATTCCATTGTTTCGGTAAACAATTCAGAAACTTTTCCACCTTTTCAAACTCTGTATACAATCCCATTGACTTCGAACTAATTCACTTAGCAAATGGAAAATCTGTTTACCAGATCATCCAACGATTCACCTTTCATAGCTTTAAAGACTATGAATTGAGTTTTAAGTTGTTCAAGTCTCCGTTTCTTGAATAACTCATTTCCTTTGTATCTGTCACTAAAACTGTCCCACAATTCCTTTGACGAGTCTTTGTTACCGAAAGTGTGTAAGATCGATTGTGGTAGCGACATCGTAATCAAGGACATAGCTTTCTCTTCACATTCGTAATACTTTCTTTCATCATCAATTAAAGCAAGATAACCGGTAATTGTCAAAGCTTGAGCAAGTTGTCCTCCAATTCCTAACGTCATACATAACCATAGTTTTAAATCTTTCGCTTTGATGTATCGTTCAAATCATATCTTCCATTCCAGATAATCTAACTCGTTCAACAATATGGGAGGTTTATCACTGCTTCCGACTTTATTGTTGTGTCGAATACTTTGAACAACCGTGTTCAAATTGTTTGCCATCTTTAATGTGACTTTGTTTCAAAGATTGTGAACACTTACCGATGAAACTTTAACAAATATCACAAGTACTGATCAAAATCACAAGTTCTGATACTTTTAGAGACCCTAAGTGATAAGTGTTGGTGAATGTAGGAATCCAATAAACAAGTGATGATGAACAATAATGAAATAAGTTCTGATGAACAATAATGAAACAAGTTCGGTCAAAAGAAATTCACAAGTGCTGATGATGTTGTAGACTCACAAGTGCTGATGACCAAAAATGAACAAGTGCTTATGACCAAAAACAAACAAGTGTTAATGACCAAAACAAACAAGTGTTGATGACCAAAAACAACCAAGTGCTGATGACCAATTATCTAAACAAGTGCTGATGAACAAATATAAGAAACAAGTGCGGATAAGAGTAATCTTAAATCACAAGTATTGATGAACAATCTTAGAAACAAGTGCGGATGAGTAATCATAAATCACAAGTGCGGATGAACAAACTTAAATCAAAAGTGCTGATGAACAATCTTAAATCACAAGTGCGCACATACCTAAGAAACAAGTGCGAATGAATGTTTACCAAATCATAAATGCGCAGAGACCTTTGTCACAAGTGCGCACAAATAACTTATAATTTTCACAAGTGCTGACAAGTGAAAACCATAAGTACTGACTCTGAATTTATTTCCCAAGTGTGACTGCACATAAGATCATCAATAACTACATAGAATCAGAAACCCAGAGAATTTGAAGAAAACTTTAGATCTAACACAATCTGAACAAAATCTCAACAATCAAATCAAGCACAAACACTCACAACTAAACCCTAATCACCGTCCATGATGAAAAATCAAGAAACACATGAAGAATCCACGAAAAACATGAGAAAAGTATGAGAAAAACCCTAGAAAGTAGAAAACCCACTAGAATGAACCAAACCGAATGAAATCTAACCTCCAACACGAAGTCTACAGCGGTAAGAGCACTCTGTATATAGAGCCTGCTCTGATACCACTTGTAAGGTCATCTTCCTTCAACAAACACACGAACCGGACCGATTAAACACACACGCGATGTGCGGAAACCACCGCATGCCTCATACCGCAACGTAGAACTCGTACAGAAGGTGTAGAAAATGAGAGAATCGTGAATACACAGAGTATTCACAACCAACAATCACACAGATTGAATAAAGAACACAAAGCTAGGGTTTGTTTGCACAAGAAGTTTTCTCCAAAATTTCACTGTTTCATTGAATGTCTAATGTTGCATACATCATAAAGCTTATATACAATCATATGTTCGGACATCATAGACCTTACAATGAAACCTCAGTACTTAACAAATAAGTACTAACCACTAACTAGACAATACAAGTTCGCACCATTTAAGAGAACCACAAGTACTCACCACTAACTAGACAATACAAGTTCGCACCATTTAGAGAACCACAAGTACTAACCATATAAAAGATTACAAGTACTGACATTCTAAACCCACAAGTTCTCATATGTATAAGAACCCTTGTCCAAACTTGTGACATTTTCACATAATTACAAGATCAGTTCTTCAATGTTGAAACTTCAGCAGTATCCAGCATTTATCAAACTTTGGTGCACTTACAGACTCCCCCTTGATATATGCGGGATCTGCAAATCTTCATCGAGTCTTCGAAAAGCCGCTTCCCGCATTTATCATCCTGAGGTGCATTTACATATTCCAATATTAGCATGGTCGAATTACTAAGGAAAAAGTCATTTGCTATAAGATAATGAGAATATAATAAAATAAAATAACAACTAGCACCCTTTTGCTAGTAGTCAAATACTATGAAAAAAAGGTGCAGTATTAACCTCATAATGCTTTGTGGTTTCTCTGTTTTCATTTCAATTATTTTACTTTCCTTTGCTACATAGTTTCACCCATTCTGCAGAGTGAAAACCAACAAAAAAATATTTGATGCTTAAATAATTTGAGGAGAAGAAACATATACACAAAATTAACCTTCTAATACTAACCTTCCCATCGGTTCGAACAATGCCAGCCATCATGAGTACAAATAGTCGTTAATATACTTTAACTAGATGGAAGCCCCCGCCGCAATGCGGTCGGGGGGCTTAAAAATTTAGACATAACATATACGAATAAACATAAAGTGTGTCGATGATCGCCTTCAATTCAACTTGCTACCCATCCTGCACCTGTAATGAAATATTTATATAGATAAAATATTCCAGGCGTTGTTGTTTAATTTTAGACCGGAACTGATTATGTTGAACTATAGGCTTTCAATCGGTGTCTTTTCGAGTACATCACTAGGAGAGATTGTTTGCTCTCAAACTTTGAGCTTTTGGATGTTAACGGCCATTCATATGTGACCATTATAAGACCTTTTGAAACACGGTGGAGGGTGAAATAATTAGAAATTTCCTATAATTTCATCATTACGAATTGTATGCTTAAATCATAACATGTGCTAAATTGAGTGATGCCTAAAATTAACCAGCCCTGACCCCAAAGAAGAAAAAATAAACATAAAATATAAGAAAGAAAATAAAAACCTTTCTTCAAATTGTCAATGAGATCTGAACAACTTAAGAGATTCTCCACTGGTTCCAAGTGTTGTTTTTCTCTGGCCATCCAAACCTACAAAAAAGCATAAAAGATCCAATTACTAACAAGTCAAATATCCCAATTCGTTATAAATACATCATTACCATGAAAGGATTTCAAATTAACATAGCAATGGAGTCATGAATTCGGAATCAAAAACCCTCAATATATCACATTAACTAGAGTTGATTCAGTAGACAATCCCAATCTTCACTACTCAATTCTAAACATCTTAGATCAATTATTTCATGTTGATAAGATCAATCAATTACTACTTGAACTAGTTCTCTGATTACAATGAATAATAATTAGCAAACACATGAATTGAAGAAGAAACAATAATAGACCTTGTAACATCTATTTTTCTGATCGCTTCAACTTGGTAGAATTCATCAGCTAACTTGGGATCACTGTTGTCATCTTCTTGAACTCCGTTCATTCTACGATGACTTCTTGAACTATTACTTTTTTTGCTAAAAAACACCAATAAAATAAAACATAGTTAATTTGGCTTATAAGAACCGCATGTCATCTCTACATTGAATAATTTTTTATATTTAATTATTTATTAATAAAGAATAAAAAACAAAACAAAATTATTTTTACCTATAGGGACGACATGCGGTCTCTATAGGTTAATTTGACATACAGGTACGACATGTCGTCTCCCTCTACGCATGAATATTTTTTATATTTAACTATTAATTAATAAAGAACAAAAAACAAAAGAAAATTATTTTTCCATATAGGGACGACATGTCAGATTGTTTTTTCAAATTTTTATGGAATGGTAGGAATTTTTGCCCCCAAAATGATTTTTTTAACAGTCAAACATTTTAGAGACGGCATGTCGTCTCTATAGGTTTAAAGATATATATTTTTCTTTGTTTTTAGGCAATAAACAATAATAAATTAATTAATTTAATTAGTCTTATAGGGACGACATCTCTTCTCTATATATGAATATTTTTTTTGTATTCTTAATTATTTATTAATCAAATCTAAAAAAACCAAATAAAATTATTTTTACAAGTATGTTTTTTAATTATTTATTAATTTAGAGTAAAACAACAAATCAAAGTTATTTCCCCTATAGTCGTCCCTATATGTTAGATTACTTTTTGTCAAATATTTTTGTCGGGTGGTTGGAAATTTTGCCACCTAAATGAAAGTTCATTTTGACCAGTCAAACTTTTTAGAGATGACATGTCGTCTCTATAAATTAAACTTTTTTTAATTTTCAATATTTATTGATTTGCTCCCTTTGAATAATTTAAATGAAGGTTTTGTATCGAGCCGTATTACAAAAGATAATAAAAAAATGAAAATTATAGGGACAACATGTCGTCTCTATAAGTTGAAACATTTTTAGGGTTTCTAATTCATTAAACTAGAGAATATAAAAAATACAAAAAATATATATATTTTTTCACCCTATAGAGAGGACATGGGTAACCTAACTCAAAAATCACCAAACCCTCTACAAACAACATGTCGTCTATAGAGACGACTTATGTCCTCTCTAAAGGTGTCGTCCCTATAAGAGTTTTTTCTTGTAGTGTAATTAGCGACTAAGCTTCAATCGCTAAAATAGAGTGTAAAAAGGAGGGGTTAAAGTGGAAAATCTCACATGAAGGCACCATTATAAATCAAACCCTAATTCTGCATTTCATTATTCAGCGCCGCTTCTGACTGCCTCTGTCGGTAGGTAAACCCTAGTGTACCACTGCCGCTTCAGACGCATCTTTAAACGATTTGAACCTGAATGAATACACTGTTCTGGCGATGAACACTAGACGTATCACTCACCGGAAACATGAAATCACTTAAACTTCATCCATCCATCGACACATAATGGATCAAAAGACTCGGATTCACATGAATAACAACCCTAACTCATCAATTTTGATACTAAAACAATTTCAGATTTGAATTTTGATTCAAACTTAGTTCGTGACATTAAAACCCATAGTTTCATCAAAAACCTTCAATTTCAGCCAAAATCCAGGAGCTTGGTGATCTAATAACACTGCTTAGGTGTACTAGATCCGACATCGACCATGATACCAACTCAAAGTTCATGTTCCAATGGATTTGATTAATTTTTTAAGAAAAACAAATTCGGTAAATAAACATGAAGGAACCGACTCAGATTCTATAATATCAAAAGAGTGATCAACATTTACGCACCGGAAGATTACCTCTGTGATCTCTTCTCAAATCTACACCCAATTTCATGCATACTATGAAAGGTCTGACTCTAAGGTTAGAATGGTCAAACATTAAGGCCAATTACTTTAAACATTAAGCCCAATTGTTTACATCCCTAAACAATGGTCTAATCATTTGCCCTCAAACACTAAATTCAGCACACGAACATACCAAAATGCACTAACACCAACTATATGTACTAAATAATGCTTATGTGCAAATGACATAATAAAAACCAAATATGATACACATATTAAACTAAATAAAAAACAATACAAAGGTAAAACAATTGCAAGAAGCTCCAACTAAGGGAGAAGTATATAGAAGGGAAGAGATTTTACCATATAGGCTTTATTTTCCGAGACCACCAATTCCAACGATGGGTTCTTTTCTACGTTAAACCTGAGAAAGTAAGAACACAATAAGAAAAGACAACAATCAAGTCTGAAGCTACAATTGTCTCAAACCTCAATATCTAGTCCCAAACCAGAATATTCCGGTTCTTAATTAAAATATATCAGCCCCATTACAATAATAACTCCCATAATTATCCAAACCACCATAATAATTTACTTAAATTTATTAATTTAATTTTCCATAAAAAGGCCATGGCCGATGTTACTTTATGTAATTTATGGAAAATAAACACAAGAACCCAAAAAACTAATGAATGTAAGAATAAAAAAAAAACACTTAAAAATAACAAGTATTATATTTTTTTTTAAAAAAAAAGCTTTTGTTTCAAGTATTTATTACTATAATCCAAAATAATAAATTCCAATACAAAAATAAATAGACATATAATTAGGTACTAGTTCTAAACGTCATATGCTTATACATAAACACTTACCTTTTATTTTCACAAACAGTTCTTATTTTATTCACAATTTTACATATCAAAATTCATCAAAATGTGAATGCTAAGAAATGCAACCCCACATATTTTTCAATTAATTTGAGTAATAAAATGTGTGCGCGTGTATATATATATTTATCAAATAATTATACAAAAGATAACACTATGATGAAATTGAACAAATACCTATAACCTAATAAATGATACATTCTAGGAATTCCACAGTAACAACACAACGATGTGTGCTTACTTCTTCCCGAAATCAAATAAAGTATTCTGGAAAACATAAAATAGCATCAAGAGCAACTTTCTATGTAATCAAACAACCTTTATGTCCTTACTTATCAATTCAATTTGGTGTTAAAAAGATTGAATCAAACACAAACACACTAGAGTGAGGACAATTATGCTAAACAATTATATCTAGAAACACATCAAAATTTTAAAGTAGCAAACTTTTCATCGGTAATAAGTAACCAAAAGACTAATCTAAACAAATTAAGAAACTATACACAAACATATATGGACTTATATAAACACTCATGTACCTTGTTTAGCAACAGAAAGGCTTTTCTATGTGCAATGGCTGATAAAGCAAGTGTATGCACCGCTCTATTCTTGCACACAGTAGAAGGATCACTTGGATAAACTTAAAAAAGGAGGAAGACCCTAAGCTTGTATTTATAAGGAGCAGGTTGGTGGGTGAGGGATGGGAGGAGAGATGCTACAGCTAGTGACAAGCTGTGAGACTAAAAGGTTGTCTAGTCATATCCATGTGTTACTCATATCGTATATTGGTAATTGGTAATGTGTATCATATTTTAAAATACCATTACAATAGTTTACGCCTTTAAGGTGGTTTTGGTTAATGGCGTGAAAACAAATATACGGGTTTCATCTTTGATATTCTTCCTTATAAGTTACTACATACCTTTAAGGTGGTTTTGCTTAATAGGTGTGAAAACAAATATACGGGATTCATGTTTAATATTCTTCGTTATAATTAAATTAATTTGCTTTATATTTAGATGCCCATCTTATATCACTAATTAAAAATCTCATTGATTTTTTTAACTATTTTTTTTACACCTAGGCTTCCTAATTAACCGACACTTGTAAAGATTTGAATCGACACCACATTTATGGGGGAAATCACGATGTTTATGACATTGATCATTATGTTTGGATCAACAAAATCATTTGGAATATTTAAATTGTAAGAACCTGATCGCGTAAAACAACAAACCGCGGTGGAAACGTAGGGGAGTCATGTCACCGAACTATTGTTTCACAACACATGGTACATATAGTTTTGTATTATTAAGTTAATTGTTTACATTGTCTTGGAAATAAAACAACAAAGTACAATAATTGTCTTGCAAATTTTAAAGTCACTAAGGCCTAAGTCCGCCCTATGCGAAGCATGCTCAAAGTCAAACATTTGCTCCTTAAACATATGTGAAAATAAAACGTCAGCATAAAAATGTATGTGAGTAACATAGGTTTTGTGATGAAGATTCATGACTTTGAATGTTAAAAGAGATGTTTAACTATCACAAAAGTAGCCATGAATTTTTATAAAATTGTTTCTTTTATAAAATCATGTGAAAATCAAATGATTTAAAAGAAATGATGCATGGTTAAGTAAATAACCAAATGAAAATGTCTTGTATAAAATATATCATGTCTAGTATGAAAGATGTCATGTCTTGTCATTGTTCGAAGTGGTTTAGATAACGCTATGAAATGTAATATGAAAATGTCTTCTATAAAATATATCATGTCTAGTTAAAAGTCTGCGGCTTGCAATCCATAAATGTTTTGAACGTACACACAGGTGGATTGTTCTGGTTTTGGTACGCAGGTTGACCTAAAACAAAAGGAAAAAAATACGACGCACGAATGAGAATCGGGTAAAACAACTAAGTATTATGTTTTGCCTGGTATGTATCGTACCAGCTTGCTAAGCTGCCAGAGCATAAGTGTGACACCCCACGAAAACGTTTAAACGTACTAACTTGTCAGTGGCTACGCGCCAAATTTCAGGGCAAAATTTCTTTGAAGTTGGGGGTAATGTGACATTTTGGGCTTTCCTCTATAACTAACTTCGTGAAAATCTATACTATGTGAAATACGTACAAACTCTGTGAACCTTTATACTACTTTACATGCTATGTGACTTTTACATGTTCGTTGGATAACTTTCGTGAACTGCGTATCTACGTATGACAATAGGTTATTGAAGAATCTATAAATCGAACGAATCGTATTTCTTAGCTTAAATTTCGAGGACGAAATTCCCGTAACATGGGGAGAATGTGACAACCCATACACTTGACCCTAATCGTCGGGAGAAGAATATTTTTGTTATTATTATTATTAGCGTCGAGTAAAACATGCAATTTATCTAATAACCTGAACCGAGCGCGTTTTCTTTAAAATATATATATATATATATATATATATATATATATATATATATATATATATATATATATACACGTCTGCCGTTGTAGTTAATTATTAAAAAAAAAAAAGAGCCAGTTCGTCTCCCATAATACTTTACGTGTTCGTATAGGGGCTAAGCCCAAACACAAACCCTTTATGCATAAACCCTACCATATATAAATCTGTTATAAACCTAAACCCTCACTTGTTATATTCAACCGACACCACTCATTTCACCTTCTCTCCCACGCAGCGTCATTCAACTTCCTGCCCTATCTCTATCTCCGCTGATCGGAGCTATTTCTGGCAACACACGACGCAGGATCTCCGGTTACGCACACACCTCAAATCCCTGTCTTCCTATGCCACACGCACGCACCTTGGAAACCGGTAAATCAGCGACTCAAGTGAGAGAGAGAGAGAGACATCGGAGGTGATGGGGAGCCGGCCATCCCCGTCGACTTCCCTGTTTCCCGGCACCAGCAGCGCTGTTCACGGCAGAGGTGAACGGTGGCAGCGCCGACACCTCCAACGGTAGAAATCGAGGATGGCGACGGTCGCCAGAGAACTTCGACAGTGCATTCTCTGTCTCCTCATAACCCTCGGTCAGTGACATTTTACTTTTGAAGATATGAGTTCGTTGTAAGTTCTTTGTAGTTGCGAGTGTATAAAATTGGTAACTGTGTTAGTAATATTTAACTAATAATCAAGGTCAACTGTTGTTTGTTTGCGAAATGAAGATGCACATTGTTTGTCGATTTGTTAATTTCTTGAAATGGGGGTTGTGTAAAGTGTTAAAAACAGCTGCATCTCTGGTTATAGCTGAGTGTATATAAATATGATGTTAAAGCTGTGTTGGTATGAATAAAAATCAAAGTGTAAATTAGGATTCTGTTCAACAAACTGATTTGAACATATGTTCACAAATTTGTTTAGATAATAAGGCTTTAATAGGAATCATGGGCGTAATATATTAATTTGAATGTGTAAAATGTTGAATTAATAATTAGGGTATTCATGTGCTCTGTTGACACTAGATGATGAAAATAATTCTAAGGCAGTTGGTAAATTCCTTAGATGGTTTGTACGTGAATGGTCTTGCAAAATGATTAATAAATTCTTTGGATATAAGTGTTTTAAATGCTAAAGATTTGCTCGGTAATTGTTATAAGGTGTTCTTGATCTGCATTGTATCTTAAACACTCCTTTCCAGTACCATCATTAATGCGCTACGTACAAATAAATGATGCACGGTTGCACACTTATGTATTGTACACTCGTTAGGTGCACGTTGTACAACCCTTACTGCATGACCGCACACCAGCAAGTAGTCGCACATTTGCTGGTGGGCCACCCACTGTCACACTTGAGCTCTGTAGATTGGACCACACACTATTGTGTCATGTTTTGGACTGTCTGATCGTCCTGTTAGGCTTGTCATGTGAACCCGTATGTGTAGATATGTGAAATGTGGTGCTTATGTGTTACTTGTATAAATACGTGAAATGCTTGCATACAAAACCTGACTAGTATTGGTAACCATAATAGGGTGTGGTTGACCAACATAACACAAGAAATTATCTGCCGAGCAAAGCAAAGGTGAGTTCACTACATTCGAGCATGCGTCCCAGTGGTTGGGGACAGTCAGTGGGTATCCCATGGGGGGAATGAGTCTTTGGGTAAAAAAAACGAGTATATTGGTTAATATTCTCACCTATCATCTTTTGTAAGTCCCTCATCGGGTATTAGTTAGTAGCGCTACTTAGGTTTGGCACCCTCACCCCGCTCCTGTAGAGGACGGAGGTGAACTAATGACCCAGTCTGGCCCAGTACTAGATAGGAGTACGTGGGAAGGGCAGTCGTGTATTTCAGGAGCCGTCATTGTTCGGAATTGAGATATTAACAATATTACTTGCATTGGTTATTGGACTGTTTTACATACAATGGGTAACAAACGTTTTCTAAAACTGTGAACTCGCCAGCTTTGTCTGATACACTTGTTACATGCTCGCAGGTCGTTAGATACTTGGGAACAGGAACTTGCTGGCTGGAGGGCGTGAGTGGTCATGGTTGCATTGATGGGTTTATTTATCAAACATTTATTTACTATAGTTGTTTTGGAATGTATTTACATTATGTTACGTTAACGCTTCCGCTGAACCTGTGGTTTTTGAATAACTTATGATTGGGATTTTATCATTATTAATTGATGGAACGTAAATTTAAACTTATGATTCAATGTAATTAGTGGCTCATTGCTAGTGGTCACACGCCTAACAGGGACACACCCTAGGTGGTATTTTGAGGGTGTGACAGTTTGGTATCAGAGCCACTGGTTATAGTGAACTTGGTTTTAAAACGTTTTTGTAAAACCAGACTATAACCGAACAAGTTCTGAATACGACCATGACACTCAGCTCCAGACTGCAAGGTTCGTCTCTCGTATACTCATTGTATTGCATAACTAGTGAACACTTACATATGATATTGCATGTGATTGCACGTTTAGCACAACAGTATGAATTCATGCATTACTTGCATGTGTTATGTGACTGATAGGGTGGTATTTCCCTAAACATTCAAGAATTACGTTTTGTGATGCTCTTTGTTTGTTACTCGAGTTTGAGGAACCATTTGACATGAGTTAGGGGAAGCTGAGATGAGCATGCAAATCACAATATTATTGTGGGTGCACACATAATAATAATGTGGGGTGTATGCGAGTCCCAGTGAGGCTTAACAAGTGAAAAAGGGGTTTCGTTCCGTTATTTGATCAATGTGAAACACAACAGTCTATAAGAGTCATAGCAGTGATTGTCTCTTACTTGAACGTGATCCTTTCACACCTTCTCTGAATCCTTACGAATCTCGTTGCTATCGGTTATTGCCTGAACACCCATCTGAACACCTAGCGAACTGTGTAGAATGTTAGGTGCTTGTACGAACATCCCTGAGTTGGATGTTGCAACATCGAATGTTTGGTCGATACCTTCTCACTCCTTTTCGTTGGATGGAACTCTGTGTACTGACGTCTTAGATCCTGAAGTGCGGTCACTTCTGCAACACTCCAGCAGCATACTGTGTATTACTCAGTTAGCCTGCGAGATCGATGGACAAGGGGATGAGCGTAGCACTTTACCAACTTCAGTATTTGGATGTCCTTGATTACCAGCAATGGACATCAACAATTTGACTTCGATCGAATCCTAAGCGACTTATGAGAGTCAACTCTTACGCATCAACTGGGACATAAACAAAAACAATCGACTATAGGGTGGAATGTGTAACTGTCATCACAACGAGTAGCGCCTTAGGACGAGGCACGAAATGCAAAAGGATGGACTCTGTTGGTGAAAGATCGTAGCACACCGTTTCAAGCAATGACATTAGAAGCAATCGTCGCGGCAACATCAAGATACTTGTAATCGTTGCCTACAGTATGGAAGTGAAGGTGCCTACGGCATGGTTTGGTCATTGATGATTCAGAACAACAACCAAGGGGATGACGACAGTACTGGAAATTTTCGCAACCGTAACAACAACACTGGAAATGATGCTCGTGGAAGAACATTTAGGATTGGCGTAGGCGACGCCAGGCTTAGCAGCAACATGGTAGCTTGTATGGGTAACTGTTCACTTCGTCCCTATTCTGCTCAACCCTGATACTTCTTGAAACCAAACCGGATGTAGAATCGACTGGTGGCAACTCAAATGGAATCGCATATGTTCGTTGGAGTGCAAACACGACCTTGTGGGACAAGTGTTCGACTTCGACCTTTCTTCTACTATCCTCGATGGTTACAACGCAGTAGTTAGTGTGAATTGGTTATCCAGGAATCACGCAGATATACCCTGTGAGGAGAAAACTTTGAGTGGAGAATCATTATTTGTTCTAAAGCATCAGAGTAGTGCAAAAGTTAGCGCCATTTCAACTATGAAGACCAGAAGTGTCTACGGAGGGATAACTCCGCTGTGTAAGCAACAGTTACTGATGTTAGGGCTAAGGAAAAAGAGGGTCGAGGATCCACCAATTGTTCGTGATTCCTCTCGGCGTGCTACCCGAGGAACTTTCAGGTTTACTTCCACAACTGTTGGGCAGAATCTCAGTTTGATCTTACGCCAGGGGCAGCCTTAATTCTTTGTACTTATTTTTTTTCTTGCGCCAGGAGGGATGCGAGAACTGTTAAATCAACTACAGAGACTGTGGGATAGAAGTTTTGGCGGGCCTAGTTTTCGCTCCGGGGAGCCCCATTTATATCCGTGAAAATAAGCCTTTTCGTATGCATACTGATTATCGAGAACTCAACAAAGTGGTAGTCAGGAACCGTTTGCCTCGACCATGTATTGACAACCCGTCGACAAGTTGCGAGAGTCAAGCTCCCATTCGAGGATTGGCTAACGAACGAACTATCATTAGATGGAAGCCCAATGAGAGAATGCTTTTAGAACGGCATATCAAATGCGATACGGCCAGTGAGACTTTGTACACCATGATCATTGAGTTGATCAACACACCAACAGCTTCAGGGATCACATGAATCAACCATATTTGTTGACAACGATCTGAATCATGGCCAGGAGAAAGGAACGCCATGGGTGGCATATGTATCCTATCTCAGCGCTTCTGTGGGAGGAGCCATTACGTGCGAAGTCTTCTTAAATGTCACATTCGAGAGATGTATTTTGATCATGTAGCCAACAGAGTGGGAATGCACGTGGATCTCGCTGAGATACATTTTGTTAGAAACTGATTCGACAGCAAAGATTTCTTCGGGGATGCAGCAATTTCTTGGTTTCGCTAGATACTATCGCAGATAAATCGCAGGATTTTCGAAGGCCGCACAGCTTAAATCTCTCTAGCACAGCAGGGTGCTGTGTTCGTGAAAGACAGAACAGGAGGACGTCTTCTCAGCTTTCGAATCACAACTCTGCAATGCTCTGAGCATCGTCTTTACCCGTGGGTACGGGTGATTCAGTGGTATATCCTTATGGTTCGAATCAGAGTCCCAATTACACGTCGACGCAACACAAGAGGGTAATGACTTACGTAATGGAGTTACAAGAGGAACTGCATGACACAATCGGCGGTGGAAACCGTGGTCTTTGGATTTACTTGGAGGCATTACTTGGACGGTACCGAATGCGTTACCTAGACCGATCACAAGGGCCTCCCGTGTATCGCTCTTCGAAAGAGTTAAAGCATGCAATGACATCGTTGGATGGAACGACTATGAAACCTAAACATATACGAGCTTTGCAGCTCACTATCGACTCTGACTTACCTGATCAGACTCGCTCTGTTCAAACTGGAGAGCTAAAGGAAGAGGATGTTCAAGTGGAACCTATGTGGGGCATGGAGAAGCAACCTGTGACCGGTCGGACGACACCCGTTACCTCATGGAATGAATGTGGGTCTCATTATACGGCTACTGTAGGGAACTCGTGTTGAGCAAAGCACTCCGGCTTCGATATTTTAGTCGTCTGGGTTCTGATGAGAGACATTAGGATTTATAAACCTTGTACTGGTCATCGGGCATGAAGGCCCACCTAGCTAGGTATGGGAATGATGTTTGACTTGTAGGAAAGTCAAGGTGAAGTGTTAGCAACCAAAAAAAAAAAAAAAAAACCTATATGGAAAGCGAAAACAGACTGCCATGGATTTGCATCTAATTTGTGGCAAGCGATTCACGAATCCTTTGGCTCACGTCTAGACATGAGCACAACATATCATCCACAGACGGATGGGCAGACTGAACGCACCGTCCAAACTCTAGAAGACATGATGCGAGCTTGTGTTACTGGCTTTGATACCGGCTAAGAATGACACTCACCTGGGGTGGAAGTTTTCTTATAACCACAGTTATCACAGGCAGTACTCCTTGAGGCATTGTACAGACGTAAATGTCGGTCACCTTTGTGTTGGGTGGTAGTCGACGAGAGCCAAATCACCGGTCTGAAACTTGTACTTGATGCTACGGATAGGATTGCCCAGATCAAACAACGCATGGCGGCGGCTCGAGACCGTTAGAAAAGCTACGTTGATAGGCGTAGGACAACCTTTAGAATTCCAGGTCGGGGATCAGGTTCTACTAAAAGTCTCATCTTGGACAGGTATAATGCGCTTTGGAAAAAAAAGGGGCAATCTTAACCCGTGTTATGTTGGATCTTTCGAAGTTACCAAGAGAATCGATAAGGTAGCGTATAAACTAAACCTGCTTGAAGAGTTGAGTGTGGTGCACGACGCTTTTCATGTGTCGGATCTGAAGAAGTGTCTGTCAGATGAAACACTTATCGTTCCTTTCTAAGGATCTCACGATCGACAATCAACTACGCTTCGCTAAGGAACCGGTTGAAATCATGGATCGAGAAATCAAAACCCTCAAGCGTAGCAAGATACCAATAGTCTAAGTTCGTTGGAACTCGCACCGTAGCTCAGGGTTTACCTAGGAACAAAAATACCAGATGATGCGCATGTATCCCCAGTTGTTTGCAAACAAAACTTCCGGCTACCCCTGAATTTCGGGACGAAATTCCAAACCAACAAGGGGATGATGTGACACCCCACGAAAACGTTTAAACGTACTAACTTGTCAGTGGCTACGCGCCAAATTTCAGGGCAAAATTTCTTTGAAGTTGGGGGTAATGTGACATTTTGGGCTTTCCTCTATAACTAACTTCGTGAAAATCTATACTATGTGAAATACGTACAAACTCTGTGAACCTTTATACTACTTTACATGCTATGTGACTTTTACATGTTCGTTGGATAACTTTCATGAACTGCGTATCTACGTATGACAATAGGTTATTGAAGAATCTATAAATCGAACGAATCGTATTTCTTAGCTTAAATTTCGAGGACGAAATTCCCGTAACATGGGGAGAATGTGACAACCCATACACTTGACCCTAATCGTCGGGAGAAGAATATTTTTGTTATTATTATTATTAGCGTCGAGTAAAACATGCAATTTATCTAATAACCTGAACCGAGCGCGTTTTCTTTAAAATATATATATATATATATATATATATATATATATATATATATATATATATATATATATATATATATATATATATATATATATATATACACGTCTGCCGTTGTAGTTAATTATTAAAAAAAAAAAAAGAGCCAGTTCGTCTCCCATAATACTTTACGTGTTCGTATAGGGGCTAAGCCCAACACAAACCCTTTATGCATAAACCCTACCATATATAAATCTGTTATAAACCTAAACCCTCACTTGTTATATTCAACCGACACCACTCATTTCACCTTCTCTCCCACGCAGCGTCATTCAACTTCCTGCCCTATCTCTATCTCCGCTGATCGGAGCTATTTCTGGCAACACACGACGCAGGATCTCCGGTTACGCACACACCTCAAATCCCTGTCTTCCTATGCCACACGCACGCACCTTGGAAACCGGTAAATCAGTGACTCAAGTGAGAGAGAGAGAGACATCGGAGGTGATGGGGAGCCGGCCATCCCCGTCGACTTCCCTGTTTCCCGGCACCAGCAGCGCTGTTCACGGCAGAGGTGAACGGTGGCAGCGCCGACACCTCCAATGGTAGAAATCGACGATGGCGACGGTCGCCAGAGAACTTCAACAGTGCATTCTCTGTCTCCTCATAACCCTCGGTCAGTGACATTTTACTTTTGAAGATATGAGTTCGTTGTAAGTTCTTTGTAGTTGCGAGTGTATAAAATTGGTAACTGTGTTAGTAATATTTAACTAATAATCAAGGTCAACTGTTGTTTGTTTGCGAAATGAAGACGCACATTGTTTGTCGATTTGTTAATTTCTTGAAATGGGGGTTGTGTAAAGTGTTAAAAACAGCTGCATCTCTGGTTATAGCTGAGTGTATATAAATATGATGTTAAAGCTGTGTTGGTATGAATAAAAATCAAAGTGTAAATTAGGATTCTGTTCAACAAACTGATTTGAACATATGTTCACAAATTTGTTTAGATAATAAGGCTTTAATAGGAATCATGGGCGTAATATATTAATTTGAATGTGTAAAATGTTGAATTAATAATTAGGGTATTCATGTGCTCTGTTGACACTAGATGATGAAAATAATTCTAAGGCAGTTGGTAAATTCCTTAGATGGTTTGTACGTGAATGGTCTTGCAAAATGATTAATAAATTCTTTGGATATAAGTGTTTTAAATGCTAAAGATTTGCTCGGTAATTGTTATAAGGTGTTCTTGATCTGCATTGTATCTTAAACACTCCTTTCCAGTACCATCATTAATGCGCTACGTAAAAATAAATGATGCACGGTTGCACACTTATGTATTGTACACTCGTTAGGTGCACGTTGTACAACCCTTACTGCATGGCCGCACACCAGCAAGTAGTCGCACATTTGCTGGTGGGCCACCCACTGTCACACTTGAGCTCTGTAGATTGGACCACACACTATTGTGTCATGTTTTGGACTGTCTGATCGTCCTGTTAGGCTTGTCATGTGAACCCGTATGTGTAGATATGTGAAATGTGGTGCTTATGTGTTACTTGTATAAATACGTGAAATGCTTGCATACAAAACCTGACTAGTATTGGTAACCATAATAGGGTGTGGTTGACCAACATAACACAAGAAATTATCTGCCGAGCAAAGCAAAGGTGAGTTCACTACATTCGAGCATGCGTCCCAGTGGTTGGGGACAGTCAGTGGGTATCCCATGGGGGGAATGAGTCTTTGGGTAAAAAAAACGAGTATATTGGTTAATATTCTCACCTATCATCTTTTGTAAGTCCCTCATCGGGTATTAGTTAGTAGCGCTACTTAGGTTTGGCACGCTCACCCCGCTCCTGTAGAGGACGGAGGTGAACTAATGACCCAGTCTGGCCCAGTACTAGATAGGAGTACGTGGGAAGGGCAGTCGTGTATTTCAGGAGCCGTCATTGTTCGGAATTGAGATATTAACAATATTACTTGCATTGGTTATTGGACTGTTTTACATACAATGGGTAACAAACGTTTTCTAAAACTGTGAACTCGCCAGCTTTGTCTGATACACTTGTTACATGCTCGCAGGTCGTTAGATACTTGGGAACAGGAACTTGCTGGCTGGAGGGCGTGAGTGGTCATGGTTGCATTGATGGGTTTATTTATCAAACATTTATTTACTATAGTTGTTTTGGAATGTATTTACATTATGTTACGTTAACGCTTCCGCTGAACCTGTGGTTTTTGAATAACTTATGATTGGGATTTTATCATTATTAATTGATGGAACGTAAATTTAAACTTATGATTCAATGTAATTAGTGGCTCATTGCTAGTGGTCACACGCCTAACAGGGACACACCCTAGGTGGTATTTTGAGGGTGTGACATTAAGCCACCCGTGTGTTAATCAGATCCGTCAACTTTGCCTGAGTCATCACAATGTTGCCACGTCCACCGCCACGGCCACCACCACGTCCACCATTACGTCCGCCACGTCCGCTCATGATTCTGTATAAGAAGAGTGGAAAAAGGTAAGGATCGCGATTGAGTTGAAGTCAATCATCACTATGACTTCTATAGATTACAGAATTCTACCTTTATGTCGGATAATGGACGAAACCCCCTTCACACCTGTTAAGCCTCACTGGGACTCACATGCGCCCCACATTATTGTTACGTGTGCACCCATAATGATAATGCAGTTTGCATGTTTATCTCAGTTCCTCTTAACTCATGCTAAAAGGTTCCCCATATTCGAGTAACAAAACGAAGGATATCACAGGACTAGGGATCACCAAAGCCTAAGGGTAGTATCATTATATCATAAACAAGCAGCACATGCAGTCATATCATAGTGTCAGGTATGTAGTTTCATGCAATATCGTGAGTGTGTGTACACTAGGTAGGTAATTCATAAAGTAAACAAAAGACGAACCTTGCAATCTGGAGCTGAGTATCATGGTCGTTTTTAGTACTGTTCGATTATAGTCTGGTTTTATGAAAACATTTTTAAATCCTAGTTCACTATAACCAGTGGCTTTGATACCAAACTGTCACACCCCCAAAATACTACAAGTGGGGACCCCCCAGCGAGGCGTGTGACATACCAGGATCTAGCCACTAATCACCTTGAACTATAAGTAAAAAATAGAAGTTTCCATTCAATGAGAATAGTATAATGCAAACATCAGTTTTGAAAATCGAACGTATTCAGCGAAAGCATTAAATATGTTCAATAAGTTTAACATATAAAGTTTAGAAAACAATCCAACTTCGAGTGTCTATCCAATCGCCACGACCCATAACTACTCCAGCTTTCCAGACAGCAAGTCCCACATCAGTGTACCTAATGGCCTGCAAGCATGCTGAAAAGTGTATCAGCTTATGCTGGCGAGTTCCCAGTTTTTGTAAACGTTTGGGTACCAAGTGTTCGTTTTAAGATATGTTGATAATAACACCATACCGAAAGACGGCTGTTTGTTTGCCCTTCCCCAATGCTCTATCAAACATTGGTCATGTGGTTAAGGTCATTAGTTCACGCCCATCCTATCCAGGTACGTCATGAGGGTGCCAAACCTAATAGTGCTATCAACTAATAACCCCGTTGCCCTACAAGCAACTAGTTCGGGAGTAAGATGGGACTTAAGTGATAGAAGTGAGTGTATTATCCAACAATGACATTTACTGAAATCTGCCTCATATCCCCTACAAGGACATGGGTTTGTAAAGTATCCCCTACAGGGATGCAAGTTTGTTTGTTTGTTCCTACTGGATGCATGCTTGTAAAGAAAGTAGTAAACTCACCTTTGATTGCTCGATTAGACTTTTAAAGTGATTAGGAGTTGAGGCAGGTCAATCACGTCCTAATAAGATTACCATTTAGTTTATTAGTGT
Source organism: Helianthus annuus (assembly GCF_002127325.2). NCBI lineage: Eukaryota > Viridiplantae > Streptophyta > Magnoliopsida > Asterales > Asteraceae > Helianthus > Helianthus annuus. The sequence goes on along the minus strand of NC_035435.2, from coordinate 105,708,803 downwards.
GTTCATGTAAGGCACGAAACTCATACACGTATCTACCACGTATCAGGCAATCACGTTGACAACTTAGACACATATACCTATTTCACATATAATTACTTGTGATCATAGCACACAACAACTCACATAACATTTTCGTTGACATAAAACATATTTGATCATTCTCAGATAGCACAAACAAACATTTAGATACACACATAACAACTTATTATGTTTCAGCTTTGATGTCGAGAACTGGGCTGTTTTTGGGTATTTTTATAAAATAGTTTCCCTATTCCAAAAATTACAAATAATTTACAGGATGTTCCAAATGGTCCGCATCACTTTTTATAAAAACCTCAAGACCTGAATCATTACCAATTATTTACTAAAAATCATCTACTAGGCTGTAGTTAGATTCGTCACTTTCTGACTGCAGTCTGCGGAAAAATTTATTTAAAAATCATCGTCTGTCGGATTGGCGAAATTCCAATGGGAGATTTTCGGTAACATCTGTGTCCAGCTACTCTATGAATTTCACGAACTAACACTATCCAGTTTAATGGATATCACGAAAGTCCCAACTTACTACCGAGCTAGTTGCCTGGGAGGCAACGGGGTATTACTTGATAGCGCTATTACGTTTGATAAACCTCACACCGTGCTGGGAGCCGGGCATGAACTAAGGACCTTAAACACTTTGATCAATGTTGATAGACATTGATGAGGGCACAAAAAATATAACAATCATATCGGTACCTTGTTTATTATTCATGAGATGTCTTTAAAGCTAAACATTTACATGATTTACGTTGAACAAAACTGTGAACTCGCCAACTTTATGTTAACACACTTTTCTGCATGCTTGCAGGTCGTTAGGTACATCATGCTTGGGAACTTGTAGTCCGGGGAGCTGGAAGAGTCATGGGGCGTGCTACTTAATGCAAACGATTAGTATTATGCATTTTAAAACAACTTGGTTTTGATTGTTTTGAAACAATTACATTTGCTTCCGTTGAACACATGCTTTGTTTGAAATGTTATTTGGAATTTCACTTTTCATGTTGGACATGGTGTTTATGTTTAATAATATTTACTATTAGTTTGATATGATTAGTGGCTAGATCCCGGTACGTCACACGCCTCGCGAAGAAAACCGCACGTGGTATTTTGGGGGTGTGACAGTTTGGTATCTGACGTGTCGGAGCATGTACGGATTTTTAGTACCTTTTTACCCTTTAATCAAGCTTTAAATTTGTAAAACACCATATAAAACTATCACTCTCTACAACACGCTATGGAATCTCTACAACACACCAAAGCAAGGAATTCCTTGCTTTTGGTTTTTTGATAGCGCAATATTCCGGAAATCATCAAATATTTGGTTAGATTAGATGTCGCAATATTCCGATAATCTCTTAAAAAACCCAAAGCAAGGAATTCCTTGCTTTGGGTTTTTTAAGAGATTATCTTAATTATTTTGTATCTTTATTTTCATTTATTAAACAGATAGAAAAGATAGAATCACTTGGATCCGACTTGTCATTTATGTATGGTTTGATGATTTCCTTGCTTTGGATCCGACTTGTCACTTATGTATCATTTGATGATTATCTTAGTTTCCCCATCTAGTTCTTGTCCTGCTTCTTCCTCAACATTATCATTATTAGATAAAACGAAGAAACAAGTGCTCATGTGTCAAGCCAAGCTGGCCCTTTTCAGCCTGTACTAGAAAATAAACAGTGTCAAATAGGACCCGTTTTGACCCGTTAACCAATCAGCCCATCAAGCCACCTCTAACATTCTAACATACCAGCACTTGAAATTATTTACAACATTGCATAAAAGCATTTTTATCTAATCAACTTAAGAAACTCAAACTAGAAAGTAATGACACGCTTAAGCTTCATATTGTAGAATAAAAAAAAATGTATGACCATCTGTGTCAACACAAATATCAGATATTAACAACTCGCACTACAACAAAAATGGCTTTTTAGTTAGTACCTTTTCTGTGGGACGCTTGTAAAAGAGGGTCCTAAAAACTATTTAATAGATTATGTTGTAATAATAACGTTTTCTAGTTGATATTTACAAAACGAGGTCGTCCAAGGACACAAAAGCTTTTAATACCGGAATATTGCGACATCTAATCTAACCAAATATAGAGTTAATTTTTTAATAAATGAAAATAAAGATACAAAATAAATAAAACAGATAGACAAGATAGAATCACTTGGATCCGACTTGTCATTTATGTATCATTTGATGATTTCCTTGCTTTGGGTTTTTTAAGAGATTATCTTAATTATTGTGGCATGTCTCTCAGCCATATTGGTCTGACTCAGCAAGGATACAGTCCCGCAAGGCCGGATTATTGAAAGATAATTAATTAAGTTATTAATGCAAAAAGTGGCATGTTTTTCTTTTGAAGGCAACGCTACCCTCGACCATATTGGTCTGAGTCAGTAGGGATACAGTCCCGCAAGGCTGGTTTAAAGTTTTAATAATCGTTAATTTATAAGGGATTACAAGCCATTTTTTACTTCCACTGATTTGATTCTATCTGCCTCAAGTGAAGTCCTATTAAGCTTGAATCAAGTCCTCGCAGGATCTATACAATGAACGAGGCAAGAACTTTACCCAACCACACTTCTAACCCCCTTCTAGGCAGTTAACGTGCTTTATATAGACCGTAAAGACACGAATGAGTGAATCAACAAAACTTGAAGAAATGATTAAGTAAAGTTTACCTTCAATATAAAAAACTAGTTATTAAAGTCATTAATACAAACCCAAATAAAAAGTTACCAAAGCTAGGAAATCAAAAGTAATACATAAATGATATTGTCTTCACCAAGTGATGTAAGAGATTAGCCAAGCAGGGCCTTTGTTTGACAAAAACTCTTACTATCGATCTTGGATCCCGAGACTACACACACTCTAAGAATGAATTATGGATGAAAGTGGTGGGTGATGGTGGTATTGTGGTGGTGGAGTGGCTGCAGGTATGAGAGAAGTGGTTTGTCAAGTGATGGTTTGCAAATGAGCCAAACAGCTCATTTGATGGATAAAACAGAAATATACACATTGGTGGAAAAACATACAAATTTTCACCATGACCTAAACTGCCTAGAAATTAGTAAATGGCTCAAAATTTGTCAACTTTAATGTCATGCAGCAATGAAAGTATGTAAAAATAATCTTTGAACTAAATAAACCATAAACAAGAAATTAACCAGCTACAAGGCATATACTATTCCATAACCCTTGGTAACACCATACTCCTGGTCTCCAAAGTAAATGCAATAGTGCTAATTATTGTAATACTAATGAAACTAGTTTTGGTCTAAAGCATCCTTGTAAATTTATATAACTTTGAAGGTATGGATTAATCGGTAAGGACTGGGAATGTATTGTCCTGTCAAGTTTTAGATTTGTAGGAACCATACGGGCTATTCGCACAGAAAAGAAGAATGAGCATTTAGTATAGATGTGATAATGGATGCTCGTTAAAGGCTCAGAACTCACAAGATTGTGGGAAAAGGGTAAAACTGTGAAAATATATATATAATCGAATTTTAAAAATTTGTCATGCCCTTCTTATAAATTTTTCTTGTATGGTTGCTTTTTTATCATGGTGCTATCGGATGTAAATAATTATAAAAACTTGAACTTTTTTAGAAAGTTTTGAAAAAGATTTGGGGTATTTCAGCGGTTCCAAGTAGAGTTTTGTGTAAGGCTCGTTTTTAGAACAAACATATATGGACTTATATAAACAGTCATGTACCTTGTTTAGCAACAGAAAGGCTTTTCTATGTGCAATGGTGTAACATTCCCAAAATTTTAAATTTAACATAAAGTTACTACACGAATAGGTCATGAGAAAATTGACCCGTAGAAATATGAATTACCTAGAAGGGCCTAGGAACCGTTTAATAATTGTAATAATAAAAATACATTATATTTGAACCTACTTCATTTTTAATGAAACTTGGTTCAAAATGAAGATACAAATATTCTCGTTCTAATAACATATTCATTATTTTATAAAACGTCATAGTTTAGAAGTTATGTGCGCCAAATAAGTGAAGCAACTGAATTAATTATAATAAATAATAAATAATAAAATAAATTACAACTTATGAAATGAAGGAAGTTTACGTGTCCACTAAAGAATCAAATTCACATTAAAGGAATTGTGTACGTGGACATAAGCAGTAGAAATATTTGCATGCACTCAAAGCTAAGTTCAGTATATATAGAGACAAGTGACACTTTGAATCTGTTCAAACTTTCTTTTCATACACTCTCTATGGCGCTACTCTATATATATATATATTCTTTTAATTATTATTTATCCTATAATAATAAAGCCATGCCTCGTTTTAAGTATTTTAACCCTTGATCACTTATACCCTGTCCGACTGACGTAGGGCCCCGTAACGTATGTCAAGGCTCTGCCTAAATTCGTTGGGGTTCTGTCTCATGACGTAGGGATAAAGTGGAATTGGGTTACTATACTTAATGTGAGTGCATTATATATTTTATTAAATAATCCAGAAATTATACCAAGATATATCAACACTCCAAAAATATTTCTGACACCCCTAATATATTTAGAATACCCCTATATGTCTTAAATTACACCCCGTATACGAAAACCGGTCCCAAAACACCTTCATGCTAGTAGAAATCAAGGAAAACAAGATTTGCCAGTCGCTCGCGGGCCGCGACAGCTCAACGATAAGAGAAAACCTGGTGCCGCCACGTGTCGATGACTAAGCACACTCAAACCGCCCTACCATCTCTCGCGGGCCGCGTAGCCCTTAGCTACATCTTACGCAGGCCGCCTAAAACTTGAAATCAACCCCTATAAATAGAAGCGATCGGCTGTTCATCCAATTCGTTCACAATTCTTTTTCCCTCTCGAACTTCTGAAGAATAATAATAATATCGGGCATTATACCCCCCTAATTAGCGAAGCTCTGCCTCGTTGTAAGTATCATAACCCATGGATACGAATTAGATACTTTGCCCGATTGATCTAGGGTTCCGTAACGGCTGTCGTGGTTCTGCCCGACGTAGTCGTTGGAATGCCGTCTCGGGGAAAGTATTACTAATGTTAAAATGGGTTATTATACTAACACGTGTGCATTGTTTATTTAATTAGATTATAAACAGGAAGTCACGAAGGAAACCCTATAATAGCTATGTGAGTAATCCTTCTTTTTGTGTAAACCTTTTTGTGAATAATCTCCTTTTTGCAAATTGTTTTTACAAAACCTCACCTAATTATACATTAAGCAGTTATTGAGTATTTGTAAGGATACAATTACAGTCCGTAAATTTGGGGTTTTGTATACAAAATTTGTTACAACCTGGTAAGGAGTAACATGACCATAAGTCGTCGGAACGACAGTACCGTGTGGTGGTAATTGATATGACTTGGAAACAAATGTAATTGCGGATGCGCCCTCAATATGTACTATGGTTTTTATTAAAAACTTGATTGAAACTGGGATTCACTCACCAGTATTTCTGCTCATAAAATATTTTAAACACGTGTTTCAGGTAACTTAGTGTGAATCCAATAAAAGCCAGCTGGAGAGCACTGAATGCTTAGAAAAGTGGCAATAAAAGTTACCTAATTAAAAATGAGAGTTGTTTTCAATAATCGGGGTCATTCCCTATAGATGTATCAAAATGAAAATCGGGTGTTGTCCCACTTATAAATGTATTATCAAGGAGATCTGGGTTCATCCCAATTCTTTAATTTAAATATTTTTGGTGTTTAACTCTGATAAAAATATTTCCTAACTACCGTCCTGATGAAATTTCCGCTGCCAAATTGATAAACACCGATACCACTGAAACTGGCTCACGGCCGCCCACTCCCTGGGACAGGGGTCGGGGGTATGTGACAGAAGGTGGTATCAGAGCTATGCCACTGGTTTAAGCTCTTTAGGTGTTCTTCCAATACCTAAACCCTTAACCATTTGTGTTAGGAAATTAATATCTTATGTGTTATCATATGAACATAGAAATCTTAATGTGTTTATTATGATTTTTATGCCATTTAACGAATCTTAAATCCCAATTTGTGTTAGCCATATCTGTATTTTACACTTATGCTATAGTATATATATAAATGATATATTCATGTCTTAAGTAAATTTTGTAATATCTGATGTATCTATTATATCCATATGTATATGTGGAAACATAATAAATTTCATAGTAGTAATACAACATTAATATTAATATTTTAATATTAATATAAAATAAATGCAATTCAGATATGATATTTTGTAAATATCATGATATAAATATTTAGATAATATGTAATGTATCTAAATGATCCTATATCATTTAAAATCCTCAGGATATGTAATTCCTATTATATTTTACAATGTGTCAAGTTATAAAAAAAAAAAAAGAAAAGTTATTCATAAAATTATTTTCAATTTTTTTTTTGTGATATATACCATACCAATATATTATTATGATATTGATATTAATATCGTAACCAGAGATGTAAAATAACACCTTTAGGTATGATATTACTAAAATATCATAATATAAAATATTATTCACTGAAAGAAAGATATTTTACATAATTTAAAGATGTGTATTTAGCAAAGTTTTGATAACACATATATTTTGTTAAAATATAATATTTCAGTATTATTTAAATACAATAATTTGAAATACCTTGTAAATCACTTTATAATTCTTTATCGTATTATTAAATATTAAATTTTGATAAATTACGTGATATACAGAAATTATGTGTAAAGTTAATATTTATGATAATTAATATATTAAAAATTTGCTCTCTAAAGAAAAATCTTTAAGATATGCTGCTATTATCACCATTATTTATATTATTAAATTCTGTTTTGAATTAAACTAATTATGATAATAATATTTTTGGAAGAATAAAATAATTGACTCTTGAATAAAGTTATATTAGAAAGGATTTTATAAATGTAATCCTTAAATTTAATAATGAACACAGTTCGACAATTTTAAAATTTTAACACATATACGTATACCACCGAAAATGCAAAATATTTTATAAAACAATATTTATGAAACCAGAATACATACAACAACTTGATACTGTGATTTTAATACATAATACCTATGTGTCAACAGGAAATAACTTAAAACTTATTTGTAAATCAAATGTATGTATATTTTATATATACAACTTGTATCAATATTACAAATAGTATTTCACCCATGAAATAAAATATGTACAAAAATATTTAGTACCATAAAACAATATGGTTTAAAATATATATACATATATTTCCAAAGAAAACACTTTTTACCATTTGATAAGATCTATTTAAGTCATATGTATATATATTTCTTAATATTTCATAATATATTAAGAATCGAATTTAGAACCACCAGACTTTGTATTGATTATTAGACTTTGTATTGATTATTACGAATATTAAATAAGTAGAATTTGAATTAAATTATAATTATGTTATAACCAAAATTTAGTTAACCTATCAAGATTGGAATTTCTCCAAAAAGAATCCAGAAAATTCTATTTCTATTAAATTTTAATGAATTCTTTTATTTATATTCTAAAATATTATCTTCAATAAATTTGATAGAAATTTATTTGATTATGCAGGATCGAATTCGACCTAAATGAGTCGTTCGGAAGAGCTCAAATCCGTTTCAGAGGCGGAAACAAAGAAACGGACGTGTACACAACTTCAATCACACTTTAAACCTCTTGTAGATTGATTTTACAATGTTTCCGTTTACAAGGAAAACCGGCAATACCTCGGTATCAATTCTGACCTATGTTACAAATGAAATGAACATCAAGTCTATTTATACTAATCTAGGACCGCTCATAATGACAGTGTACACAAAAGCGATCCATGAATGTTGCCGTATAAGCGATCCATCATGATGCCTTAAAAGCGATCCTATACTAAACCATAAAAGCGGTTCCACAAGTTGACCATATAAGCGATCCATCATAATGTCTTCATAAATGTTTGTCCTCTTGTGAACTTTGAATGGAAGCACATCATTGGACCCTTATTAGGTCCAATCACAATCAACTCATGTATTTGACTTTTGTGTAAGATAATGTAAACGGCCATTTCTTGTATCATGACATCACTTGTGATGTCACCTTGGTGATGTCACTCGTGATGTCATACCCGATCGGACCCCCAACGAGATCAAGACTCGATATTAAGACGTAGTCGACAGATGACTGCACCAACAGACTCCCCCTCAGATGTTGACGAGTCTTAAGTGTCGAGTCTTCAATGACTACAGTCTTTATCAGTGAAAGCATCCTCAAATTTTTCTCTTCTCTTTACATCATCATCAACAGACTCTTCTCACACGATCTCTACTCAGATGTTTTCAGACTCTCCCTTTCGATATGCTGGGATCGCAGTCTGGCATGTTGAAATCTCAAAGACTTCAGGTATAGGAACCTGGTCTTCAAAACCTGCACATCCTCTACCTAAATATAAATTTTCTGATGATAACATGTAAAGATCTAATGAATCATTCGCAGACAGTATACAATCACAGAATGATTTTACAATTTGAAGAACCACTTTGAGATATATATCATTTTTGTTTTCAAAAATCAACACACTCTCCCAAACCATCTGTTCGTCATGTTTAGCACTCGGAATTTTGAACATCAACTTTTCAATACCAGTTGTCGAAAATCTTTTTGAATTTTTCAAAAATTTATGCTAAAACACACTGAAAATCTTTTTGGATTTTTTACAAAAGAGAAATAAAATGCAGTAAAGAAATATTTACAGACAATATTTACAAACATTATTTTTGTGAGTTTGTGTAAGAGGATCATATCAGCTTATGAGACAAATCACCAACACCGTTAAGCTTCATTTCATTTTAAGTTTTAAACAATTTACCTAGATTGTCAGTATACTGGTCCACTTAAATTTTCACACAAAGTTCAACTGATCCGAGATACGATATTAATGTTTTAGAAACTAAAACTTATCCGTGTGTCCCACTACTTGAATATACTCCCGTATCCAGATCCCAATATTCAGTCTTACAGGTGAGTATACCACAGCTGATATCTGTAAGGGGTTAGGTGCGAAACCGTGAGAGCTCAGGTCAGAACTTCCGTTCAGCAGAGAGATGACGGCTCGACTTTTGGTGGGTCCCCTTTAGAGGATCTTTTTTACAACAGCAATGACTATCAATTTTATAATTTCATCGATTTGCTGAGGGCGGCGCTTTTTCAAGCATTTGCAGAAAGTATTATCCGGGGACTAGGTCAGTATTTCCATACAGCAGAAGTCCCGGGATAATACCCCAGATATCACTGAGCATAAAGACCTAGTATCTCAGAATAAGGGACCTTTCAAACAAGATTTCAGGGGTTACTTATATATCCAAGTTTGTGTTAACCCACAGAACAAGCAAGTTTGAAATTTGGGTTTATATCTCGTCACAGTTTATTAAATGTGTAAAAATCTACTGACACATCCACAGTAAGATTGTTTAACACTTTTAAACTTTCCAATTCTTTAGCATGTTGTGATAGTCCGCTGATGTACTATCATTTCCTCTTATTCACAACAAACTCATTTTTGGATTTTATCATGTTTTTGTCTTTTTCAAATTTTCTAATGTTTTTGGATTTTCTGAATTTTCTACTCCCCCTAAAATGCAAACACATTAAAGAAAATTGAAAACAAACTGTACAGAATCCTGACAACCGATATCAAATTGCATCAATTCGCCATTCACTTGGCATAAAACAATCAGAACTCCCCTTATCAACAAACTATTTTCTCATTTAGATTTCAAAACACTTAAGTTTGTTTTAATCAAAATGATTTTTCCGGAAAATAAGTTTGGTTGATTTTACCACTAGTAAGTATATCAATACTAAAATCGGGGATGTGGTTCATCATCTTGTCTATCTTTTACCCATATGTAGTAAATCAAGTACAACTTAATGTCCCTGATTTACCATTTGCAATCAAGCAATCTCTAAACCAATTGTAAAAATAACCACTTGTAAAAGCACACAATAGCACTTGTAGGAATGTTACGTCTACATCACCATTTTACCAATCAGGATGCCGATTCCTGCTTTGCACTTACCAACCTGGAAGCTCCGGCGTAGTCCTCTCACCTGTAAACATTCAAACACTATTCAAAATCTTTCAAACAAACTTTTCAAACACTAGAAAGATTCCGATTCCTGATCCACGATTACCAACTTGGGATCTCCGGCATAGTCCGGTGTTTTACTCAAACATCCCAAGCTTCACCAGCCTTGGGTGACTTTGGAACACATCTGTCCCACCAACATTTTGATTTATAAAATTCTTTAGCACCTTTTACCTTCTTATCAACCATCTTCCCAAAAATATGTTTAACGTTCCCGTTTAAAGCCTTCTCAACATCAAATTCTCCTTTATCAGCGAAGAATTGATTCGAAATTTCAACCTTTCCAACTTTCTTCATCAAATTTTCCTTTGATTGTTTCGGAAAATTCTCATCGTTCACCACAGGAACGGAATTCACAATCTTTTTATCAACCAATGATTCCTCTGATTTTATGGAATCAGATTCATTGTCAGAATTACCCTCAGATTTAACAACCCATTTTTGTTTACTTAAATCACATCTTCTTTTGTAAAACCTTTTTGAACTTTCTCCTTCCTCAGAAGTAGAATTTTCAAACTTTTTAACAAATTTTACAGATTGTTCTTTCTTATCAACACAAGTTTTTCTCAAAACAGAGTTAGAAGAAACTCCCTGTTTTTGGTATTTGGTCTTGGGACAATTCCAAGCTATGTGTCCAACTTCCTGACATTTGAAACAGGTTCTTCTGTCAACTCTTTGAGCAGATTTTCTCACATTCTTCCTCACTTCAGCAAGAAACTCTTGATTCGATTGTTTCCAGAACGGTTTCTTTTGCTCATCCTCTGAACTTCCTCGTGAAATAAATTGTGTTTTTGGTTTATAAGTTTCTGATTTTTATAATTTTCTGAAGAATTGAAACCAAGACCTTTCTTTTTGAGATTACCATTATGGTTTGGTTTCTTTCGATAACCTGAACCATAATCATAACCCTTTTTCTTGTTCAATCTCTGTTGAACTCTTGAAGTGTACTTTTTAGGTTTTTCAGTAAGATTTACATCTTTTATTTCAGAAATATTAATTTCTGTTAATTTGAAAACCTGTTTGATCATTTCAATTTTAACACTTCTTATTGGGAATTCCTTATCAGAATATAATTTGTCTGAATCAATCAAAGTATATGCTACTTTGATCGACCCGTCATTCAAATTAGATTTTGATAACAGGAATTCTTTATTGTAAACCCTGTTAACCGGTGAATTCTCTATTGAACTCGGACTCTTTTCTGACGAACTCGAACTTTCAGACTTAGACTCCGGTTTTGACTCTTCATCCGTATCCAACACCTGATCGACAACTCTCTTAACTAACTCAGACTCATGATCAGTGTCAGACGCTGTGAATGTAACATCAATATTGTCTGGTAATTCATCAGTGATTTCAGACTTTAATTTGATGTTTAGAGCCTTGTCTACTTGTTCCTCGTTTGGTTTCCTGGGGGAATAACTTTCATAGATAGGAGGCAGACATCTGTTATACTTGACACTTGGTTTCTTACCAGTATCCTCTTCTTTTTCTTTCTTCTTGAACGCTTCAAGACCTGCAACAGTAGGATAAACCCGATCAATCAGATAATCACATGTAGTATAACTCAAAAGTAATCGGTTAATCCTTTCACTCTCAATTCTCTCAAGTTCCAACTCCTTCTTCAAGTTAGCACAATCTTCAATGTAATCATTAATGACACTTTGTTTTGTCATCAAAGTTGCACTCATTTTGTCATTTGCTTTTTCAAATTCTGCATTTGCTCTTTTCAAACTGTCAACTGTCCTGTTCAATACGTCGTATGACTCTTTAACATACTTCACATCGGACAGTAAATCTTCCTTCATTTTCTCTAACTCAGCATTCTTTCTATCTTTTTCTTCACAATCTTTGCAAGATTCTGAACATTTCTCACAAGGCTTAGTAACTTCAACCACCTTTTCAACTATCTTTTCGACTTCGACAGTCTTTTCAACTTCAACAAGTTTCTCGACATCCACTAATTTTTCAACTTCTTTCTCAGTCACTGGTTCATCAGATTCTTTTTCAGCTTTCTGTCCTTCAACTTCCTTTGTTGAACTTTCTTCAACTTTTGCTTTTTTCTGGATATCCAACTCATGCTCTTCAATTTTCTGAATAAACTGTGCCAGATTCATAACTTGAGACTTCCTCATGTGTTTTACAATCAACAGATAAGTTCCCCACTTCTGTTGGGGTAAAGCCTCAGCTAGCTTATCGATCCACTCATCATCCTCTTTCTTAATGTCCAATCTACCCATTTCCAATACCAGATGACAATATCTATCAATTGTCTGCTTTGTTGTTTCATCTTCAAAAGCCACAAACGTATCAAATGATTTCTTCAATAACGCAGCTGAAATTGTATCAACCGGGGTAGCAAGAGCATTGTAAAATTTCTCTTCCATGTTTCCAAAATCAGATGATACTTCGGGAAATACCTGACAACGCACAAACAAAACACAATTAGTTTAAAGATTTATCAATTAATGGAAACACACTGTTACTCGAATTGGTGAAAATTCTGTGCAGATTTGAATGTTGACAAACTGAGCGAACTGAACGTTGACCAACTGTGCGGACTGAATGACCCAAATCGTTTACACACAACTTGACCCTTTGAAACTTTTGAACTTCAGACTGTGCGACTTGACAGAAACCACAACTCAAATCACGAGACCTGAGTACACAACCTGTAGATTCTGTTGACACTTTGAACTAAAATCACACATGACTTGATCAACTTAACACATGGCTCCTATTTTTAAAAAAAAAACTGATTGGGCTAATGGACGGTGCTACAATTTAACAAATCCAATTTATCTTTGAAAGTTAATGGGGCGGTGGATTGCCTGCCATTGGGCCGTTTGACTTGTGATTTTAGTGGGGTGGGCAGTGATGTAAGAATTTGACTTTAACAATTGATAGTGGGCGGCAATCAGTGAATTATGGGCGGTGACTTATTGTAATGATTGTTTCACATAGACGGTTTTAGATGTCAGCTTTGGGCTTCAAAACTCACAACAACAGCATATGGGGCGGTGTAATAGAGCAGATAATCAACAAGCCTGATGACATCATATTGATAGGCGGTTAACATAAATGCTTATCAAAAGCAATGACACAAAAGCGAGCCAGATGGTGTATCAAAAGCGGTTCACGACTGTCTCAAAAAGCGGTCCACATTATTGCCTTAAGAGCGAACCAATGTTGTCTCAAAGAGCGATCCTCAAAGGCAGTCCAAAGTTATACCAAATAAGCGACCCACAAGTTAATTTTTGGAGCGATCCTGACGTGACGTCAGCAACGGACGAACATCTTTCGAGCAAAAGTTCAATTTTAATCAGTTTTAAGCCGAATTAGGTTCTGAAAACTTCCAGGTTTTGTTAAATCATGATTCCGCACACAATGTGTAAATTTAAAGCGATTTTGACCGTAAAATGTTTAGTTTTTTCGAAAAAGAAAGGTGTAGAAGCAGAAAACTGATGAAAAACGAGCTGTATATGCGAGATCTCCTCCTCCTTGGCTCTGATACCAATTGTAGGATCGAATTCGACCTAAATGAGTCGTTCGGAAGAGCTCAAATCCGTTTCAGAGGCGGAAACAAAGAAACGGACGTGTACACAGCTTCAATCACACTTTAAACCTCTTGTAGATTGATTTTACAACGTTTCCGTTTACAAGGAAAACCGGCAATACCTCGGTATCAATTCTGACCTATGTTACAAATGAAATGAACATCAAGTCTATTTATACTAATCTAGGACCGCTCATAATGACAGTGTACACAAAAGCGATCCATGAATGTTGTCGTATAAGCGATCCATCATGATGCCTTAAAAGCGATCCTATACTAAACCATAAAAGCGGTTCCACAAGTTGACCATATAAGCGATCCATCATAATGTCTTCATAAATGTTTGTCCTCTTGTGAACTTTGAATGGAAGCACATCATTGGACCCTTATTAGGTCCAATCACAATAAACTCATGTATTTGACTTTTGTGTAAGATAATGTAAACGGCCATTTCTTGTATCATGACATCACTTGTGATGTCACCTTGGTGATGTCACTTGTGATGTCATACCCGATCGGACCCGCAACGAGATCAAGACTCGATATTAAGACGTAGTCGACAGATGACTGCACCAACAGACTCCCCCTCAGATGTTGACGAGTCTTAAGTGTCGAGTCTTCAACGACTACAGTCTTTATCAGTGAAAGCATCCTCAAATTTTTCTCTTCTCTTTACATCATCATCAACAGACTCTTCTCACACGATCTCTACTCAGATGTTTTCAGACTCTCCCTTTCGATATGCTGGGATCGCAGTCTGGCATGTTGAAATCTCAAAGACTTCAGGTATAGGAACCTGGTCTTCAAAACCTGCACATCCTCTACCTAAATATAAATTTTCTGATGATAACATGTAAAGATCTAATGAATCATTCGCAGACAGTATACAATCACAGAATGATTTTACAATTTGAAGAACCACTTTGAGATATATATCATTTTTGTTTTCAAAAATCAACACACTCTCCCAAACCATCTGTTCGTCAAGTTTAGCACTCGGAATTTTGAACATCAACTTTTCAATACCAGTTGTCGAAAATCTTTTTGAATTTTTCAAAAATTTATGCTAAAACACACTGAAAATCTTTTTGGATTTTTTACAAAAGAGAAATAAAATGCAGTAAAGAAATATTTACAGACAATATTTACAAACATTATTTTTGTGAGTTTGTGTAAGAGGATCATATCAGCTTATGAGACAAATCACCAACACCGTTAAGCTTCATTTCATTTTAAGTTTTAAACAATTTACCTAGATTGTCAGTATACTGGTCCACTTAAATTTTCACACAAAGTTCAACTGATCTGAGATACGATATTAATGTTTTAGAAACTAAAACTTATCCGTGTGTCCCACTACTTGAATATACTCCCGTATCCAGATCCCAATATTCAGTCTTACAGGTGAGTATACCACAGCTGATATCTGTAAGGGGTTAGGTGCGAAACCGTGAGAGCTCAGGTCAGAACTTCCGTTCAGCAGAGAGATGACGGCTCGACTTTTGGTGGGTCCCCTTTAGAGGATCTTTTTTACAACAGCAATGACTATCAATTTTATTGTTTCATCGATTTGCTGAGGGCGGCGCTTTTTCAAGCATTTGCAGAAAGTATTAACCGGGGACTAGGTCAGTATTTCCATACAGCAGAAGTCCCGGGATAATACCCCAGATATCACTGAGCATAAAGACCTAGTATCTCAGAATAAGGGACCTTTCAAACAAGATTTCAGGGGTTACCTATATATCCAAGTTTGTGTTAACCCACAGAACAAGCAAGTTTGAAATTTGGGTTTATATCTCGTCACAGTTTATTAAATGTGTAAAAATCTACTGACACATCCACAGTAAGATTGTTTAACACTTTTAAACTTTCCAATTCTTTAGCATGTTGTGATAGTCCGCTGATGTACTATCATTTCCTCTTATTCACAACAAACTCATTTTTGGATTTTATCATGTTTTTGTCTTTTTCAAATTTTCTAATGTTTTTGGATTTTCTGAATTTTCTACTCCCCCTAAAATGCAAACACATTAAAGAAAATTGAAAACAAACTGTACAGAATCCTGACAACCGATATCAAATTGCATCAATTCGCCATTCACTTGGCATAAAACAATCAGAACTCCCCTTATCAACAAACTATTTTCTCATTTAGATTTCAAAACACTTAAATTTGTTTTAATCAAAATGATTTTTCCGGAAAATAAGTTTGGTTGATTTTACCACTAGTAAGTATATCAATACTAAAATCGGGGATGTGGTTCATCATCTTGTCTATCTTTTACCCATATGTAGTAAATCAAGTACAACTTAATGTCCCTGATTTACCATTTGCAATCAAGCAATCTCTAAACCAATTGTAAAAATAACCACTTGTAAAAGCACACAATACCACTTGTAGGAATGTTACGTCTACATCACCATTTTACCAATCAGGATGCCGATTCCTGCTTCGCACTTACCAACCTGGAAGCTCCGGCGTAGTCCTCTCACCTGTAAACATTCAAACACTATTCAAAATCTTTCAAACAAACTTTTCAAACACTAGAAAGATGCCGATTCCTGATCCACGATTACCAACTTGGGATCTCTGGCATAGTCCGGTGTTTTACTCAAACATCCCAAGCTTCACCAGCCTTGGGTGACTTTGGAACACATCTGCAAAAGGACAAGCTTTTATATAACAGAAGAAACAAAGCTACATGTATATTCAACATCTATTTTGATACCCAACTTTAATTCAAAGCATACCTTAAAGATAATTGTATTGGCATCACCTCTTGAAAAACAATAAATAGGTCAATAACAGAAAATCTTAGAATTTCATATAAAGCCCTTATCTTTATTTTTGAATACATATCTAGCCATGAGCCATGAGCCCTGGAAATATAATTAAGGCGGTATAAAAGCTATTACATCAAAGGAAGAAAACGTATAAGATTCAATTTTCCTTATAATTTGATAAGATATATAATAAAAGAAAATGTTAAGATATAACATGTATATGTTACCTTAAATATCATCGCATAATACTAATAGTTATGATTAGGATGATGCTAAACAAAATATGCATGTATAATTGTTTAGTTCTGTGATAATTATATCTGAACATGTTTGTAATTCAGATGTCAAAGGAAATGCCACGTGATCAAGAAATTCCGGCTAGTAATGAAAACTCTTTTGATGGAAACACTATAGAAAATATAATAGCCCAAGGAATATGGAATGCCATAACTTCGATCATTGAAGCTATTAAAATTTTTATGCCTATAAACGAGAATCTACTATACATTGTAAGCATACCCATCACTTCATACCTAGCCCTAGTATCAACGGAAGTCATGATATTCGTATCAAAACTCCATCTTCTAAACAAAAGAAAACCACAACCTATGGCTACTCCTACAAGGAATTCTACTCTAACAAATCCTCCAAGGACAAATGAATGAAACCAGAAATCGCACAACCTACCGGCAATAGCAAAAAGCATGCAAGAGAACGTTATTTTAAGAAGACACTTCGCTGTAACTTCTGCAAGAAAGCTGGAAATGTAGAAGAAGAATGTAGAAGGAAAAGGGAAACTAACGTATGTTACAAATGTGGAGATCCAGGCCACTTCCGTCGCTACTGTCCGAAACTATCTAAGGCACCTGACAACGAGGATCGAAACTCCGATGAAACTAAAGAGAACGCATATAAATTTATAACACCCGAGCCAACAGCAACTTTTAAAATAAAGCACCCTTATATTTTGTCTGCACTTAATTATTAGTTGACTTTTGATTCTGATCGAAACTTCATCAATAAAAGGTCTCTGTTTTTCTTTTATAGAATCAACTCTTATTTGTCTCATCTCTTGACAAATTCCTATGTTTCACGTGCATTGGTTGTCATGCATGTAAATTCAATTAAAAAAAGATCATCTACTCATGAGTTTTAATAAATATTTTCGTCATACTCATTTTTGATAAATTTCCTCCGCTGATTTTAAATGTTGACTTTTGATAATCGAGTCAACAAATTTCTTGGAAAACTTCTCTTCTTTTCAGAGTTACCAGATTTTCATCTCTTGTCAATACATATATCCATTGTTGGAATATGTCGAAACCAAACTCAATTGATTGAACTTGCTCATATATATATTCAATTTCAAAATCCCATATGATGAATTGAGATCATCATATTCAAGGTAATTTTGTTATTTGAACTTGTTTAAAGTCTTCAATTTCAATATATCATTTGTTAAAACACGACACCTTGCGGTGGCGATTTCTTTGAAACTTGGACTCATCTCATTTTCACACTAGAGGTACGAAATTATTTATTGATTCATTATCCTAAACCAGTCTTAATGCAATGTACCTCCAGTAATTCTTTCATCTTTGAATTAATTCCACATTATTTCTTCAATTGAAATATCCTATTTTTTGAAATATCCAGTTAATTTCAAAAACGGTGAATTCGTTCGCTCACCATAATTATTGAATTCTTTCAGTCATTACAGCACCTTGTGGTGTCTGTATAAATTTGTAGCCAGTGCTAATAATAAACCCTATCCATACGTCATTCGTTTGACTCATCATTCAAGTAATCTTGATACAATTATGTATTAAGACCATGATACACTAAATTCTATTGTATTATCCGGTGTATCCTTGCCATTTAATAAACTGATTTCTGGTTTGATTATTGACAAATCATTTTTCATACTTCCATTCACAAATTGAGATTATTAATTCAGAATCTCCCTCAATTGATAATCAAAGTAAGTTCTTTCTGACATTGAGTCCTATTATTTCTACAAATCATTGCACTTCAAATTCTAATTGTGAAACTTAGTCACCTTGTTAATGATATTATTTCATCTCATTTTGTTAACATCAAATCCTGAAACTAAGTTCTGAGACCAGTAAATTCCAACTATCCTATGATATCTTTATATTTATCATATGATTCTATCCCAGACACCTTGATATATTGTTTTTACTAACTAAAAGACGTGACGCAACCCTAAGAAGATATCGTAGTCCAAATCTCGAGGACGAGATGTAAAACAAGGTGGGGAGGATGTAACATTCCCAAAATTTTAAATTTAAAATAAAGTTACTACACGAATAGGTCATGAGAAAATTGACCGGTAGAAATATGAATTACTTAGGAGGGCCTAGGAACCGTTTGATAATTGTAATAATAAAAATACATTATATTTGAACCTACTTCATTTTTAATGAAACTTGGTTCCAAATGTAGATATAAATATTCTCGTTCTAATGACATATTCATTATTTTATAAAACATCATAGTTTAGAAGTTATGTGCGCCAAATAAGTGAAGTAACTGAATTAATTATAATATATATAATAAATAATAAAATAAAATACAACTTATGAAATGAAGGAAGTTTACGTGTCCACTAAAGAATCAAATTCACATTAAAGGAATTGTGTACGTGGAAATAAGCAGTAGAAAGATTTACGTGCACTCAAAGCTAAGAGTTCAGTATATATAGAGACAAGTGACACTTTGAATCTGTTCAAACTTTCTTTTCATACACTCTCTATGGCGCTACTCTCTCTATATATATTCTTTTAATTATTATTTATCCTGTAATAATAATAAAGCCATGCCCCGTTTTAAGTATTTTAACCCTTGATCACTGATACCCTGTCGGACTGACGTAGGGCCCCGTAACGTATGTCAAGGCTCTGCCTAAATTCGTTGGGGTTCTGTCTCGTGACGTAGGGATAAAGTGGAATTGGGTTACTATACTTATAGTGAGTGCATTATATATTTTATTAAATAATCCAGAAATTATACCAAGATATATCAACTCTCCAAAAATATTTCGACACCCCTAATATATTTAGAATACCCCTATATGTCTTGAATTACACCATGTCACACCCCCAAAATTACCACCTAGGGAATGTCCCTGCTAGGCGTGTGACGACTAGCAATGAGCCACCAATTACATTGAATCACAAGTTTGAAATAAAACTTCATTATTTAAAGATACTGAAATTCCAACATAAGTTATTCAAAAACCATAAGTTTAGCGGAAGCGTTAATGTATCGTAATATAAATGTTATCCAATCAATCATAGTAAATAAATGTCTAATAATAAATCCATCAAGCAACCATGACCACTCGCGCCCTCCAGCCAGCAAGTTCCTGCTTTCCAAGTACCTAAGGACCTGCGAGCATGTAACACGTGTATCAGACAAAGCTGGCGAGTTCACAGTTTTAGAAAACGTTTGATTACCCGTTGTATATAAATAGTTCGATACCCAATGCAAGTAATATTGTTAATATCTCATTTCCAAACACGGACGGCTCCTGAAATACATGACTGCCCTTCCCACGTACTCCTATCTAGTACTGGGCCAGACTGGGTCATTAGTTCACCTCCGTCCTCTACAGGCACGGGGTGAGGGTGCCAAACCTAAGTAGCGCTACTAACTAATACCCGATGAGGGACTTACAAAGATGATAGGTGAGAATATTAACCAATACACCCGTTTTTACCCACACCACTGACTGTCCCCAACCACTGGGACGCATGCTCGAATGTAGTGAACTCACCTTGGGTTTGCTCGGTAAGACCAGTTACTTGATCAC
The DNA here is from genome assembly GCF_002127325.2 of Helianthus annuus. Classification (NCBI taxonomy): domain Eukaryota; kingdom Viridiplantae; phylum Streptophyta; class Magnoliopsida; order Asterales; family Asteraceae; genus Helianthus; species Helianthus annuus. Next base: position 105,688,431 of record NC_035435.2, on the reverse strand, counting down.
ACTTAGTTAGTTTAAGCCTATGATGTTCACATGTAAACAATAATCAGTTTGCATCCAAGTTGATCACGTTGTCACGCACACAAGAACTACCATAAGGCATATACAATGTATTATAGGTTCCTTTACTACACGTCAGTTACCTATTTAAACACCATCATATTCACCGTTACTATACACATCCATAATGGGCTCGACTTCATGTTACGACCCAACATATATTATGCGACGGCCACCGCCTAACAAGTGTTCGGTCCAAGTGCTAGTGTATATAAATAACCCACCGAATCCCCAAATGCATTGAACCCAACCCAAAAATGACTAGCTACTCCCCCACCCCACGGCCCAACTCTATATAAGTAGCCCAGTAGTTTCATGAATTAATTTATAATTCATCTTTGATTATCCTTTGTGTACTAAAATCACATTATACTTGCTACTCAACCCAAGAAAAGAGCCGCCATTTTCCCATTCCAACACATCATTTCATCATTCATTATAGCACATGTTATGTTCATTGACAATACTATGTAAATATGCTTGATCAGATTCCATATGGCCACATAACCTCAATCACATTGGACCAATAGAACCACTATCATATCAATTCCCTAGATTCTCTTTTTTTTTTTGATAACCATTATTCTTTTATCAATCACAATCATCAGAACCATCACATCCATGTTACTCAATTCACATCCCTAAGCATTACTATGACTATATTCATCAAGCATAGATCACATCATATATACATCCTCGGTCACATGAACTTCCTGGTGGGGTCGACTTGAGGGACCATAGAGTCTAGGGGTTGCACATGTATACGATTATCTATCAACTATCACTGTTCGGTTTATTAAATTAATCACATCACATATCCATGCCATCAACATCATAATAAGCAGATTGACAATAAGCAGATTAATCCATGCGATCACTAACACCACAACTAGGTTACACATCATATTTATTCATGCGGCTAAGGTCATACAAACAAAAGAAGACACAGTTATTAACACAAATCAATCATGAGAAATCACTAACCCAACAGACTTGATCCAATAATGTAATGCCTCGAGGGGGGGGGGTCTCCTGTTTCCGTATGCAGTATTGATGGGGGTAGGGTTTGTTTAGAGTTTGAGATAATGATTAACATATAAGTCTAATACGTGACCCTTGTATTTATAGAAAAGGAACCGGCTTATGCATTGATATAAGGGGGCTGGCCCACAATACAATTCAGTTAAAATAAACTGGCCCAACATAACTACTCGATAGGTACCGGCCCAGTTAGGTATACATTTGTGTAAGTTTGTTAAGTTGAGTATATTTGCTATGGAATCCATTAACCGGCCCTACTTGTATAAAAGCTGGCCCATGCGTTTAAATAACACAGTCCACTAATCGGCCTACCAGGCGTTAATTGGACTTGTGCGGATTTGGGCCTAATGTAACATGTAACTAAGAACGTTTCACGTGCCTAAGACGAATAATGCACAATGAAATGCACAATGAAAGAAAACAAGAAGGGTCTTAGAACTGTTAAGGTAACCGACACTAACCTGCAAGGTTCGGGTTGTCACATCGTCCCCAACTTGAAAGAAATTTCGTCCCGAAATTCGGCAAGCAAACACGAAGGAATGAAGTGAGAATTCAAGATTGTTGAGGATTTTGCTCAGGTGTGACATCATCCCCAACTTGAAGGGGAATCTCGCCCCGAGATTCACCAGTTTTGCTTGACTCTGCTTTGTTTTCGGGAAAGAGATGAGGGTACTTTAGTTTCATCTGATCCTCGCGCTCCCACGTGAACTCCGGTCCACGTCTTGAGTTCCAACGAACCCTAACGATGGGAATGCGACTGTGTTTACGCACTTTGACCTCCCGATCCATGATTTCAATAGGCTCTTCAACAAACTGCAGCTTGTCATCCAACTTGAGCTCTTGAAATGGCACAACCAGTGTCTCATCAACCAGACACTTCTTTAGTTGCGAAACGTGAAAGACATTGTGAACATTACCTAATTCCGCAGGTAACTCGAGTCTGTAAGCGACTTTACCGATCCGCTCAAGAATTTTGAATGGCCCAATGTAACGTGGATTAAGCTTGCCACGCTTCCCAAAGCGTACAACGCCCTTCCACGGTGAAACTTTCAACATAACCCGATCATTAACTTCGAACTCTAAAGGCTTTCTACGCTTGTTAGCATAACTTTTCTGACGATCACGCGCTGCTGCCATACGATCCCTTATCCGAGCTATATTTTGCGAAGTTTCCAGAATGAGTTCAGGACCTGTGAGTTGACTGTCACCTACTTCCGCCCAACAGAGAGGAGAACGACATTTCCGCCCATACAATGCTTCGAACGGAGCTGCCTGAATACTTGTGTGGTAGCTGTTGTTGTAGGAGAACTCTATTAACGGCAAGTGTCTTTCCCATCCCTTCCCAAAATCGATCACACATGCCCGCAGCATGTCTTCAAGTGTCTGAATAGTGCGCTCACTCTGACCATCCGTCTGTGGGTGGTAAGCGGTGCTCATATCAAGTTTCGAACCGAACAATTTGTGCATAGACTGCCATAATTCAGAAGTAAAACGCGGATCTCGATCTGAGATGATAGAAGTTGGCACTCCGTGCCGAGCAACTACCTCCTTAAGATATACTGCTGCAAGCTGCGAAAACTTATCTGTCTCCTTGATCGCTAGGAAGTGTGCTGACTTTGTGAGACGGTCGACAATCACCCATATCGTATTGTTCCCAGCCTGTGTTCTAGGTAACCCCGTAACAAAATCCATAGCGATCTGTTCCCATTTCCACATGGGTATCTCCGGCTGCTGAAGTAGACCTGAAGGCTTCTGGTACTCTGCTTTGACCCTAGCACAAGTCAAGCACTTACTCACGTATGTTGCGATGAGAGCTTTCATATTCGGCCACCAATACAAAACCTTGAGGTCCTGGTACATCTTATCGGACCCTGGGTGAATAGAATATCGCGACTTGTGTGCTTCATCCATCACAAGCTCTCGAAGATCACCAAATGAAGGAACCCATATTCGTTCCATGAAGTAGTAGATACCATCAGACCGTTGCTCGAACTTCTTCTTGTGTAGACCTCGTAATCCTTCAGCCTCGATATTTTCTTCCTTTAACGCTTCAATCTGAGCTGAACGAATCCGAGCAGGTAAATCAGAGTGAATAGTAAGCTGTAGGGCACGAATACGCTTCGGTTTTGGTTCCTTGCGACTAAGAGCATCCGCTACAACGTTAGCTTTACCCGGGTGATACTTGATGGCACACTCGTAATCATTGAACAACTCTACCCAGCGACGCTGACGCATATTCAATTCTTTCTGGTCAAAGATATGCTGAAGGCTTTTGTGATCAGTATAGATGGTGCATTTCGTGCCGTAGAGATAATGCCTCCAAATCTTCAGTGCAAAGACCACTGCTCCTAGCTCCAAGTCATGTGTCGTGTAGTTTTTCTCGTGTACCTTCAACTGACGAGAAGCATAAGCTATCACCTTCTCGCGTTGCATCAACACGCAACCGAGACCCTGAATCGAAGCATCACAATAAACTACAAAATCCTCAGTGCCATCCGGTAGAGATAAGATTGGTGCGCTGCATAACCTTTGTTTCAAAAGCTGGAAAGCATCCTCCTGTTTCGTCCCCCAAGAGTAAACTACTTTCTTCTGTGTTAACGAGGTGAGTGGCTGTGCAATCTTTGAGAAGTTCTGAATGAAACGGCGATAATACCCTGCTAGACCGAGAAATTGCCGCACCTCCGAAGGGTTCTTTGGTGCCGCCCAATTTCTAATGGCGTCAACTTTGGCAGGATCCACATGTATGCCTACCTCATTGACTATATGCCCCAGAAAATGTACCTCCCGTATCCAAAAATCACACTTAGAAAACTTTACGTACAACTGCTCCCTCCTCAGGAGTTCTAGGATAAGGCGTAGGTGCCGCTCGTGATCCTCCTTGTTCTTGGAGTAAATTAGAATGTCGTCAATAAAAACGATAACGAAGTCGTCAAGGTATGGCTTGCACACGCGGTTCATGAGGTCCATGAAAACCGCTGGTGCGTTGGTTAACCCGAATGGCATAACCAAGAACTCATAGTGACCGTATCGCGTCCGAAACGCGGTTTTGGGAACGTCTTCCTCTCTGACTCGCACTTGATGATAACCAGACCTTAAGTCGATCTTAGAGTAAAAGCTCGACCCTTGTAACTGGTCAAACAGGTTGTCAATACGAGGCAAAGGATAACGGTTTTTGATCGTCATCTTGTTGAGCTCGCGATAATCTATACACATTCGTAAGGACCCGTCCTTCTTCTTCACAAATAAGACTGGGGCTCCCCAGGGGGAAGAGCTAGGTCGGATGAAACCCCTATCCAACAGCTCTTGGAGTTGGTTTGATAATTCCTGCAGTTCTCCTGGCGCAAGACGATAAGGAGCACGAGCAACTGGGGCTGCCGCTGGGGCGAGGTCAATCTGGAATTCCACCTGACGATGTGGAGGTAAACCAGGAAGTTCCTCAGGAAATACGTCAGGATATTCCCGAACAACTGGAAGATCCTCGATCTTCCTTTCATCAGACGATGAATCGGTAACAAGAGCTAATATAGCAGGATAGCCCTTACGCAAATACTTCTGAGCCTTCATTGCCGAAACAATGCTAACTGGGGTCCCGCTGCGATGACCTTGAACTGATAGAAATTCCCCACTGGGAAGGGGAACACGTATGATCTTCTCCTTACAGAGAATCTCTGCTTGATACTTGGACAACCAGTCCATACCAACGATCACGTCGAAGCTTCCAAGAGTAATAGGAATCAAGTCAATGTCGAAAACTTGACCCAGAAGATCGATTTTACACCCAAATAGAACATGTGTAGCTTCGATTGTTTTACCATTTGCGATTTCTACTATGTGTTTCATTACAAGAAGTGTAGGACTTAACCCTAATTGGGAGCTAAACTCTAAAGACACGTAACTCCAGTCGGCACCAGAATCAAATAAAATAGAAGCAATAACACCGTTTACTGAAAACGTACCAGTAACCACGTTGCCGTCGTTCCGCGCTTCCCCAGCTCCCAGCACAAACCCGCGCCCACGCGCAACATTACCCCCGTTGTTCCCTGCATTGTTATTCCCGTTACCACCCCCTGTGTTCTGTCTCAGCTGAGGGCAGTCTCGCTTGAAGTGCCCCTCGGCCCCACACTGATAACACCCTTTCTGATTACCCTGAGTTTGCTGAGGCTGTTGCCTACCCGCCTGCTGCGCTGGCTGCTGCTGAGCTGGAAGTGTTGTCCTACAATCCCTGGCCTTGTGCCCCGGTCGATTACACCGATGACAAACTCGAGTACACTGCCCCTTGTGATGAAAATCACACTTGCTGCACAAGGGTAGCTTCCCCGCATATGATCCCTGCCCTGATCTGTTACTCGAGTTCTGATTTACTGATGCTGTCTGACTAAAACTGCGGGTGCTGCCAGTATCCGTCTTCTTCTGAGGCTGTGCAGAGTTGGACCCCTTGTCCGCTTCGTTCCACTTACGTTTGCTATCAACCGCAGATGCAGTGGAAGTAGTGGCAGCTGTGGTAGTGCTAGAAATACGAGGTGGCAATGAGTCGCTCTCCACTTCCTGGTCAACGATCTTATGCGTCAATCTAACAATCTGAGTTAGGTTATTGAGGTTCGCCGCTGTAACTAAACCCTTCACCCGTGGAGGTAACCCCTTAATAAACAACTCGATTCTTCGGGACATGGGTCGGGACAGAGTCGGACACAAATCAGCTAACTCGTACGACCGCTTCACATACGCCTCAATTTCAGACCCCACCATTTTTAGATCGTAGTACTCATTCTCTAACTTCTGTATCTCGTCTCGAGGGCAATATTCCTCTCTCATCAGTTCCTTGAAATCATCCCACGTAGTGGCGTTCGCCGCCTCAATACCTAGCAGTTGGACCTGGGCATTCCACCAGGTCAAGGCACCGTCCTGAAGCGTGCCTGCTGCAAACTTTACCCTATCCCCAACTGGGCAGTTACATATCGCAAACACTGACTCCGCCTTTTCGAACCAGCGTATAAGTCCTACAGCCCCTTCAGTGCCACTGAAGGTCTGTGGCTTGCAATCCATGAAAGTTTTAAAAGTGCAGACCGGTGGGTGAGGCTGGTTTTGTGGCGCCGGCTGACCTATTAACGAAAGAAAATAAACCAACAAGTAAGACTCAAGTTCACGATTCAAAGGAAAGAATGTCTGGTACATGTCATACCAGCCTGATAAGCTGCCAAGGCTGCAGCCACCTGGGCGTTGAGTAATGCCTCTAGCTCAGCTTGAGTCATATGGATTTCGCCTTGTCCGCCACCGCGGCCTCCACCACGCCCACCGCGTCCACCGCGACGACCTCCACCACGTCCGTTCATGATTCTATAAGTATGGGAAGAAGTAACAAATTAACAGACCATTTCAGGCGAATGTCAAGTATTGCTATAGTATTCACAGTTTTCGAGGTTCTAATACAACATTGACTAACAACGCGGGATTCCTTTTTCACACTAGTCGAGATTTACTGGGACTCACATGCACCTCACGTTGTTATTATGTGTGCACCCATAATAATAACCTGATTTGCATGCTTATCTCAGTTCCTCCCTACTCATGTTAGAAGGTTTCCCCTAATTCATACAGTACGACCGTCGATATCACAACATAGATCATGTAAACACAAGAAGAGTCCTACTCTTAAAAACACGTAGTATGGACAGGTAGCATAGTAATTCGTATTGTAATGGCATGTGTGCGTTCGAGTGTGATATCAATCATGAGTATGTACTAACTATATTATACAATAGTAAACAAGAGACGAACCTTGCTGCCTGGAGCTGAGTGTCATGGTCCATGTCGTATCAGTATGTCGTATCAGTTCAGTTATAGTCTGGTTTTATAAAACATTTTTAAAACCAATTCACTATAACCAGTGGCTCTGATACCAAACTGTCACACCCCCAAAATTACCACCTAGGGAATGTCCCTGCTAGGCGTGTGACGACTAGCAATGAGCCACCAATTACATTGAATCACAAGTTTGAAATAAAACTTCATTATTTAAAGATACTGAAATTCCAACATAAGTTATTCAAAAACCATAAGTTTAGCGGAAGCGTTAATGTATCGTAATATAAATGTTATCCAATCAATCATAGTAAATAAATGTCTAATAATAAATCCATCAAGCAACCATGACCACTCGCGCCCTCCAGCCAGCAAGTTCCTGCTTTCCAAGTACCTAAGGACCTGCGAGCATGTAACACGTGTATCAGACAAAGCTGGCGAGTTCACAGTTTTAGAAAACGTTTGATTACCCGTTGTATATAAATAGTTCGATACCCAATGCAAGTAATATTGTTAATATCTCATTTCCAAACACGGACGGCTCCTGAAATACATGACTGCCCTTCCCACGTACTCCTATCTAGTACTGGGCCAGACTGGGTCATTAGTTCACCTCCGTCCTCTACAGGCACGGGGTGAGGGTGCCAAACCTAAGTAGCGCTACTAACTAATACCCGATGAGGGACTTACAAAGATGATAGGTGAGAATATTAACCAATACACCCGTTTTTACCCACACCACTGACTGTCCCCAACCACTGGGACGCATGCTCGAATGTAGTGAACTCACCTTGGGTTTGCTCGGTAAGACCAGTTACTTGATCACACTTAGTTAGTTTAAGCCTATGATGTTCACATGAAAACAATAATCAGTTTGCATCCAAGTTGATCACGTTGTCACGCACACAAGAACTACCATAAGGCATATACAATGTATTATAGGTTCCTTTACTACACGTCAGTTACCTATTTAAACACCATCATATTCACCGTTACTATACACATCCATAATGGGCTCGACTTCAAGTTACGACCCAACATATATTATGCGACGGCCACCGCCTAACAAGTGTTCGGTCCAAGTGCTAGTGTATATAAATAACCCACCGAATCCCCAAATGCATTGAACCCAACCCAAAAATGACTAGCTACTCCCCCACCCCACGGCCCAAGTCTATATAAGTAGCCCAGTAGTTTCATGAATTAATTTATAATTCATCTTTGATTATCCTTTGTGTACTAAAATCACATTATACTTGCTACTCAACCCAAGAAAAGAGCCGCCATTTTCCCATTCCAACACATCATTTCATCATTCATTATAGCACATGTTATGTTCATTGACAATACTATGTAAATATGCTTGATCAGATTCCATATGGCCACATAACCTCAATCACATTGGACCAATAGAACCACTATCATATCAATTCCCTAGATTCTCTTTTTTTTTATAACCATTATTCTTTTATCAATCACAATCATCAGAACCATCACATCCATGTTACTCAATTCACATCCCTAAGCATTACTATGACTATATTCATCAAGCATAGATCACATCATATATACATCCTCGGTCACATGAACTTCCTGGTGGGGTCGACTTGAGGGACCATAGAGTCTAGGGGTTGCACATGTATACGATTATCTATCAACTATCACTGTTCGGTTTATTAAATTAATCACATCACATATCCATGCCATCAACATCATAATAAGCAGATTGACAATAAGCAGATTAATCCATGCGATCACTAACACCACAACTAGGTTACACATCATATTTATTCATGCGGCTAAGGTCATACAAACAAAAGAAGACACAGTTATTAACACAAATCAATCATGAGAAATCACTAACCCAACAGACTTGATCCAATAATGTAATGCCTCGAGGGGGGGGGTCTCCTGTTTCCGTATGCAGTATTGATGGGGGTAGGGTTTGTTTAGGGTTTGAGATAATGATTAACATATAAGTCTAATACGTGACCCTTGTATTTATAGAAAAGGAACCGGCTTATGCATTGATATAAGGGGGCTGGCCCACAATACAATTCAGTTAAAATAAACTGGCCCAACATAACTACTCGATAGGTACCGGCCCAGTTAGGTATACATTTGTGTAAGTTTGTTAAGTTGAGTATATTTGCTATGGAATCCATTAACCGGCCCTACTTGTATAAAAGCTGGCCCATGCGTTTAAATAACACAGTCCACTAATTGGCCTACCAGGCGTTAATTGGACTTGTGCGGATTTGGGCCTAATGTAACATGTAACTAAGAACGTTTCACGTGCCTAAGACGAATAATGCACAATGAAATGCACAATGAAAGAAAACAAGAAGGGTCTTAGAACTGTTAAGGTAACCGACACTAACCTGCAAGGTTCGGGTTGTCACACACCACGTATATGAAAACCAGTCCCGAAACACCTTCATGCTAGTAGAAATCAAGGAAAACAAGATTTGCCAGTCGCTCGCGGGCTGCGAAGGCATAGCCTTCTGCTTACGCGGGCCGCGACAACTCAACGATAAGAGAAAATCTGGTGCCGCCACGTGTCGATGACTAAGCACACTCAAACCGCCCTACCATCTCTCACGGGCCGCGTAGCCCTTAGCTACGTCTTACGGGGGCCGCGTAAAACTTGAAATCAGCCCCTATAAATAGAAGTGATCGGTTGTTTATCCAATTCGTTCACAATTCTTTTTCCCTCTCGAAATTCAGAAGAATAATAATAATATCGGGCATTATACCCCCCTAATTAGCGAAGCTCTGCCTCGTTGTAAGTATCGTAACCCCTGGATACGTATTAGATACTCTGCCCGATTGATCTAGGGTTCCATAACGGCTGTCGTGGTTCTGCCCGACGTAGTCGTTGGAATGCCATCTCGGGGAAAGTATTACTAATGTTAAAATGGGTTATTATACTAACACGTGTGCATTGTTTATTTAATTAGATTATAACCAGGAAGTCACGAAGGAAAACCCTATAATAGCAATGTGAGTAATCCTTCTTTTTGTGTAAACCTTTTTGTGAGTAATCTCCTTTTTGCAAATTGTTTTTACAAAACCTCACTTAATTATACATTAAGCAGTTATTGAGTATTTGTAAGGATACAATTACAGTCGGTAAATTTGTGGTTTTGTATACAAAATTTGTTACAACCTGGTAAGGAGTAACATGACCATAAGTCGGAACGACAGTACCGTGTGGTGGTAATTGATATGACTTGGAAACAAATGTAATTGCGGATGCGCCCTCAATGCTGTACTATGGTTTTTATTAAAAACTTGATTGAAACTGGGATTCACTCACCAGTATTTCCTACTGATAAAATGTTTTAAAAGCCAGCTGAAGAGCACTGAAGGCTTAGAAAAGTGGCAATAAAAGTTACCTAATTAAAAATGAGAGTTGTTTTCAATAATTGGGGCCATTCCCTATATATGTATCAAAATGAAAATCGGGTGTTGTCCCACTTATAAATGTATTATCAAAGAGATCTGGGTTTATCCCATTTCTTTAATTTAAATATTTTTGGTGTTTAACTCTGATAAAAGTATTTCCTAACTACGGTCCTGATGAAATTTCCGCTGCCAAATTGATAAACACCGATACCACTGAAACTGGCTCACGGCCGCCCGCTCCCTGGGACAGGGGTCGGGGGTATGTGACAAATGGCTGATAAAGCAATTGTGTGCACCGCTCTATTCTTGCACACAGTAGAAGGATCACTTGGATAAACCTAAAAAGGGAGGAAGACCCTAAGCTTGTATTTATAAGGAGCAGAGTTGGTGGGTGAGGGAGGGAGGAGCGATGCTACAACTAGTGACAGACTGTGAGACTAAAAGGTTGTCTAATCATATCCACGTGTTAGTCATATCGTATATTGGTAATGTGTATCATATTATTAAAATACCATTACAATAGTATATGCCTTTAAGGTGGTTTTGGTTAATAGCGTGAAAACAAATATACGGGTTTCGCCTTTAATATTCTTCCTTATAAGTTACTACACACCTATAAGGTGATTTTGCTTAATAGGTGTGAAAACAAATATACAGGATTCATGTTTAATAATCTTCGTTATAATTAAATTAATTTGCTTTATATTTTGATGTCCGTCTTTATCATTAATTAAAAATCTCATTGATTCTTTTTTTAACAACTATTTTTTTACACCTAGGCTTCCTAATTAACCGACACTTCTAAAGATTTGAATCAACACCACATTTTATTACATTGATCATTACGTTTGGATCAACAAAATCATTTGGAATATTTAAATTGTAACACCCTGACCGCGTAAAACAAACCGCGGCAGAAACGTCGGGGAGTCATGTCATAGAACTATTGTTTCATAACACATGGTACATAAAGTTTTGTATTATTAAGTTAATTGTTTACATTGTCTTGGAAATAAAACAACAAAGTACAATAATTTTCTTGCAAATTTTAAAGTCACTAAGGCCCAAGTCCGCCCTATGCGAAGCATGCTCAAAGTCAAACATTTGCTCCTGAAACATATGTGAAAATAAAACGTCAGCATAAAAATGTATGTGAGTAACATATGTTTTGTGATGAAGTTTCATGGCTTTGAATGTTAAAAGAGATTGTTGGTCACCTTTGGCGGCCCTGTTAGAACGATGCAACTTTCTTCTCTCGTTGAGGCGGGTGTTTGTGAAGTATATAAACATTCAAAGAAAAAAAATAGAGACAATGAGAGTGATATATCTTCAATGGTAAATTCTTATTAAATAAAGAAGAAGGGGTCAATCCGAGAATAAACTCGAATCTAAATGTCACCCCCGGGCCAAACCAGGGGGTAAACTCTCAAGAAAAACTCCATATGAAAGAATAATACTTTACAAGACACACATAATTCCTTCGTAGGAATTATGTATTTATAGAGAAATTCATGATCCTATCTCAAATGTGATTGGTTAATGAGAAGTTGATTTGTGTGCCCATCCATTATTTTAATGTGGCTTATCTTTATTTTTCACCAACTTGCTTCCTTTTCTGATGAATCACTTTGAGACATTTGAATATCTTTCTGATGAAAATGCTATTTCATAAGAAAAGATTCCTTTTCTTATGAAAAAGAATTTTCTTTTCCTTTTCTGGTGAAATCTTTCCAAAAGGAAAGATTCCTTTTTCTGTGACTTCTTTTCAAAAGGAAAAAGATTCCTTTCTTTTTTTTTTTTTTTCTTATGGAAGCATTTTTCATAGAAAGATATTATGTGTTAACAAGATATATTATCTTATTAACACAATTCTTTGACTTTGTATCTAGTAAACTCCATAATGTCTCGCTAACATTTTGAAGTCTTGTAACCTTGTCGAGATCTTTTAATCAAAGAATTAGAAGCTTGATTTTTTTCTTTCTCGGTCTTCATATTTAGAACTTCTGGGACGGTTCGTCGGTTTGTTCGTGTTGATGCAATTATTTCTAAGTAGCTTAAACTATTTTTAACAACAAATACAATAAAGTTTCCTAACAGTCATCCCCTATTTGTTGTTAAAAATACAAACAATGCATTTATACTTGGAAATAACAAATAAACTTGCTGAAGATGTATCTTTCTTTTCTTCTTGTCACGTTATCATGTAGGCACCTTTTTAGTGATAGTCATTGACTGTATCTTCATTGGCATGAAAGTTTATTTGGAAAACGTCCGACTTTTTGTGGATGATCATCTGATTATATTTCATTTGTTGTTATAATTCTTCACCTCGATTTTTAATTCCTCCTAAATGTAAGCATTATATCTTGTATCCCCAACAACTAGGATATGAGTATCTTCTATCCAATATAGGATAAGTGTTTTAGGCTATCGATTGATTGATGAGGCTTCAAAAAATAACGAATCATGCAGGGTTATAAAAAAATGATCTTGAACCGTCGAGGTTTTTTTTTTTTTTTTTTTTTTTTTTTTTTTTTTTTGGGGGGGGGGGGGGGGTCAGAATATCTATCTGATGAAATTTCTGATAAGACCGAAAAAAATCGTTTTTTTAAATAGAATTTCTGATGTTTTCTGATCAATCTGATGACATTTCTGATAAAATAATCAGAAAATCTGAAAAAAGTTTTTTTGTTTTTTTAACAGAATTTTTTGATGGAATCTGATGGATTCTAATGAAAATCTAATAAAAAATCTGAATTTTTTTTTAACAGAAAATCTGATGACATCATCATGAATGACATCATCAGAAATTCTGATGACCTCATCAGATTCTATTAAATTCTGGTGACATCATACCTGATGACATCGTAAGAAGTAAGAAATGCTGATGACATCATCAGAAACCCCTTTTTTTCAACAGAAATTCTAATAAATTCATCAGAATTCACTAGAAAATCTTAGTAAACTCAAAATTTTTTTTACAACGAACGCGTTAGAAAATCTGTTTTTTTTTTTTTTTTTTTTTTTTTGAGATGAGAGGGAATAAGTAGAAAAAAAGATATTAATTACACATATTTTTCTGGTGAAAGTCTAAGTACTTGTTCTTTTCTTCAAGGAATATTTTGTAAAAACTTTTTTTAAAACATAATAGTTATGAGTGTGTTTTCAAAAGTTTCACACAGTTTTTTTTAATCACTTTTTATCATTACCATTCCTTTTTTTTTTTGAAGATTAACTAACCAGAATTTGGTGTTATTTCATTAGATAAGATACGAATAAACTTTCTTTTATCAGAAACTTTCTTTTTAGATGTCAAAATTTTTATTTCTAATAAACTAAAGTTCATTTATCTTTGTTTAACTCCTTTTTTTGTGTTTTTATATCCTTTTTCTATACCTCTTTTTATGCTTGAAAGAAAAAAAAATTAATAGAGATAATAATAATAATAAAAGCAATAATAAAAGTTATGAAAATAACAAAAAAATAATAACTGTACTACATACTTTAGTTTTTTTTATCTACAAAAAAAAAGATTTTTCTTTTTTTTTTACCTTTAACAGATCATGAATATACGTCCCTCGTACAGGAGCAAGGGATCTTGGAAATAATTTATCCAATCTGCTCTGATACCAATTGTTGGTCCCCTTTGGCGGCCCTGTTAGAACGATGCAACTTTCTTCTCTCGCTAATACGGGTGTTTGTGAAGTATATAAATATTCAAAGAAAAAAAATAGAGGCAATGAGAGTGATATATCTTCAATGGTTAATTCTTATTAAACAAAGAAGAAGGGGTCGATCCGAGAATAAACTCGAATCTAAATGTCACCCCCTGGGCCAAACCAGGGGGTAAACTCTCAAGAAAAACTCTATATGAAAGAATAATACTTTACAAGACACACATAATTCCTTCGTAAGAATTATGTATTTATAGAGAAATTCATGATCCTTTCTCAAATGTGATTGGTTAATGAGAAGTTTATTTGCGTGCCCATCCATTATTTTAATGTGGCTTATCTTCATTTTTCACCAACTTGCTTCCTTTTTTGATGAATCACTTTGAGACATTTAAATATCTTTCTGATGAAAATGCTATTTCATAAGAAAAGATTCCTTTTCGTATGAAAAACAATTTCCTTTTCCTTTTCTGGTGAAATCTTTCCTAAAGGAAAGATTCCTTTTTCTGTTGACTTCTTTTCAAAAGGAAAAAGATTCCTTTCTTTTATTTTTTACGGAAGCATTTTTCATAGAAATATATTATGTGTTAATAAGATATATTATCTTATTAACACAATTCTTTGACTTTGTATCTAGTAAACTCCATAATATCCTGCTAACATTTTGAAGTCTTGTAACCTTGTCGAGATCTTTTAATCAAAGAATTAGAAGCTTGATTTTTTTCTTTCTCGGTCTTCATATTTAGAGCTTCTGGGATGGTTCGTCGGTCGGTTCGTGTTTACGCAATTATTTCTAAGTAGCTTAAACTATTTTTAACAACAAATACAATAAAGTTTACTAACAGAGATGCTTAACTATCACAAAAATAGCCATGAATCATTATAAAAATGTTTCTTTTATAAAATCATGTGAAAATGAAATGATTTCAAAGAAATGATGCATGGTTAAGTAAATTACCGAATGAAAATGTCTTGTATAAAATATGTCATGTCTTGTCATTGTTCGAAGTGGTTTAGATAACGCTACGACATGTAATATAATAAAAGCACTTATGTATAGGAAGTACCAGCGGCGTATCCACCATGCTTTTACCATATTACACATGTCTCGTTATCTAAGTCACTTACCATAAACCAATGTTTTGTATAAACCAATGTCTTGTATAAACCAATGTCATGTATAAACCAATATCTTGTATTAACAAATGTCATGTATAAACCAATGTCTTGTATGGTAAACAAAAGGTCTTTGTTTAAACAACATGAAATAATGTCTTGTATAACCAAAATGTGTTGTATAATTTTTTTTTTTGAATGAACAAAGGTCTTGTTTAATCAAAGGTTTTGTTTTATAAAATCATTTCTTTTATTGTGTAAACATATATATGGATTGTTGGCGAATACATTCAAGCCTTATAAGGATAAAGGTTTATCAAATGTTCATCGGATTTTGTCGTTCCCTAAGGTCACTTCCAAACAAACCTAGGAAGCGGGAACGAGACTGTCAATCCTATGGTACCATTACATACTACCGGTCGGCGTGATCAATGTTATTGAATGTATCATTGTCGAGTTCAACGCACCAAATGTCTATAACAATGTGAGCTTGTCGTGAAAATGTTTTGAGCACTCTCTTTGATTAAGGTAGAATACATATTCCATTGTTTCGGTAAACAATTCAGAAACTTTTCCACCTTTTCAAACTCTGTATACAATCCCAGTTGACTTCAAACTAATTCACTTAGCAAATGGAAAATCTGTTTACCAGATCATCCAACGATTCACCTTTCATAGCTTTAAAGACATCGAATTGAGTTTTCAGTTGTTCGAGTCTTCGTTTCTTGAATAACTCATTTCCTTTGTATCTGTCACTCAAACTGTCCCACAATTCCTTTGACGAGTCTTTGTTACCGAAAGTGTGTAAGATCGATTGTGATAATGACATCGTAATCAAGGACATAGCTATCTCTTCACATTCGTAATACTTTCTTTCATCATCAATTAAAGCAAGATAACCGGTAATTGTCAAAGTTTGAGCAGGCTGTCCTCCAATTCCTAACGTCATACATAACCACAGTTTTAAATCTTTCGCTTTTATGTATCGTTCAAATCGTATCTTCCATTCCAGATAATCTAACTCGTTCAACAATACGGGAGGTTTATCACTGCTTCCGACTTTGTTGTTGTGTCGAATACTTTGAACAACCGTGTGCAAATTGTTTGCCATCTTTAATGTGACTTTGTTTCAAAGACTGTGAACACTTACGGATGAAACTTTAACAAATATCACAAGTACTGATCAAAATCACAAGTTCTGATACTTTTAGAGACCCTAAGTGATAAGTGTTGGTGAATGTAGGAATCCAATAAACAAGTGATGATGAACAATAATGAAATAAGTTTTGATGAACAATAATGAAACAAGTTCGGTCAAAAGAAATTCACAAGTGCTGATGATGTTGTAGACTCACAAGTGCTGATGACCAAAAATGAACAAGTGCTTATGATAAAAAACAAACAAGTGTTAATGACCAAAAACAAACAAGTGCTGATGACCAAAAATAACCAATTGCTGATGACCAATTAGCCAAACAAGTGCAGATGAACAAATATAAGAAACAAGTGCGGATAAGACTAATCTTAAATCACAAGTATTGATGAACAATCTTAGAAACAAGTGCAGGTGAGTAATCTTAAATCACAAGTGCGGATGAAAAAACTTAAATCAAAAGTGCTGATGAACAATCTTAAATCACAAGTGCGCACAGACCTAAGAAACAAGTGCGGATGAATGTTTACCAAATCACAAATGTGCAGAGACCTTTATCACAAGTGCGCACAAATAACTTATGATTTTCACAAGTGCTGACAAGTGAAAACCATAAGTACTGACTCTGAATTTATTTCCCAAGTGTGACTGCACATAAGATCATCAATAACTACAGAGAATTAGAAACCCAGAGAATTTGAAGAAAACTTTAGATCTAACACAATCTGAGCAAAATCTCAACAATCAAATCAAGCACAAACACTCACAACTAAACCCTAATCACCATCCATGACGAAATATAAAGAAACACATGAAGAATCCACGAAAAACATGAGAAAAGTATGAGAAAAACCCTAGAAAGTAGAAAACCCACTAGAATGAACAAAACCGAATGAAATCTAACCTCCAACAAGAAGTCTACAGCGGTAAGAGCACTCTGTATATAGAGCCTGCTCTGATACCACTTGTAAGGTCGTCTTCCTTCAACAAACACACGAACCGGACCGATTAAACACACACGCGATGTGCGGAAACCACCGCGTGCCTCATACTGCAACGTAGAACTCGTACAGAAGGTGTAGAAAATGAGAGAATCGTGAATACACAGAGTATTCACAACCAACAATCACACAGATTGAATAAAGAACACAAAGCTAGGGTTTGTTTACACAAGAAGTTTTCTCCAAAATTTCCCATTTCACTGTTTCATTGAATGTCTAATGATTGCATACATCACAAAGCTTATATACAATCATATGTTCGGACATCATAGACCTTACAATGAAACCTCGGTACTTAACAAATAAGTACTAACCACTAACTAGACAATACAAGTTCGCACCATTTAAGAGAACCACAATTACTCACCATATAAAAGATTACAAGTACTGACATTCTAAACCCACAAGTTCTCATATGTATAAGAACCCTTGTCCAAACTTGTGACATTTTCACATAATTAGAAGACAAGTTCGCACCATTTAAGAGAACCACAAGTACTCACCACTAACTAGACAATACAAGTTCGCACCATTTAGAGAACCACAAGTACTCACCATATAAAAGATTACAAGTACTGACATTCTAAACCCACAAGTTCTCATATGTATAAGAACGCTTGTCCAAACTTGTGACATTTTCACATAATTACAAGATCAGTTCTTCAATGTTGAAACTTTAGCAGTATCCAGCATTTATCAAACTTTGGTGCACTTACAGACCCCCCTTGATATATGCGGGATCTGCAAATCTTCATCGAGTCTTCGAGAAGCCACTTCCCGCATTTATCATCCTGGGGTGCATTTACATATTCCAATATTAGCATGGTCGAATAACTAAGGAAAAACTCATTTGCTATAAGATAATGAGAATATAATAAAATAAAATAACAACTAGCACCCTTTTGCTAGTAGTCAAATACTATGAAAAAAGGTACAGTATTAACCTCATAATGCTTTCTGGTTTCTCTGTTTTCATTTCAATTATTTTCCTTTCCTTTGCTACATAGTTTCACCCATTCTGCAGAGTGAAAACCAACAAAAAAATATTTGATGCTTAAATAATTTGAGGAGAAGAAACATATACACAAAATTAACCTTCTAATACTAACCTTCCCATCGGTTCGAACAACGCCAGCCATCTTCATTTGCTTTTCTACATTCTCCTACCATGAGTACAAAATAGTCGTTAATATACTTTAACTAGATGGAAGCCCCCGCCGAAATGTGGTCGGAGGCCTTAAAAATTTAGACATAACATATACGAATAAACATAAAGTGTGTCGATGATCGCCTTCAATTCAACTTGCTACCGATCCTGCACCTGTAATGAAATATTTATATAGATAAAATATTCCAAGCATCGTTGTTTAATTTTAGACCGGAACTGATTATGTTGAACTATAGGCTTTCAATCCATGTCTTTTCGAGTACATCACTAGGAGAGATAGTTTGCTCTCAAACTTTGAGCTTTTGGATGTTAACGGCCATTCATATGTGACCATTATAAGACCTTTTGAAACATGATGGAGGGTGAAATAATTAGAAATTTCCTATAATTTCATCATTACGAATTGTATGCTTAAATCATAACATGTGCTAACTTGAGTGATGCCTAAAATTAACCAGCCCTGACCCGAAAGAAGAAAAAATAAACATAAAATATAAGAAAGAAAATAAAAACCTTTCTTCGAATTTGTCAATGAGATCTAAACAACTTAAGAGATTCTCCACCGGTTCCCAAGTGTTGGTTTTCTCTAGCCATCCAAACCTACACAAAAGCATATAAGATCCAATTACTAACAAGTCAAATATCCGAATTCGTTATAAATACATCATTACCATGAAAGGATTTCAAATTAACATAGCAATGGAGTCATGAATTCGGAATCAAAAACCCTCAATATATCACATTAACTAGAGTTGATTCAGTAGACAATCCCAATCTTCACTACTCAATTCTAAACATCTTAGATCAATTATTTCATGTTGATAAGATCAATCAATTACTACTTGAACTAGTTCTCTGATTACAATGAATAATACTTAGCAAACACACGAATTGAAGACGAAACCATAATAGACCTTGTAACATCTATTTTTCTGATCGCTTCAACTTGGTAGAATTCATCAGCTAACTTGGGATCACTGTGTCATCTTCTTGAACTCCGTTCATTCTACGATGACTTCTTGAGCTATTACTTTTTTTTGCTAAAAACACGAATAAAATAAAACATAGTTAATTTGACTTATAAGGACCGCATGTCGTCTCTACATTGAATAATTTTTTATATTTAATTATTTATTAATAAAGAACAAAAAACAAAACAAAATTATTTTTACCTATAGGGACGACATGCGGTCTCTATTAATAAAGAACAAAAAACAAAAGAAAATTATTTTTCCATATAAGGACGACATGTCAGATTGTTTTTTCAGATTTTTATGGAATGGCAGGAATTTTTGCCCCCAAAATGATTTTTTTAACAGTCAAACATTTTAGAGACGACATGTCGTCTCTATAGGTTTAAATATATATATTTTTCTTTGTTTTTAGGCAATAAACAATAATAAATTAATTAATTTAATTAGTCTTATAGGGACGACATCTCATCTCTATATATGAATATTTTTTTTTTTGTATTCTTAATTATTTATTAATCAAATCTAAAAAAACCAAATAAAATTATTTTTACAAGTGTGTTTTTTAATTATTTATTAATTTAGAGTAAAAAAAAAATCAAAGTTATTTCCCCTATAGTCGTCCTTATATATTTTTGTCGGGTGGTTGGAAATTTTGCCACCTAAATGAAAGTTCATTTTGACCGGTCAAACTTTTTAGAGATGACATTTTGTCTCTATAAATTAAACTTTTTTTTAATTTTCAATATTTATTGATCATTAACAAAAGATAATAAAAAAATTAAAATTATAGGGACAACATGTCGTCTCTATAAGTTGAAACATTTTTTAGGGTTTCTAATTCATTAAACTAGAGAATATAAAAAATACAAAAAAAATATATATTTCACCCTATAGAGAGGACATGGGTAACCTAACTCAAAAATCACCAAACCCCTCTAGAAACAACATGTCGTCTATAGAGATGACTTATGTCCTCTCTAAAGGTGTCGCCTCTATAAGAGTTTTTTCTTGTAGTGTAATTAGCGACTAAGCTTCAATCGCTAAAATAGAGTGTAAAAAGGAGGGGTTAAAGTGGAAAATCTCACATGAAGGCACCATTATAAATCAAACCCAAATTCTGCATTTCATTATTCAGCGCCGCTTCTGACTGCCTCTGTCGGTAGGTAAACCCTAATGTACCGCTGCCGCTTCAGACGCATCTTTAGACGCATCTTTAAACAATTTGAACCTGAATGAATACACTAATCATCTTGCTACTGTTCTGGCGATGAACACTATACATATCACTCACCGGAAACACGAACACTTAAACATCATCCAAATTCGACACATAATGGATCAAAAGACTTGGATTCACATGAATAACAACCCTAACTCATCAATTTTGATGCTAAAACAATTTTAGATTTGAATTTTGATTCAAACTTAGTTCGTGACATTAAAACCCATAGTTTCATCAAAAACCTTCAATTTCAGCCCAAATCCAGGAGCTTGGTGATCTAATAACACTGCTTAGGTGTACTAGATCCGACATCGACCATGATACCAACTGAAAGTTCATGTTCCGATGGATTTGATTAATTTTTTAAGAAAAACAAATTCGGTAAATAAACATGAAGGAACCGACTCAGATTCTATAATATCAAAAGAGTGATCAACATTTACGCACCGGAAGGTTACCTCTATGATCTCTTCTCAAATCTACACCCAATTTCATGCATACTATGAAAGGTCTGACTCTAAGGTTAGAATGGTCAAACATTAAGGCCAATTACTTTAAACATTAAGCCCAATTGTTTACATCCCTAAACAATGGTCTAATCATTTGCCCTCAAACACTAAATTCAGCACACGAACACACCAAAATGCACTAACACCAACTATATGTACTAAATAATGCTTATTAAACTAAATAAAAAACAATACAAAATTAAAAGAATTGCAAGAAGCTCCAACTAAGGGAGAAGTATATAGAAGGGAAGAGATTTTACCATATAGGCTTTATTTTCCGAGACCACCAATTCCAACGATGGGTTCTTTTCTATGTCAAACCTGAGAAAGAAAGAACACAATAATAAAAGACAACAATCAAGTCTGAAGCTACAATTGTCTCAAACCTCAATATCTAGTCCCAAACCAGAATATTCTGGTTCTTAATTAAAATATATCAGCCCCATTACAATAATAACTCCCATAACTATCCAAACCACAATAATAATTTACTTAAATTTATTAATTTAATTTTCCATAAAAAGACCATGGCCAATGTTACTTTATGTAATTTAAGGAAAACAAACACAAGAACTCAAAAAACTAATGAATGTAAAAATAAAAAAAAACACTTAAAAATAACAAATATTATTTTTTTTTTTTAAAAAAAGCTTTTGTTTCAAGTATTTATTACTATAATCCAAAATAATAAATTCCAATACAAAAATAAATAGACATATAATTAGGTACTAGTTCTAAACATCATATGCTTATACATAAACACTTACCTTTTATTTTCACAAATAGTTCTTATTTTATTCACAATTTTACAGATCAAAATTCATCAAAATGTGAATGCTAAGAAATGCAATCCCCACATATTTTTCAATTAATTTGAGTAATAAAATGTGTGCGCGTGTATATATATATATTTATCAAATAATTATACTAAAGATAACACTATGATGAAATTGAACAAGTACCTATAACCTAATAAATCATACATTCTTGGAATTCCACAGTAACAACACAACGACGTGTGCTTACTTCTTCCCCAAATTAAATAAAGTATTCTGGAAAACATAAAATAGCATCAAGAGCCACTTTCTATGTAATCAAACAACCTTTATGTCCTTAATTATCAATTCACTTTGGTGTTAAAAAGATTGAATCAAACACAAACACACTAGAGTGAGGACAATTATGCTAAACAACTATATATCCAGAAACACATCAAAATTTTAAAGTAGCAAACTTTTCATCCGTAATAAGTAACCAAAAGACTATTCTAAACAAATTAAGAAACTATACACAAACATATATGGACTTATATAAACACTCATGTACCTTGTTTAGCAACAGAAAGGCTTTTCTATGTGCAATGGCTGATAAAGCAAGTGTATGCACCGCTCTATTCTTGCACACAGTAGAAGGATCACTTGGATAAACCTAAAAAAGGAGGAAGACCCTAAGCTTGTATTTATAAGGAGCAGGTTGGAGGGTGAGGGATGGGAGGAGAGATGCTACAGCTAATGACAGGCTGTGAGACTAAAAGGTTCTCTAGTCATATCCATGTGTTAGTCATATCGTATATTGGTAATTGGTAATGTGTATCATATTATTAAAATCCCATTACAATAGTTTACGCCTTTAACGTGGTTTTGGTTAATGGCGTGAAAAAAAATATACGGGTTTCATCTTTGATATTCTTCCTTATAAGTTACTACACACCTTTAAGGTGGTTTTGCTTAATAGGTGTGAATACAAATATACGGGATTCATGTTTAATATTCTTCGTTATAATTAAATTAATTTGCTTTATATTTAGATGCCCGTCTTATATCATTAATTAAAAATCTCATTGATTTTTTTAACTATTTTTTACACCTAGGCTTCCTAATTAACCGACACTTGTAAAGATTTGAATCGACACCACATTATGTGGGAAATCACGATGTTTATGACATTAATCATTAAGTTTGGATCAACAAAATCATTTGGAATATTTAAATTGTAAGAACCTGATCGCGTAAAACAACAAACCGCGGTGGAAACGTAGGGGTGTCATGTCACCGAACTATTGTTTCACAACACATGGTACATAAAGTTTTGTATTATTAAGTTAATTGTTTACATTGTCTTGGAAATAAAACAACAAAGTACAATAATTGTCTTGCAAATTTTAAAGTCACTAAGGCCCAAGTCCGCCCTATGCGAAGCATGCTCAAAGTCAAACATTTGCTCCTTAAACATATGTGAAAATAAAATGTCAGCATAAAAATGTATGTGAGTAGCATAGGTTTTGTGATGAAGATTCATGACTTTGAATGTTAAAAGATGTTTAACTATCACAAAAGTAGCCATGAATTATTATAAAATTGTTTCTTTTATAAAATCATGTGAAAATCAAATGATTTAAAACAAAGGATGCATGGTTAAGTAAATAACCAAATGAAAATGTCTTGTATAAAATATATCACGTCTAGTATAAAAGATGTCATGTCTTGTCATAGATAACGCTACGATATGTAATATGAAAATGTCTTCTATAAAATATATCATGTCTAGCTAAAAGTCTGCGGCTTGCAATCCATAAACGTTTTAAATGTACACACAGGTGGATTGTTCTAGTTTTGGTACGCAGGTTGACCTAAAACAAAAGGAAAAAAATACGACGCACGAATGAGAATCGGGTAAAACAACTAAGTATTATGTTTTGCCTGGTATGTATGCTAGCTTGCTGAGCTGCCAGAGCTTAAGCCACCCGTGTGTTAATCAGATCCGTCAACTCTGCCTGAGTTATCACAATGTTGCCACGTCCACCGCCGCGGCCACCACTACATCCACCATTACATCCGCCACGTCCGCTCATGATTCTATATAAGAAGAGTGGAAAAAGGTAAGGATCGCGATTAAGTTGAGGTCAATCATCACTATGACTTCTATAGATTACAGAATTCTACCATTATGTCAGATAATGGACCAAACCCCTTTCACACCTGTTAAGCCTCACTGGGACTCACATGCGCCCCACATTATTGTTATGTGTGCACCCATAATGATAATGCAGTTTGCACGTTTATCTCAGTTCCTCTTAACTCATGCTAAAAGGTTCCCCATATTCGAGTAACAAAACGAAGGATATCACAGGACTAGGGATCACCAAAGTCTAAGGGTAGTATCATCATATCATAAACAAGCAGCACATGCGATCATATCGTAGTGTCAGGTATGTAGTTTCATGCAATATCGTGAGTGTGTGTACACTAGGTAGGTAATGCATAAAGTAAACAATAGACGAACCTTGCAATCTGGAGCTGAGTATCATGGTCGTTTTTAGTACTGTTCGGTTATAGTCTGGTTTTATGATAACATTTTTAAAACCTAGTTCACTATAACCAGTGGCTCTGATACCAAACTGTCACACCCCTAAAATACCACAAGTGTGGACCCCCAGCGAAGCGTGTGACATACCAGGATC
This sequence comes from Helianthus annuus, assembly GCF_002127325.2. Classification (NCBI taxonomy): domain Eukaryota; kingdom Viridiplantae; phylum Streptophyta; class Magnoliopsida; order Asterales; family Asteraceae; genus Helianthus; species Helianthus annuus. Next base: position 105,663,849 of record NC_035435.2, on the reverse strand, counting down.
TAGCCACTAATCACCTTGAACTATAAGAAAAAAATAGAAGTTTCCATTCAATGAGAGTAGTATAATTCAAACATCAGTTTTGAAAATTGAACGTATTCAGCAGAATCATTAAATATTGTTCAATAAGTTTAACATATAAAGTTTAGAAAAGAATCCAACTTCGAGTGTCTATCCAATCGCCACGACCCATGACTACTCCAGCTTTCCAGACAGCAAGTCCCATATCAGTGTACCTAATGGCCTGCAAGCATGCAGAAAAGTGTATCAGCATAAAGCTGGCGAGTTCTCAGTTTTTGTAAACGTTTGGTTACCAAGTGTTAGTTTTAAGATATGTTGATAATAACACCATACCGCAAGACAGCTGTTTGTTTGCCCTTCCCCAATGCTCTATCAAACATTGGTCATGTGGTTAAGGTCATTAGTTCACACCCGTCCTATCCAGGTACGTCGTGAGGGTGCCAAACCTAATAGCGCTATCAACTAATAACCCCGTTGCCCTACAAGCAACTAGTTCGGTAGTAAGATGGGACTTAAGTGATAGAAGTGAGTGTATTATCCAACAACGACATTTGCTGAAATCTTCCTCATATCCCCTACAAGGACATGGGTTTGTAAAGTATCCCCTACAGGGATGCAAGTTTGTTTGTTTGTTCCTACTGGATGCATGCTTGTAAAGAAAGTAGTAAACTCACCTTTGATTGCTCGGTTAGACTTTTAAAGTGATTAGGAGTTGAGGCAGGTCAATCACGTCCTAATATGATTACTATTTAGTTTATTAATGTATTCATGTAAGGCACGAAACTCATACACGTATCTACCACGTATCAGGCAATTACGTTGACAACTTAGATACATATACCTATTTCATATATAATTACTTGTGATCATAGCACACAACAACTCACATAACATTTTCGTTGACATAAACAGATTTGATCATTCTCAGATAGCACAAACAAACATTTAGATACACACATAACAACTTATTACGTTTCAGCTTTGATGTCGAGAACTGGGCTGTTTTCGGGTATTTTTATAAAATAGTTGCCCTATTCCAAAAATTCCAAATAATTTACAGGACGTTCCAAATGTCCGCATCACTTTTTGTAAAAACCTCAAGACCTTAATCATTACCAATTATTTACTAAAAATCATCTACTAGGTTGTAGTCAGATTCGTCACTTTCTGACTGCAGTCCGCAGAATTTTTTTTTTTTTTAAATCATCGTCTATCCGATTGGCAAAATTCCAATGGGAGATTTTCGGTAACATCCGTGCCCAGCTACTCTATGAATTTTACGAACTAACACTATACAGTTTAATGGATATAACGAAAAACATAACGTGTATTTTCTGCAGAAAAATCGCAGCTTTAGCTGCTGTACAAAACAGTTCTTTAAAAATAATAAACGACCTCAGAAAAATGCCATTCCAGCTCCATTTGAAGCGTTTTTCAAAATTGTAAGTTTTAGACTTCAGAAAATCTGTTTTTTGATATGTAACAACCTGTTTACAGCCAACTGAAGTTGGTTGTTTATGCCAATCAGCTTTCAGTTTTTACCTCTATGATACTAGAACGAGTTTAAACGATCATGTAACTTAGTAATATCGACTAATAACAAGTTAACCCATCAAATATCTGCTTGCATAATAAAATCACGACAAACCCTAGGTATATATCATCATTAACATCAACACAAGGTAGCTTTAACACATAAAAACGTCACTAACCTTGGAGCGGAATGAGAGAACTAGAGGGAGAGAGAGATGCGATTGAGAGAAGGGGGGAGGGGGCTGCCGTCGCACACATGCACCAGGAATGGAACTAGGGTTATTATTTTTTTTGTTTCTCCATGCATACCCTAATACGTATACAATAAGCACAAGGGATGGGGGGATTTGGGCTAGATGGGCCGCAAGGAAGAGGGGTGGCGGGTTGGGTGCTTTGGGCCGTAAGGGAGGGACGGTCGGTTGGGTTGTGGGTTCACGCAAAAGGTGAAATAGTTCGGGCTCGGGTTCTAAATGTGAACATATGCCATAATCCATTAAGTATACGCGACGTGTGATTGTTATATATTTAAAGGATAAAAATGATGATATAAGGGAATCGAACCGAAACGATACCTGATTTTTCCGGGATTTCACGACTCAACCTACCTGTTTTGCCAGGCTTTTTCGACAAGACTGGCTCCCACCTACATCAACCCAACAACACATGTCGAATTACAATTCTTACAGGAAATATACTATATGATACTCTGATCTTTGTGAAAAACGAATTAACTTTTTCATAGCACATATGATTACCCATTTACAAAAACATGTCATATCTGGCCAATCTGATATAAAGCAAAATTGAAACATGCCCATTTCAATTAGAAGCATTAAGCTGTATAAATGATGTAGCGCGTGATACGGAAATGAAGATCAAACTACGAATACCCGTGTAGTTCTTCCCCAACCCCCAAATTGCAACCCAAAGGGCACAAAATTTGAGGTGAAAATGAGTTATGTCAAAATTCAAGTCTGATTGTTCACATTACTAGAGCAAGATATAAATAGGAACAGAAATTCAAAATGGGCCTAAAAAAGACAACGGGCCAAACACACGCCCAAAAACAAAATGCCCAAAACTGTTCGAAAAACATAGAAACGTAAATAACTAATAGAAATAGGCGTTTTTTGGCCCGGACGATGACCCAAACCGCCGTTGGCTCTGTTTGATTTGAGACCTTGAGAGTTTTTACAGCTTGTTGTATGAGTTTTTCTGGTGCCTCTCTGGCCTTTGTAAGAGCATGAGCTTTCGGGCATCTGATCAGAAATTTAATGAGAATTTGACACTTTATATCATATTCTTTAATTTTATCATTCATTGCTTCATTGTTGCTCTTTAATGGAAGAAATTCAGCTTCGGTGATGAAAGGAACAGAGTGTTCGATTGGTGGCATGTTGATGTTGATAGCTGCCATTGAGAATTTGGGTTTTTGTTTCGGAAAGGGGTTTTAGGGTTTTGAGTTTGAAGGTTGAAGATGGAAGTCTCTGTTTTTGAATGATATATTTATAGTGAATAGAGACAAAGATCTTCGAGTGTTTTTCGTGGGTTGTTTGTATTCAAGGTGGTTAATGACACCTTAATGATGTTTTAATCCATTTAGGAAAGAACCGTTTTTGAAAAACCTTTGGTTTATCTATAATTTAATGTAAATCTTTTAATGAAAATTAGAGATACCAAGGATTTAGCAGATAAACACTAATGTCCAACTTGCACCTTTTCTCCATGTGGGACCCTTTTTTTTCAAAAAGGTCCAATAAAAACCTTTTCTGAGATTGTGTATCTTCCCAAGTTTTCCTTTTGATGATATATATCAGAAAATACTTTTGAGAGTTGGATTTTCTTTATATATCATCAGAATGCATTTGATTCATTTACAGAGATTGAATCAGCATTTTTTTTGAGATGAGAGGGAATAAGTAGAGTTCCAAGATTTTTACTTACATAGCATTTCTGAACTCCACACCTTTGTTCTGACTTTCAGGAAGTGTTTGTCATACAGCTTGTTCCGGTCCTCAGAAAAAATATTTTGAAAGAAACTTATTTCCTAAATTTAGATGGTCATAAGTTTCTTTGAATCTAGTTAAAGAAAATGTTTTATGATGTTTCTTTCTGTTGATTTGTCAAACTTCCTGGTTGTCAAGAGATTTTTCTGATAAAAATTTGATTTCCTGATATATTATCAGTTTTTTAGTTTATCTTGAGAATTTTCTGGTGTATGAACTGATTCTGATGGCTTAATGGGTTTTCCGAAAAATTACCAGATTTTTTGATTGATCATCAGATTTTCTGAGTTTCACTAAATCTTATCAGATTTCATTTGATTTTCACCAGATTTTCCTTGTTTTTATCAGACATGTTGTCTAAGTTCCCCCTAGATCTATTGACATGTTTTTGTTGTTGTTGTTTTTTTTTTTAAGTAGAGAGAAAGACCAAAAATTAAGGCAAACTTAATATATAACAAAAAAATTAAACACACAAAACAAACAAAACAACAAAAACCAACTACTCCTCCTCCTCATCCAGCACGTTGTACATGCACTTCACATATAACCAGAGACTGGTTATTCGTCCAGTATGATTCGTTGATGGAACCAGGGTAGGATCTCTTATGTTTTCTTGAAGTGCCAGCTCATTCCTTGGATACCAGCTCCTCACTCCTCCGAAGTCTAGCTGACTGGTGATCACCTTGGTTACGAATCGAGGGTAGATCAGAAAAGGTTGACGGTCATGAATGTTTGCTTCTAAGTCTCTCATGAGAAACTTAGTGTAGTTGTAAGGTTTTTCCTGTACAACAGCATGAATCACTTCCATCATCCTATGGGACAGCTCGTTGAAGTGCCCAATCTTTTTAGAAAAGCAGACACTTAGCTGTGTCACCAGATACTGGAAAGGTGGTATAAAACCATATTTGCTAAGCTGCCTTGACACATTTTTTGAATGATAGCCCATTTCTGTCAAGGTCTGTTGCACATCTGCCTTATCCAGGAAGGTGTTTTCTTGATCAACACCCAACCAGAGGACATCTCTGAGTGTTTCCTCCTTTAGGGTGATTTTTACCCCCCCCCCCATAACTTTGCTATCTATCCACATGGAAGTGCCACTTAAAACGATTTGAGCATTCCACCAGAATTCTTGAATTCTTGAAGAAGTTCTGGATATATAGTGACATGTGTTGATATAGCAAAGCCCAAGGGACTTCGCATGATTATATTATACACATACCTGTAGTCCTCCCATGCAGGTCCTTCTAAGTTAGATCTCAGCCTAAGATTATGATGTCTGTGAAGAGGGAGAGGGAATTGTGTAACTTTCATTGATTTTGGGCGACCCATTCTAAAATAAGAAATTTCTGATGAAGGGCTTTTGAAGAGATGATTTTGGTGTGAAGAAAGTCCTTTTTAGGTTGTTAATATTTATAGATGAAAGTGATAGTTCCTCATAAATGATATTAACAGCAAAAGGTTTTATTTTCGTCTCTTCAATTAAGACGATATCTGTTGCAGTGAATATGACAGTCTACTAAGCCCCATGTGTGAGTAAGCATTTAATAGCTAGGCGGCTACTTTCATAGCTCCTAATCATTTTAGTGCCTACGTGTCTCTTAAACTTCTTATGGAAAAATGACGTTGCATGCATTGGTAGTGTAAGAATAATTCAATTTTCTGCAAAAATTTTCTTGTGACGGTTGATTTTTATCTGCTGTATTGAATTTTATCTTAATGCATGTTACTTTTCCCCCTTTTTGTTTTTTTAATTAAAAACAACAAAAAAAATATAAAAATAGACTATGCACAATTATGAACTTATACATATGGGATATGCATGAGGATGGAGAGATTTTTGATGATCAGTGATCATTTTGATGTTTAAACAAAGTTTCTGATGTTGTATCAGAATTTCTGATGCATCAGATTTTCTGATTTTCTGATACTTTTTCAGATTTTCTGATAAATCATCATTTTCATTGATGATTTATTAGACCTTCTGATGTTCCATCAGATTGATGGATTTCTTTATCAGAACCCTGTTTAATTAATCTTTGATTATCAGAATTTTGATGATCATCAATTTGGTTTTCAACTTGTGTCTTTTTGTTTTTTGAAAAATTTTCATGTTTTATATTAACCATGCCAAGTTTGCTGATCAAAAAATTGTGTCTCGTTTCATCAAGAGGCTTTGTAAAGATATCAACAATTTGGTTTTCAGTTGGAACAAAATACATTTCTATGTTACCTTTCTCCACATGATCTTTTATGAAGTGATATCTGACATCTATGTGTTTGGTTCTTGAGTGATGAACTGGATTTTCTGTTATTGCAATTGCACTCTTTGAATCACATAGGATTGGTATTTTTGTCTGATTTACTCCATAGTCTTTCAGTTGAGTTTGCATCCATAACACTTGTGAACAGCAACTTGCTGCTACTACATATTCTGATTCTGCTGTTGATGTGGCAACACAGTTTTGCTTCTTGCTTGCCCAACATACCAATTTTTCTTCCAAGATCTGAAAAGCACTAGATGTGCTTTTTCTGTCAATCTTGCACCCTGCATAATCTGCATCTTTGTATGCAATTAATTCAAGGTTTGTATCCTTTGGATACCAGAGACCAAGTTCTGATGTGCCTTTTAGATATTTGAAAACCCTTTTTACAGCTTTTAAGTGAGATTCTTTAGGACCACATTGATATCTTGCCAGAAAGCATGTTGCAAACATAATATTTGGTCTACTCGCAGTTAAATACAGCAATGATCCTATCATCCCCCTATAGGTTTTAATATCTACACTTATTCCATCTTTATCAGGATCTAATTTGTTCCAGTTGCCATGGGAGTTTTTGAAACAGAGCAGTTTTCAAGTGAGTATTTTTGTAGAATTGTTTTCACATATTTTGATTGACTCAAAATTATTCCATCAATTCTTTGTTTAACTTGTAACCCTAAGAAAAAGGTTAACTCACCCATCATATTCATTTCAAAGTGGCTGGTCATCAACTTTTGAAACTTTTTACAAAATTTTTCATTTGTTGATCCAAATATAATGTCATCAACATATATCTGGACCAACAAAGTATGACCTTTGTATGTTTTGAGGAAAAGTGTGGTGTCAATAGTACCTTTGGTAAACCCAGAATTGAGTAAGAAGTTTGATAAGGTTTCATACCATGCTCTAGGAGCTTGCTTCAACCCATACAAGGCTTTGTTTAATCTGTAAACATGATTTTGAAATTTTGGATCAACAAAGCCTTCTGGTTGCTACACATAAACTTCTTCTTCAATTTTACCATTCAGGAAAGCTGATTTTACATCCATTTGATAAACTTTGAAATCCTAGGATGTAGCATAAGCAAGAAAAATTCTTACAGCTTCTAACCTAGCTACTGGTGCAAAAGTTTCATCAAAATCAATACCTTCTTGTTGACAATATCCTTTGACCACTAACCTTTCTTTGTTCCTGGTGATTATGCCATTCTGAATACCCATTTTGAGCCTATGATAGGTTTGTCATTTGACTTGGGTACCAGATCCCATACCTTGCTCTTTTCAAACTGATCAAGCTCTTCTTGCATAGCTTGAATCCAGTCTGAGTCATTCAGAGCTTCTTTGACAGATTTGGGTTCTATCTTGCTTAAGAACCCTGCATATGCACACTCATGTGCAGTTGCAAATCTTGTTCTCACACCATCTGCTGGATTGCCAATGATGTCAGAATGAACATGTCCTTTGATCCATCTTAACTTGTTGTGAAAAGTTGTTGGTTCTGATGGATTTGAAGACCCCCCTGAACACTTGACTCAGTTGTGGGTAGTGTACCAAAATTTTTATTTTCTGATGCACTACTCACTTGTTCTGCAGGGTTAGTACATGAAATATCTGTTGATTTATATGTGAGAGATTTATCATGTTCTAAGAAATCTTCAGTTGTCATTTCAAAGAGATGTTCATAATTTTCTTGTTTGTCAGAAAAATTTATTTCTTTCATGTATTCATCAGAAACCTCTGTTTCTGATGAGTCATCAAATGAAACATACAGACTTTCTCTGATTGTCCTTGTGTTAAGAATAAAAATTCTATAGGCTTTTGAGGACAAAGAATAACCAAGAAAAATACCTTTTTCTGCTTTTCTTTCAAAATTTTCAAGGCTTTCAAAATCATTAAAAACAAAACATCTACAACCAAATGTATGTAAAAATTTTACACTTGGAATCCTTCCATTGATAATGTTGTAAGGTGTTTTGTTTAGCCTTTTGTTAATTAGGGTTCTGTTTTGAGTAAAACATGCATTTGCTATTGCTTCTGCCCAAAAATGAGTGGGCATTTTAGCATAAGCAAGCATTGTTCTGGCAGCTTCTACTAAGGTTCTATTCTTTCTTTCAACAACCCCATTTTGTTGAGGTGTTCTGGGAGCAAAAAAATCATGAGAGATCCCTTTACTCACAAGGAAGCTCTCAATTTTTGAATTTTTAAACTCTGTCCCATTGTCTGATCTGATCCTTCTGACTGTTGGTTTTAACAGATTTTCAATTTTCTTGTTAGTGCATACATCTGTCGACTTTGTCTTGTATCGAGTCTTAGATTAGATTGTATAGATCAGGGCTCGTAGATTGAGAAAATATAGTTCGTCGATTAAAATATCGACGAAACAATGTGCGGAAGCTTATTTCTTTGATCGTGTTCGGTCCTCCCTAGAGCTTGATCTTCATCCGGGACCATCAAGTATACCTACATTTTTATAAACCATCATAAACATTAGTTTTGATAGTTATACAATACAACAAGCCAAGTTCTCTAGGCCAAATTACAACAAAACAACAATTTGCAGCTTTTACACCTGTCGCATGCCGCGACGGGTTTGATCAAATCTTGTCGCGTGCCGCGATGATGATATCGATTGGTTGTCGCGCGACGCGACTGCCCTGTTTCGAAAGAATGTTCACTTGACTGGTGTTGTAGATACCCAGCTCCATTTTTCTAACTTAACCTATACAAAAACGTGTATAACTTTTGATCTAGACGTCCGTTTCGCGTGATTCTTTTTCCTACGTGTCCGTAATGAAATTACGGACCCATTTATCACCTCGGTTTACATAAAAATCTGATTTATACACTATTGGCTCATAAATCCCTTAGGTGATTATTCGACCCGTTTGGCATTATCATCACACTACATGCTATAGAACAATAGTTAATTTCTATCATATTTACCCATCCCGGGTTTGTCAAAACTTAACGTTTTCGCTCCCATCAAAGAGTTTATGTAGGCGTTTACATTCACTGATTCATTTGTATCTATCTAAGCATTTAACCACAATTTACTTCTTAGTCTATTTTGACCCGTTTAGGGGACTTTTGAGCATTTAAACATTAAACTCGCTCTTTTCACTTCGCACATTTTATTCACATACTAAACAACTAATTTTATTCCACCACAACAATTTTCGTGGTGGATTTAACATAAGGAATCCATATTCCCAATTTCTACCCTTCGGTTGGACATTTTACGCATTAGACCCGTTTTTAGACATTCGACCCATGAATGTCATTACCTATAGTTTTATACCTATCTAAGGACTTCGTAATCATAATACAAGTTCCTAAACAACCTCTAAGGTTCGTTTGCCCGATTTACCCATCAAGGAAGTTTTGGTCAATTTTATGTCCTTCGTTTTACGGCGAAGGACCATCACTATCTATGTGACCAAAATTGCACTTTTAACTTTAAATTCATTTAGGCGTACCTGGCTCGGGTCAACGTATAAACCCAATTTATACGTTGCTTTTATTTGCCGCTACTTTATAGCGACGCACTTATCCACCTCCGGTTCACTCCTGTGAACATACGACTTGACAACCATGTTAGTCAAATTGTCAAATGGTGTTATCACCACCATTTGACCCATTTGGCCTATATGACCGAACATTCGCATATAACAAAGCATGGTTTTAAACTACCCAATCACATGTGCGACCCACTTCGGAATTTACTATAAAATTTCCTTTTTCCTTACATTTTTAACCCATTTCGGCTTACGCCGTGGGTATCCATTTAATCTCAACTTACATTTAGTCATCATGTGACTCAATTACCCTTTTTATCCCTTTTTACCCATTACTAGTAACGCTACTAGGTAATTTTAAGGAAACTTATAAATTCTTAGTCAATACATGACTAAACTACCAATTTGCCTCTTTTTACCATTAACTTTGGCTTTGATCATTTTTATTCATTCCGACTCATTTCAGTTCATGTCGTAACCCATTTTTTTAACATAATCCATTGTTGTATTTACTGTCTATAAAACAATTACGAGTACTACATATGGGTGTAAGCTTTACTTACCTTGCATTCGGTTAGATTAGTCATTATCACATACGACTATTCCATCTTACGAATTCTATGTCGAAACTACTATTCGACTTCATCATTGATAAATTTGACTTTTAAAAGTCAATTACCCTTAATCGTATGGATTGCATGTTTGCGTCCAATAACTTATTTAGGCGATCTCATCAACTATCCGGTAGGCATTATAATGATGCTACCGTTTTAAAATATTTTCTACTTAAGTTTGTTACGTTTCCTATACTTCAACTAGTTCAAGCGATTATCAAGACTAATTTATTCATGTATTTTCGCTAGAACTAAGGGTTCTCATTTATAAGTGAAACCTATTTTATCGTATCGCTAGCATTCTTCCGAACACCTATTAAAATCAAGTTCTACATATCAACTAGTAGATATCATGATTTCAAACTTCCATGTACATGAATAAAGTCACCAATTTCACCATAACATACTTAACCCACTTCATGGCAACTATGAACATAAACTTAAACTCACGATTTGTTCAAGTATTATTCCTAATACTACCATTCATGATGGTTTCAGACATGATTATCTCATTAGCTTCATCATATTATCAAAACCCACTTGATAATCTACTTATTCATCTCTTAGAAGTAACCTACATCAAGTATTTCATAATTTTATCATATCTAACGAAATTAGGCATACATAAACATCTAATTTCATCTTTTGGATCATAATCCACCAATTTATTCGCAAGTAACCTATTTGTCTCGAATTTCAACTTTAACCAATCTAGGCCTTTGTAAGACCCTTGTTAAAAGGACGAGATTAAATAATAAATTACATGAATTTCATACTAAATCTGAGTTTACAAAAAGTTTTCATGTTTGTATACCAATTCATATTCATGATACGTACAAAACAAGTTTTAAAGTAATACCCACTAGTCAACTATTGGCTAGTTTAAACATTCAAAACATGGTTAACAATTCATTTACAACATAATCATTGTCTAGACAAGTTAAGTTTAACGCAGAAGCTTCAAAAATTAGTGTTCGGTTCTTGAAAGCATGCTTGATCACCATCCGGAATGTCCACACTTTTACCTAGAGTCAAAACCTCTTAGAAAGTTAGTATTGACATGATTATAATGCATATAAACAAGTCCTAGTGGGGTTAGCTCACTTGGTAGAGGCTCTTGCCTCTTAGTTGGAGGTCTTGGGTTCAATTCCATGTAAGGGTGAGTTATTTGTAAATATAGGAGTTTGAGAGAGTAAAGTTAGCCATTCAAAAAAAAAAAAGTCCTAGTATCAAACCATCGAAACAAAAAAAAATCATTTTTAATGAAACTTGGTTCAAAATGTAGATACAAATATTTTCGTTCTAATGATATATTCATTATTTTATAAAACGTCATAGTTTAGAAGTTATGTGCGCCAAATAAGTGAAGCAGCTGAATTAATTATAATATATATAATAAATAATAAAATAAATTACAACTTATGAAATGAAGGAAGTTTACATGTCCACTAAAGAATCAAATTCACATTAAAGGAATTGTGTACGTGGACAAGCAGTAGAAAGATTTGCGTGCACTCAAAGCTAAGAGTTCAGTATATATAGAGACAAGTGACACTTCGAATCTGTTCAAACTTTCTTTTCATACACTCTCTATGGTGCTATTCTCTCTATATATATTCTTTTAAATGATTATTTATCCTATAATAATAATAAAGCCATGCCCCGTTTTAAGTATTTTAACCCTTGATCACTGGATTTATTTGAAAATAAACAGGATACAAATTTATTTGATTAATGTCAAGGTTATGAAAATAAACAGGATAGCTAATACAATTAATTATGTAACTGGATTTTTATAAGTGATATTATAAAGAAAATGTCACACCCCCAAAATACCACCCATGGGGAAACCTACTAGGCGTGTGACAAACTAATAACGAGCCACTAATCATATTGAACCAATCACAAGTTGTTAAATAAAATCATCAATTACTACTGAAAAGTACCGTCAACAAGTTTAATGAAAACCAACATGTTCAGCGGAAGCAAATAAAAGAAAACATAGTTTAACTGTTTCAAATTAAATGTATGTAATCAATAACCCATCATTCGTATCCAATCAGCACGACCCATAACCACTCCAGCTACTTCAGACAGCAAGTTCCAAATCCATATAATCTAACGACCTGCGAGCATGCAACAAGTGTATCAGACAACGCTGGTGAGTTCATAGTTTTACGAAAACGTTGGTTACCAAGTGTTTAGTTAATCCATTGAATTTAATTCAGAAAGTAATGTTGATAATACCCCGAATACAAGACGGCTTCTGATTGTTTTGCCCTTTCTCCAATGCTCCTATCAAAGCATTGGTCATGACTAGGTCATTAGTTCAACATCCGTCCTCCCAGGAACGGGGTGAGGCTGCCAAACCTAAGTAGCGCTACTAACTAATACCATGTTACCTTCCAGGTAACCAAACAACACGGAGGGACTTTAAAGGTGATAGGAAGAGTATATTATCCAACATTGCCGTTTTTACCCAAAAGACTTATCCCTCCCCAGGATACCCACTGACTGTCCCAACCACCGGGACGCATGCTCAAGAGAGATGAACTCACCTTGGTGTGCTCGGCAGAGTGTTTCACTTGTTCTAGTTATTAAAACCGATCACGCCCTATTATTGATTCCATTCAACATTAGGCTCGTATTCTAGTATGGTCACATACACAATTATATAACACATAGTATCTAGGAATCATGTATTACTCATAAGGTATTTAAATGTTGCTCATCTAACGCGTGAACCATTATATATCTAATACACCCTATTTCACAAATAGCACCGAAATAATATCATATAAGTTGTCAGGTTATGCAATATAAATGAATTTGTAACATACACTTGTACTAGGCCCAATGTAAACTCTAACTTAACACTTTAGACTGTACGGCCCACTAGGCTTCGGCCCAATGTCAACTAGCTCGACCCATTATATTAAACCAAGCCAAAATCAGTCACGGCCCAAATAAAGTCAGCCCAAAGACCAGTGCGGCTGGCCCAGATGAGCCCCCAGGCCCACCCGGGTGTGCGGCCTGGTTTAGCATCGCAGCCCAACTCGTGCAAGTAACCCAACAATGCGCAACAGTTTATAGTTTATCTTGTAGCTTGATTTTTAAAACACCTTAATATGCAATCGGGCAACATATGGTTTGTTATTCAAGTCACAAATTACGGGATCAGTTACATACTTCACAATCAATACATCATAATCAACCAATTGTCAAACCAATTCCCATGAATCTTAATCATATCCGGATCTTTTTCAAGAATTAACACATAACCATTGTCATCTAATTTAATGCTCCTAATAACTCAAATGTCATTAATTCATTATCTCCCCATTTAATTTAATTTAATGCTCCTAGTTTATTATGTATCATTAATTAATTAATCCCCATGAATGATCCCACTATCTCGATCCCTTCAAGCAATTAGAATTTTAACAATGTTTTAATGTTTCATGTGAGCCTTGCATTTTTTTTTTTTTTTTTTGAATAGCAAGACGGGACTTTCTTTTATTCAGCTAACACAAACAAAACTTAAATCATAGCAAGGTGCTATGATTCAATAGTACAGTACAGACATAATAAAAAATAGAACATGCAGAGGAGAAAAATAAAACAGTTATAAACTACATTCACCAAGAGAAATAGAGCCATTTCTCCCATGATTCCAGCCACACCTTTGATTTTTGTTTCATCCAGTAGTATGATTCTTCCTTTATCTCTTCTATCATTCTGTAAACTTCTCCTTCTCTTGCTCTAAATATTTTCTCATTCCGGTTTTTCCAAATAACCCAGGCAGTTAACAGGAAAATTGCATGTACCACTTTTTTCTTCACCTTTGGCCAGTTACAATCATTTAGCGAGCTGAAGACATCGCCTAACGTGTTTGGTTTAGTAACCGCTGTCATTTTGACCCATCTGCAGATCTGTTCCCATACTCTTTCCGCCACTATACATTTAACGAGAACGTGATCAGGTGTTTCTTCCTCGCTATCACACAGTTTGCACATGTTGTTCGGTACTGGGACGCCTCTTTCCCTTAACTTCGTGGCTGTCGGGATCTTGCCTTTTAATGCCCTCCACACAAACATGCTGCATTTTTGTGCTGCCCAATTGTTCCAGAAGAAATCGTCCGCTATTTCGTTTAAATTAATTGATCTATCCAGCGTGCTTCTCACTTCTTTTACCGAAAACTCTTGATTGCCTCCTCCATTCCAAATCCAATTGTCGCTATTCTCCGAGAGCCTAACTTGATTCAGAATACCTATCAAGTCTTCCGTTTGTTGTCTTTCACTATTAGTACTTGGTAATCTTAACCATTCCCAGTTCCATAGGACACCTCCATTAATCTGTGTATAGTACTCCTGAACTTTAGCTCGTTTGTTCTTTACCATTTGATACACAAGAGGGAATTTCTCCTTTAAAGGTATATCTTCACACCATACATCGATCCAAAATAAAGTTTTGTCGCCCATGCCTATTTTGCTAATGAGACTTCTTTCAATATTCACACCCCTTTTAGACAAGTCTTTCTTAGTTTCAACAATTGTTTTCCAAATCCCAGCCTGATCTTTTCTAATCGGAACCATAGCGATTATTCTCTTATTTTTGTGAATGGCCTTTATTACTTTCACCCATAAGTGGTGTGGCTCCATCTTTAGACGCCACCACCACTTAACTAATAGAGCTAAATTGAGGTCTCTAATGCTGCCTACTCCAAGTCCACCGAATTTTTTGGCTGCAACAATTTTCTCCCACTTGACCCACCTCATCTTATTATTCGAACTGCATCCACCCCATAGGAATTTCCTACGTATACCTTCTAATACCTTTATAACAGCAATCGGACATTTATACACAGAAAAGTAATAGTTTGGGAGGCTGCCAAGGACAGCTTTTATCAAAACCACACGCCCAGCGAAGGATAGTAGTTTCGCTTTCCAGTTTGATAGTCTTCTATTGAAAGTGTCGATAACTTCTTTCCAATTATGGATGCGATTCATATTTGCACCGACTCTTAGTCCCAAGTACGTGAATGGGAAGCTTCCCGCCTTGAAACCAAGAGTTCCGGCCATCGTTTTGACCTCTTCCTCATCCACACCAACTCCAAAAAGCAAGCTTTTTTTTAGACTTATTTTCAGCCCGGAGACAAGATAGAAGCATCTTAAAATTCTTTTCAGGTTTAGTATATTGTTTTCCCCCCATTCGCCGACAAAAATTGAATCGTCCGCAAACAATAAATGAGTTAATACTAGAGTATCCCCCGATAATTTCACCCCCGCAAATATACCTTCAGTTTTGGCCCTTGTCATCATAACGTGTAAAGCTTCCATAGCTATGATAAATAGAAATGGTGAAAGCGGGTCTCCTTGCCTAAGGCCTCTTTTATATTGGAACTCACCCGTCGGTGCCCCGTTTATAAGTATCGATCCTCTCCCGGTAAACAAAATTCCCATTACCCAATTCTTCCACTTTGGTGGGAATCCCATATGCGTTAAAATGGAAATCAAGAATTTCCAATTCAACGAATCATATGCTTTTTCAATATCCGCCTTGAATACAAAAATCTCTTTTTTGACCTTCTTCGCCCAACCCACAATTTCGTTTATTATTAATGGACCGTCTATTATATTTCTCCCAGAGATGAAGGCTGATTGGGAGTTAGAGACTACACTATTTATCACTTTCTTCAACCGATTTGCCAAAACTTTAGATATTATCTTGTTTACCACCCCCACTAACGAAATAGGTCGGAAATCGGAAAAAGTCATTGGGTCGGTTACCTTGGGGATGAGTGCTATAAAGGATGAACTACATGTGTGGTGTACGGATCCGTGAATAAAGAACTGCAACATCATCTCCATGATTCCTGGTTTCAGCTCCTCCCAATAATTTTTTATGAGTGAAAATGTTATCCCGTCGGGTCCTGGAGCTTTATCTCCCCCACACTCCCAAATTGCACTCCTGACTTCGTCTTCCTTGAACATTTCTATGAGACCGTTCTTTTCTCCTTCTGTTAGTTTGCTAAAGCCATCCATCCCTATTCTCGGTCTCGACGGTATTGGTTCTTCAAACTTTTCTTTAAAGGCTGATCTGAATTTCTCTTTAATGATTAGTGCCTCCGATATCCAACTACCATCTATCCACAAACCGTTAACCCTGTTACGTACCTTGTGACTATTCACGAGTGTATGAAAAAATCTCGTGTTTTCGTCCCCCAACTCAATCCACTTTAGCCTTGATCTCTGCATCAAATCTTTTGTTCTCGCCTTTTGCCATTCCTTTATAACTCTTTTGTATCCTTGCCACAATTCTATCTCTTGTTCCGTTAGGCTTCTTTTTTCTGCTTCTGTCTCTAGTTCTTGTACCTTTTCTGTGGCTGTAGCTATCAGTTCCTCTTCTTTCTCCTTTTCTTTGATACGCCATTTTTTTAATTCTTCTCTAATTGCTTTGAACTTTACAGCCAAGCACTCATCTTTAAACGCAGATTCACAACTTATCTCCAGCCCTTTTCTGACCGCAGCATCATATCCCAGCACGTCTGCCCAACTATTAAAAACACGAAATGGGATTGGACCGAAATTGTTTGCAGTTGTAATTAATACAACTGGACTATGATCCGACACGTCTCTGTTTAAAGCAATTAGCTTAGCTTCCGGCCATCTTGTCATGAATTCGTCACATACAAATATTCTATCGATTTTACTTAGATTCTTCCCATCGCTGGACATAAATGTATATCTCTTCCCGCCCATGTTATATTCTTGTAGTCCCGCACTACTTATAAAATTGTTAAAACAAAGTGCTCCCCCAGCATCAAATTGTGAATTAAACCTGTCTTCAGGACAACGTACCTCATTGAAGTCTCCTAGAATTATCCATTTACCATAGATTGACTGTTTTAGTGCTAATATCTCGTTCCACAGTTGTCTCCTACTACTCTGAATCGTCGGAGCATAAACATTTACTATGGTTGTATCCACCTGATCCCCTGTTACACGTCCATTCACTAAAATGAAGTTCTGGCTCACTACTTCAGAGTGTTTTCTGAATACCCCGGGATTCCATATCGACAGCAACCCACCTGACCTACCTTCTGCATCTACTTTAATGTAATCAAAAGTAGAGTTATCCCAAAATCTTTTAATCACCCTTTCGGGTAAATCTCTGAATTGAGTTTCTTGAATCGCCACAAAACATAATCCGTATTTTGACATCAGCCCCTTCACTGCCTTTGCTTTCCCCAACCCCCCTGCACCTTTTATATTAAAGGTTCCTACATTCATTGATTACCTGCTTCCTCCTGTTCGTCTTCAATCGTCTTTCTGATCAGGTCCTGTTTCCCATCAAAATCGACACCTATACTTGTACCAACTTCTGTTGTTTGTCTTACTTCTTCATCGATTTCTTCCACAGAAAGAGGTATCAAAACTTCTCCACTTTCTCTGACCTGCGTGTCTTGTACTAAAGTGTCACCAGAATCCGATTCCTCCTCCCAATCGGAGTTAAACCCGTCGTCTGGAACCGTAGCTTCATTGCTTTCGTTAAACAGGTCTTCTATTATCTCCTGGATTCTCACATCTTTTTTAGTTTTCTTCTTGATCTTCAAAGGGAATTTATGACGTGGTTGGAATCTAGATTTGTCTGGCACCTCAACATTTAAATCTGGAAGCTTCCCTTTATTTATTTTCGAATTGGGCCTTAATTTTTGGGCTCTAGCAGAAGCTAGGCTATTACGTTTTCTTTTCCTCTGTTTGGTATTGTTTGGCCCAAACTGCTCCCCTGTGATCGGCCCAATGTAGTGAGGTCCATTATCATTAGTCTGACCGGCCCCACTTTTTTGTGCCTGCTCCGCCGTTTTATTTATAAACCCTCCTATTACCTCGTACTCGCCAATATTTTCATTAAATGCTTCATCAATACCCAACGACTTTTTTTTGGGACCAAGATTTTCATTAATATCATTCCACGCTGACTTTTCCTCCTCCCTATGACACCCAGGCTTTACAACTTCTTCCACCTGTGGCTGTTCCTCTTCCGCCGCTTCCTTCTCCGGTAATGTCTGAACTGTCACCTTATCCACCACCATTTTTTCCGGCGACTTATTAGGGGTTTCATCTTGATCGTTCGTCCATTGATTATTGTTGCTTTGGTTCTCTGGGTCCGCCTTAAACATAATTCTTCTTTTAATTATACAATCTGGAATCCATGATTCCTCCATCTCCGACACCCAAACTTTGAACTTTTGGTTCTTCCAATCCACCGGAATTGATTCTTTGATACTAGATCCATGGTCAACTAGTACCCCAACTATGTCAAACTGTAGGTTTAAATCATATTTGTCTGCTTCCGATTGTTGGACAATTCTCCCGTATCTTTCCGCGATCATATTCATCACCTCTTTCATCCATAATTGAATGGGGACTCCCTTTATCATCAGCCATGCAATACGTTGATAAGGTATTATTTGACCTTCCCATACATTTACCTTGCAAAACCATTTTTTCAGAATCACCTTTTTATCGTTCACAAACATCTCCATATCCTTCTGTTCATCAAACGTTATAATAACACTCAATCCTCCGATGTACCGCATGATCCCTTTCTCCAGTTTTAGCTCGTCTGCGCACTTATCCGCTTCCCTCAATTTCTTTATACTTTGATATTCACACACCACCGCTTTGTTCTTCCAATCTTTGTAAGCTTCCGACTCGTTTGCAAATCTCATGGTGTTATCCTCTTCAATTACTTTCCCTTTTCCTTTTACCATGTCTGCATAAGAAACACCTTTTTCAATTCCTATATAGCTTCCTTCAATACGATTATCTAGGTTTATCGGTTTTTTCTCCTCCTTCCTGGCCCAGGTCTGTTGCCTCCTATCTGCTGATTTTTTCACCACTTTCACAAACCTAGCCACTTTTGCTTTAATCCTCCAGCCATAAAATTCGGCTTGGCATAAAACCTTTGCCATTTTTTCTCCATCCTTTACTTTAACAAACCTTAGGAATCCGAAACGGTTACCCCACTTATCCTTCTTCCTTGCAATATATGCATCCACCAAGTGCCCATAGTTTCTACACTCCAGCCAAAGTTCTCCTTCCGTAACTTGAGGATGAATATTTGAGACATAGAATGTTGTGGCGTCCTCACTTCTGTAAGAAACCGGATCCCGGATCGACATAGCCCTACCTTCTCCAAGAAACCAAAAGAGCAGAGATACCACAGCCGATAGAGGTGTTAATGGGATTCGAACCAATCTAGCTCAACTATACTCAGATAGCCGCGACCAGTATCAGACCCACTAAGCCCTCCGGAAGGCCGGGAAAACTCTGAGGGAAAGGAGAAGAAAAAACGAATACCGGAAACGAGAGAGAAAGGAAAACCGACTCGAAAGCGAGGGGAGAATTACCAGCCGAGATATGGAGAATAGTACAACCGGATCGAAACAAAGCCTTCTCCGGGACCCTTCACAATATTCCGGCGAAGCAGAGACTCCGACGCTTCACCAAGTGGTTGTATATCGATACCCGATGATATAATGGTTGATGATTAGTGGAGAGCCTACTCTCTCAAACATATGTGAGCCTTGCATACATTCTGAAATCTTACACATGACATTAATTCATTTAATAGCTTTAACTATAACCGGCAGCATTAATAAGATCTCTATTTGTTTGATTAAATCAAGATTACATCACATGGCAGCCATTTTCCTTATCACATCACATGGCAACATTAATAAGATCTCAGCAACTTCTACACACTTATCATGGACACAATCATTAACACAATCATGCATACACATTGTTAATCATGCATATATCCCTCGAACCAGGTTTTAACGCAAGGATCTAGCTCTCTTTATGATTAAGGTTAACTAACATTTATATAACACCCTACACCAACTCATGATTCAGCCGTTAACATACATAATGCTCGAACCTAATCATTACCCACATATATAACCCCATCATCCATTAACCATGCTATTCGGCCCACCATTCTCATCACATAATCATCGAGTCTTAATATCAGTGTACAATATCATCAGGTAATAATCATACGTCCATATATACACATAACTCGTTACATCATATTGCACGTACACACGATCATCAAATAGGGATTATTATAAAAAAAGAATCAAGCACATATAAAACAAGAATCGATCGAGCAATATTAATGTGAACAGGATTTTACTAACCACAATCAACAAACTGGAATGATGTCTTCGAGGGGGGAGGGGGTTCGTCCACTGTCGCACGTACTAAAGGGAATGTAGGGTTTGTTAAAATCTTGTTTACATATACATGGATATATATATTAAATCTGCTACTTAAATCTGCTACTTAGTTAGGGCGGTGGCCCATTCACTGCTTCGTCTAGGTAATGGGCTTAAGCCCAACAAAAAGTCTGCCGAACACTCAGAGCAAAGGAGGGCGAATTCATTGGTTGGGCACGGCCCAATCATATGTGGATATGCATTGAATTAATAAGCCGGCCCAGGTTCCTCATCAATTTGGGCTTTACAAAGCCCGAGTACGAGTCCACTAATATTGGGCGTATTGAGCTCCGGGTGTGCGTGTGTGTCCGATACGGGTAGTGAGCATGAGACCCAGTATGTGTGGCCCAAAAATACAAGCACACTACCATAGTCAATTACGTTCACGTTTAACATAAAATAAATCATTTAACATAGAAAGAAGTGTTGGAGATGAATAATGAGAAGTTAATGATCACTAAACAAAACGACACCAATCTCGGAAGTTCGGGTTGTCACAGAAAATGTTACAACTGTATACTTATACGTATATATATACTAGTCGTTTACCCGCGCGATGCGGCGGGAAACATATCCTTAGGTTGGTGAGTTTAGGGCTAAGTGCGGGGATGTAGTTTCCGATGTGGCGTGCGACGATGGTGGCAGTGTAGCATAACGTGAGGGTCAGTTGCGGCCTTCTTCAGCGGCGGATAATCAGCGATGTGCGGCGATTGGTGGTTTCGTGATGGCGTTTGGTAGTTATTGTGCGACGGCCGGTTACCAGCTTCAGGAGAAAACAATAAAAATTGTGTAATTCTAGTTATATTATGAGGGGTTTTAAAGATGTGAGTAAATCAACGGTTTTGAATGATGAATGGTATCATCAGTTATAGTTACAATGAGGCCTTCGACAGTGGCAAAACTTGAAGTTTTTGACCGGGGGGGGGGGGGGGCGAAAACATTTATAACCAAAAATTTCTATACTAAAACGTATTTAAACCATAAATAATTTTCTCAAAAATATCAAAAGTAGGTTTATCCACAACCTTATTAACAATAATGATATTAGATGCTAAATGTATTGGTTTGTACACAAGAATTTGTACACATCCATGTACCATAATCCAATCTCGTTTTCATATTAGTGGGTAGAAATGGTATTTCCACCTCTACCTGCTCACAAAGATGTAATATTAATTAAAAAAAAAGCTGACATCGGCGCGATGCGGCGAAGGCAACTATGTAAATTTCATTTATTTCAATACAAGTATGTAACATGTTAACAAACCTCAATTCTTATGGTATGAAATGATAATATCTAAAGAAAGCTTCTCGAAATAAGTTTTAACAACAAATATGCTACAAGTGATGTCAATGTGGGTGATCATAAAGGCTGCAACCACTAAACCATTAGTCGGAGAAGATCAACCTCCTGTCGGGCAAGCTCCACCACCATAGCCGTCAAAGAACTTGTTAGAGGCGCACATTCTCACTCATTTCCTATCAAATACAACAAAACAATGTGCTAAACTAATCCAAAACATTTAAACAATCTTCGAACTATAACATTCACAATGCAGGAATGGGTCAGACGGATTAGGTAAAGGGTCGAACCGTTTAAATCTTCAAGTTTTCTATAAATAATGGCTGAAATTGTCACCTCTAAACTTACATAGAAGAAATACAAGCTAAAATATGAGATCCATCTCCAGATAGTTCAAAGTCAAATTCTTTGCAATCCCATTAAAATGTCAACATCTTTTCGTTTCTGTATATCCCATGAAAATTTTAATATGGAATATTTTGAAGTTATAAACTGTTTATGTGCCTATTATTATAACTACAAATAAACAAATTATATCCAAATTTGACCAAGATTAAACTGATTTTTTTTATAAAATGACTTGTTTTGATTTAAACTCGTTTTGACCCATTACCTAACCCAACATGCCCCGCTCATATTCAGTTTCAAAACACTACATATAAGTGTACTTATTTAAATCCTAAACTTATTCTTCAAATTTGATTAATATACCTTTGATTGTCTTTTAATGTATTTGACCGCAAACAACTCCTTAGTCTTATCTTTAACCAGCCTAGCTGCTCTAAAATTGGCAGAACCAACCTCTTTCAATGGCTCACATTTCTTCTCCATTCTGACCACACACCACACAAAAAGTCAAAGTCAACCCCAGCTCAAAAAAAAACATTAACAAAGCTTAGAGAGAAAACTTAAAAGTATCAATGACTATTACTTGTGGATTCTGATAGAAACTAAAAGCAAATTAAATAGACCAACGGGCCATCTTTTGTACAGGTCGAAAGGACCAGGTCATTTTGGGTTTACCCGAAAACACTTCCGGTCCATATTTGTAAATTTTAAGTGTTTGAGAAGTCAAATAAACATCAGCCCTCACTTAATGTTCCCCATTTATATAGTCAGCATTGTGGAAAAATCGGCATAAAATTATATTCTGTCACATTTTGATGACATCTAAATTCTATTTTCATTCACAGTGGTGATAAGTGTATATGTGGTAAAATGTGCTAGTTGGGCGGGTCAGAGATAACGGGCCAAAATGGACCACTTTATGCAGTCCAAAACGAACCACCTTGGATCAAAACGGGTCAAAAAAATTACCTGATTACCAAAGCCAATGCCAACACCAAGCATGATTCGTCCCGACAGAAGCATTACAATACCAGCTATAGCTCCAGTAGAGAGTCCCGATCCTGTTCCGAATTGAATTGGCTTCTCTTACGGTCTGAAAACTCAAAAGCTGAATTCGAATTCAGTTCAACTCGAATTTCGGTTTTTTCGAGTATGATTCAAAAACTGAACTCCCCAACTTTAAATACATGCACAGAGGTAGATGATTGGTGTTTCAAGTTCAAAAAGATGCGTACCGGGTTGAACGATTTGTTCGGGATTGTTGGAAACAATGGCTGCTTTTCGAGTCCCAAAACGACAAACTCCAATTGTCACCTTTTCATCGTAAAGATCAATATCAATAAATGACACATATTCGCGGGGGGGGGGGGGGGGGGGGCTCAGAAAACCTTATAAATGCAATCATATCTGTTACAAAACAAAAAAAAAAACTCTCGCCTCCAGTAGGCAGTAGCCAATACTCCCTCTTGATTAACTGTCATCGCTGGACCAGTTTCTTGTTGCTGTTTTCCAATGAAATTTGGCTCGTTGCAGTCGTGGTGGAAACACTGTTCAGTGCAGTTCTCTTATTTGTTATTTGTGGAGTTTTAGGTTGAATTTCGTCAATAAATTTCACATTCTCATCCTGAAAAAACATAAATTATTCTAAATTTAAATAAAATTATGGGATTTGTCATTCTGATCATACCTTGAAAGGATTCCAGTTTGTTTTTTGGATCCAGCTATTTTTCTAATTCTGACAGATGAACTGCATTGAAATCCAACCCAAAAACTTGAGTACAAGTATATAATCTCTGTAACCTTCAAGTCTGTTATGGCAAACCTTTTGCAATCTTCTGCATTCTTTGAGACAACTGTTTACGGACATCTTTAGCAAATAGCATCCCCCGTACCTGTATACAACAATTTCAACAAAGCATATCATAAGTTCAAACTTTCAAGCATGATTGGCATGACACAATACATTAGTTCCCTGTATTGATTCTTGGAGAAGTTAAGACGGGCACTAATTATCCTTAGCCCTTTTGATGACTTTTGACATGTTTGGGGTACCCATGTCATTTTTAGCTAGCTTTTTTATTGATAACTGCTTGACCCATTTGAGATAAAAATATAACCCGAATCAACCCTTTCAACTGTTAGTGGGTACATCCCAACTGTTTAACCCTGCTTATTTGCGAACCTCGGTTTCACGAATTTTAAAGACTCAAAATATAAAAATTAGGCTTTCCATACCTTCCAATGCTTCTTCATCAGTGATGATATACTATTCGGCACAACCTCGATCTTTCAGAAAGCTATACTCAGGTCCAATCCAGGGTATTCCAACCTACACATCACAAATAATTAAAAGTTTAACAGCCAAAAACGCTTAAAAATATATACCAAATGAACACATAGAAAGCTTTAACATGTATGATAGTGCATCCCCTTCCTTGAGTCGAGTGTTGTGCTTTGACAACCTACACCATGTTCAAATTGGTCAATAAGAGACTAAGGGGGCACAAATTATATAACAAGCATGCATAATGAATAAATTATTTGGCGGACATTAACGAAAACAATATCAGGTAAACTTTTCCCAAAGTGGATGAATGCCAAAGAAGATAAAAAAACAATTCAGCAGGTCCAATATCAGGTTTTTCAATTTGACTAAAATAGCAAAAAGACCAGATTCAGTCCACCGTTTTTGTCATGCTGAAAATATAAAAGCTGCTAAATAGATTTTCAATTAGTTAAGGTATCAATACTAATGTAAATACATAAAGAAATCATTAACTTGTTTATTTACAAACCTTGAACTCGCCACATTGCTTTTCAATGTCATGTCTAAATTACAACAGTAATGATAATCAGACTAAACCTAACACCAAATTGGAAATCCCTAAATTAAAATTGTTATATTATATCATATAAATATAAGAATGTTGCTGGAACAAAAATAAAAAGTTAAGAACCAAATCAGCTTTAACTTTTAAGAAATTACTTACCATCCTTTAGGACATTGTTGACTTATGTGAGGCTTCAATATCAGAGTCCCTGAACCCATCAATTGAACTAACATGGCAAAAAAAAAAAAAAAAAAAAAAATAAACATAAGTTGCAAAATTGAAAACCCTAACCACCATTATTATGTGCAGACAAAAATTTGGCGGCTCCCTTTCTCCTCTATCATGTCTCCTCTTAGCTTATGGTGAATCGCGAAGTGAGGGCAGATCTGGACTGAATCTTTGAGAGAGAACGAAAAGGAGCGGCTGGGGGTTTAAAACTTAGATCTACCAGAAAACCACCATCTACAGCCGGATGCTCGTCTGCCACCAATCTGCTCGAGAATCCCACTGCCGGAACCCTAATCAGCGGATTTTAACACTGCACACCACACCGTCACAGGTTGGGGTCATGGATTTGAATTCGAATGAAAGTAAAACCCTAGATCTGGTGAAATCCTTACAGATATGTTCATGAGTCGCCAGAGAGAGAGAAAGAGAGAGAAAAAGGGCTGATGAAGTTTTGTGAGAGTAAATCAAATGAAAGTAAAACCCTTGATCCGTGTGAGCTGAATATCAACCGTTCAGATCACAATCCGTGTGAAAAGGTGAAAGAAATGGATGGCTGAAGATGAATCAGTTGAAGGGTAAATTATGTTGTGTTTCTTGGTGCTTCAAGTGTTGTACATTGTGCATTGAGGGTGTTTTCAACACATTGTTCAATTACCATTCTGTCCTTCCTATATCCTTATTAAAGTAGTATAGATAAGAATCAAATGTCTTCTGCAAAAGGACAAGCTTTTATATAACAGAAAATAAAGCTACATGTATATTCAACATCTATTTTGATACCCAACTTTAATTCAAAGGATACCTTAAAGATAATTGTATTGGCATCAGCTCTTGAAAAACAATAAATAGGTCAATAACAGAAAATCTTAGAATTTCATATAAAGCCTATAAAGCCCTGATCTTTATTTTTGAATACATTAAGGTGGTATAAAAGCTATTACATCAAAGGAAGAAAACATATAAGATTCCATTTTCCTTATAATTTGATAAGATATATAATAAAAGAAAATGTTAAGATATAACATGTATATGTTACCTTAAATATCATCGCATAATACTAATAGTTATGATTAGGATGATGCTAAACAAAATATACCTGTATAATTGTTTAGTTCTGTGATAATTATATCTGAACATGTTTGTAATTCAGATGTCAAAGGAAATGACATGTGATCATGAAATTCCGGCTAGTAATGAAAACTCTTTTGATAGAAACACTATAGAAAATATAATAGCCCAAGGAATATCGAATGCCATACCTTCGATCATTGAAGCTATTAAAATTTTTGTGCCTATAAAAGAGAATCCTACTATACATTGTAAGCATACCCATCACTTCATACCTAGCCCTAGTATCGACGGAAGTCATGATATTTGTATCAAAACTCCATCTTCCAAACGAAAGAAAACCAAAACCTATGGCTACTCCTATAAGGAATTATACTCTAATAAATCCTCCAAGGACAAAGGAATGAAACCAGAAATCGCACAACCTACCAACAACAGCAAAAAGCATGCAAGAGAACGTTATTTTAAGAAGACACTTCGCTGTAACTTCTGCAAGAAAGCTGGACATGTAGAAGAAGAATGTAGAAGGAAAAGGGAAACTAACGTATGTTACAAATGTGGAGATCCAGGCCACTTCCATCGCTACTGTCCGAAACTATCTAAGGCACCTGACAACGAGGATCGAAACTCCGATGAAGTTAAAGAGATCGCATAAAAATTTATAACACCCGATCCAACAACAACTTTTAAAATAAAGCACCCTTATATTTTGTCTGCACTTAATTATTAGTTGACTTTTGATTCTGATCGAAACTTCATCAATAAAAGGTCTCTGTTTTTCTTTTATAGAATCAACTCTTATTTGTCTCATCTCTTGACAAATTCCTATGTTTCACGTGCATTGGTTGCCGTGCAAGTAAATTCAATTAAAAAAAAAGATCATCTACTCATGAGTTTTAATAAATATTTTCTTCATACTTATTTTTGATAATTTCCTCTTCTGATTTTAAATGCTGACTTTTGATAATCGAGTCAACAGATTTCTTGGAAAACTTCTCTTCTTTTCAGAGTTACCAGGTTTTCATTTCTTGTCAATACATATATCCATTGTTGGAATATGTCCAAACCAAACTCAATTGTTTAAACTTGCTTATATATATATATATATATATATATATATATATATATATATATATATATATTCAATTTCAAAATCCCATATGATGAATTGAGATCATCATATTCAAGGTAATTTCGTTATTTGAACTTGTTTAAAGTCTTCAATTTCAATATATCATTTGTTAAAACACGACACCTTGATTTCTTTGAAACTTGGACTCATCTCATTTTCACACCAGAGGTACGAAATTATTTATTGATTCATTATCCTAAACCAGTCTTAATGCAATGTACCTCCAGTAATTCTTTCATCTTTGAATTGATTCCACATTATTTCTTCAATTGAAATATCCAATCTTTTGAAATATCCAGTTAATTTCAAAAACGGTGAATTTGTTCGGTCACCGTAATTATTGAATTCTTTCAGTCATTACAGCACCTTGTGGTGTCTGTATAAATTTGTAGCATGTGCTAATAATAAACCCTATCGATACGTCATTTGTTTGACTCATCATTCAAGTAATCTTGATACAATTATGTATTACGACCATGATACACTAAATTCTATTGTATTATCCGGTGTATCCTTGCCATTTAATAAACTGATTTCTGGTTTGATTATTGACAAATCATTTTTCATACTTTCATTCACAAATTGAGATTATTGATTCAGAATCTCCCTCAATTGATAATCAAAGTAAGTTCTTTCTGACATTGAATCCTATTATTTCTACAAATCATTGCACTTCAAATTCTAATTGCGATATCTTTATATTTATCTTTTGATTCTATCCCAGACACCATGATATATTGTTTTTACTAAATAAAAGACGTGACGCAACCCTAAGAAGATATCGTAGTCCAAATCTCGAGGACAAGATTTAAAACAAGGTGGGAAGGATGTAACATTCCCAAAATTTTAAATTTAAAATAAAGTTACTATACGAATAGGTCATGAGAAAATTGACCAGTAGAAATATGAATTACCTAGACGGGCCTAGGAACCGTTTGATAATTGTAATAATAAAAATACATTATATTTGAACCTACTTCATTTTTAATGAAACTTGGTTCAAAATGTAGATACAAATATTCTCGTTCCACATATTCATTATTTTATAAAACATCATAGTTTAGAAGTTATGTGCGCCAAATAAGTGAAGCAGCTGAATTAATTATAATATATATAATAAATAATAAAATAAATTACAACTTATGAAATGAAGGAAGTTTACGTGTCCAGTAAAGAATCAAATTCACATTAAAGGAATTTTGTACGTGGACATAAGCAGTAGAAAGATTTGCGTGCACTCAAAGCTAAGAGTTCAATATATATAGAGACAAGTGACACTTTGAATCTGTTCAAACTTTCTTTTAATACACTCTCTATGGCGCTACTCTCTCTATATATATTCTTTTAATTATTATTTATCCGGTAATAATAATAAAGCCATGCCCCGTTTTAAGTATTTTAACCCTTAATCACTGATACCCTGTCCGACTGACGTAGGGCCCCGTAACGTATGTCAAGGCTCTGCCTAAATTCATTGGGGTTCTGTCTCGTGACGTAGGGATAAAGTGGAATTGGGTTACTATACTTAATGTGAGTGCATTATATATTTTATTAAATAATCCAGAAATTATACCAAGATATATCAACCCTCCAAAAATATTTCTGACACCCCTAATATATTTAGAATACCCCTATATGTCTTAAATTACACCCCGTATACGAAAACTGGTCCCGAAACACCTTCATGCTAGTAGAAATCAAGGAAAACAAGATTTGCCAGTCGCTCGCGGGCCGCTAAGGCATAGCCTTCGGCTTACGCGGGCCGTGACAGCTCAACGATAAGAGAAAACCTGGTGCCGCCACGTGTCGATGACTAAGCACACTCAAACCACCCTACCGTCTCTCGCGGGCCGCGTAGCCCTTAGCTACGTCTTACGTGGGCTGCGTAAAACTTGAAATCAGCCCCTATAAATAGAAGCTATCGGTTGTTCATCAATTCGTTCACAATTCTTTTTCCCTCTCGAAATTCTGAAGAATAATAATAATATCGGGCATTATACCCCCCTAATTAGCGAAGCTCTGCCTCGTTTTAAGTATCATAACCTCTCCCTGGATACGTATTAAATACTCTTCCCGATTGATCTAGGGTTCCGTAACGGCTGTCGTGGTTCTGCCCGACGTAGTCGTTGGAATGCCATCTTGGGGAAAGTATTACTAATGTTAAAATGGGTTATTATACTAACACATGTGCATTGTTTATTTAATTAGGTTATAACCAGGAAGTCACGAAGGAAAACCCTAATCCTTCTTTTTGTGTAAACCTTTTTGTGAGTAATCTCCTTTTTGCAAATTGTTTTTACAAAACCTCACTTAATTATACATTAAGCAGTTATTGAGTATTTGTAAGGATACAATTACAGTCGGTAAATTTGGGGTTTTGTATACAAAATTTGTTACAACCTGGTAAGGAGTAACATGACCAAAAGTCAGAATGACAGTACCGTTTGGTGGTACTTGATATGACTTGGAAATAAATGTAATTGCGGATGCACCCTCAATATTGTACTATGGTTTTTATTAAAAACTTGATTGGAACTGGGATTCACTCACCAGTATTTCCTGTTGATAAAATGTTTTAAACACGTGTTTCAGGTAACTTAGTGTGAAGCCAATAAAAGCCAGCTAGAGAGCCCTGAAGGCTTAGAAAAGTGGCAATAAAAGTTACCTAATTAAAAATGAGAGTTGTTTTCAATAATTGGGGTCATTCCCTATAGATGTATCAAAATGAAAATCGGGTGTTGTCCCACTTATAAATGTATTATCAAAGAGATCTGGGTTTATCCCATTTCTTTAATTTAAATATTTTTGGTGTTTAACTCTGATAAAAATATTTCCTAACTACGGTCTTGATGAAATTTCCGCTGCTAAATTGATAAACATCGATACCACTAGTGACAGACTGTGAGACTAAAAGGTTGTCTAATCATATCCACGTGTTAGTCATATCGTATATTGGTAATGTGTATCATATTATTAAAATACCATTACAATAGTATATGCCTTTAAGGTGGTTTTGGTTAATAGCGTGAAAACAAGTATACGAGTTTCATCTTTAATATTCTTCCTTATAAGTTACTACACACCTATAAGGTGATTTTGCTTAATAGGTGTGAAAACAAATATACAGGATTCATGTTTAATATTCTTCGTTATAATTAAATTAATTTGCTTTATATTTAGATGTCCGTCTTTATCATTAATTAAAAATCTCATTGATTCGTTTTTTAACAACTATTTTATTACACCTAGGCTTCCTAATTAACCGACACTTGTAATGATTTGAATCAACACCACATTTATAGGGGAAATCACCATGTTTATAACATTGATCATTACGTTTGGATCAACAAAATCATTTGGAATATTTAAATTGTAACACCCTGGCCGCGTAAAACAAACCGTGACGGAAACGTCGGGGAGACATGTCACAAAACTATTGTTTCATAACACATGGTACATAAAGTTTTGTATTATTAAGTTAATTGTTTACATTGTCTTGGAAATAAAACAACAAAGTACAATAATTTTCTTGCAAATTTAAAAGTCACTAAGGCCCAAATCCGCCCTATGCGAAGCATGCTCAAAGTCAAACATTCGTTCCTGAAACATATGTGAAAATAAAACGTCAGCATAAAAATGTATGTGAGTAACATATGTTTTGTGATGAAGTTTCATGGCTTTGAATGTTGAGATTGTTGGTCCCCTTTGGCGGCCCTGTTAGAACGATGCGACTTTCTTCTCTCGTTGAGACGGGTGTTTGTGAAGTATATAAACATTCAAAGAAAAAAATAGAGACAATGAGAGTGATATATCTTCAATGGTTAATTCTTATTAAATAAAGAAGAAGGGTTCGATCCGAGAATAAACTCGAATCTAAATGTCACCCCCGGGCCAAACCAGGGGGTAAACTCTCAAGAAAAACTCTATATGAAAGAATAATACTTTACAAGACACACATAATTCCTTCGTAGGAATTATGTATTTATAGATAAATTCATGATCCTATCTCAAATGTGATTGGTTAATGAGAAGTTGATTTGTGTGCCCATCCATTATTTTAATGTGGCTTATCTTCATTTTTCACCAACTTGCTTCCTTTTCTGATAAATCACTTTGAGACATTTAAATATATTTCTGATGAAAATGCTATTTCATAAGAAAAGATTCCTTTTCTTATGAAAAAGAATTTTCTTTTCCTTTTCTGGTGAAATCTTTCCTAAAGTAAAGATTCCTTTTTCTGTTGACTTCTTTTCAAAAGGAAAAAGATTCCTTTCTTTTTTTTAGTAAACAGCCATTTTGGTCCCTAAGGTTTGGTCATTTTTTCTACTTTAGTCCAAAACTCAAACCTTTTGCATCTGGGTCCCTGTGGTTTCAGTTTTATTGCCATTTGGTCCAAAAATGAAATCAGGTCATATTTATCTTATAAAATCCTGCAATTTTGTCATTTTCCTCAGGGAAAAATCAGGTCATATTTGTCTTATAAAATATGGTATTTATTTATAAAAGAGAAATGATCATTTTGCCTCTGCGGAAAAGGACAAAATAGCAGGATTTTATAAGTCAAATATGACCTGATTTCATTTTTGGGCCAAAATGGCAATAAAACCGAAACCATAGTGACCCAGATGCAAAAAGTTTGAGTTTTGAACTAAAGTGACAAAAGTGACCAAACCACAGGGACCAAAATGGCAGTTTACTCCTTTTTTTTCTTATGAAAAAGAATTTTCTTTTCCTTTTCTAGTGAAATCTTTCCTAAAGGAAAGATTCTTTTTTCTGTTGACTTCTTTTCAAAAGGAAAAAGATTCATTTTTTTTTTCTTATGGAAGCATTTTTCATAGAAAGATATTATGTGTTAATAAGATATATTATCTTATTAACACAATTCTTTGACTTTGTATCTAGTAAACTCCATAATGTCCCGCTAACATTTTGAAGTCTTGTAACCTTGTCGAGATCTTTTAATCAAAGAATTAGAAGCTTGATTTTTTTTTCTTTCTCGGTCTTCATATTTAGAGCTTCTGGGACGGTTCGTCGGTCGGTTCTGTTTACGCAATTATTTCTAAGTAGCTTAAACTATTTTTAACAACAAATACAATAAAGTTTCCTAACAGTTACCCCCTATTTGTTGTTAAAAATACAAACAATGCATTTATACTTAGAAATAACAAATAAACTTGCTGAAGATGTATCTTTCTTTTCTTCTTGTCACGTTATCATGTAGGCACCTTTTTAGTGATATTCGTTGACTGTATCTTCATTGGCATGAAAGTTTATTTGGCAAGCGTCCGACTTTTTATGATGATCATCTGATTATATTTCATTTGTTGTTATATTTCTTCACCTTAATTTTTAATTCCTCCTAAATGTAAGCATTATATCTTGTATCCCCAACAACTAGGATATAAGTATCTTCTATCCAATATAGGATAAGTGTTTAAGGCTATCGATTGATGAGGCTTCAAAATATAACGAATCATGCAGGGTTATAAAAAAATGATCTTGAACCGTCGAGGTTTTTTTTTCGGATAATATCTGATGAATCTGATGAAATTTCTGATAAAACCGAAAAAAATCGTTTATTTTTTTATTTTTTTAACAGAATTTATATTTATGATGTTTTCTGATCAATCTGATGACATTTCTGATAAAATAATCAAAAAATCTGAAAAAAGTTTTTTTTAACAGAATTTTCTAATGGATTCTAATGAAAATCTGATAAAAAATCAGAAAATCTAAATTTTTTTATTATTTTTTTAACAGAAAATCTGATAACATCATCATGAATTCTGATGACATCATCAGAAATTCTGATGACCTCATCAGATTCTGGTGACATCATCATAAATTCTGGTGACATCATATCTGATGACATCATCGGAAATGCTGATGACATCATCAGAAACCCCTTTTTTTCACTAGAAATTCTAATAAATTCATCAGAATTCACTAGAAAATCTTAGTAAACTAAAATTTTTTTTTTACCAGAAAAATTTGACGAACGCGTCAGAAAATCTAAATTTTTTTTTTGAGATGAAAGGGAGTAAACTTTCTTTTTAGATGTCAAAATTTTTTTTTCTGATAAACTAAAGTTCATTTATCTTTGTTTACCTCCTTTTTTGTGTTTTTATATCCTTTTTCTATACCTCTTTTTATACTTGAAAGAAAAAAAATACTAATAAAGATAATAATAATAATAATAATAATAATAAAAGCAATAATAAAAGTAATGAAAATCATGGTTGCAAAAGTCGCTAGGCGCTCCCTACTCGATCGACGGGAGAGTTGAGAGTACTCGGCCTAGGCGGAGAGTACACGGGGAGTACTCGGACATGTTAAATTATCAAGAAATTAGTTTTTGGAAATTAAATATATGTAAAAGAACATAAATTTACTAATAGTTATAACACAATACGTGAAGATGATATTCAATCGTTAATATTATAGGACTATGAATTAGATTTTATTTTAATTTAAGTCAAACTCGGACCGAATTGACCTACTAGATCCGATTTTAACCGATGCTGACCACGTTTGATCGATTCCAAGTAATTAGGCGGAGTTGAAGAAAGTCGCCTCGGCAACTTACCTTGTAGCGACTACTCGGAGAGTACTTGGCCTTGGAAACCTTGTTTTACAAGCATGATGAAAATAACAAAAAAAATAATAATTGTACTACATACTTTATTTTTTTTTTGGATCTGCAAAAAAAGATTTTTCTTTTTTTTACCTTTAACAGATCATGAATATACGTCTCTCGTACAGGAGCAAGGGATCTTGGAAATAATTTATCCAATCTGCTCTGATACCAATTGTTGGTCCCCTTTGGCGGCCCTGTTAGAACGACGCAACTTTCTTCTCTCGTTGAGACGGATGTTTGTGAAGTATATAAACATTCAAAGAAAAAAACAGAGACAATGAGAGTGATATATCTTCAATGGTTAATTTTTATTAAACAAAGAAGAAGGGGTCGATCCGAGAAAAAACTCGAATCTAAACGTCACCCACTGATACCCTGTCCGACTGACGTAGGGCCCCGTAACGTATGTCAAGGCTCTGCCTAAATTCATTGGGGTTCTGTCTCGTGACGTAGGGATAAAGTGGAATTGGGTTACTATACTTAATGTGAGTGCATTATATATTTTATTAAATAATCCAGAAATTATACCAAGATATATCAACCCTCCAAAAATATTTCTGACACCCCTAATATATTTAGAATACCCCTATATGTCTTAAATTACACCCCGTATACGAAAACTGGTCCCGAAACACCTTCATGCTAGTAGAAATCAAGGAAAACAAGATTTGCCGGTCGCTCGTGGGCCGCTAAGGCATAGCCTTCGGCTTACGCGGGCCGCGACAGCTCAACGATAAGAGAAAACCTGGTGCCGCCACGTGTCGATGACTAAGCACACTCAAACCACCCTACCATCTCTCGCGGGCCACGTAGCCCTTAGCTACGTCTTACGTGGGCTGCGTAAAACTTGAAATCAGCCCCTATAAATAGAAGCTATCGGTTGTTCATCAATTCGTTCACAATTCTTTTTCCCTCTCGAAATTCTGAAGAATAATAATAATATCGGGCATTATACCCCCCTAATTAGCGAAGCTCTGCCTCGTTTTAAGTATCATAACCTCTCCCTGGATACGTATTAAATACTCTGCCCGATTGATCTAGGGTTCCGTAACGGCTGTCGTGGTTCTGCCCGACGTAGTCGTTGGAATGCCATCTCGGGGAAAGTATCACTAATGTTAAAATGGGTTATTATACTAACACGTGTGCATTGTTTATTTAATTAGGTTATAACCAGGAAGTCACGAAGGAAAACCCTAATCCTTCTTTTTGTGTAAACCTTTTTGTGAGTAATCTCCTTTTTGCAAATTGTTTTTACAAAACCTCACTTAATTATACATTAAGCAGTTATTGAGTATTTGTAAGGATACAATTACAGTCGGTAAATTTGGGGTTTTGTATACAAAATTTGTTACAACCTGGTAAGGAGTAACATGACCAAAAGTCAGAATGACAGTACCGTTTGGTGGTACTTGATATGACTTGGAAACAAATGTAATTGCGGATGCACCCTCAATACTGTACTATGGTTTTTATTAAAAACTTGATTGGAACTGGGATTCACTCACCAGTATTTCATGTTGATAAAATGTTTTAAACACGTGTTTCAGGTAACTTAGTGTGAAGCCAATAAAAGCCAGCTAGAGAGCCTTGAAGGCTTAGAAAAGTGGCAATAAAAGTTACCTAATTAAAAATGAGAGTTGTTTTCAATAATTGGGGTCATTCCCTATAGATGTATCAAAATGAAAATCGGGTGTTGTCCCACTTATAAATGTATTATCAAAGAGATCTGGGTTTTTCCCATTTCTTTAATTTAAATATTTTTGGTGTTTAACTCTGATAAAAATATTTCCTAACTACGGTCCTGATGAAATTTCCGCTGCTAAATTGATAAACATCGATACCACTAGTGACAGACTGTGAGACTAAAAGGTTGTCTAATCATATCCACGTGTTAGTCATATCGTATATTGGTAATGTGTATCATATTATTAAAATACCATTACGATAGTATACGCCTTTAAGGTGGTTTTGGTTAATAGCGTGAAAACAAGTATACGAGTTTCATCTTTAATATTCTTCCTTATAAGTTACTACACACCTATAAGGTGATTTTGCTTAATAGGTGTGAAAACAAATATACAGGATTCATGTTTAATATTCTTCGTTATAATTAAATTAATTTGCTTTATATTTAGATGTCCGTCTTTATCATTAATTAAAAATCTCATTGATTCGTTTTTTAACAACTATTTTTTTACACCTAGGCTTCCTAATTAACCGACACTTGTAATGATTTGAATCAACACCACATTTATAGGGGAAATCACCATGTTTATAACATTGATCATTACGTTTGGATCAACAAAATGATTTGGAATATTTAAATTGTAACACCCTGGCCGCGTAAAACAAACCGTGACGGAAACGTCGGGGAGACATGTCACAAAACTATTGTTTCATAACACATGGTACATAAAGTTTTGTATTATTAAGTTAATTGTTTACATTGTCTTGGAAATAAAACAACAAAGTACAATAATTTTCTTGCAAATTTAAAAGTCACTAAGGCCCAAGTCCGCCCTATGCGAAGCATGCTCAAAGTCAAACATTCGTTCCTGAAACATATGTGAAAATAAAACGTCAGCATAAAAATGTATGTGAGTAACATATGTTTTGTGATGAAGTTTCATGGCTTTGAATGTTAAAAGAGATTGTTGGTCCCCTTTGGCGGCCCTGTAAGAACGATGCGACTTTCTTCTCTCGTTGAGACGGGTGTTTGTGAAGTATATAAACATTCAAAGAAAAAAATAGAGACAATGAGAGTGATATATCTTCAATGGTTAATTCTTATTAAATAAAGAAGAAGGGTTCGATCCGAGAATAAACTCGAATCTAAATGTCACCCCCGGGCCAAACCAGGGGGTAAACTCTCAAGAAAAACTCTATATGAAAGAATAATACTTTACAAGACACACATAATTCCTTCGTAGGAATTATGTATTTATAGTTAAATTCATGATCCTATCTCAAATGTGATTGGTTAATGAGAAGTTGATTTGTGTGCCCATCCATTATTTTAATGTGGCTTATCTTCATTTTTCACCAACTTGCTTCCTTTTCTGATAAATCACTTTGAGACATTTAAATATATTTCTGATGAAAATGCTATTTCATAAGAAAAGATTCCTTTTCTTATGAAAAAGAATTTTCTTTTCCTTTTCTGGTGAAATCTTTCCTAAAGTAAAGATTCCTTTTTCTGTTGACTTCTTTTCAAAAGGAAAAAGATTCCTTTATTTTTTTTAGTAAACTGTCATTTTGGTCCCTAAGGTTTGGTCATTTTTGCTACTTTAGTCCAAAACTCAAACCTTTTGCATCTGGGTCCCTGTGGTTTCAGTTTTATTGCCATTTGGTCCAAAAATGAAATCAGGTCATATTTATCTTATAAAATCCTGCAATTTTGTCATTTTCCTCAGGGAAAAATCAGGTCATATTTGTCTTATAAAATATGGTATTTATTTATAAAAAAGAAATGATCATTTTGCCTCTGCGGAAAAGGACAAAATAGCAGGATTTTATAAGTCAAATATGACCTGATTTCATTTTTGGGCCAAAATGGCAATAAAACCGAAACCATAGTGACCCAGATGCAAAAAGTTTGAGTTTTGAACTAAAGTGACAAAAGTGACCAAACCACAGGGACCAAAATGGCAGTTTACTCCTTTTTTTTCTTATGAAAAAGAATTTTCTTTTCGTTTTCTGGTGAAATCTTTCCTAAAGGAAAGATTCTTTTTTCTGTTGACTTCTTTTCAAAAGGAAAAAGATTCATTTTTTTTTCTTATGGAAGCATTTTTCATAGAAAGATATTATGTGTTAATAAGATATATTATCTTATTAACACAATTCTTTGACTTTGTATCTAGTAAACTCCATAATGTCCCGCTAACATTTTGAAGTCTTGTAACCTTGTCGAGATCTTTTAATCAAAGAATTAGAAGCTTGATTTTTTTCTTTCTCGGTCTTCATATTTAGAGCTTCTGGGACGGTTCGTCGGTCGGTTCTGTTTACGCAATTATTTCTAAGTAGCTTAAACAATTTTTAACAACAAATACAATAAAGTTTCCTAACAGTTACCCCCTATTTGTTGTTAAAAATACAAACAATGCATTTATACTTAGAAATAACAAATAAACTTGCTGAAGATGTATCTTTCTTTTCTTCTTGTCACGTTATCATGTAGGCACCTTTTTAGTGGTATTCGTTGACTGTATCTTCATTGGCATGAAAGTTTATTTGGCAAGCGTCCGACTTTTTATGATGATCATCTGATTATATTTCATTTGTTGTTATATTTCTTCACCTTAATTTTTAATTCCTCCTAAATGTAAGCATTATATCTTGTATCCCCAACAACTAGGATATAAGTTCTATCCAATATAGGATAAGTGTTTAAGGCTATCGATTGATGAGGCTTCAAAATATAACGAATCATGCAGGGTTATAAAAAAATGATCTTGAACCGTCGAGGTTTTTTTTTCGGATAATATCTGATGAATCTGATGAAATTTCTGATAAAACCGAAAAAAATCGTTTACTTTTTTATTTTTTTAACAGAATTTATATTTATGATGTTTTCTGATCAATCTGATGACATTTCTGATAAAATAATCAGAAAATCTGAAAAAAGTTTTTTTTAACAGAATTTTCTGATGGATTCTAATGAAAATCTGATAAAAAATCAGAAAATCTAAATTTTTTTATTATTTTTTTAACAGAAAATCTGATAACATCATCTTGAATTCTGATGACATCATCAGAAATTCTAATGACCTCATCAGATTCTGGTGACATCATCAGAAATGCTGATGACATCATCAGAAACCCCTTTTTTTTCACTAGAAATTCTAATAAATTCATCAGAATTCACTAGAAAATCTTAGTAAACTAAAAATTTTTTTTTACCAGAAAAATTTGACGAACGCGTCAGAAAATCTTCTGAATTTTTTTTTGAGATGAGAGGGAGTAAACTTTCTTTTTAGATGTCAAAATTTTTTTTTCTGATAAACTAAAGTTCATTTATCTTTGTTTACCTCCTTTTTTGTGTTTTTATATCCTTTTTCTATACCTCTTTTTATACTTGAAAGAAAAAAAATACTAATAAAGATAATAATAATAATAATAAAAGCAATAATAAAAGTAATGAAAATCATGGTTGCAAAAGTCGCTAGGCGCTCCCTACTCGATCGACGGGGGAGTTGAGAGTACTCGGCCTAGGCGGAGAGTACACGGGGAGTACTCGGACATGTTAAATTATAAAGAAATTAGTTTTTGGAAATTAAATATATGTAAAAGAACATAAATTTACTAATATTTATAACACAATACGTGAAGATGATATTCAATCGTTAATATTATAGGACTATTGTGACAACCCGTAACTTTGAGGTGAAAACGGTTTCTTTTATAGTGTGCAAACGTGTAGTCGAAACCAAATTCATATTGCATTGAACCAACCCGAACCGTTCAAACCAAGGCACATGTCTCGCTTGTCGATTCAACCCACTCGTGAAACCCGAGGCCTAGAAGGTCCAAACCGTAATTTGTATATTACATATTATCATTACTAACTTATTATATAATTATTACTAATTATATTAGTAATTTATTATATATTATATTACTAATTTATAATCATATTACAACATGTAAATCAATTAAGAAAAAAAAAGGAACCCTCTAAACCCCCCATGTGCGTACAAATTAACATCAAATATGTATTTGATGTTGCTGCCTTTTCTTGTGTGAATGATTCGGCCCAAATCAAAACTCCACCGCCCTCACATGCTATTTACGTAACCTGTATCTTATAATAACACAACATATCCAAAACCTTAACCCCCAGCCCACCTTAACATCGGCCCACACAAGCATTCCACCGCCTATATTCAGCCAAAAGTATATATAGATATACATGTATGTGCGCCCTCACGCATGTCATCCGAACCCAACGGCAATCGGCTGTAGCTCCTCCACCGTCTCGCGCATCGCCTCTCGTCTCTCTTTCTCCCTCGGCAACCGGAGCGCATCACCATCGATCTCCGGTAAGCTTCACATATCTCGTTACCTCGTCTTCGAACAAGTTGTTCCGGTTTCGGTCCAACCGTAGCGTCGTTTGGTGTCTGAGATTACTTGAAATTATATGGAAATATATTACTTGTTCGATGATCTATGTATGTATTATGCAAGTTCGATGATTAAGAATGATCCATGATTTGTATTGCTGGGTTCTTAGAAGCGTACAACTTATGATGCATAGTATACACCTGGTTATGCATAAGGAATAATCTTGTTGTTTTGTTTCTTTAAATGAGATGATGATGATGAGCATGAATTGCTAACTGACAACGTAGCCTGGTGTGAAACTAGGGTTGCATGATTTACTTGTTCATTAGATTGCATGATCTGTTTGTTATGTACATGGAACCAATGATCGGTCACAAGGATTGAGTAAGGGGGGCCAAGACTTCGATAGATATACATGTATTTTTGTTATGCTTTGCGATATATGGGTTTGATGATATCGATACCGCGCTCGAATGTTATGATATGCGAACATGTATAAACCTGTGAATACTTATGTACCATGATCAATGAATATGTGTATATATGTTGTTAGATATATGAACATCAATAGACATGAATGTGTAGTCATGAAAGCAAATTGGTGTGTATGCATTTTGTGTTTCTAAGCTTTTGAGGATAGTCGTTAACTGTGCTGATATAGTATAAAGATGATAATGAGAAGTCATCTTGAATCAGTTTAGAGATAAAGATGATACCTTCTTCTCACACAAGATTTATGATTTAAACAAATTGGAGGATTATGTTTGAAAGTTGCTGATTATGTTGTAAAGCACTATGTAAAATGATGTTCGAATCTGATTAGCTAGGATACTAAGTTAATATAAATCGGACCATTAATGTTAATAATTCAATAAGAAGGATGGTATGACAAGTGGTCATGGTTCTGATCAATCGAGTGATTTCTGCCAAGGATGATGGGCTAGAGGAGAATTATAATGTTAACCAAGAATTGTGAATTATGTTGTAGGGAATATTCGAGTGATTAGATTTAGTCAATGGGTGATGATTTTGATGTGATTAATTTGTCATAAGAGTGAATTATGATGTGCTGTGTATAATACTTATTTCATGATAAGATAAATAGAATCACTGGAATGTGCGTGACAACATGGTAAATAATATATGATAGTTCCTATAATGTATTAATGATGTAGGATAACCTATTTAAGGTGCCATGCTTTTGAATCTGATGTGATGACTTTGTAGATTAATGACTCATGATAGGTTATATTTGATTGTTATGACATATGCATTCGTGATTAAACTGAAATCGAGTAGAACAAATAAGGTTAATGGCGAAATTGAAACAATAACATACAAGTTGTTTGGACCATTAAGGGAAACTGTTATCATACAATTTGATTTAGGCCTTGGTGAGTAGTTGGGCCCCGGGTTAAACTCTGGGCTGCACAGATTATTGGAGCAATATATGATTTTGCAAAGTGTTAATGTGAGACGCGAACGGGCTATGCGACATGCATGAAACTCGAATGTTTATTTTGTGGATTATGTGAATTACGTGTGATATGAACTTACGTGAATTGTTACGCCATACGTGCCATGCGATGACCAATCTGTGTTTACAACTTGTTTTAATAAGTGGATGTTGATGCATGAGTCTGATTAAAATCGGTAACTATGTTAGGATTGGTTTGAGCAACTGAACACGTAACTAAGTCTTACCGAGCAAACCTAAGGTGAGTTCATTGCATTTTCTCAAGCATGCGTCCCGGTGGTTTGGGACAACTGGTAAACATTTGGAAGGGAAAACTTTGGGTAAATAACTTAATCGGTTTTGGTTATTGCCTGGAGGGCAATGGGGGTGATTAGTTGATAGCGCTATTAGGTGGGAAACCTCACACCGGGCCGTAAGGACGGGCGTGAACTAATTATCTGGGTATGGCTATGGTTGTTAGAGGCACACTCCTCGGATACATATGGGCACTCTCCCTAGGGTATCTAACGATGGCAACATAGCAAACGGTCGTTAAGGGGTACCCACTCCCCGGATACTTATGGGCACACTCCCTAGGGTATCTAACATGAGCAACATCAAAACATCAAAACGGCAAACATCATAACAACAAACAACATATCATTTTGTAAACTGTTTTACTTGCTTAATCGGTAACACAACTCGGTAAACAAACACAAACCTTGAACTCACCAGCGTAGTCTGACACACTTGTTTACATGCTTGTAGGTAATTACTGAAGGGACTTGGGAGCTTGCTGTCTGATGCTGATGGAGTGGTTGTGGTCATAATAAACAGTTATTTTGATTTGGTTTTGATATTTATACATTTAAACTTTTATGCTTCCGCTCAACACTTTGGTTTTGGTTTAACTTTGTAAACGATACATTTCTTTCAATTGGGTATTTAATACATTATTACTTGTGTTTGATATGATTGGTGGCTCTTTGTTGGATCGTTACACCTCCATTAGGGACACACCCTAGGTGGTAATTTGGGGGTGTGACAGTTTGGTATCAGAGCCACTGGTTATAGAGAACTCGGTTTTAAAAAAAATGTTTTCATAAAACCAGACTATAACCGAATTGATCCAAACGATGACCATGACACTCAGCTTCAGACTGCAAGGTTCGTCCTCCTTAGCTTATGCTATATATGCCTAGTAAACGTAACTATATTTATAGCATGCACGATGCGACATGGTAGGCATCATGACACATTGATAGCGTAATACAACACTTGCATCTAGTAAATTCTAATCTTGTTGGTAGTGCTTATTTTGTGTTGATTGGGGTGGGAGAAACTTCAAACATAAGTTAAGAAGCAATGAGAGGAGCATGCAAACCGCCTTATTATCATGGGTGCACACATAATAATAACGCGTGGTGCATGCAAATCCCAATGAGGCTTAACGAGTGTAAGAGGGGTTCTTCCCTGTTTGTGTATGAACATGGTAGTTAATCGTCCCTAACATGATAAACCTGAGTACTTTCCTCGTTTTCGACTCCTAAATTCGTTTCCTTCCCCTAATATAGAACCATGAGTGGACGAGGACATGGTCGTGGTAGCATCAACATGACTCAGGCTGAATTAACAAATCTGATAAACACACGTGTGGCTGAGGCACTGGCAGCCTACCAAGCTGGTATGAACTGTACCAAATACGTTTAAATCCTGTATCGTGAACCCAACCCTACAACACGCGGAGCATCGCTTCTATCCGAGGATACCGATGATCGCTAGATGGAACTTCCGAACGAACACGGGATTAGGAGAACTATACCCACGCATCCCTGTAGACGAACCTTATCACTTTCACTTGTCACCGCCGCTAGAAGTGAAGCGGTCACAGTTACACGCGTATGTCGTTTTGCAACACTAACCTTTACCCCTCCCCAAACTCTGTTTTGGACAAATGATACACTCGCGCGACCGCAATGCGACGAACCTCCCTGTTGTGCCACGCCGCCATGCATCACTACTGGAAATTACTTCCCGACAACAAATTTGCTGGCCAAATCCTTCGGATGTTTAATGGACCCCTGTTTCGCTCGATTCTTT
This sequence comes from Helianthus annuus, assembly GCF_002127325.2. Taxonomy (NCBI): domain Eukaryota; kingdom Viridiplantae; phylum Streptophyta; class Magnoliopsida; order Asterales; family Asteraceae; genus Helianthus; species Helianthus annuus. Next base: position 105,620,452 of record NC_035435.2, on the reverse strand, counting down.
GTACGAACCTCATTAATTCCCTGTTTCTTTGATTGGCAACTGATATAACAAAACGCTAACCACCATACCATGATTTCCACCGATCATAAGATTAGCCCCCCCCAGGCGTTGTAAAGTATCTATAGATCGAGTTCGTCGGAACTCACTTCAAGCCATTGTTTTAAATCAATTTTCGGGACGAAAATTTCCTTCAAGTTGGGGATGATGTCACAACTGAGCAGAACCCGCAACAATCCTGATTTCTCACTTCGTTTCTCTCGCACGTGACGCTTGCCAATTTCGGGACGAAATTTCCATCAAGTTGGGGATGATGTGACAACCCGTAACTTTGAGGTGAAAACGGTTTCTTTTATAGTGTGCAAACGTGTAGTCGAAACCAAATTCATATTGCATTGAACCAACCCGAACCGTTCAAACCAAGGCACATGTCTCGCTTGTCGATTCAACCCACTCGTGAAACCCGAGGCCTAGAAGGTCCAAACCGTAATTTGTATATTACATATTATCATTACTAACTTATTATATAATTATTACTAATTATATTAGTAATTTATTATATATTATATTACTAATTTATAATCATATTACAACATGTAAATCAATTAAGAAAAAAAAAGGAACCCTCTAAACCCCCCATGTGCGTACAAATTAACATCAAATATGTATTTGATGTTGCTGCCTTTTCTTGTGTGAATGATTCGGCCCAAATCAAAACTCCACCGCCCTCACATGCTATTTACGTAACCTGTATCTTATAATAACACAACATATCCAAAACCTTAACCCCCAGCCCACCTTAACATCGGCCCACACAAGCATTCCACCGCCTATATTCAGCCAAAAGTATATATAGATATACATGTATGTGCGCCCTCACGCATGTCATCCGAACCCAACGGCAATCGGCTGTAGCTCCTCCACCGTCTCGCGCATCGCCTCTCGTCTCTCTTTCTCCCTCGGCAACCGGAGCGCATCACCATCGATCTCCGGTAAGCTTCACATATCTCGTTACCTCGTCTTCGAACAAGTTGTTCCGGTTTCGGTCCAACCGTAGCGTCGTTTGGTGTCTGAGATTACTTGAAATTATATGGAAATATATTACTTGTTCGATGATCTATGTATGTATTATGCAAGTTCGATGATTAAGAATGATCCATGATTTGTATTGCTGGGTTCTTAGAAGCATACAACTTATGATGCATAGTATACACCTGGTTATGCATAAGGAATAATCTTGTTGTTTTGTTTCTTTAAATGAGATGATGATGATGAGCATGAATTGCTAACTGACAACGTAGCCTGGTGTGAAACTAGGGTTGCATGATTTACTTGTTCATTAGATTGCATGATCTGTTTGTTATGTACATGGAACCAATGATCGGTCACAAGGATTGAGTAAGGGGGGCCAAGACTTCGATAGATATACATGTATTTTTGTTATGCTTTGCGATATATGGGTTTGATGATATCGATACCGCGCTCGAATGTTATGATATGCGAACATGTATAAACCTGTGAATACTTATGTACCATGATCAATGAATATGTGTATATATGTTGTTAGATATATGAACATCAATAGACATGAATGTGTAGTCATGAAAGCAAATTGGTGTGTATGCATTTTGTGTTTCTAAGCTTTTGAGGATAGTCGTTAACTGTGCTGATATAGTATAAAGATGATAATGAGAAGTCATCTTGAATCAGTTTAGAGATAAAGATGATACCTTCTTCTCACACAAGATTTATGATTTAAACAAATTGGAGGATTATGTTTGAAAGTTGCTGATTATGTTGTAAAGCACTATGTAAAATGATGTTCGAATCTGATTAGCTAGGATACTAAGTTAATATAAATCGGACCATTAATGTTAATAATTCAATAAGAAGGATGGTATGACAAGTGGTCATGGTTCTGATCAATCGAGTGATTTCTGCCAAGGATGATGGGCTAGAGGAGAATTATAATGTTAACCAAGAATTGTGAATTATGTTGTAGGGAATATTCGAGTGATTAGATTTAGTCAATGGGTGATGATTTTGATGTGATTAATTTGTCATAAGAGTGAATTATGATGTGCTGTGTATAATACTTATTTCATGATAAGATAAATAGAATCACTGGAATGTGCGTGACAACATGGTAAATAATATATGATAGTTCCTATAATGTATTAATGATGTAGGATAACCTATTTAAGGTGCCATGCTTTTGAATCTGATGTGATGACTTTGTAGATTAATGACTCATGATAGGTTATATTTGATTGTTATGACATATGCATTCGTGATTAAACTGAAATCGAGTAGAACAAATAAGGTTAATGGCGAAATTGAAACAATAACATACAAGTTGTTTGGACCATTAAGGGAAACTGTTATCATACAATTTGATTTAGGCCTTGGTGAGTAGTTGGGCCCCGGGTTAAACTCTGGGCTGCACAGATTATTGGAGCAATATATGATTTTGCAAAGTGTTAATGTGAGACGCGAACGGGCTATGCGACATGCATGAAACTCGAATGTTTATTTTGTGGATTATGTGAATTACGTGTGATATGAACTTACGTGAATTGTTACGCCATACGTGCCATGCGATGACCAATCTGTGTTTACAACTTGTTTTAATAAGTGGATGTTGATGCATGAGTCTGATTAAAATCGGTAACTATGTTAGGATTGGTTTGAGCAACTGAACACGTAACTAAGTCTTACCGAGCAAACCTAAGGTGAGTTCATTGCATTTTCTCAAGCATGCGTCCCGGTGGTTTGGGACAACTGGTAAACATTTGGAAGGGAAAACTTTGGGTAAATAACTTAATCGGTTTTGGTTATTGCCTGGAGGGCAATGGGGGTGATTAGTTGATAGCGCTATTAGGTGGGAAACCTCACACCGGGCCGTAAGGACGGGCGTGAACTAATTATCTGGGTATGGCTATGGTTGTTAGAGGCACACTCCTCGGATACATATGGGCACTCTCCCTAGGGTATCTAACGATGGCAACATAGCAAACGGTCGTTAAGGGGTACCCACTCCCCGGATACTTATGGGCACACTCCCTAGGGTATCTAACATGAGCAACATCAAAACATCAAAACGGCAAACATCATAACAACAAACAACATATCATTTTGTAAACTGTTTTACTTGCTTAATCGGTAACACAACTCGGTAAACAAACACAAACCTTGAACTCACCAGCGTAGTCTGACACACTTGTTTACATGCTTGTAGGTAATTACTGAAGGGACTTGGGAGCTTGCTGTCTGATGCTGATGGAGTGGTTGTGGTCATAATAAACAGTTATTTTGATTTGGTTTTGATATTTATACATTTAAACTTTTATGCTTCCGCTCAACACTTTGGTTTTGGTTTAACTTTGTAAACGATACATTTCTTTCAATTGGGTATTTAATACATTATTACTTGTGTTTGATATGATTGGTGGCTCTTTGTTGGATCGTTACACCTCCATTAGGGACACACCCTAGGTGGTAATTTGGGGGTGTGACAGTTTGGTATCAGAGCCACTGGTTATAGAGAACTCGGTTTTAAAAAAAATGTTTTCATAAAACCAGACTATAACCGAATTGATCCAAACGATGACCATGACACTCAGCTTCAGACTGCAAGGTTCGTCCTCCTTAGCTTATGCTATATATGCCTAGTAAACGTAACTATATTTATAGCATGCACGATGCGACATGGTAGGCATCATGACACATTGATAGCGTAATACAACACTTGCATCTAGTAAATTCTAATCTTGTTGGTAGTGCTTATTTTGTGTTGATTGGGGTGGGAGAAACTTCAAACATAAGTTAAGAAGCAATGAGAGGAGCATGCAAACCGCCTTATTATCATGGGTGCACACATAATAATAACGCGTGGTGCATGCAAATCCCAATGAGGCTTAACGAGTGTAAGAGGGGTTCTTCCCTGTTTGTGTATGAACATGGTAGTTAATCGTCCCTAACATGATAAACCTGAGTACTTTCCTCGTTTTCGACTCCTAAATTCGTTTCCTTCCCCTAATATAGAACCATGAGTGGACGAGGACATGGTCGTGGTAGCATCAACATGACTCAGGCTGAATTAACAAATCTGATAAACACACGTGTGGCTGAGGCACTGGCAGCCTACCAAGCTGGTATGAACTGTACCAAATACGTTTAAATCCTGTATCGTGAACCCAACCCTACAACACGCGGAGCATCGCTTCTATCCGAGGATACCGATGATCGCTAGATGGAACTTCCGAACGAACACGGGATTAGGAGAACTATACCCACGCATCCCTGTAGACGAACCTTATCACTTTCACTTGTCACCGCCGCTAGAAGTGAAGCGGTCACAGTTACACGCGTATGTCGTTTTGCAACACTAACCTTTACCCCTCCCCAAACTCTGTTTTGGACAAATGATACACTCGCGCGACCGCAATGCGACGAACCTCCCTGTTGTGCCACGCCGCCATGCATCACTACTGGAAATTACTTCCCGACAACAAATTTGCTGGCCAAATCCTTCGGATGTTTAATGGACCCCTGTTTCGCTCGATTCTTTGTACGAACCTCATTAATTCCCTGTTTCTTTGATTGGCAACTGATATAACAAAACGCTAACCACCATACCATGATTTCCACCGATCATAAGATTAGCCCCCCCCCAGGCGTTGTAAAGTATCTATAGATCGAGTTCGTCGGAACTCACTTCAAGCCATTGTTTTAGATCAATTTTCGGGACGAAAATTTCCTTCAAGTTGGGGATGATGTCACAACTGAGCAGAACCCGCAACAATCCTGATTTCTCACTTCGTTTCTCTCGCACGTGACGCTTGCCAATTTCGGGACGAAATTTCCTTCAAGTTGGGGATGATGTGACAACCCGTAACTTTGAGGTGAAAACGGTTTCTTTTATAGTGTGCAAACGTGTAGTCGAAACCAAATTCATATTGCATTGAACCAACCCGAACCGTTCAAACCAAGGCACATGTCTCGCTTGTCGATTCAACCCACTCGTGAAACCCGAGGCCTAGAAGGTCCAAACCGTAATTTGTATATTACATATTATCATTACTAACTTATTATATAATTATTACTAATTATATTAGTAATTTATTATATATTATATTACTAATTTATAATCATATTACAACATGTAAATCAATTAAGAAAAAAAAAGGAACCCTCTAAACCCCCCATGTGCGTACAAATTAACATCAAATATGTATTTGATGTTGCTGCCTTTTCTTGTGTGAATGATTCGGCCCAAATCAAAACTCCACCGCCCTCACATGCTATTTACGTAACCTGTATCTTATAATAACACAACATATCCAAAACCTTAACCCCCAGCCCACCTTAACATCGGCCCACACAAGCATTCCACCGCCTATATTCAGCCAAAAGTATATATAGATATACATGTATGTGCGCCCTCACGCATGTCATCCGAACCCAACGGCAATCGGCTGTAGCTCCTCCACCGTCTCGCGCATCGCCTCTCGTCTCTCTTTCTCCCTCGGCAACCGGAGCGCATCACCATCGATCTCCGGTAAGCTTCACATATCTCGTTACCTCGTCTTCGAACAAGTTGTTCCGGTTTCGGTCCAACCGTAGCGTCGTTTGGTGTCTGAGATTACTTGAAATTATATGGAAATATATTACTTGTTCGATGATCTATGTATGTATTATGCAAGTTCGATGATTAAGAATGATCCATGATTTGTATTGCTGGGTTCTTAGAAGCATACAACTTATGATGCATAGTATACACCTGGTTATGCATAAGGAATAATCTTGTTGTTTTGTTTCTTTAAATGAGATGATGATGATGAGCATGAATTGCTAACTGACAACGTAGCCTGGTGTGAAACTAGGGTTGCATGATTTACTTGTTCATTAGATTGCATGATCTGTTTGTTATGTACATGGAACCAATGATCGGTCACAAGGATTGAGTAAGGGGGGCCAAGACTTCGATAGATATACATGTATTTTTGTTATGCTTTGCGATATATGGGTTTGATGATATCGATACCGCGCTCGAATGTTATGATATGCGAACATGTATAAACCTGTGAATACTTATGTACCATGATCAATGAATATGTGTATATATGTTGTTAGATATATGAACATCAATAGACATGAATGTGTAGTCATGAAAGCAAATTGGTGTGTATGCATTTTGTGTTTCTAAGCTTTTGAGGATAGTCGTTAACTGTGCTGATATAGTATAAAGATGATAATGAGAAGTCATCTTGAATCAGTTTAGAGATAAAGATGATACCTTCTTCTCACACAAGATTTATGATTTAAACAAATTGGAGGATTATGTTTGAAAGTTGCTGATTATGTTGTAAAGCACTATGTAAAATGATGTTCGAATCTGATTAGCTAGGATACTAAGTTAATATAAATCGGACCATTAATGTTAATAATTCAATAAGAAGGATGGTATGACAAGTGGTCATGGTTCTGATCAATCGAGTGATTTCTGCCAAGGATGATGGGCTAGAGGAGAATTATAATGTTAACCAAGAATTGTGAATTATGTTGTAGGGAATATTCGAGTGATTAGATTTAGTCAATGGGTGATGATTTTGATGTGATTAATTTGTCATAAGAGTGAATTATGATGTGCTGTGTATAATACTTATTTCATGATAAGATAAATAGAATCACTGGAATGTGCGTGACCACATGGTAAATAATATATGATAGTTCCTATAATGTATTAATGATGTAGGATAACCTATTTAAGGTGCCATGCTTTTGAATCTGATGTGATGACTTTGTAGATTAATGACTCATGATAGGTTATATTTGATTGTTATGACATATGCATTCGTGATTAAACTGAAATCGAGTAGAACAAATAAGGTTAATGGCGAAATTGAAACAATAACATACAAGTTGTTTGGACCATTAAGGGAAACTGTTATCATACAATTTGATTTAGGCCTTGGTGAGTAGTTGGGCCCCGGGTTAAACTCTGGGCTGCACAGATTATTGGAGCAATATATGATTTTGCAAAGTGTTAATGTGAGACGCGAACGGGCTATGCGACATGCATGAAACTCGAATGTTTATTTTGTGGATTATGTGAATTACGTGTGATATGAACTTACGTGAATTGTTACGCCATACGTGCCATGCGATGACCAATCTGTGTTTACAACTTGTTTTAATAAGTGGATGTTGATGCATGAGTCTGATTAAAATCGGTAACTATGTTAGGATTGGTTTGAGCAACTGAACACGTAACTAAGTCTTACCGAGCAAACCTAAGGTGAGTTCATTGCATTTTCTCAAGCATGCGTCCCGGTGGTTTGGGACAACTGGTAAACATTTGGAAGGGAAAACTTTGGGTAAATAACTTAATCGGTTTTGGTTATTGCCTGGAGGGCAATGGGGGTGATTAGTTGATAGCGCTATTAGGTGGGAAACCTCACACCGGGCCGTAAGGACGGGCGTGAACTAATTATCTGGGTATGGCTATGGTTGTTAGAGGCACACTCCTCGGATACATATGGGCACTCTCCCTAGGGTATCTAACGATGGCAACATAGCAAACGGTCGTTAAGGGGTACCCACTCCCCGGATACTTATGGGCACACTCCCTAGGGTATCTAACATGAGCAACATCAAAACATCAAAACGGCAAACATCATAACAACAAACAACATATCATTTTGTAAACTGTTTTACTTGCTTAATCGGTAACACAACTCGGTAAACAAACACAAACCTTGAACTCACCAGCGTAGTCTGACACACTTGTTTACATGCTTGTAGGTAATTACTGAAGGGACTTGGGAGCTTGCTGTCTGATGCTGATGGAGTGGTTGTGGTCATAATAAACAGTTATTTTGATTTGGTTTTGATATTTATACATTTAAACTTTTATGCTTCCGCTCAACACTTTGGTTTTGGTTTAACTTTGTAAACGATACATTTCTTTCAATTGGGTATTTAATACATTATTACTTGTGTTTGATATGATTGGTGGCTCTTTGTTGGATCGTTACACCTCCATTAGGGACACACCCTAGGTGGTAATTTGGGGGTGTGACAACTATGAATTAGATTTTATTTTAATTTAAGTCAAACTCGGCCCGAATTGACCTACTAGATCCGATTTTAACCGATGCTGACCACGTTTGATCGATTCCAAGTAATTAGGCGGAGTTGAAGAAAGTCGTCTCGGCAACTTACCTTGTAGCGACTACTCGGAGAGTACTCGGCCTTGGAAACCTTGTTTTACAACCATGATGAAAATAACAAAAAAAATAATAATTGTACTACATACTTTATTTTTTTTTGGATCTGCAAAAAAAGATTTTTCTTTTTTTTTTTACCTTTAACAGATCATGAATATACGTCTCTCGTACAGGAGCAAGGGATCTTGGAAATAATTTATCCAATCTGCTCTGCTCTGATACCAATTGTTGGTCCCCTTTGGCGGCCCTGTTAGAACGACGCAACTTTCTTCTCTCGTTGAGACGGATGTTTGTGAAGTATATAAACATTCAAAGAAAAAAACAGAGACAATGAGAGTGATATATCTTCAATGGTTAATTCTTATTAAACAAAGAAGAAGGGGTCGATCCGAGAAAAAACTCGAATCTAAACGTCACCCACTGGGCCAAACCAGGGGGTAAACTCTCAAGAAAAACTCTATATGAAAGAAAAATACTTTACAAGACACACATAATTCCTTCGTAGGAATTATGTATTTATAGAGAAATTCATGATCCTATCTCAAATGTGATTGGTTAATGAGAAGTTGATTTGTGTGCCCATCCATTATTTTAATGTGCCTTATCTTCATTTTTCACCAACTTGCTTCCTTTTCTGATGAATCACTTTGACACATTTAAATATCTTTCTGATGAAAATGCTATTTTATAAGAAAAGATTCCTTTTCTTATGAAAAAGAATTTCCTTTTCCTTTTCTGGTGAAATCTTTCCTAAAGGAAAAATTCCTTTTTCTGTTGACTTCTTTTCAAAAGAAAAAAGATTCCTTTTTTTTCTTATGGAAGCATTTTTCATAGAAAGATATTATGTGTTAATAAGATATATTATCTTATTAACACAATTCTTTGACTTTGTATCCAGTAAACTCCATAATGTCCCGCTAACATTTTGAAGTCTTGTAACCTTGTCAAGATCTTTTAATCAAAGAATTAGAAGCTTGATTTTTTTTCTTTCTCGGTTTTCATATTTAGAGCTTCTGGGACGGTTCGTGTTGACGCAATTATTTCTAAGTAGCTTAAACTATTTTTAACAACAAATACAATAAAGTTTCCTAATAGAGATGTTTAACTATCACAAAAATAGCCATGAATCATTATTAAATTGTTTCTTTTATAAAATCATGTGAAAATGAAATGATTTCAAAGAAATGATGCATGGTTAAGTAAATAACCGAATGAAAATGTCTTGTATAAAATATGTCATGTCTTGTCATTGTTCGAAGTGGTTTAGATAACGCTACGACATGTAATATAATAAAAGCACTTATATATAGGAAGTACCAGCGGCGTATCCACCATGCTTTTACCATATTACAAACGTCTCGTTATCTAAGTCACTTACCATAAACCAATGTTTTGTATAAACCATTGTCTTGTATAAACCCATGTCATGTATAAACCAATATCTTGTATAAACAAATGTCATGTATAAACCAATGTCTTGTATGGTAAACAAAAGGTCTTTGTTTGAACCACATGAAATAATGTCTTGTATAACCAAAATGTCCTGTATAATTTTTTTTTTTTGAATGAACAAAGGTCTTGTTTAATCAAAGGTTTTGTTTTATAAAATCATTTCTTTTATTGTGTAAACATATATATGGATTGTTGGCGAATACATTCAAGCCTTATAAGGAGAAAGGTTTATCAAATGTTCATCGGATTTTGTCGTTCCCTAAGGTCACTTCCAAACAAACCTAGGAAGCGGGAACGAGACTGTCAATCCTATGGTACCATTACATACTACCGGTCGGCGTGATCAATGCTATTGAATGTATCATTGTCAAGTTCAACGCACCAAATGTCTATAACAATGTTAGCTTGTCGTGAAAATGTTTTGAGCACTCTCTTTGATTAAGGTAGAATACATATTCCATTGTTTCGGTAAACAATTCAGAAACTTTTCCACCTTTTCAAACTCTGTATACAATCCCATTGACTTCGAACTAATTCACTTAGCAAATGGAAAATATGTTTACCAGATCATCCAACGATTCACCTTTCATAGCTTTAAAGACTATGAATTGAGTTTTAAGTTGTTCAAGTCTCCGTTTCTTGAATAACTCATTTCCTTTGTATCTGTCACTAAAACTGTCCCACAATTCCTTTGACGAGTCTTTGTTACCGAAAGTGTGTAAGATCGATTGTGGTAGCGACATCGTAATCAAGGACATAACTTTCTCTTCACATTCGTAATACTTTCTTTCATCATCAGTTAAAGCAAGATAACCGGTAATTGTCAAAGTTTGAGCAGGTTGTCCTCCAATTCCTAACGTCATACATAACCATAGTTTTAAATCTTTCGCTTTGATGTATCGTTCAAATCATATCTTCCATTCCAGATAATCTAACTCGTTCAACAATATGGGAGGTTTATCACTGCTTCCGACTTTATTGTTGTGTCGAATACTTTGAACAACCGTGTTCAAATTGTTTGCCATCTTTAATGTGACTTTGTTTCAAAGATTGTGAACACCTACCGATGAAACTTTAACAAATATCACAAGTACTGATCAAAATCACAAGTTCTGATACTTTTAGAGACCCTAAGTGATAAGTGTTGGTGAATGTAGGAATCCAATAAACAAGTGATGATGAACAATAATGAAATAAGTTCTGATGAACAATAATGAAACAAGTTCGGTCAAAAGAAATTCACAAGTGCTGATGATGTTGTAGACTCACAAGTGCTGATGACCAAAAATGAACAAGTGCTTATGACCAAAAACAAACAAGTGTTAATGACCAAAACAAACAAGTGCTGATGACCAAAAACAACCAAGTGCTGATGACCAATTAGCTAAACAAGTGCTGATGAACAAATATAAGAAACAAGTGCGGATAAGAGTAATCTTAAATCACAAGTATTGATGAACAATCTTAGAAACAAGTGCGGATGAGTAATCATAAATCACAAGTGCGGATGAACAAACTTAAATCAAAAGTGCTGATGAACAATCTTAAATCACAAGTGCGCACATACCTAAGAAACAAGTGCGAATGAATGTTTACCAAATCATAAATGCGCAGAGACCTTTATCACAAGTGCGCACAAATAACTTATAATTTTCACAAGTGCTGACAAGTGAAAACCATAAGTACTGACTCTGAATTTATTTCCCAAATGTGACTGCACATAAGATCATCAATAACTACATAGAATCAGAAACCCAGAGAATATGAAGAAAACTTTAGATCTAACACAATCTGAACAAAATCTCAACAATCAAATCAAGCACAAACACTCACAACTAAACCCTAATCACCGTCCATGATGAAAAATCAAGAAACACATGAAGAATCCACGAAAAACATGAGAAAAGTATGAGAAAAACCCTAGAAAGTAGAAAACCCACTAGAATGAACAAAACCGAATGAAATCTAACCTCCAACACGAAGTCTACAGCTGTAAGAGCACTCTGTATATAGAGCCTGCTCTGATACCACTTGTAAGGTCGTCTTCCTTCAACAAACACACGAACCGGACCGATTAAACACACACGCGATGTGCGGAAACCACCGCATGCCTCATACCGCAACGTAGAACTCGTACAGAAGGTGTAGAAAATGAGAGAATCGTGAATACACAGAGTATTCACAACCAACAATCACACAGATTGAATAAAGAACACAAAGCTAGGGTTTGTTTGCACAAGAAGTTTTCTCCAAAATTTCACTGTTTCATTGAATGTCTAATGATTGCATACATCACAAAGCTTATATACAATCATATGTTCGGACATCATAGACCTTACAATGAAACCTCAGTACTTAACAAATAAGTACTAACCACTAACTAGACAATACAAGTTCGCACCATTTCAGAGAACCACAAGTACTCACCACTAACTAGACAATACAAGTTCGCACCATTTAAGAGAACCACAAGTACTCACCACTAACTAGACAATACAAGTTCGCACCACTTAGAGAACCACAAGTACTAACCATATAAAAGATTACAAGTACTGACATTCTAAACCCACAAGTTCTCATATGTATAAGAACCCTTGTCCAAACTTGTGACATTTTCACATAATTACAAGATCAGTTCTTCAATGTTGAAACTTCAGCAGTATCCAGCATTTATCAAACTTTGGTGCACTTACAGACTCCCCCTTGATATATGCGGGATCTGCAAATCTTCATCGAGTCTTCGAAAAGCCGCTTCCCGCATTTATCATCCTGAGGTGCATTTACATATTCCAATATTAGCATGGTCGAATTACTAAGGAAAAAGTCAATTGCTATAAGATAATGAGAATATAATAAAATAAAATAACAACTAGCACCCTGTTGCTAGTAGTCAAATACTATGAAAAAAAGGTGCAGTATTAACCTCATAATGCTTTGTGGTTTCTCTGTTTTCATTTCAATTATTTTACTTTCCTCTGCTACATAGTTTCACCCATTCTGTAGAGTGAAAACCAACAAAAAAATATTTGATGCTTAAATAATTTGAGGAGAAGAAACATATACACAAAATTAACCTTCTAATACTAACCTTCCCATCGGTTCGAACAATGCCAGCCATCATGAGTACAAATAGTCGTTAATATACTTTAACTAGATGGAAGCCCCCGCCGCAATGCGGTCGGGGGGCTTAAAAATTTAGACATAACATATACGAATAAACATAAAATGTGTCGATGATCGCCTTCAATTCAACTTGCTACCCATCCTGCACCTGTAATGAAATATTTATATAGATAAAATATTCCAGGCGTTGTTGTTTAATTTTAGACCGGAACTGATTATGTTTAATTTTGGATGTTAACGGCCATTCATATGTGACCATTATAAGACCTTTTGAAACACGTGGAGGGTGAAATAATTAGAAATTTCCTATAATTTCATCATTACGAATTGTATGCTTAAATCATAACATGTGCTAACTTGAGTGATGCCTAAAATTAACCAGCCCTGACCCCAAAGAAGAAAAAATAAACATAAAATATAAGAAAGAAAATAAAAACCTTTCTTCAAATTGTCAATGAGATCTGAACAATTTAAGAGATTCTCCACTGGTTCCCAAGTGTTGTTTTTCTCTGGCCATCCAAACCTACAAAAAAACATAAAAGATCCAATTACTAACAAGTCAAATATCCCAATTCGTTATAAATACATCATTACCATGAAAGGATTTCAAATTAACATAGCAATGGAGTCATGAATTCGGAATCAAAAACCCTCAATATATCACATTAACTAGAGTTGATTCAGTAGACAATCCCAATCTTCACTACTCAATTCTAAACATCTTAGATCAATTATTTCATGTTGATAAGATCAATCAATTACTACTTGAACTAGTTCTCTGATTACAATGAATAATAATTAGCAAACACATGAATTGAAGAAGAAACAATAATAGACCTTGTAACATCTATTTTTCTGATCGCTTCAACTTGGTAGAATTCATCAGCTAACTTGGGATCACTGTTGTCATCTTCTTGAACTCCGTTCATTTCATTCTACGATGACTTCTTGAACTATTACTTTTTTTGCTAAAAAACACCAATAAAATAAAACATAGTTAATTTGGCTTATAAGAACCGCATGTCATCTCTACATTGAATAATTTTTTATTTTTAATTATTTATTAATAAAGAATAAAAAACAAAACAAAATTATTTTCACCTATAGGGACGACATGCGGTCTTTATAGGTTAATTTGACATACAGGTACGACATGTCGTCTCCCTCTACGCATGAATATTTTTTATATTTAACTATTCATTAATAAAGAACAAAAAACAAAAGAAAATTATTTTTCCATATAGGTATTTTTGCCCCCAAAATGATTTTTTTAACAGTCAAACATTTTAGAGACGACATGTCGTCTCTATAGGTTTAAAGATATATATTTTTCTTTGTTTTTAGGCAATAAACAATAATAAATTAATTAATTTAATTAGTCTTATAGGGACGACATCTCTTCTCTATATATGAATATTTTTTTTTGTATTCTTAATTATTTATTAATCAAATCTAAAAAAAAACCAAATAAAATTATTTTTACAAGTATGTTTTTTAATTATTTATTAATTTAGAGTAAAAAAACAAATCAAAGTTATTTCCCCTATAGTCGTCCCTATATGTTAGATTACTTTTTGTCAAATATTTTTGTCGGGTGGTTGGAAATTTTGCCACCTAAATGAAAGTTCATTTTGACCAGTCAAACTTTTTAGAGATGACATGTCGTCTCTATCAATTAAACTTTTTTTAATTTTCAATATTTATTGATTTGCTCCCTTTGAATAATTTAAATGAAGGTTTTGTATCGAGCCGTATTAACAAAAGATAATAAAAAAATGAAAATTATAGGGACAACATGTCGTCTCTATAAGTTGAAACATTTTTAGGGTTTCTAATTCATTAAACTAGAGAATATAAAAAATACAAAAAATATATATATATTTTTTCACCCTATAGAGAGGACATGGGTAACCTAACTCAAAAATCACCAAACCCTCTAGAAACAACATGTCGTCTATAGGGACGACTTATGTCCTCTCTAAAGGTGTCGTCCCTATAAGAGTTTTTTCTTGTAGTGTAGTTAGCGACTAAGCTTCAATCGCTAAAATAGAGTGTAAAAAGGAGGGGTTAAAGTAGAAAATCTCACATGAAGGCACCATTATAAATCAAACCCTAATTCTGCATTTCATTATTCAGCGCCCCTTCTGACTGCCTCTGTCGGTAGGTAAACCCTAGTGTACCACTGCCGCTTCAGACGCATCTTTAAACGATTTGAACCTGAATGAATACACTGTTCTGGCGATGAACACTAGACGTATCACTCACCGGAAACATGAAATCACTTAAACTTCATCCATCGACACATAATGGATCAAAAGACTCGGATTCACATGAATAACAACCCTAACTCATCAATTTTGATACTAAAACAATTTCAGATTTGAATTTTGATTCAAACTTAGTTCATGACATTAAAACCCATAGTTTCATCAAAAACCTTCAATTTCAGCCAAAATCCAGGAGCTTGGTGATCTAATAACACTGCTTAGGTGTACTAGATCCGACATCGACCATGATACCAACTCAAAGTTCATGTTCCAATGGATTTGATTAATTTTTTAAGAAAAACAAATTCGGTAAATAAACATGAAGGAACCAACTCAGATTCTGTAATATCAAAAGAGTGATCAACATTTACGCACCGGAAGATTACCTCTGTGATCTCTTCTCAAATCTACACCCAATTTCATGCATACTATGAAAGGTCTGACTCTAAGGTTAGAATGGTCAAACATTAAGGCCAATTACTTTAAACATTAAGCCCAATTGTTTACATCCCTAAACAATGGTCTAATCATTTGCCCTCAAACACTAAATTCAGCACACGAACACACCAAAATGCACTAACACCAACTATATGTACTAAATAATGCTTATGTGAAAATGACATAATAAAAACCAAATATGATACACATATTAAACTAAATAAAAAACAATACAAAGGTAAAACAATTGCAAGAAGCTCCAACTAAGGGAGAAGTATATAGAAGGGAAGAGATTTTACCATATAGGCTTTATTTTCCGAGACCACCAATTCCAACGATGGGTTCTTTTCTACGTCAAACCTGAGAAAGAAAGAACACAATAAGAAAAGACAACAATCAAGTCTGAAGCTACAATTGTCTCAAACCTCAATATCTAGTCCCAAACCAGAATATTCTGGTTCTTAATTAAAATATATCAGCCCCATTACAATAATAACTCCCATAATTATCCAAACCACCATAATAATTTACTTAAATTTATTAATTTAATTTTCCATAAAAAGGCCATGGCCGATGTTACTTTATGTAATTTATGGAAAATAAACACAAGAACCCAAAAAACTAATGAATGTAAGAATAAAAAAAACACTTAAAAATAACAAGTATTATATTTTTCTTTTTAAAGAAAAGCTTTTGTTTCAAGTATTTATTACTATAATCCAAAATAATAAATTCCAATACAAAAATAAATAGACATATAATTAGGTACTAGTTCTAAACGTCATATGCTTATACATAAACACTTACCTTTTATTTTCACAAACAGTTCTTATTTTATTCACAATTTTACATATCAAAATTCATCAAAATGTGAATGCTAAGAAATGCAACCCCCACATATTTTTCAATTAATTTGAGTAATAAAATGTGTGCGCGTGTATATATATATTTATCAAATAATTATACAAAAGATAACACTATGATGAAATTGAACAAATACCTATAACCTAATAAATGATACATTCTAGGAATTCCACAGTAACAACACAACGATGTGTGCTTACTTCTTCCCCAAATCAAATAAAGTATTCTGGAAAACATAAAATAGCATCAAGAGCAACTTTCTATGTAATCAAACAACCTTTATGTCCTTACTTATCAATTCAATTTGGTGTTAAAAAAGATTGAATCAAACACAAACACACTAGAGTGAGGACAATTATGCTAAACAATTATATCTAGAAACACATCAAAATTTTAAAGTAGCAAACTTTTCATCCGTAATAAGTAACCAAAAGACTATTCTAAACAAATTAAGAAACTATACACAAACATATATGGACTTATATAAACACTCATGTACCTTGTTTAGCAACAGAAAGGCTTTTCTATGTGCAATGGCTGATAAAGCAAGTGTATGCACCGCTCTATTCTTGCACACAGTAGAAGGATCACTTGGATAAACCTAAAAAAGGAGGAAGACCCTAAGCTTGTATTTATAAGGAGCAGGTTGGTGGGTGAGGGATGGGAGGAGAGATGCTACAGCTAGTGACAAGCTGTGAGACTAAAAGGTTGTCTAGTCATATCCATGTGTTACTCATATAGTATATTGGTAATTGGTAATGTGTATCATATTTTAAAATACCATTACAATAGTTTACGCCTTTAAGGTGGTTTTGGTTAATGGCGTGAAAACAAATATACGGGTTTCATCTTTGATATTCTTCCTTATAAGTTACTACATACCTTTAAGGTGGTTTTGCTTAATAGGTGTGAAAACAAATATACGGGATTCATGTTTAATATTCTTCGTTATAATTAAATTAATTTGCTTTATATTTAGATGCCCATCTTATATCACTAATTAAAAATCTCATTGATTTTTTTAACTATTTTTTTTACACCTAGGCTTCCTAATTAACCGACACTTGTAAAGATTTGAATCGACACCACATTTATGGGGGAAATCACGATGTTTATGACATTGATCATTATGTTTGGATCAACAAAATCATTTGGAATATTTAAATTGTAAGAACCTGATCGCGTAAAACAACAAACCGCGGTGGAAACGTAGGGGAGTCATGTCACCGAACTATTGTTTCACAACACATGGTACATATAGTTTTGTATTATTAAGTTAATTGTTTACATTGTCTTGGAAATAAAACAACAAAGTACAATAATTGTCTTGCAAATTTTAAAGTCACTAAGGCCTAAGTCCGCGCTATGCGAAGCATGCTCAAAGTCAAACATTTGCTCCTTAAACATATGTGAAAATAAAACGTCAGCATAAAAATGTATGTGAGTAACATAGGTTTTGTGATGAAGATTCATGACTTTGAATGTTAAAAGAGATGTTTAACTATCACAAAAGTAGCCATGAATTTTTATAAAATTGTTTCTTTTATAAAATCATGTGAAAATCAAATGATTTAAAAGAAATGATGCATGGTTAAGTAAATAACCAAATGAAAATGTCTTGTATAAAATTTATCATGTCTAGTATGAAAGATGTCATGTCTTGTCATTGTTCGAAGTGGTTTAGATAACGCTATGATATGTAATATGAAAATGTCTTCTATAAAATATATCATGTCTAGTTAAAAGTCTGCGGCTTGCAATCCATAAACGTTTTGAACGTACACACAGGTGGATTGTTCTGGTTTTGGTACGCAGGTTGACCTAAAACAAAAGGAAAAAAATACGACGCACGAATGAGAATCGGGTAAAACAACTAAGTATTATGTTTTGCCTGGTATGTATCGTACTAGCTTGCTGAGCTGCCAGACCTTAAGCCACCCGTGTGTTAATCAGATCCGTCAACTTTGCCTGAGTCATCACAATGTTGCCACGTCCACCGCCACGGCCACCACCACGTTCACCATTACGTCCGCCACGTCCGCTCATGATTCTATATAAGAAGAGTGGAAAAAGGTAAGGATCGCGATTGAGTTGAAGTCAATCATCACTATGACTTCTATAGATTACAGAATTCTACCATTATGTCGGATAATGGACGAAACCCCCTTCACACCTGTTAAGCCTCACTGGGACTCACATGCGCCCCACATTATTGTTATGTGTGCACCCATAATGATAATGCAGTTTGCATGTTTATCTCAGTTCCTCTTAACTCATGCTAAAAGGTTCCCCATATTCGAGTAACAAAACGAAGGATATCACAGGACTAGGGATCACCAAAGCCTAAGGGTAGTATCATTATATCATAAACAAGCAGCACATGCAGTCATATCGTAGTGTCAGGTATGTAGTTTCATGCAATATCGTGAGTGTGTGTACACTAGGTAGGTAATTCATAAAGTAATCAAAAGACGAACCTTGCAATCTGGAGCTGAGTATCATGGTCGTTTTTAGTACTGTTCGGTTATAGTCTGGTTTTATGAAAACATTTTTAAAACCTAGTTCACTATAACCAGTGGCTCTGATACCAAACTGTCACACCCCCAAAATACTACAAGTGGGGACCCCCCAGCGAGGCGTGTGACATACCAGGATCTAGCCACTAATCACCTTGAACTATAAGTAAAAAATAGAAGTTTCCATTCAATGAGAATAGTATAATGCAAACATCAGTTTTGAAAATCGAACGTATTCAGTGAAAGCATTAAATATGTTCAATAAGTTTAACATATAAAGTTTAGAAAACAATCCAACTTCGAGTGTCTATCCAATCGCCACGACCCATGACTACTCTAGCTTTCCAGACAGCAAGTCCCACATCAGTGTACCTAATGGCCTGCAAGCATGATGAAAAGTGTATCAGCTTATGCTGGCGAGTTCCCAGTTTTTGTAAACATTTGGGTACCAAGTGTTGGTTTTAAGATATGTTGATAATAACACCATACCGAAAGACGACTGTTTGTTTGCCCTTCCCCAATGCTCTATCAAACATTGGTCATGTGGTTAAGGTCATTAGTTCACGCCCATCCTATCCAGGTACGCCGTGAGGGTGCCAAACCTAATAGCGCTATCAACTAATAACCCCGTTGCCCTACAAGCAACTAGTTCGGGAGTAAGATGGGACTTAAGTGATAGAAGTGAGTGTATTATCCAACAATGACATTTACTGAAATCTGCCTCATATCCCCTACAAGGACATGGGTTTGTAAAGTATCCCCAACAGGGATGCAAGTTTGTTTGTTTGTTCCTACTGGATGCATGCTTGTAAAGAAAGTAGTAAACTCACCTTTGATTGCTCGATTAGACTTTTAAAGTGATTAGGAGTTGAGGCAGGTCAATCACGTCCTAATAAGATTACCATTTAGTTTATTAGTGTGTTCATGTAAGGCACGAAACTCATACACGTATCTACCACGTATCAGGCAATCACGTTGACAACTTAGACACATATACCTATTTCAGATATAATTACTTGTGATCATAGCACACAACAACTCACATAACATTTTCGTTGAAATAAAACATATTTGATCATTCTCAGATAGCACAAACAAACATTTAGATACACACATAACAACTTATTACGTTTCAGCTTTGATGTCGAGAACTGGGCTGTTTTTGGGTATTTTTATAAAATAGTTTCCCTATTCCAAAAATTCCAAATAATTTACAGGATGTTCCAAATGGTCCGCATCACTTTTTATAAAAACCTCAAGACCTGAATCATTACCAATTATTTACTAAAAATCATCTACTAGGCTGTAGTTAGATTCGTCACTTTCTGACTACAGTCTGCGGAAAAATTTATTTAAAAATCATCGTCTGTCGGATTGGCGAAATTCCAATGGGAGATTTTCGGTAACATCTGTGTCCAGCTACTCTATGAATTTCACGAACTAACACTATCCAGTTTAATGGATATCACGAAAGTCCCAACTTACTACCGAGCTAGTTGCCTGGGAGGCAACGGGGTATTACTTGATAGCGCTATTACGTTTGATAAACCTCACACTGTGCTGGGAGCCGGGCATGAACTAAGGACCTTAAACACTTTGATCAATGCTGATAGACATTGATGAGGGCACAACAAATATAACAATCATATCGGTACCTTGTTTATTATTCATGAGATGTCTTTAAAGCTAAACATTTACATGATTTACGTTGAACAAAACTGTGAACTTGCGAACTTTATGTTAACACACTTTTCTGCATGCTTGCAGGTCGTTAGGTACATCATGCTTGGGAACTTGTAGTCCGGGGAGCTGGAAGAGTCATGGGGCGTGCTACTTAATGCAAACGATTAGTATTATGCATTTTAAAACAACTTGGTTTTGATTGTTTTGAAACAATTACATTTGCTTCCGTTGAACACATGCTTTGTTTGAAATGTTATTTGGAATTTCACTTTTCATGTTGGACATGGAGTTTATGTTTAATAATATTTACTATTAGTTTGATATGATTAGTGGCTAGATCCCGGTACGTCACACGCCTCGCGAAGAAAACCGCACGTGGTATTTTGGGGGTGTGACAGTTTGGTATCTGACGTGTCGGAGCATGTACGGATTTTTAGTACCTTTTTACCCTTTAATCAAGCTTTAAATTTGTAAAACACCATATAAAACTATCACTCTCTACAACACGCTATGGAATCTCTACAACACACCAAAGCAAGGAATTCCTTGCTTTTGGTTTTTTGATAGCGCAATATTCCGGAAATCATCAAATATTTGGTTAGATTAGATGTCGCAATATTCCGATAATCTCTTAAAAAACCCAAAGCAAGGAAAAAAAAAAAAAGAGATTATCTTAATTATTTTGTATCTTTATTTTCATTTATTAAACAGATAGAAAAGATAGAATCACTTGGATCCGACTTGTCATTTATGTATCATTTGATGATTTCCTTGCTTTGGATCCGACTTGTCATTTATGTATCATTTGATGATTATCTTAGTTTCCCCATCTAGTTCTTGTCCTGCTTCTTCCTCAACATTATCATTATTAGATAAAACGAAGAAACAAGTGCTCATGTGTCAAGCCAAGCTGGCCCTTTTCAGCCTGTACTAGAAAATAAACAGTGTCAAATAGGACCCGTTTTGACCTGTTAACCAATCTGCCCATCAAGCCACCTCTAACGTTCTAACATACCAGCACTTGAAATTATTTACAACATTGCATAAAAGCATTTTTATCTAATCAACTTAAGAAACTCAAACTAGAAAGTAATGACACGCTTAAGCTTCATATTGTAGAATAAAAAAAATGTATGACCATCTGTGTCAACACAAATATCAGATATTAACAACTCGCACTACAACAAAAATGGCTTTTTAGTTAGTACCTTTTCTGTGGGACGCTTGTAAAAGAGGGTCCTAAAAACTATTTAATAGATTATGTTGTAATAATAACGTTTTCTAGTTGATATTTACAAAACGAGGTCGTCCAAGGACACAAAAGCTTTTAATACCGGAATATTGAGACATCTAATCTAACCAAATATAGAGTTAATTTTTTAATAAATGAAAATAAAGATACAAAATAAATAAAGCAGATAGACAAGATAGAATCACTTGGATCCGACTTGTCATTTATGTATCATTTGATGATTTCCTTGCTTTGGGTTTTTTAAGAGATTATCTTAATTATTGTGGCATGTCCCTCAGCCATATTGGTCTGACTCAGCAAGGATACAGTCCCGCAAGGCCGGATTATTGAAAGATAATTAATTAAGTTATTAATGCAAAAAGTGGCATGTTTATCTTTTGAAGGCAACGCTACCCTCGACCATATTGGTCTGAGTCAGTAGGGATACAGTCCCGCAAGGCTGGTTTAAAGTTTTAATAATCGTTAATTTATAAGGGATTACAAGCCATTTTTACTTCCACTGATTTGATTCTATCTGCCTCAAGTGAAGTCCTATTAAGCTTGAATCAAGCCCTCGCAGGATCTATACAATGAACGAGGCAAGAACTTTACCCAACCACACTTCTAACCCCCTTCTAGGCAGTTAACGTGCTTTATATAGACCGTAAAGACACGAATGAGTGAATCAACAAAACTTGAAGAAATGATTAAGTAAAGTTTACCTTCAATATAAAAAACTAGTTATTAAAGTCATTAATACAAACCCAAATAAAAAGTTACCAAAGCTAGGAAATCAAAAGTAATACATAAATGATATTGTCTTCACCAAGTGATGTAAGAGATTAGCCAAGCATGGCCTTTGTTTGACAAAAACTCTTACTATCGATCTTGGATCCCGAGACTACACACACTCTAAGAATGAATTATGGATGAAAGTGGTGGGTGATGGTGGTATTGTGGTGGTGGAGTGGTTGCAGGTATGAGAGAAGTGGTTTGTCAAGTGATGGTTTGCAAATGAGCCAAACAGCTCATTTGATGGATAAAACAGAAATATACACATTGGTGGAAAAACATACAAATTTTCACCATGACCTAAACTGCCTAGAAATTAGTAAATGGCTCAAAATTTGTTAACTTTAATGTCATGCAGCAATGAAAGTATGTAAAAATAATCTTTGAACTAAATAAACCATAAACAAGAAATTAACCAGCTACAAGGCATATACTATTCCATAACCCTTGGTAACACCATACTCCTGGTCTCCAAAGTAAATGCAATAGTGCTATTTATTGTAATACTAATGAAATTAGTTTTGGTCTAAAGCATCCTTGTAAATTTATATAACTTTGAAGGTATGGATTAATTGGTAAGGACTGGGAATGTATTGTCCTGTCAAGTTTTAGATTTGTAGGAACCATACGGGCTATTCGCACAGAAAAGAAGAATGAGCATTTAGTATAGATGTGATAATGGATGCTCGTTAAAGGCTCAGAACTCACAAGATTGTGGGAAAAGGGTAAAACTGTGAAAATATATATATAATCGAATTTTAAAAATTTGTCATGCCCTTCTTATAAATTTTTCTTATATGGTTGCTTTTTTATCATGGTGCTATCGGATGTAAATAATTATAAAAACTTTAACTTTTTTAGAACTTGATTTCATAACTTAAACTATAAATAAGACAAAACAAAAAAAAAAAAATGAAAAGAAAGTTTTGAAAAAGATTTGGGGTGTTTCAGCGGTTCCAAGTAGAGTTTTGTGTAAGGCTCGTTTTTAGAACAAACATATATGGACTTATATAAATAGTCATGTACCTTGTTTAGCAACAGAAAGGCTTTTCTATGTGCAATGGTGTAACATTCCCAAAATTTTAAATTTAACATAAAGTTACTACACGAATAGGTCATGAGAAAATTGACCCGTATAAATATGAATTACCTAGAAGGGTCTAGGAACCGTTTAATAATTGTAATAATAAAAATACATTATATTTGAACCTACTTCATTTTTATTTTTGATGAAACTTGGTTCAAAATGAAGATACAAATATTCTCGTTCTAATAACATATTCATTATTTTATAAAACGTCATAGTTTAGAAGTTATGTGCGCCAAATAAGTGAAGCAACTGAATTAATTATAATAAATAATAAATAATAAAATAAATTACAACTTATGAAATGAAGGAAGTTTACGTGTCCACTAAAGAATCAAATTCACATTAAAGGAATTGTGTACGTGGACATAAGCAGTAGAAAGATTTGCATGCACTCAAAGCTAAGAGTTCAGTATATATAGAGACAAGTGACACTTTGAATCTGTTCAAACTTTCTTTTCATACACTCTCTATGGCGCTACTCTATATATATATATATATATATATATATATATATATATATATATATTCTTTTAATTATTATTTATCCTATAATAATAATAAAGCCATGCCCCGTTTTAAGTATTTTAACCCTTGATCACTTATACCCTGTCCGACTGACATAGGGCCCCGTAACGTATGTCAAGGCTCTGCCTAAATTCGTTGGGGTTCTGTCTCGTGACGTAGGGATAAAGTGGAATTGGGTTACTATACTTAATGTGAGTGCATTATATATTTTATTAAATAATCCAGAAATTATACCAAGATATATCAACCCTCCAAAAATATTTCTGACACCCCTAATATATTTAGAATACCCCTATATGTCTTAAATTACACCCCGTATACGAAAACCGGTCCCGAAACACCTTCATGCTAGTAGAAATCAAGGAAAACAAGATTTGCCAGTCGCTCGCGGGCCGCGACAGCTCAATGATAAGAGAAAACCTGGTGCCGCCACGTGTCGATGACTAAGCACACTCAAACCACCCTACCATCTCTCGCGGGCCGCGTAGCCCTTAGCTACATCTTACGCAGGCCGCCTAAAACTTGAAATCAGCCCCTATAAATAGAAGCGATCGGCTGTTCATCCAATTCGTTCACAATTCTTTTTCCCTCTCGAACTTCTTCAGAAGAATAATAATAATATCGGGCATTATACCCCCCTAATTAGCGAAGCTCTGCCTCGTTGTAAGTATCATAACCCATGGATACGAATTAGATACTCTGCCCGATTGATCTAGGGTTCCGTAACGGCTGTCGTGGTTCTGCCCGACGTAGTCGTTGGAATGCCGTCTCGGGGAAAGTATTACTAATGTTAAAATGGGTTATTATACTAACACGTGTGCATTGTTTATTTAATTAGATTATAAACAGGAAGTCACGAAGGAAACCCTATAATAGCTATGTGAGTAATCCTTCTTTTTGTGTAAACCTTTTTGTGAGTAATCTCCTTTTTGCAAATTGTTTTTACAAAACCTCACTTAATTATACATTAAGCAGTTATTGAGTATTTGTAAGGATACAATTACAGTCGGTAAATTTGGGGTTTTGTATACAAAATTTGTTACAACCTGGTAAGGAGTAACATGACCATAAGTCGGAACGACAGTACCGTGTGGTGGTAATTGATATGACTTGGAAACAAATGTAATTGCGGATGCGCCCTCAATATGTACTATGGTTTTTATTAAAAACTTGATTGAAACTGGGATTCACTCACCAGTATTTCTGCTGATAAAATATTTTAAACACGTGTTTCAGGTAACTTAGTGTGAATCCAATAAAAGCCAGCTGGAGAGCACTGAATGCTTAGAAAAGTGGCAATAAAAGTTACCTAATTAAAAATGAGAGTTGTTTTCAATAATCGGGGTCATTCCCTATAGATGTATCAAAATGAAAATCGGGTGTTGTCTCACTTATAAATGTATTATCAAAGAGATCTGGGTTCATCCCAATTCTTTAATTTAAATATTTTTGGTGTTTAACTCTGATAAAAATATTTCCTAACTACCGTCCTGATGAAATTTCCGCTGCCAAATTGATAAACACCGATACCACTAAAACTGGCTCACGGCCGCCCACTCCCTGGGACAGGGGTCGGGGGTATGTGACAGAAGGTGGTATCAGAGCTATGCCACTGGTTTAAGCCCTTTAGGTGTTCTTCCAATACCTAAACCCTTAACCATTTGTGTTAGGAAATTAATATCTTATGTGTTATCATATGAACATAAAAATCTTAATGTGTTTATTATGATTTTTATGCCATTTAACGAATCTTAAATCCCAATTTGTGTTACCCATATCTGTATTTTACACTTATGCTATAGTATATATATAAATGATATGTTAATAATATCATGTCTTAAGTAAATTTTGTAATATCTGATGTATCTATTATATCCATATGTATATGTGGAAACATAATAAATTTCATAGTAGTAATACAACATTAATATTAATATTTTAATATTAATATAAAATAAATGCAATTCAGATATGATATTTTGTAAATATCATGATATAAATATTTAGATAATATGTAATGTATCTAAATGATCCTATATCATTTAAAATCCTCAGGATATGTAATTCCTATTATATTTTACAATGTGTCAAGTTATAAAAAAAAAAAGAAAAGCTATTCATAAAATTATATTCAATTTTTTTTTGTGATATATACCATACCAATATATTATTATGATATTGATATTGATATTAATATCGTAACCAGAGATGTAAAATAACACCTTTAGGTATGATATTACTAAAATATCATAATATAAAATATTATTCACTGAAAGAAAGATATTTTACATAATTTAAAGATGTGTATTTAGCAAAGTTTTGATAACACATATATTTTATTAAAATATAATATTTCAGTATTATTTAAATACAATAATTTGAAATACCTTGTAAATCACTTTATAATTCTTTATCGTATTATTAAATACTAAATTTTGATAAATTACGTAATATTCAGAAATTATGTGTAAAGTTAATATTTATGATAATTAATATATTAAAAATTTGCTCTCTAAAGAAAAATCTTTAAGATATGCTGCTATTATCACCATTATTTATATTATTAAATTCTGTTTTGAATTAAACTAATTATGATAATAATATTTTTGGAAGAATAAAATAATTGACTCTTGAATAAAGTTATATTAGAAAGGATTTTATAAATGTAATCCTTAAATTTAATAATGAACACAGTTCGACGATTTTAAAATTTTAACACATATACGTATACCACCGAAAATGAAAAATATTTTATAAAACAATATTTATGAAACCAGAATACATACAACAACTTGATACTGTGATTTTAATACATAATACGTATGTGTCAACAGGAAATAACTTAAAACGTATTTGTAAATCAAATGTATGTATATTTTATATATACGACTTGTATCAATATTACAAATAGTATTTCACCCATGAAATAAAATATGTACAAAAATATTTAGTACCATAAAACAATATGGTTTAAAATATATATACATATATTTCCAAAGAAAACACTTTTTACCATTTGATAAGATCTATTTAAGTCATATGTATATATATTTCTTAATATTTCATAATATATTAAGAATCGAATTTAGAACCACCAGACTTTGTATTGATTATTAGACTTTGTATTGATTATTACGAATATTAAATAAGTAGAATTTGAATTAAATTATAATTATGTTATAACCAAAATTTAGTTAACCTATCAAGATTGGAATTTCTCTAAAAAGAATCCAGAAAATTCTATTTCTATTAAATTTTAATGAATTCTTTTATTTTTATTCTAAAATATTATCTTCAATAAATTTGATAGAAATTTATTTGATTAATGTCAAGGTTATGAAAATAAACAGGATAGCTAATACAATTAATTATGTAACTGGATTTTTATAAGTGATATTATAAAGAAAATTTTACAACTGTATACTTATACGTATGTATATACAAGACACAAATTTTCTTGATGATATATATATATATATATATATATATATACAAGAATCAAATGTCTTCTGCAAAAGGACAAGCTTTTATATAACAGAAGAAACAAAGCTATATGTATATTCAACATCTATTTTGATACCCAACTTTAATTCAAAGCATACCTTAAAGATAATTGTATTGGCATCACCTCTTGAAAAACAATAAATAGGTCAATAACAGAAAATCTTAGAATTTCATATAAAGCCCTTATCTTTATTTTTGAATACCTATCTAGCCATGAGCCATGAGCCCTGGAAATATAATTAAGGCGGTATAAAAGCTATTACATCAAAGGAAGAAAACGTATAAGATTCAATTTTCCTTATAATTTGATAAGATATATAATAAAAGAAAATATTAAGATATAACATGTATATGTTACCTTAAATATCATCGCATAATACTAATAGTTATGATTAGGATGATGCTAAACAAAATATGCATGTATAATTGTTTAGTTCTGTGATAATTATATCTGAACATGTTTGTAATTCAGATGTCAAAGGAAATGCCACGTGATCAAGAAATTCCGGCTAGTAATGAAAACTCTTTTGATGGAAACACTATAGAAAATATAATAGCCCAAGGAATATCGAATGCCATAACTTCGATCATTGAAGCTATTAAAATTTCTATGCCTATAAACGAGAATCTACTATACATTGTAAGCATACCCATCACTTCATACCTAGCCCTAGTATCAACGGAAGTCATGATATTCGTATCAAAACTCCATCTTCCAAACGAAAGAAAACCACAACCTATGGCTACTCCTACAAGGAATTCTACTCTAACAAATCCTCCAAGGACAAATGAATGAAACCAGAAATCGCACAACCTACCGGCAATAGCAAAAAGCATGCAAGAGAACGTTATTTTAAGAAGACACTTCGCTGTAACTTCTGCAAGAAAGCTGGAAATGTAGAAGAAGAATGTAGAAGGAAAAGGGAAACTAACGTATGTTACAAATGTGGAGATCCAGGCCACTTCCGTCGCTACTGTCCGAAACTATCTAAGGCACCTGACAACGAGGATCGAAACTCCGATGAAACTAAAGAGAACGCATATAAATTTATAACACCCAAGCCAACAGCAACTTTTAAAATAAAGCACCCTTATATTTTGTCTGCACTTAATTATTAGTTGACTTTTGATTCTGATCGAAACTTCATCAATAAAAGGTCTCTGTTTTTCTTTTATAGAATCAACTCTTATTTGTCTCATCTCTTGACAAATTCCTATGTTTCACATGCATTGGTTGTCATGCATGTAAATTCAATTAAAAAAAGATCATCTACTCATGAGTTTTAATAAATATTTTCGTCATACGCATTTTTGATAAATTTCCTCCGCTGATAAATGTTGACTTTTGATAATCGAGTCAACAAATTTCTTGGAAAACTTCTCTTCTTTTCGGAGTTACCAGATTTTCATCTCTTGTCAATACATATATCCATTGTTGGAATATGTCGAAACCAAACTCAATTGTTTGAACTTGCTCATATATATATTCAATTTCAAAATCCCATATGATGAATTGAGATCATCATATTCAAGGTAATTTCGTTATTTGAACTTGTTTAAAGTCTTCAATTTCAATATATCATTTGTTAAAACATGACACCTTGCGGTGGCGATTTCTTTGAAACTTGGACTCATCTCATTTTCACACTAGAGGTACGAAATTATTTATTGATTCATTATCCTAAACCAGTCTTAATGCAATGTACCTCCAGTAATTCTTTCATCTTTGAATTGATTCCACATTATTTCTTCAATTGAAATATCCTATTTTTTGAAATATCCAGTTAATTTCAAAAACGGTGAATTCGTTCGGTCACCATAATTATTGAATTCTTTGAGTCATTACAGCACCTTGTGGTGTCTGTATAAATTTGTAGCCAGTGCTAATAATAAACCCTATCCATACGTCATTCGTTTGACTCATCATTCAAGTAATCTTGATACAATTATGTATTAAGACCATGATACACTAAATTCTATTGTATTATCCGGTGTATCCTTGCCATTTAATAAACTGATTTCTGGTTTGATTATTGACAAATCATTTTTCATACTTCCATTCACAAATTGAGATTATTAATTCAGAATCTCCCTCAATTGATAATCAAAGTAAGTTCTTTCTGACATTGAGTCCTATTATTTCTACAAATCATTGCACTTCAAATTCTAATTGTGAAACTTAGTCACCTTGTTAATGATATTATTTCATCTCATTTTGTTAACATCAAATCCTGAAACTAAGTTCTGAGACCAGTAAATTCCAACTATCCTATGATATCTTTATATTTATCTTTTGATTCTATCCCAGACACCTTGATATATTGTTTTTACTAACTAAAAGACGTGACGCAACCCTAAGAAGATATCGTAGTCCAAATCTCGAGGACGAGATGTAAAACAAGGTGGAGAGGATGTAACATTCCCAAAATTTTAAATTTAAAATAAAGTTAGTACACGAATAGGTCATGAGAAAATTGACTGGTAGAAATATGAATTACTTAGGAGGGCCTAGGAACCGTTTGATAATTGTAATAATAAAAATACATTATATTTGAACCTACTTCATTTTTAATGAAACTTGGTTCAAAATGTAGATACAAATATTCTCGTTCTAATGACATATTCATTATTTTATAAAACATCATAGTTTAGAAGTTATGTGCGCCAAATAAGTGAAGTAACTGAATTAATTATAATATATATAATAAATAATAAAATAAAATACAACTTATGAAATGAAGGAAGTTTACGTGTCCACTAAAGAATCAAATTCACATTAAAGGAATTGTGTACGTGGACATAAGCAGTAGAAAGATTTACGTGCACTCAAAGCTAAGAGTTCAGTATATATAGAGACAAGTGACACTTTGAATCTGTTCAAACTTTCTTTTCATACACTCTCTATGGCGCTACTCTCTCTATATATATTCTTTTAATTATTATTTATCCTGTAATAATAATAAAGCCATGCCCCGTTTTAAGTATTTTAACCCTTGATCACTGATACCCTGTCGGACTGACGTAGGGCCCCGTAACGTATGTCAAGGCTCTGCCTAAATTCGTTGGGGTTCTGTCTCGTGACGTAGGGATAAAGTGGAATTGGGTTACTATACTTATAGTGAGTGCATTATATATTTTATTAAATAATCCAGAAATTATACCAAGATATATCAACTCTCCAAAAATATTTCGACACCCCTAATATATTTAGAATACCCCTATATGTCTTGAATTACACCACGTATATGAAAACCAGTCCCGAAACACCTTCATGCTAGTAGAAATCAAGGAAAACAAGATTTGCCAGTCGCTCGCGGGCCGCGAAGGCATAGCCTTCTGCTTACGCGGGCCGCGACAACTCAACGATAAGAGAAAATCTGGTGCCGCCACGTGTCGATGACTAAGCACACTCAAACCGCCCTACCATCTCTCACGGGCCGCGTAGCCCTTAGCTACGTCTTACGGGGGCCGCGTAAAACTTGAAATCAGCCCCTATAAATAGAAGTGATCGGCTGTTTATCCAATTCGTTCACAATTCTTTTTCCCTCTCGAAATTCAGAAGAATAATAATAATATCAGGCATTATAACCCCCTAATTAGCGAAGCTCTGCCTCGTTGTAAGTATCGTAACTCCTGGATACGTATTAGATACTCTGCCCGATTGATCTAGGGTTCCGTAACGGCTGTCGTGGTTCTGCCCGACGTAGTCGTTGGAATGCCGTCTCGGGGAAAGTATTACTAATGTTAAAATGGGTTATTATACTAACACGTGTGCATTGTTTATTTAATTAGATTATAACCAGGAAGTCACAAAGGAAAACCCTATAATAGCAATGTGAGTAATCCTTCTTTTTGTGTAAACCTTTTTGTGAGTAATCTCCTTTTTGCAAATTGTTTTTACAAAACCTCACTTAATTATACATTAAGCAGTTATTGAGTATTTGTAAGGATACAATTACAGTCGGTAAATTTGTGGTTTTGTATACAAAATTTGTTACAACCTGGTAAGGAGTAACATGACCATAAATCGGAACGACAGTACCGTGTGGTGGTAATTGATATGACTTGGAAACAAATGTAATTGCGGATGCGCCCTCAATACTGTACTATGGTTTTTATTAAAAACTTGATTGAAACTGGGATTCACTCACCAGTATTTCCTGCTGATAAAATGTTTTAAAAGCCAGCTGAAGAGCACTGAAGGCTTAGAAAAGTGGCAATAAAAGTTACCTAATTAAAAATGAGAGTTGTTTTCAATAATTGGGGTCATTCCCTATATATGTATCAAAATGAAAATCGGGTGTTGTCCCACTTATAAATGTATTATCAAAGAGATCTGGGTTTATCCCATTTCTTTAATTTAAATATTTTTGGTGTTTAACTCTGATAAAAATATTTCCTAACTACGGTCCTGATGAAATTTCCGCTGCCAAATTGATAAACACCGATACCACTGAAACTGGCTCACGGCCGCCCGCTCCCTGGGACAGGGGTCAGGGGTATGTGACAAATGGCTGATAAAGCAATTGTGTGCACCGCTCTATTCTTGCACACAGTAGAAGGATCACTTGGATAAACCTAAAAAGGGAGGAAGACCCTAAGCTTGTATTTATAAGGAGCAGAGTTGGTGGGTGAGGGAGGGAGGAGCGATGCTACAACTAGTGACAGACTGTGAGACTAAAAGTGTGACAACCCGAATTCTTGAGGTTAGTATTATCCTATTTCCCGAACTCCTTTGTTGTATTTACATATCCTAGATCATTGTGCTAGTGGGATTATGTTGCAAACTTGTTAGTGAGTAATGCATTGAAATACTTGAATTAGGCTAACACATCTTCCAACCAAAGATCCTTCGACCGAAAGATCCAACCTTCGAAGGATCACGAAACCGAAAGATCCAACCTTCGAAGGATCACGAAACATAAGACATAACTTTCGACCGAAGACCCTATCTTTCGACCAAGGATAGGATCCTTCGACTGGGATCCGGGTATCACGGCCCAATCTTTCGGCCCAGTCCTTCGGCCCACGAGTTTAAGGTTATATTTAGAACATACGTGTGTGATACGAACAGTTACAAACCCTAGACCCTCTCATTGTGTGACGGCAGAAGAACAAGTTTTCTCTTTAGAAGCATCAAACTGTTGATCCTGTCTTTCGGTTAGTAAGATTCTTGTTCGCTTAGTGAATTAGAAACGCTTATGATTGCTTGTTTGATTTAACATAGTAACAACCTTGTTCATGGATTGAATACGTATGCGACTAGGTCACGACCGATTATGCATGTGATATTATATTTGATTTGCAATTTCGATTATCGTTTATCGTAACAGTGATGGTGAACCCACATGTCTTGTGCCGATAACTATTAGTGAATAATTCTGATATGATGAACGTTGTGTGAGAATTAGATCGTTAGACATTATGTGTTAAATCATAGTGACTAGTTAGCATGGATATTGGTTTTGATAAAATTGTTGTTAGACGGCACAATCTAAACTGCTGGGTCAAACTGATTAGATCTTGATACATGTTTACTGTATTGCTTGATGACCATTAGGGTTCCGTTTCGTAACTGATGGATCGAATAATAATTGCTGAATTGTAACCGAAAGATAACTGTGGTAGTCGAAGGATAACTGGCATAGTCGAAAGATGTTATTTGGTTCGAAACATGATATTTGGTTCGAAACATGGTATTTGGTTCGAAACATAACTGTTAGATCGAAAGATAAGTATGTCGAAAGATAGGTAATAGGTCGAAGGATGTCTGTGAATCGAAAGATAACTGTGTGTCGAAACATAACCATTAACCAATTGATAACTTATGTGTCGAAGGATAAATACGAAACGAAAGATAGTGTCGAAACATAACTGAGGTGTCGGATGAAAGTGTGAACCGAAAGATATTGAGGTGTTAACATTGTATTCGTGTACACTAGCTGATAATTAAATGTGAAATGATACGTGTTGTGCTGATATGCAAACTGACTGTTATGTGTAACTATCATAGGGCTTGGTAAATCACTGTTGTTAAACGAGTAATTAATTCTACCGAGCAATCCAAGGTGAGTTCACTACATTCGAGCATGCGTCCCAGTGGTTGGGGACAGTCAGTGGGTATCCCTTGGGGGGAATGAGTCTTTGGGTAAAAACGAGTATATTGGTTAATATTCTCACCTATCATCTTTTGTAAGTCCCTCATCGGGTATTAGTTAGTAGCGCTACTTAGGTTTGGCACCCTCACCCCGTGCCTGTAGAGGACGGAGGTGAACTAATGACCCAGTCTGGCCCAGTACTAGATAGGAGTACGTGGGAAGGGCAGTCGTGTATTTCAGGAGCCGTCATTGTTCGGAAATGAGATATTAACAATATTACTTGCATTGATTATTGAACTGTTTTACATACAACGGGTAACAGACGTTTTCTAAAACTGTGAACTCGCCAGCTTTGTCTGATACACGTGTTACATGCTCGCAGGTCCTTAGGTACTTGGAACGCAGGAACTTGCTGGCTGGAGGGCGCGAGTGGTCATGGTTGCATTGCTGAGTTATTTAACAAACATTTATTTACTTTGGTTGTGTGAAACTTATACTTTGTGATACGTTAATGCTTCCGCTGAACTTATGGTTTTTGAACAACTTATGTTTGGGATTTCAGTACTATTAAATGATGGAATTTTATTTCAAACTTGTGATTCAATGTAATTGGTGGCTCATCGCTAGTCGTCACACGCCTAACAGGGACACTCCCTAGGTGGTAATTCGGGGGTGTGACAGTTTGGTATCAGAGCCACTGGTTATAGTGAATTTGGTTTTAAAAATGTTTTATAAAACCAGACTATAACTGAACTGATACGACATACTGATACGACATGGACCATGACACTCAGCTCCAGGCAGCAAGGTTCGTCTCTTGTTTACTATTGCATAGCATAGTTAGTACATACTCATGATTAGTAACACACTCGAACGCATGCATGATATTACAATACGAATTACTATGCTATCTGTCTATACTACGTGTTTTTAAGAGTAGAACTCTTCTTGGGTTTACATGCTCTATGTTGTGATATCGACGGTCGTACTGTATGAATTTGGGAAACCTTTTTAATATGAGTAGGGAGGAACTGAGATAAGCATGCAAATCAGGTTATTATTATGGGTGCACACATAATAACAACGTGAGGTGCACGTGAGTCCCAGTAAATCTCGACTAGTGTGAAAAAGGAATCCCGCGTTGTTAGTCAATGTTGTATTAGAACCTCGAAAACTGTGAATACTATAGCAATACTTGACATCCGCTTGAAATGGTCCGTTAATTTGTTACTTCTTCCCATACTTGTAGAATCATGAACGGACGTGGTGGAGGTCGTCGTGGTGGACGCGGTGGACGTGGTGGAGGCCGCGGTGGCGGACATGGCGAAATCCATATGACTCAAGCTGAGCTAGAGGAGTTACTCAACGCCCAGGTGGCTGCAGCCTTGGCAGCTTATCAGGCTGGTATGACATGTACCAGACATTCCTTCCTTTGAATCGTGAACTTGAGTCTTACTTGTTGGTTTATTCTCTCTCGTTAATAGGTCAGCCGGCGCCACAAAACCAGCCTCACCCACCGGTCTGCACTTTTAAAACTTTCATGGATTGCAAGCCACAGACCTTCAGTGGCACTGAAGGGGCTGTAGGACTTATACGCTGGTTCGAAAAGGCGGAGTCAGTGTTTGCGATATGTAACTGCCCAGTTGGGGATAGAGTAAAGTTTGCAGCAGGCACGCTTCAGGATGGTGCCTTGACCTGGTGGAATGCCCAGGTCCAACTGCTAGGTATTGAGGCGGCAAACGCCACTACGTGGGATGATTTCAAAGAACTGATGAGAGAGGAATACTGTCCTCGAGACGAAATACAGAAGTTAGAGAATGAGTACTACGATCTAAAAATGGTGGGGTCTGAAATTGAGGCGTATGTGAAGCGGTCGTATGAGTTAGCTGATTTGTGTCCGACTCTGTCCCGACCCATGTCCCGAAGAA
This sequence comes from Helianthus annuus, assembly GCF_002127325.2. NCBI lineage: Eukaryota > Viridiplantae > Streptophyta > Magnoliopsida > Asterales > Asteraceae > Helianthus > Helianthus annuus. Next base: position 105,584,713 of record NC_035435.2, on the reverse strand, counting down.
TCGAGTTGTTTATTAAAGGGTTACCTCCACGGGTGAAGGGTTTAGTTACAGCGGCGAACCTCAATAACCTAACTCAGATTGTTAGATTAGCGCATAAGATCGTTGACCAGGAAGTGGAGAGCGACTCATTGCCACCTCGTATTTCTAGCACTACCACAGCTGCCACTACTTCCACTGCATCTGCTGCTGATAGCAAACGTAAGTGGAACGATACGGACAAGGGGTCCAACTCTGCACAGCCTCAGAAGAAGATGGATACTGGCAGCACCCGCAGTTTCAGTCAGACAGCATCAGTGAATCAGAACTCGAGTAACAAATCAGGGCAGGGATCATATGCGGGGAAGCTACCCTTGTGCAGCAAGTGTAACTATCATCACAAGGGACAGTGTGCTCGGGTTTGTCATCGATGTAATCGACCAGGGATTGTAGGACCACACTTCCAGCTCAGCAGCAGCCAGCGCAGCAGACGGGTAGGCAACAGCCTCAGCAAACTCAGGGTACTCAGAGAGGGTGTTATCAGTGTGGAGCCGAGGGGCACTTCAAGCGAGACTGCCCTCAGCTGAGGCAGAACACAGGGGGTGGTAACGGGAACAATAATGCGGGGAATAACGGGGGTAATGTTGCGCGTGGGCACGGGTTTGTGCTGGGAGCTGGGGAAGCGCGGAACGACGGCAACGTGGTTACTGGTACGTTTTCAGTGAACGGTGTTATTGCTTCTATTTTATTTGATTCTGGTGCCGACTGGAGTTACGTGTCTTTAGAGTTTAGTTCCCAGTTAGGATTAAGTCCTACACTTCTCGTAATGAAACACATAGTAGAAATCGCAAATGGTAAAACAATCGAAGCTACACATGTTCTATTTGGGTGTAAAATCGATCTTCTGGGTCAAGTCTTCGACATTGATTTAATTCCTATTACTCTTGGAAGTTTCGACGTGATCGTTGGTATGGACTGGTTGTCCAAGAATCAAGCGGAGATTCTCTGTAAGGAGAAGATCATACGTGTTCCCCTTCCTAGTGGGGAATTCCTATCAGTTCAGGGTCATCGCAGCGGGACCCCAGTTAGTATTGTTTCGGCAATGAAGGCTCGAAAGTATTTGCGTAAGGGCTATCCTGCTATACTGGCTCTTGTCACTGATTCACCGCCTAATGAAAGGAAGATTGAGGATCTTCCAGTTGTTCGTGACTATCCTGACGTATTTCCTGCGGAACTCCCTGGTTTACCTCCACATCGTCAGGTGGAATTCCAGATTGACCTCGCCCCAGCGGCAGCCCCAGTTGCTCGTGCTTCTTATCGTCTTGCGCCAGGGGAACTGCAGGAATTATCAAACCAACTCCAAGAGCTGTTGGATAGGGGTTTCATCCGACCTAGCTCTTCCCCCTGGGGAGCCCCAGTCTTATTTGTGAAGAAGAAGGATGGGTCCTTACGAATGTGTATAGATTATCGCGAGCTCAACAAGATGACAATCAAAAACCGTTACCCTTTGCCTCGTATTGATGACCTGTTTGACCAATTACAAGGGTCGAGCTTTTACTCTAAGATCGACTTAAGGTCTGGTTATCATCAAGTGCGAGTCCGAGAGGAAGACGTTCCCAAAACCGCGTTTCGGACGCGATACGGTCACTATGAGTTCTTGGTTATGCCATTCGGGTTAACCAACGCACCAGCGGTCTTCATGGACCTCATGAACCGCGTGTGCAAGCCCTACCTTGATGACTTCGTGATCGTTTTTATTGACGACATTCTAATTTACTCCAAGAACAAGGAGGATCATGAACGACATCTACGCCTTATCCTAGAACTCCTGAGGAGGGAGCAGTTGTACGCAAAATTTTCTAAATGCGATTTTTGGATACGGGAGGTACATTTTCTGGGGCATATAGTCAATGAGGTGGGCATACATGTGGATCCTGCCAAGGTTGACGCCATTAGAAATTGGGCGGCACCAAAGAACCCTTCGGAGGTGCGGCAATTTCTCGGTCTAGCAGGGTATTATCGTCGTTTCATTCAGAACTTCTCAAAGATTGCACAGCCACTCACCTCGTTAACACAGAAGAAAGTAGTTTACTCTTGGGGGACGAAGCAGGAGGATGCTTTCCAGCTTTTGAAACAAAGGTTATGCAGCGCACCAATCTTATCTCTACCGGATGGCACTGAGGATTTTGTAGTTTATTGTGATGCTTCGATTCAGGGTCTCGGTTGCGTGTTGATGCAACGCGAGAAGGTGATAGCTTACGCTTCTCGGCAGTTGAAGGTTCACGAGAAGAACTATACGACACATGATTTGGAGTTAGGAGCAGTGGTGTTTGCGCTGAAGATTTGGAGGCACTATTTATACGGTACGAAGTGCGTTATCTATACCGACCACAAGAGCCTTCAGCATATCTTTGACCAAAAAGAATTGAATATGCGTCAGCGTCGTTGGGTGGAGTTGTTCAATGATTACGAGTGTGCCATCAAATACCACCCAGGTAAAGCTAACGTTGTGGCGGACGCACTTAGCCGCAAAGAAACGAAGCCTAAACGTGTTCGCGCATTACAACTCACTATTCATTCCAACCTTCCTGATAAGATTCGTACGGCTCAGACTGAGGCATTGAAGGAAGAAAACATCGAAGCTGAGGGTTTACGCGGTATGGAAAAGCAGCTTGAAAAGAGATCTGATGGCATCTACTACATTATGGGAAGAGTATGGGTTCCTCTGTTTGGTGATCTTACAGAACTTGTGATGGATGAAGCACACAGGTCACGATATTCTATTCACCCGGGATCGGACAAGATGTATCACGATCTTAAGGTTATGTATTGGTGGCCGAATATGAAAGCCCTCATCGCCACATACGTGAGTAAATGCTTAACTTGTGCTAGAGTTAAAGCGGAACATCAGAAGCCTTCGGGTCTACTACAGCAGCCAGAAATACCCAAATGGAAGTGGGAACAGATCGCTATGGATTTCGTCACTGGATTACCGAGGACTCAGGCTGGAAACGATACTGTATGGGTGATTGTTGATCGACTCACGAAATCGGCACATTTTCTAGCAATCAAGGAAACAGATAAGTTTTCGCAGCTTGCAGCAGTGTATCTTAAGGAGGTAGTTGCTAGACACGGGGTGCCAACTTCTATCATCTCAGATCGAGACCCGCGTTTTACTTCTGAATTATGGCAGTCTATGCACAAACTGTTCGGTTCGAAACTGGATATGAGCACCGCTTACCACCCACAGACGGATGGTCAGAGTGAGCGCACTATTCAGACACTTGAAGACATGCTGCGGGCATGTGTGATCGATTTTGGGAAGGGATGGGAAAGACACTTGCCGTTAATAGAGTTCTCCTACAACAACAGCTACCACACAAGTATTCAGGCAGCTCCGTTCGAAGCATTGTATGGGCGGAAATGTCGTTCCCCTCTCTGTTGGGCAGAAGTAGGTGACAGTCAACTCACAGGTCCTGAACTCATTCTGGAAACTTCACAAAATATAGCTCGGATAAGGGATCGTATGGCAGCAGCGCGTGATCGCCAGAAAAGTTATGCTAACAAGCGTAGAAAGCCTTTGGAGTTCGAAGTTAATGATCGGGTTATGTTGAAAGTTTCACCGTGGAAGGGCGTTGTACGCTTTGGGAAGCGTGGCAAGCTTAATCCACGTTACATTGGGCCATTCAAAATTATTGAGCGGATCGGTAAAGTCGCTTACAGACTCGAGTTACCTGCGGAACTAGGCAATGTTCACGATGTGTTTCACGTTTCTCAACTAAAGAAGTGTGTGGTTGATGAGACACTAGTTGTGCCATTTCAAGAGCTCAAGTTGGATGACAAGCTGCAGTTTGTTGAAGAGCCTATTGAAATCATGGATCGGGAGGTCAAGGTCCGTAAACACAGTCGAATTCCGATTGTTAGGGTACGTTGGAATTCAAGGCGTGGACCGGAGTTCACGTGGGAACGCGAGGATCAGATGAAACTAAAGTACCCTCACCTCTTTCCCAAGGACAAGGCAGAGTCAAGCAAAACTAGTGAATCTCGGGACGAGATTCCCCTTCAAGTTGGGGATGATGTAACACCTGAGGAAAATCCGCAACAATCTTGAATTGTCACTCCACTCTCCGTACCTACTTGCTAAATTTCGGGACGAAATTTCCTTCAAGTTGGGGATGATGTGACAACCCGAATTCTTGAGGTTAGTATTATCCTATTTCCCGAACTCCTTTGTTGTATTTACATATCCTAGATCATTGTGCTAGTGGGATTATGTTGCAAACTTGTTAGTGAGTAATGCATTGAAATACTTGAATTAGGCTAACACATCTTCCAACCAAAGATCCTTCGACCGAAAGATCCAACCTTCGAAGGATCACGAAACCGAAAGATCCAACCTTCGAAGGATCACGAAACATAAGACATAACTTTCGACCGAAGACCCTATCTTTCGACCAAGGATAGGATCCTTCGACTGGGATCCGGGTATCACGGCCCAATCTTTCGGCCCAGTCCTTCGACCCACGAGTTTAAGGTTATATTTAGAACATACGTGTGTGATACGAACATTTACAAACCCTAGACCCTCTCATTGTGTGACGGCAGAAGAACAAGTTTTCTCTTTAGAAGCATCAAACTGTTGATCCTGTCTTTCGGTTAGTAAGATTCTTGTTCGCTTAGTGAATTAGAAACGCTTATGATTGCTTGTTTGATTTAACATAGTAACAACCTTGTTCATGGATTGAATACGTATGCGATTAGGTCACGACCGATTATGCATGTGATATTATATTTGATTTGCAATTTCGATTATCGTTTATCGTAACAGTGATGGTGAACCCACATGTCTTGTGCCGATAACTATTAGTGAATAATTCTGATATGATGAACGTTGTGTGAGAATTAGATCGTTAGACATTATGTGTTAAATCATAGTGACTAGTTAGCATGGATATTGGTTTTGATAAAATTGTTGTTAGACGGCACAATCTAAACTGCTGGGTCAAACTGATTAGATCTTGATACATGTTTACTGTATTGCTTGATGACCATTAGGGTTCCGTTTCGTAACTGATGGATCGAATAATAATTGCTGAATTGTAACCGAAAGATAACTGTGGTAGTCGAAGGATAACTGGCATAGTCGAAAGATGTTATTTGGTTCGAAACATGATATTTGGTTCGAAACATGGTATTTGGTTCGAAACATAACTGTTAGATCGAAAGATAAGTATGTCGAAAGATAGGTAATAGGTCGAAGGATGTCTGTGAATCGAAAGATAACTGTGTGTCGAAACATAACCATTAACCAATTGATAACTTATGTGTCGAAGGATAAATACGAAACGAAAGATAGTGTCGAAACATAACTGAGGTGTCGGATGAAAGTGTGAACCGAAAGATATTGAGGTGTTAACATTGTATTCTTGTACACTAGCTGATAATTAAATGTGAAATGATACGTGTTGTGCTGATATGCAAACTGACTGTTATGTGTAACTATCATAGGGCTTGGTAAATCACTGTTGTTAAACGAGTAATTAATTCTACCGAGCAATCCAAGGTGAGTTCACTACATTCGAGCATGCGTCCCAGTGGTTGGGGACAGTCAGTGGGTATCCCTTGGGGGGAATGAGTCTTTGGGTAAAAACGAGTATATTGGTTAATATTCTCACCTATCATCTTTTGTAAGTCCCTCATCGGGTATTAGTTAGTAGCGCTACTTAGGTTTGGCACCCTCACCCCGTGCCTGTAGAGGACGGAGGTGAACTAATGACCCAGTCTGGCCCAGTACTAGATAGGAGTACGTGGGAAGGGCAGTCGTGTATTTCAGGAGCCGTCATTGTTCGGAAATGATATTGAACTGTTTTACATACAACGGGTAACAGACATTTTCTAAAACTGTGAACTCGCCAGCTTTGTCTTTGTCTGATACACGTGTTACATGCTCGCAGGTCCTTAGGTACTTGGAACGCAGGAACTTGCTGGATGGAGGGCACGAGTGGTCATGGTTGCATTGTTGAGTTATTTAACAAACATTTATTTACTTTGATTGTGTGAAACTTATACTTTGTGATACGTTAATGCTTCCGCTGAACTTATGGTTTTTGAACAACTTATGTTTGGGATTTCAGTACTATTAAATGATGGAATTTTATTTCAAACTTGTGATTCAATGTAATTGGTGGCTCATCGCTAGTCGTCACACGCCTAAAAGGGACACTCCCTAGGTGGTAATTCGGGGGTGTGACAAAAAGGTTATCTAATCATATCCACGTGTTAGTCATATCGTATATTGGTAATGTGTATCATATTATTAAAATACCATTACAATCGTATATGCCTTTAAGGTGGTTTTGGTTAATAGCGTGAAAACAAATATACGGGTTTCATCTTTAATATTCTTCCTTATAAGTTACTACACACCTACAAGGTGATTTTGCTTAATAGGTGTGAAAACAAATATACAGGATTCATGTTTAATAATCTTCGTTATAATTAAATTAATTTGCTTTATATTTTGATGTCCGTCTTTATCATTAATTAAAAATCTCATTGATTCTTTTTTTAACAACTATTTTTTTACACCTAGGCTTCCTAATTAACCGACACTTTTAAAGATTTGAATCAACACCACATTTTATAACATTGATCATTACGTTTGGATCAACAAAATCATTTGGAATATTTAAATTGTAACACCCTGACCGCGTAAAACAAACCGCGGCAGAGACGTCGGGGAGTCATGTCACGGAACTATTGTTTCATAACACATGGTACATAAAGTTTTGTATTCTTAAGTTAATTGTTTACATTGTCTTGGAAATAAAACAACAAAGTACAATAATTTTCTTGCAAATTTTAAAGTCACTAAGGCCCAAGTCCGCCCTATGCGAAGCATGCTCAAAGTCAAACATTTGCTCCTGAAACATATGTGAAAATAAAACGTCAGCATAAAAATGTATGTGAGTAACATATGTTTTGTGATGAAGTTTCATGGCTTTGAATGTTAAAAGAGATTGTTGGTCCCCTTTGGCGGCCCTGTTAGAACGATGCAACTTTCTTCTCTCGTTGAGGCGGGTGTTTGTGAAGTATATAAACATTCAAAGAAAAAAAATAGAGACAATGAGAGTGATATATCTTCAATGGTAAATTCTTATTAAATAAATAAGAAGGGGTCAATCCGAGAATAAACTCCAATCTAAATGTCACCCCCGGGCCAAACCAGGGGGTAAACTCTCAAGAAAAACTCCATATGAAAGAATAATACTTTACAAGACACACATAATTCCTTCGTAGGAATTATGTATTTATAGAGAAATTCATGATCCTATCTCAAATGTGATTGGTTAATGAGAAGTTGATTTGTGTGCTCATCCATTATTTTAATGTGGCTTATCTTTATTTTTCACCAACTTGCTTCCTTTTCTGATGAATCACTTTGAGACATTTAAATATCTTTCTGATGAAAATGCTATTTCATAAGAAAAGATTCCTTTTCCTATGAAAAAGGATTTTCTTTTCCTTTTCTGGTGAAATCTTTCCAAAAGGAAAGATTCCTTTTTCTGTGACTTCTTTTCAAAAGGAAAAAGATTCCTTTCTTTTTTTTTTTCTTATGGAAGCATTTTTCATAGAAAGATATTATGTGTTAACAAGATATATTATCTTATTAACACAATTCTTTGACTTTGTATCTAGTAAACTCCATAATGTCTCGCTAACATTTTGAAGTCTTGTAACCTTGTCGAGATCTTTTAATCAAAGAATTAGAAGCTTGATTTTTTTCTTTCTCGGTCTTCATATTTAGAACTTCTGGGACGGTTCGTCGGTTGGTTCGTGTTGATGCAATTATTTCTAAGTAGCTTAAACTATTTTTAACAACAAATACAATAAAGTTTCCTAACAGTCATCCCCTATTTGTTGTTAAAAATACAAACAATGCATTTATACTTGGAAATAACAAATAAACTTGCTGAAGATGTATCTTTCTTTTCTTCTTGTCACGTTATCATGTAGGCACCTTTTTAGTGATAGTCATTGACTGTATCTTCATTGGCATGAAAGTTTATTTGGAAAACGTCCGACTTTTTGTGGATGATCATCTGATTATATTTCATTTGTTGTTATAATTCTTCACCTCGATTTTTAATTCCTCCTAAATGTAAGCATTATATCTTGTTTCCCCAACAACTAGGATATGAGTATCTTCTATCCAATATAGGATAAGTGTTTTAGGCTATCGATTGATGAGGCTTCAAAAAATAACGAATCATGCAGGGTTATAAAAAAATGATCTTGAACCGTCGAGGTTTTTTTTTTTTTTTTTTTTTTTTTTTGGGATCAGAATATCTATCTGATGAAATTTCTGATAAGACCGAAAAAAATCGTTTTTTTAAACAGAATTTCTGATGTTTTCTGATCAATCTGATGACATTTCTGATAAAATAATCAGAAGAAAATCTGAAAAAAGTTTTTTTGTTTTTTTAACAGAATTTTTTGATGGAATCTGATGGATTCTAATGAAAATCTGATAAAAAATCTGAATTTTTTTTAACAGAAAATCTGATGACATCATCATGAATTCTGATGGCATCATCAGAAATTCTGATGACCTCATCAGATTCTATTAAATTCTGGTGACATCATACCTGACGACATCGTAAGAAATGCTGATGACATCATCAGAAACCCCTTTTTTTCAACAAAATTCTAATAAATTCATCAGAATTCACTAGAAAATCTTAGTAAACTCAAAATTTTTTTTTACAACGAACGCGTTTGAAAATCTGATTTTTTTTTTTTGAGATGAGAGGGAATAAGTAGAAAAAAGATATTAATTACACATATTTTTCTGGTGAAAGTCTAAGTACTTGTTCTTTTCTTCAAGGAATATTTTGTAAAAACTTTTTTTAAAAGATAATAGTTATGAGTATGTTTTCAAAAGTTTCACACAGTTTTTTTTAATCACTTTTTATCATTATCATTCCTTTTTTTTTTTGAAGATTAACTAACCAGAATTTGGTGTTATTTCATTAGATAAGATACGAATAAACTTTCTTTTATCAGAAACTTTCTTTTATCAGAAACTTTCTTTTTAGATGTCAAAATTTTTATTTCTGATAAACTAAATTTCATTTATCTTTGTTTAACTCCTTTTTTTGTGTTTTTATATCCTTTTTCTATACCTCTTTTTATACTTGAAAGAAAAAAAAATTAATAGAGATAATAATAATAATAAAAGCAATAATAAAAGTTATGAAAATAACAAAAAAATAATAACTGTACTACATACTTTAGTTTTTTTTTTGGATCTACAAAAAAAAAGATTTTTCTTTTTTTTTTTACCTTTAACAGATCATGAATATACGTCTCTCGTACAGGAGCAAGGGATCTTGGAAATAATTTATCCAATCTGCTCTGATACCAATTGTTGGTCCCCTTTGGCGGCCCTGTTAGAACGATGCAACTTTCTTCTCTCGCTGATACGGGTGTTTGTGAAGTATATAAACAGTCAAAGAAAAAAAATAGAGGCAATGAGAGTGATATATCTACAATGGTTAATTCTTATTAAACAAAGAAGAAGGGGTCGATCCGAGAATAAACTCGAATCTAAATGTCACCCCCTGGGCCAAACCAGGGGGTAAACTCTCAAGAAAAACTCTATATGAAAGAATAATACTTTACAAGACACACATAATTCCTTCGTAAGAATTATGTATTTATAGAGAAATTCATGATCCTTTCTCAAATGTGATTGGTTAATGAGAAGTTTATTTGCGTGTCCATCCATTATTTTAATGTGGCTTATCTTCATTTTTCACCAACTTGCTTCCTTTTTTGATGAATCACTTTGAGACATTTAAATATCTTTCTGATGAAAATGCTATTTCATAAGAAAAGATTCCTTTTCGTATGAAAAACAATTTCCTTTTCCTTTTCTGGTGAAATCTTTCCTAAAGGAAAGATTCCTTTTTCTGTTGACTTCTTTTCAAAAGGAAAAAGATTCCTTTTTTTTTTTTTTTTACGGAAGCATTTTTCATAGAAATATATTATGTGTTAATAAGATATATTATCTTATTAACACAATTCTTTGACTTTGTATCTAGTAAACTCCATAATGTCCTGCTAACATTTTGAAGTCTTGTAACCTTGTCGAGATCTTTTAATCAAAGAATTAGAAGCTTGATTTTTTTCTTTCTCGGTCTTCATATTTAGAGCTTCTGGGACGGTTCATCGGTCGGTTCGTGTTTACGCAATTATTTCTAAGTAGCTTAAACTATTTTTAACAACAAATACAATAAAGTTTACTAACAGAGATGCTTAACTATCACAAAAATAGCCATGAATCATTATAAAAATGTTTCTTTTATAAAATCATGTGAAAATGAAATGATTTCAAAGAAATGATGCATGGCTAAGTAAATTACCGAATGAAAATGTCTTGTATAAAATATGTCATGTCTTGTCATTGTTCGAAGTGGTTTAGATAACGCTACGACATGTAATATAATAAAAGCACTTATATATAGGAAGTACCAGCGGCGTATCCACCATGCTTTTACCATATTACACATGTCTCGTTATCTAAGTCACTTACCATAAACCAATGTTTTGTATAAACCAATGTCTTGTATAAACCAATGTCATGTATAAACCAATATCTTGTATTAACAAATGTCATGTATAAACCAATGTCTTGTATGGTAAACAAAAGGTCTTTGTTTAAACCACATGAAATAATGTCTTGTATAACCAAAATGTGTTGTATAATTTTTTTTTGAATGAACAAAGGTCTTGTTTAATCAAAGGTTTTGTTTTATAAAATCATTTCTTTTATTGTGTAAACATATATATGGATTGTTGGCGAATACATTCAAGCCTTATAAGGATAAAGGTTTATCAAATGTTCATCGGATTTTGTCGTTCCCTAAGGTCACTTCCAAACAAACCTAGGAAGCAGGAACGAGACTGTCAATCCTATGGTACCATTACATACTACCGGTCGGCGTGATCAATGTTATTGAATGTATCATTGTCGAGTTCAACGCACCAAATGTCTATAACAATGTGAGCTTGTCGTGAAAATGTTTTGAGCACTCTCTTTGATTAAGGTAGAATACATATTCCATTGTTTCGGTAAACAATTCAGAAACTTTTCCACCTTTTCAAACTCTGTATACAATCCCAGTTGACTTCAAACTAATTCACTTAGCAAATGGAAAATCTGTTTACCAGATCATCTAACGATTCACCTTTCATAGCTTTAAAGACATCGAATTGAGTTTTCAGTTGTTCGAGTCTTCGTTTCTTGAATAACTCATTTCCTTTGTATCTGTCATTCAAACTGTCCCACAATTCCTTTGACGAGTCTTTGTTACCGAAAGTGTGTAAGATCGATTGTGATAATGACATCGTAATCAAGGACATAGCTTTCTCTTCACATTCGTAATACTTTCTTTCATCATCAATTAAAGCAAGATAACCGGTAATTGTCAAAGTTTGAGCAGGTTGTCCTCCAATTCCTAACGTCATACATAACCACAGTTTTAAAACTTTCGCTTTTATGTATCGTTCAAATCGTATCTTCCATTCCAGATAATCTAACTCGTTCAACAATACGGGAGGTTTATCACTGCTTCCGACTTTGTTGTTGTGTCGAATACTTTGAACAACCGTGTGCAAATTGTTTGCCATCTTTAATGTGACTTTGTTTCAAAGATTGTGAACACTTACCGATGAAACTTTAACAAATATCACAAGTACTGATCAAAATCACAAGTTCTGATACTTTTAGAGACCCTAAGTGATAAGTGTTGGTGAATGTAGGAATCCAATAAACAAGTGATGATGAACAATAATGAAATAAGTTCTGATGAACAATAATGAAACAAGTTCGGTCAAAAGAAATTCACAAGTGCTGATGATGTTGTAGACTCACAAGTGCTGATGACCAAAAATGAACAAGTGCTTATGAAAAAAAACAAACAAGTGTTAATGACCAAAAAACAAACAAGTGCTGATGACCAAAAACAACCAAGTGCTGATGACCAATTAGCCAAACAAGTGCAGATGAACAAATATAAGAAACAAGTGCGGATAAGACTAATCTTAAATCACAAGTATTGATGAACAATCTTAGAAACAAGTGCACGTGAGTAATCTTAAATCACAAGTGCGGATGAAAAAACTTAAATCAAAAGTGCTGATGAACAATCTTAAATCACAAGTGCGCACAGACCTAAGAAACAAGTGCGGATGAATGTTTACCAAATCACAAATGCGCAGAGACCTTTATCACAAGTGCGCACAAATAACTTATGATTTTCACAAGTGCTGACAAGTGAAAACCATAAGTACTGACTCTGAATTTATTTCCCAAGTGTGACTGCACATAAGATCATCAATAACTACAGATAATTAGAAACCCAGAGAATTTGAAGAAAACTTTAGATCTAACACAATCTGAGCAAAATCTCAACAATCAAATCAAGCACAAACACTCACAACTAAACCCTAATCACCATCGATGACGAAATATAAAGAAACACATGAAGAATCCACGAAAAACATGAGAAAAGTATGAGAAAAACCCTAGAAAGTAGAAAACCCACTAGAATGAACAAAACCGAATGAAATCTAACCTCCAACAAGAAGTCTACAGCGGTAAGAGCACTCTGTATATAGAGCCTGCTCTGATACCACTTGTAAGGTCGTCTTCCTTCAACAAACACACGAACCGGACCGATTAAACACACACGCGATGTGCGGAAACCACCGCGTGCCTCATACTGCAACGTAGAACTCGTACAGAAGGTGTAGAAAATGAGAGAATCGTGAATACACAGAGTATTCACAACCAACAATCACACAGATTGAATAAAGAACACAAAGCTAGGGTTTGTTTACACAAGAAGTTTTCTCCAAAATTTCCCATTTCACTGTTTCACTGAATGTCTAATGATTGCATACATCACAAAGCTTATATACAATCATATGTTCGGACATCATAGACCTTACAATGAAACCTCAGTACTTAACAAATAAGTGCTAACCACTAACTAGATGTTAGGACCGGTTTGACTCCGAAACGATTGCGTATGAACTCGTACGACGTGCGGAATCCGTGTACGAGCAAAACCGAAACACACGAGACGTACTATTAACGTGATTCTTTGATAGATCTGAAAAGATACAAGAACCGTGAATCACCTTTTGCCTTTCTCTCTCTACTTTCTCTCTCTAGCTTCTCTCTCTAACCTCTAAGCTCCAAAGATCAAAAATGGCAAAAGTTTCTAACTAAAAGCCTAAGGCTTCTATTTATAGGCCAAAGGTGATAAGGAATCTTTCCTTATTTACAATAATGCCACCTTGCCTTTAGTAACAAGATATTACATTGTAAACACAAAGTTCTTCTGTTTCAGCTACGAACTGAGATGACGGAGGCGATAGACATTAATGTACCAACAGACTCCCCCTTGGATATTGTCGTAGTCAATCTCAAACATTCAGACTCGTAGCTTCTTTTCTTTTCTTTCTCTCTCTTTAGCTTGAATATAATCTCGGTGGATTTATCTTCAGCTTCAGCTCCCCCTTTCGGTGAACTCTTCAGGCTCCCCCTTTCGACAAGCTTCCGTGCTTTGGGATCGACACCTGGCTTTCCAGTTACAAGCTCTTCCAGGAACGATACCTGGCTCCTTACACGCTTCCGTTAGCATTGAGCTCGTCTTCAGACTCCCCCTCAGACTCGGCTGTCGGGATCGTAGTCTGGAATAACATCTGCAACACTCATACGTTTATAAGTGACAGTGTTTTGAAATTGTCCAGAAATCGTAATCTGGCTCTTTAAACTTTCTAAATCAAGATTCTGGCTTTAAAATGTAATAATATGAATATATCCAGGATTATCTTGACTCTCTCCCCCTATCAAAATGCTTTATAGATTTGACAACGTTAAAGAATCCAAATCGAAAAACTGACTCTTTTAAGATTTTAACAATATGAGCATCCAAATCCTTCACGGTTGATCATCCAAGTCCAAATTAATGACCTTGGAGATATCACAAACTGTTTTTGAATTTTGATTTTAAATTTTAAGAACTTCAAGTTTCAAATTAATGAACTTGATTTATTTCCAGAAACACGATTAGCATACTTAGATTTTGAAACACAACATTCAGACATCGGTTGTCGAAAATAGAACGGAAATCAAAATCTTTTTGTATTTTTCTGAAAATATAAAGCAGTAAAGAAATATGTACAAACATATTTACAGACAATATTTTTGTTTGAGTTCGTGTAAGAGGATCATATCAGTTTTTGAAACAAATCACTAGCACCGTTAAGCTTTAATCATTTTAAGTTCTAAACGATTCACCTCGATTAACGATATAGTTGTCCTCTTAAATTTTCACACAATTTTCAATCTATTCAGGATACGCTTTAGATGTTTTAGGAACTTAGCTCGATTTATGTGTCCCACCTCTTGAATATACTCCCGTATCCAGAATCTCAATATTCAGTCTTACAGGCAAGAGTACTACAATGATGTCTGTACATAAATTAGGGGTTTAATGCGAGAATTGAGGGATCTCAGGTCAGAACTTCCGTTCAGCAGAGAGATATCAATTTCGACTTTGGGTGTGTCCCCTTTAGAGGATCTTTTAGCTTCAACAGATGATTATCAATTTTATTGTCTAATCACTGAGGGCTAGAATGCTATGTTTCAAGCATTTACTGCAAAGCATTATCCAAGGACTAGGTCAGAACTACCGTTCAGCAGAAGTCCCGGAATAATACCCCAGACATCATAGAGTATTAACACCTAGTATATCAGAATACGAGACCTTTCAAACGAGATTTCAGGGGTTACCTATATATCCAAGTAGTGTTCCCCACAAATTTTGCAAGTTTGAAATTTTAGGTTTATATCCCGAATAAATCTACTAAATGTACGAAAACCTATCGTCACATCATCAGTGAGACCATTTATCACATTTGACATTACATTTCTTTAGCGTGCTGTGATAGTCCACTGATGTACTATCATTTCCTCTTTTATCAACAAAAACTCAAATTTTTGAATTTTATCATGTTTTTGGCTTTTTCAAATTTTCTAATGTTTTTGGATTTTACTTGTTAGGACCGGTTTGACTCCGAAACGATTGCGTATGAACTCGTACGACGTGCGGAATCCGTGTACGAGCAAAACCGAAACACACGAGACGTACTATTAACGTGATTCTTTGATAGATCTGAAAAGATACAAGAACCGTGAATCACCTTTTGCCTTTCTCTCTCTACTTTCTCTCTCTAGCTTCTCTCTCTAACCTCTAAGCTCCAAAGATCAAAAATGGCAAAAGTTTCTAACTAAAAGCCTAAGGCTTCTATTTATAGGCCAAAGGTGATAAGGAATCTTTCCTTATTTACAATAATGCCACCTTGCCTTTAGTAACAAGATATTACATTGTAAACACAAAGTTCTTCTGTTTCAGCTACGAACTGAGATGACGGAGGCGATAGACATTAATGTACCAACAGACTCCCCCTTGGATATTGTCGTAGTCAATCTCAAACATTCAGACTCGTAGCTTCTTTTCTTTTCTTTCTCTCTCTTTAGCTTGAATATAATCTCGGTGGATTTATCTTCAGCTTCAGCTCCCCCTTTCGGTGAACTCTTCAGGCTCCCCCTTTCGACAAGCTTCCGTGCTTTGGGATCGACACCTGGCTTTCCAGTTACAAGCTCTTCCAGGAACGATACCTGGCTCCTTACACGCTTCCGTTAGCATTGAGCTCGTCTTCAGACTCCCCCTCAGACTCGGCTGTCGGGATCGTAGTCTGGAATAACATCTGCAACACTCATACGTTTATAAGTGACAGTGTTTTGAAATTGTCCAGAAATCGTAATCTGGCTCTTTAAACTTTCTAAATCAAGATTCTGGCTTTAAAATGTAATAATATGAATATATCCAGGATTATCTTGACTCTCTCCCCCTATCAAAATGCTTTATAGATTTGACAACGTTAAAGAATCCAAATCGAAAAACTGACTCTTTTAAGATTTTAACAATATGAGCATCCAAATCCTTCACAGTTGATCATCCAAGTCCAAATTAATGACCTTGGAGATATCACAAACTGTTTTTGAATTTTGATTTTAAATTTTAAGAACTTCAAGTTTCAAATTAATGAACTTGATTTATTTCCAGAAACACGATTAGCATACTTAGATTTTGAAACACAACATTCAGACATCGGTTGTCGAAAATAGAACGGAAATCAAAATCTTTTTGTATTTTTCTGAAAATATAAAGCAGTAAAGAAATATGTACAAACATATTTACAGACAATATTTTTGTTTGAGTTCGTGTAAGAGGATCATATCAGTTTTTGAAACAAATCACTAGCACCGTTAAGCTTTAATCATTTTAAGTTCTAAACGATTCACCTCGATTAACGATATAGTTGTCCTCTTAAATATTCACACAATTTTCAATCTATTCAGGATACGCTTTAGATGTTTTAGGAACTTAGCTTGATTTATGTGTCCCACCTCTTGAATATACTCCCGTATCCAGAATCTCAATATTCAGTCTTACAGGCAAGAGTACTACAATGATGTCTGTACATAAATTAGGGGTTTAATGCGAGAATTGAGGGATCTCAGGTCAGAACTTCCGTTCAGCAGAGAGATATCAATTTCGACTTTGCGGTGTGTCCCCTTTAGAGGATCTTTTAGCTTCAACAGATGATTATCAATTTTATTGTCTAATCACTGAGGGCTAGAATGCTATGTTTCAAGCATTTACTGCAAAGCATTATCCAAGGACTAGGTCAGAACTACCGTTCAGCAGAAGTCCCGGAATAATACCCCAGACATCATAGAGTATTAACACCTAGTATATCAGAATACGAGACCTTTCAAACGAGATTTCAGGGGTTACCTATATATCCAAGTAGTGTTCCCCACAAATTTTGCAAGTTTGAAATTTTAGGTTTATATCCCGAATAAATCTACTAAATGTACGAAAACCTATCGTCACATCATCAGTGAGACCATTTATCACATTTGACATTACATTTCTTTAGCGTGCTGTGATAGTCCACTGATGTACTATCATTTCCTCTTTTATCAACAAAAACTCAAATTTTTGAATTTTATCATGTTTTTGGCTTTTTCAAATTTTCTAATGTTTTTGGATTTTCTGACAATAATATCTCTTACTCCCCCTAAAATTCAAAACCATTTAAAGAAAATTTGACAACCTGATACTGATAGCTTTGTCTCGCCATCCATTTTCTGCATCTCATGCATAGATTTGCAGATGTACCCCCATGATTTACAACACATTGATCTTTTACAGTTTGAAAACCGTTTTTCAATCTAGTGAAATTAATCATGTTTGTTCAGCCGTGAGGGTTTCGGCGTAT
Organism: Helianthus annuus; assembly: GCF_002127325.2. Classification (NCBI taxonomy): domain Eukaryota; kingdom Viridiplantae; phylum Streptophyta; class Magnoliopsida; order Asterales; family Asteraceae; genus Helianthus; species Helianthus annuus. Next base: position 105,567,310 of record NC_035435.2, on the reverse strand, counting down.
TCAATCAGAACTTCCCCTGATAACAAACTATTTTCCCATTATGATTTCAAAACACTTAAGTTTGTTTTAATCAAAATGTTTTTTTTTTCGGAAAATAAGTTTTGTTCAATTCACACACGGGGTTTATTCATTACCTTGTTCTTTCAACAACTAATTCGAAAGTTAAATCAAGTACAACTTAATGTCCTTGATAAAACATTTCTCAAGAAAGATGCCGATTCCTACTCCTCAATTACCAACCTGGGAGTTCCGGCAAATTCAAGTAACATATTTTTGAATTTTCAAATTTTTTAATTTTTTTTAGAGTTTTAGAAAATATTGTTTATTTATGTACAGAAATCAAACAAACTCCCTGTTTAACCGTTGCAGGGATCAGCAGCCTCCGGTGCCAGGCTGCTTCGTTTCTCCTTTGGTTGACATTCAATTTTCTTCAGAAACACCTGCACATTCAAATTTTATCAAATACGACTCAATAATTTTTTTTTTCATTAAAGATGGATGCCGATTCATGCTTCGCGATAAAGGAAGCTCCGGCAATTCAAATTGTTCAATCAAACATTGTATCCACCCAAGCCTCATCAGCCTTGGGTGTAACCTTGACTCTAGCAATCTGAATTTTAAAGTTTTCAGCCTTAAGTGGTGGAAAATTTGCATCATAATCAATCGAAATTGACTCCTCAGTCTTTTTCACCTCATAAGTTGAACTTTCTGTTTTTGTTTTCGATTTCCAGATTTGTTTTTGTTTCTCATTTTTAACCAAATCAACATGTTTCTTAACACTCCATGTTTGACCTTTTGGAGTCCCACGTTTGTAAAAGTGTGACTCTTTTTGAACATTTGGACTCTGAACAACATCTTTTGGTTTCCAAATTTGGTTTGGTTTTGTTGCATCAACAGTTGTTTTCCAACTTTGTGTTGTTCTAAGTTCGGGTGTCACTGGTTTCCAAGTTTGTTGTGAGTCAGCCTTTGACAATTTTGGCTTCCAAGTTTGCTTTGATTCAAACTTGGTTGACTTTTGATTCACAACTTCACATTGTTGTTTTTGAACATAAACAGACTTCTTTTTCGTCTCAACACCAACAGGTTTCAGATTTGGACATTTGCGAGCAAGATGTCCTGTTTGATCACATTTAAAGCATGTTCTCTTTGAAACATCTTTGACCTGTTGTTGTTGCTTTTTCTGTGCCTGAAACTCTTCATTTGACTGTTGTCTAAATTTGAGTTCTTTCTCTTCTTCGGAACTTGTTCCGTGAACGAAGTTCATTTTTGCCTGAAAATTCGGAGTTTTATTTTTATTCCAATTTTGTTTCTTCTTATAACCCAACCCAGCCTTCATGTTTTTCTTCTTGTAACCAGGTTTGTTATAAAAAGTTTTGTGACCTTTACCAGCAAATTTTGGAATTTCAGATTTTTCAATCTCAACCATCTTGAAAACTTTGTCAATCTTTTCTGAAATCACATTCTGAATCGGGAATACAACGTCTAAGAATAATTTGTCCGATCCAATCATGGTATAAACCAATCCCTTTGAATCATCATTCAAACTTTTCTCAGAATTTGTGTTCTTCAGATATGCATCATGAAGATTTCCTTCATCTTCATCCTGTGATTCAGTTTTACCTGTATGAACCGACTCTTCGTTCAAGACGCTTTCAACGACTTTACCTACCACCTCTGAATCATGAATATCATCAGATTTGGAATAGGTTATGTCAATGTTGTCTGGCAATTGGTCTACCATGTTGAAAGCTTTTTCGACCTTTTCCTCATCATAAAATGCAAACTTTTCCGGTGGAGGAACTTGATGAAACTCTGAGCCAATGCCTTTCTTGTTCTGCTCAGACTCACCATCACCCGGTTTTATATTGAAAATTCGTTCAAGCACATATGACGACACATGGTAACTTTTTAACTTGTTGTTTTCCTGTTCTAAATCAACAATCTGTTGCTTTAGCTTAGCAACATCCTCAATATAGGAATTAACAACATCTTGTTTTATAGCATACATTCTTTTTAACTCTTTTGTTGTTTCTGACATATAATTCATTCTAGATTGAGCATATTTCATTTCGTCTTTCACTTTTTCATATGACTCTTTTATAATCTCATATGATAATTTCATTGAATCATATTCCTTTTTCATTTCTTGACAAGCAATTTCTTTTTGTTCACATTCATTTGTCGTTTTCAAAATGTTTTCCTTCAAAACTTCATTTTCTTTTTCCAATTTGTTACATTTTTCTGAAAATTTTTCATCATTTTCTCTAAAAACCTTTTCTTTTTCTAACATTTCTTTGCATTTATTTTTGAAAATGTTTTCGATTTTTGTGAATTCAAGTTCTTTTGTTCTGAATTGCTCATCTTTTTCAGTACAAGCTCTGCACTGTTCCATGCATTTCTTGCACTGTTCAAATGGTTTTAAGAATTCAGAATCAGAATGTACCTCAGTGTTTGGCACTTCAGTGTTTTCAGCTTCCTCTGGCTGCTTCATCTCAGCATCATTCAGCTTTTGTTCAACACTGACTTCTTCGCCAACATCACCAGCATCTGACTTGACATCCTTCATTTCTTCTTCTTCAATTTGCTGTTCTTCAACTACTTTCACAACTTCAGCTTCCACAGCTTCTGTTTCAACTTCTTCAGCAACCTTTTTCAGATTAACCACCATCTCTTCAACACTCTTCTTCATTTTCTCTTCATCCCTTTTTCTCAAGCATGACAGCATAGCATATCGGATATCTCTTTCGTATTGTTTAACGTATGCATCATCTTTCGTCACTCTTCTGTAATATTCAGCTCTCAACGGAACAGCAAGAAGAACATCATCAAAGATTATATCTTTCTTTGGAACAACTGGTTCTCCTTCTCTGTTGTAATAACACTCTCTCTTCTTGTCCCATCGTTTGTTGCTGACAGCATTCTCATATTCTTCCTGCATCTCATCCATTCTTCTGTAAACCACATCTCTTTCTTTATGTGTTTTCTCACTCAAGATCTCTTCTCGAGTTTTCTCTTTGTTCTTAACCTTTTCTTCATGGTTTTTAGCAGGTTCTTTTTCTTCTTTAATTTCAGCAACATTTGCAAACTTTCTTGGTGCTGTCGTAGCTTTCCCATGAGCTGTTTTGCGAACAATATCATTTCGATCTTCTTCTGGACAAATTTGAGACCAATCATATCCTTCATCAGGATATATGACAGGACAAGCTCTTGAAGTTGTTTTTGGTCTATCTTCAATCAACTTTGGCTCTTCTCTGCTTCGATGGTAGATCGCCTTTTGATAATAATCATCATTGAAAGGACGTTCATTTCTTTCAGCAACTTCTGCATTCTTACACTCTCTTTTGAAATGACCTTTTTGCTTGCATTTGAAGCAGGTCACTTTTGACTTGTCGAATCCAAGCTTTGTTGATGGACCACCAAGAGATTGTTTCCCAGTAATTTCCATGTATCTTTGAGCTCTCCGAATGCAGCTTGCTAAACACCAACGAATATCAATAAGTTCCATCTCCTCTGGATCAATCTGGTCGTAGTCTTCTTTCGTCAGTTCAGAATTACCGATTTTTCCAGCTACCAGACCTTCATATGATTCCAGGACAGATGCAAGAAAGCTCATTTGCTGCTTCGCTGCATTGATACTCATTGCTGGAGAATTTTTCAGTTTAAGAGCAATGTTGCATAAAATTTCATCTGTGTCTTCTGAATTTGTTTGTGAAGATGAATGATATCCAGAATGATGACTTGTTGACGTTGTTTGAGATTCATTCATCTTTTCACCAATGAATGCTGTCTTTGGTGAACCAACGCCTTTCTCTGAAAGTACACTACTTTTGTAATACAAGCCGACATTCTGTTGACGTGAAGACTCTGTCATCTTGCTTTGTTTCTGCAGCTCTAGATCATGACTCTCAATCTTTTCAAACAATGCATCAAGAGAAATTGTATCATATGAATCATCATTTTTCAAAATAAACACAAACGTTTGCCACTGATCAACTCGTGGTAACGCTTCAATCACTTTATCGATGATTTCTTCTCTTGTTTTAGCAATTTCAAATCTTTCGAGTTCAATTTTTAGGTGACAAAATCTTTCTATCATTTGTCTCACCGATTCTCCTTTTAAACTATCAAAAAGATCAAATTCCTTTTTAATTAGCGCGATTTTGTTCTTTTTAATTTGTTTGCCACCCTCAGCTTTAATACGTAAAGCTTCCCAAACCGATTTGGATGTCCCGCTATGCTTTAATAATGCAAATATATCGTTTCTAATTGCTGCCTGTATCAATGCGATCATCCTTTGTTCGGCGGCAAATTCTGCTCTGTCGTCTTTGGAGAATTTTTTGAACTGTAGATCTTCACCTTTATCATCTTTTGGCTTTTCGTATCCGTATTCTAGACAAAACCAACTTTCATGTGCATACGCTTTTGCCCAATTAATAAATCTTTCTTTCCACCAAGTATAATCTTCAATGCTTTCAAGCGTTGGTGGTTTAGAATGCGTTCCGTAAAAGTTATCATGCTTGATGTTCTCATTGATTGCCTTTGTGATGGTTTTTGGTGTAACAGTTGTAACTTCGGATGATTCAGATGTGAATGCGTTGAAAAACGTGTTATAAAATTCTTCAGCCATGATGCTTTTTTCTTTGAATTACCTCGAATCACCTGAATGAATTACGTAAACAATCGATTAGTTCAAAGACTTTTAACGAACTTGATTTTGAAAGTTAATTGATTTGATATGATTTAAAACTTTATATGATCCAAATCAATTCTAAAATACTTTCTCAATTTGATTATTATTAACCGATCGGATGGGGGTTTGCTAGCCGATCGGGTGGAAATGAATGCTAGTCGATCGAGCAGGAATGATATACTAGCCGATCGATTAGGAGGTAGTGCTAGCCGATCGAGTAGAAAAGGTCTCTGTTCGATCGAGTAGGAAGGTATTGCTGTTCGAGTGGGACTTTGCTAGCCGATCGAACAGCTGTTCGATCGAGTTACCTACTCGATTCACACAACCTTCTGTTCGTTTGGAGTTTGCTGGCCGATCGGTTAGCACTTGCTAGCCGATCGGTTAGGATTATTACTAAAAGCTTTAACACTTCTCAAAGACCTGCTATTCGATCGAATAGCTGTTCGAACCAAAGTCTCTCCTGTTCGATCGAAAAAAAAAATGTGCTGTTCGATCCAAATCGCTAGCCGATCGGTTAGCACATGCTAGCCGATCGATTGGGAAATTCTGCTGTTCGATTGAGTGACTTTCTAGCCGATCGAACAGCTGTTCGATTGAAGTGCACTAATATGCTGTTCGATCGGTTGAAAAAGGAGGTGAATCCTAGTCGTTCGGCTAGGTCAACAAGTCAACGTTTTTAATGAATGTCTGAGGTTTCTATTCGATCGAACAAGAGGTGCTAGCCGTTCGATTAGGCCAACCGATCGAACAACTGTTCGATTCAATATTCCTGTTCGATCCAAAATTTCTGTTCGAGTGATAACTTCCTGTTCGAACGGTTAGCACTTTGCTAGCCGTTCGACTAGCCTAACCGAACGGTTGGTCTACTCGATTCAAGTAGGACTTCTGCTGTTCGATCGAACAGAGTTTGACATCAACATGACGAACAGTTTCAGCTCAAACGAACACAAAATCACTGATTTCTCTCAAACGGCTTGGAATTTTGACCTGAAAATTTGTAGGATCATAGATCAGATATAGGCGCACAACATATCAAAATTTCATCCAATTTCAACCGTAAAAACACTGTTAATTTTGCGATTTTCAGATAAAAACGTGAAGAACAAGAAAGTATGAAGAAATTGACAAATCTGAGTAAATTTGACTCTGAATCTGAAGGATTTCTGTGCGTATTCGTGCGTTTGATCTGTGCAATCGAGCTCCTGCTCTGATACCACTTGTTAGGACCGGTTTGACTCCGAAACGATTGCGTATGAACTCGTACGACGTGCGGAATCCGTGTACGAGCAAAACCGAAACACACGAGACGTACTATTAACGTGATTCTTTGATAGATCTGAAAAGATACAAGAACCGTGAATCACCTTTTGCCTTTCTCTCTCTACTTTCTCTCTCTAGCTTCTCTCTCTAACCTCTAAGCTCCAAAGATCAAAAATGGCAAAAGTTTCTAACTAAAAGCCTAAGGCTTCTATTTATAGGCCAAAGGTGATAAGGAATCTTTCCTTATTTACAATAATGCCACCTTGCCTTTAGTAACAAGATATTACATTGTAAACACAAAGTTCTTCTGTTTCAGCTACGAACTGAGATGACGGAGGCGATAGACATTAATGTACCAACACTAGACAATACAAGTTCGCACCATTTAAGAGAACCACAATTACTCACCATATAAAAGATTACAAGTACTGACATTCTAAACCCACAAGTTCTCATATGTATAAGAACCCTTGTCCAAACTTGTGACATTTTCACATAATTAGAAGACAAGTTCGCACCATTTAAGAGAACCACAAGTACTCACCACTAACTAGACAATACAAGTTCGCACCATTTAGAGACCCACAAGTACTCACCATATAAAAGATTACAAGTACTGACATTCTAAACCCATAAGTTCTCATATGTATAAGAACGCTTGTCCAAACTTGTGACATTTTCACATAATTACAAGATCAGTTCTTCAATGTTGAAACTTCAGCAGTATCCAGCATTTATCAAACTTTGGTGCACTTACAGACCCCCCTTGATATATGCGGGATCTGCAAATCTTCATCGAGTCTTTGAGAAGCCACTTCCCGCATTTATCATCCTGGGGTGCATTTACATATTCCAATATTAGCATGGTCGAATAACTAAGGAAAAACTCATTTGCTATAAGATAATGAGAATATAATAAAATAAAATAACAACTAGCAACCTTTTGCTAGTAGTCAAATACTATGAAAAAAGGTGCAGTATTAACCTCATAATGCTTTCTGGTTTCTCTGTTTTCATTTCAATTATTTTCCTTTCCTTTGCTACATAATTTCACCCATTCTGCAGAGTGAAAACCAACAAAAAAATATTTGATGCTTAAATAATTTGAGGAGAAGAAACATATACACAAAATTAACCTTCTAATACTAACCTTCCCATCGGTTCGAACAACACCAGCCATCTTCATTTGCTTTTCTTCATTCTCCTACCATGAGTACAAAATAGTCGTTAATATACTTTAACTAGATGGAAGCCCCCGCCGAAATGCGGTCGGAGGCCTTAAAAATTTAGACATAACATATACGAATAAACATAAAGTGTGTCGATGATCGCCTTCAATTCAACTTGCTACCGATCCTGCACCTGTAATGAAATATTTATATAGATAAAATATTCCAAGCATTGTTGTTTAATTTTAGACCGGAACTGATTATGTTGAACTATAGGCTTTCAATCCATGTCTTTTCGAGTACATCACTAGGAGAGATAGTTTGCTCTCAAACTTTGAGCTTTTGGATGTTAACGGCCATTCATATGTGACCATTATAAGACCTTTTGAAACATGATGGAGGGTGAAATAATTAGAAATTTCCTATAATTTCATCATTACGAATTGTATGCTTAAATCATAACATGTGCTAACTTGAGTGATGCCTAAAATTAACCAGCCCTGACCCGAAAGAAGAAAAAATAAACATAAAATATAAGAAAGAAAATAAAAACCTTTCTTCGAATTTGTCAATGAGATCTAAACAACTTAAGAGATTCTCCACCGGTTCTCAAGTGTTGGTTTTCTCTAGCCATCCAAACCTACACAAAAGCATATAAGATCCAATTACTAACAAGTCAAATATCCCAATTCGTTATAAATACATCATTACCATGAAAGGATTTCAAATTAACATAGCAATGGAGTCATGAATTCGGAATCAAAAACCCTCAATATATCACATTAACTAGAGTTGATTCAGTAGACAATCCCAATCTTCACTACTCAATTCTAAACATCTTAGATCAATTATTTCATGTTGATAAGATCAATCAATTACTACTTGAACTAGTTCTCTGATTACAATGAATAATACTTAGCAAACACACGAATTGAAGAAGAAATAATAATAGACCTTGTAACATCTATTTTTCTGATCGCTTCAACTTGGTAGAATTCATCAGCTAACTTGGGATCACTGTGTCATCTTCTTGAACTCCGTTCATTCTACGATGACTTCTTGAGCTATTACTTTTTTTTTGCTAAAAACACGAATAAAATAAAACATAGTTAATTTGATTTATAAGGACCGCATGTCGTCTCTACATTGAATAATTTTTTATATTTAATTATTTATTAATAAAGAATAAAAAACAAAACAAAATTATTTTTACCTATAGGGACGACATGCGGTCTCTATTAATAAAGAACAAAAAACAAAAGAAAATTATTTTTCCATATAGGGACGACATGTCAGAGTGTTTTTTCAAATTTTTATGGAATGGTAGGAATTTTTGCCCCCAAAATGATTTTTTTAACAGTCAAACATTTTAGAGACGACATGTCGTCTCTATAGGTTTAAATATATATATTTTTCTTTGTTTTTAGGCAATAAACAATAATAAATTAATTAATTCAATTAGTCTTATAGGGACGACATCTCATCTCTATATATGAATATTTTTTTTTGTATTCTTAATTATTTATTAATCAAATCTAAAAAAACCAAATAAAATTATTTTTACAAGTGTGTTTTTTTAATTATTTATTAATTTAGAGTAAAAAAAAACAAATCAAAGTTATTTCCCCTATAGTCGTCCTTATATGTTAGATTATTTCTTGTCAAATATTTTTGTCGGGTGGTTGGAAATTTTGCCACCTAAATGAAAGTTCATTTTGACCAGTCAAACTTTTTAGAGATGACATTTCGTCTCTATAAATTAAACTTTTTTTTTAATTTTCAATATTTATTGATCATTAACAAAAGATAATAAAAAAATTAAAATTATAGGGACAACATGTCGTCTCTATAAGTTGAAACATTTTTTAGGGTTTCTAATTCATTAAACTAGAGAATATAAAAAATACAAAAAAAATATATATATTTTCACCCTATAGAGAGGACATGGGTAACCTAACTCAAAAATCACCAAACCCCTCTAGAAACAACATGTCGTCTATAGAGATGACTTATGTCCTCTCTAAAAGTGTCGTCCCTATAAGAGTTTTTTCTTGTAGTGTAATTAGCGACTAAGCTTCAATCGCTAAAATAGAGTGTAAAAAGGAGGGGTTAAAGTGGAAAATCTCACATGAAGGCACCATTATAAATCAAACCCTAATTCTGCATTTCATTATTCAGCGCCGCTTCTGACTGCCTCTGTCGGTAGGTAAACCCTAATGTACCGCTGCCGCTTCAGACGCATCTTTAGACGCATCTTTAAACAATTTGAACCTGAATGAATACACTAATCATCTTGCTACTGTTCTGGCGATGAACACTATACATATCACTCACCGGAAACACGAAATCACTTAAACATCATCCAAATTCGACACATAATGGATCAAAAGACTCGGATTCACATGAATAACAACCCTAACTCATCAATTTTGATACTAAAACAATTTTAGATTTGAATTTTGATTCAAACTTAGTTCGTGACATTAAAACCCATAGTTTCATCAAAAACCTTCAATTTCAGCCCAAATCCAGGAGCTTGGTGATCTAATAACACTGCTTAGGTGTACTAGATCCGACATCGACCATGATACCAACTGAAAGTTCATGTTCCGATGGATTTGATTAATTTTTTAAGAAAAACAAATTCGGTAAATAAACATGAAGGAACCGACTCAGATTCTATAATATCAAAAGAGTGATCAACATTTACGCACCGGAAGGTTACCTCTATGATCTCTTCTCAAATCTACACCCAATTTCATGCATACTATGAAAGGTCTGACTCTAAGGTTAGAATGGTCAAACATTAAGGCCAATTACTTTAAACATTAAGCCCAATTGTTTACATCCCTAAACAATGGTCTAATCATTTGCCCTCAAACACTAAATTCAGCACACGAACACACCAAAATGCACTAACACCAACTATATGTACTAAATAATGCTTATGTGAAAATGACATAATAAAAACCAAATATGATACACATATTAAACTAAATAAAAAACAATACAAAGTTAAAAGAATTGCAAGAAGCTCCAACTAAGGGAGAAGTATATAGAAGGGAAGAGATTTTACCATATAGGCTTTATTTTCCGAGACCACCAATTCCAACGATGGGTTCTTTTCTATGTCAAACCTGAGAAAGAAAGAACACAATAATAAAAGACAACAATCAAGTCTGAAGCTACAATTGTCTCAAACCTCAATATCTAGTCCCAAACCAGAATATTCTGGTTCTTAATTAAAATATATCAGCCCCATTACAATAATAACTCCCATAACTATCCAAACCACCATAATAATTTACTTAAATTTATTAATTTAATTTTCCATAAAAAGACCATGGCCAATGTTACTTTATGTAATTTAAGGAAAACAAACACAAGAACTCAAAAAACTAATGAATGTAAAAATAAAAAAAAAACACTTAAAAATAACAAATATTATTTTTTTTTTAAAAAAAAAGCTTTTGTTTCAAGTATTTATTACTATAATCCAAAATAATAAATTCCAATACAAAAATAAATAGACATATAATTAGGTACTAGTTCTAAACGTCATATGCTTATACATAAACACTTACCTTTTATTTTCACAAATAGTTCTTATTTTATTCACAATTTTACATATCAAAATTCATCAAAATGTGAATGCTAAGAAATGCAACCCCCACATATTTTTCAATTAATTTGAGTAATAAAATGTGTGCGCGTGTATATATATATATTTATCAAATAATTATACTAAAGATAACACTATGATGAAATTGAACAAGTACCTATAACCTAATAAATCATACATTCTTGGAATTCCACAGTAACAACACAACGACATGTGCTTACTTCTTCCCCAAATCAAATAAAGTATTCTGGAAAACATAAAATAGCATCAAGAGCCACTTTCTATGTAATCAAACAACCTTTATGTCCTTAATTATCAATTCACTTTGGTGTTAAAAAGATTGAATCAAACACAAACACACTAGAGTGAGGACAATTATGCTAAACAACTATATATCCAGAAACACATCAAAATTTTAAAGTAGCAAACTTTTCATCCGTAATAAGTAACCAAAAGACTATTCTAAACAAATTAAGAAACTATACACAAACATATATGGACTTATATAAACACTCATGTACCTTGTTTAGCAACAGAAAGGCTTTTCTATGTGCAATGGCTGATAAAGCAAGTGTATGCACCGCTCTATTCTTGCACACAGTAGAAGGATCACTTGGATAAACCTAAAAAAGGAGGAAGACCCTAAGCTTGTATTTATAATGAGCAGGTTGGAGGGTGAGGGATGGGAGGAGAGATGCTACAGCTAATGACAGGCTGTGAGACTAAAAGGTTGTCTAGTCATATCCATGTGTTAGTCATATCGTATATTGGTAATTGGTAATGTGTATCATATTATTAAAATCCCAATACAATAGTTTACGCCTTTAAGGTGGTTTTGGTTAATGGCGTGAAAACAAATATACGGGTTTCATCTTTGATATTCTTCCTTATAAGTTACTACACACCTTTAAGGTGGTTTTGCTTAATAGGTGTGAAAACAAATATACGGGATTCATGTTTAATATTCTTCGTTATAATTAAATTAATTTGCTTTATATTTAGATGCCCGTCTTATATCATTAATTAAAAATCTCATTGATTTTTTTAACTATTTTTTACACCTAGGCTTCCTAATTAACCGACACTTGTAAAGATTTGAATCGACACCACATTATGTGGGAAATCACGATGTTTATGACATTAATCATTAAGTTTGGATCAACAAAATCATTTGGAATATTTAAATTGTAAGAACCTGATCGCGTAAAACAACAAACCGCGGTGGAAACGTAGGGGTGTCATGTCACCGAACTATTGTTTTACAACACATGGTACATAAAGTTTTGTATTATTAAGTTAATTGTTTACATTGTCTTGGAAATAAAACAACAAAGTACAATAATTGTCTTGCAAATTTTAAAGTCACTAAGGCCCAAGTCCGCCCTATGCGAAGCATGCTCAAAGTCAAACATTTGCTCCTTAAACATATGTGAAAATAAAACGTCAGCATAAAAATGTATGTGAGTAGCATAGGTTTTGTGATGAAGATTCATGACTTTGAATGTTAAAAGATGTTTAACTATCACAAATGTAGCCATGAATTATTATAAAATTGTTTCTTTTATAAAATCATGTGAAAATCAAATGATTTAAAACAAAGGATGCATGGTTAAGTAAATAACCAAATGAAAATGTCTTGTATAAAATATATCACGTCTAGTATAAAAGATGTCATGTCTTGTCATAGATAACGCTACGATATGTAATATGAAAATGTCTTCTATAAAATATATTATGTCTAGCTAAAAGTCTGCGGCTTGCAATCCATAAACGTTTTAAATGTACACACAGGTGGATTGTTCTGGTTTTGGTACGTAGGTTGACCTAAAACAAAAGGAAAAAAATACGACGCACGAATGAGAATCGGGTAAAACAACTAAGTATTATGTTTTGCCTGGTATGTATCGTACCAGCTAGCTTGCTGAGCTGCCAGAGCTTAAGCCACCCGTGTGTTAATCAGATCCGTCAACTCTGCCTGAGTTATCACAATGTTGCCACGTCCACCGCCGCGGCCACCACTACATCCACCATTACATCCGCCACGTCCGCTCATGATTCTATATAAGAAGAGTGGAAAAAGGTAAGGATCGCGATTAAGTTGAGGTCAATCATCACTATGACTTCTATAGATTACAGAATTCTACCATTATGTCGGATAATGGACCAAACCCCTTTCACACCTGTTAAGCCTCACTGGGACTCACATGTGCCCCACATTATTGTTATGTGTGCACCCATAATGATAATGCAGTTTGCACGTTTATCTCAGTTCCTCTTAACTCATGCTAAAAGGTTCCCCATATTCGAGTAACAAAACGAAGGATATCACAGGACTAGGGATCACGAAAGTCTAAGGGTAGTATCATCATATCATAAACAAGCAGCACATGCGATCATATCGTAGTGTCAGGTATGTAGTTTCATGCAATATCGTGAGTGTGTGTACACTAGGTAGGTAATGCATAAAGTAAACAATAGACAAACCTTGCAATCTGGAGCTGAGTATCATGGTCGTTTTTAGTACTGTTCGGTTATAATCTTGTTTTATGATAACATTTTTAAAACCTAGTTCACTATAACCAGTGGCTCTGATACCAAACTGTCACACCCCTAAAATACCACAAGTGGGGACCCCCAGCGAAGCGTGTGACATACCAGGATCTAGCCACTAATCACCTTGAACTATAAGAAAAAAATAGAAGTTTCCATTCAATGAGAATAGTATAATTCAAACATCAGTTTTGAAAATCGAACGTATTCAGCAGAATCATTAAATATTGTTCAATAAGTTTAACATATAAAGTTTAGAAAAGAATCCAACTTCGAGTGTCTATCCAATCGCCACGACCCATGACTACTCCAGCTTTCCGGACAGCAAGTCCCATATCAGTGTACCTAATGGCCTGCAAGCATGCAGAAAAGTGTATCAGCATAAAGCTGGCGAGTTCTCAGTTTTTGTAAACGTTTGGTTACCAAGTGTTAGTTTTAAGATATATTGATAATAACACCATACCGCAAGACAGCTGTTTGTTTGCCCTTCCCCAATGCTCTATCAAACATTGGTCATGTGGTTAAGGTCATTAGTTCACACCCGTCCTATCCAGGTACGTCGTGAGGGTGCCAAACCTAATAGCGCTATCAACTAATAACCCCGTTGCCCTACAAGCAACTAGTTCGGTAGTAAGATGGGACTTAAGTGATAGAAGTGAGTGTATTATCCAACAATGACATTTGCTGAAATCTTCCTCATATCCCCTACAAGGACATGGGTTTGTAAAGTATCCCCTACAGGGATGCAAGTTTGTTTGTTTGTTCCTACTGGATGCATGCTTGTAAAGAAAGTAGTAAACTCACCTTTGATTGCTCGGTTAGACTTTTAAAGTGATTAGGAGTTGAGGCAGGTCAATCACGTCCTAATATGATTACTATTTAGTTTATTCATGTATTCATGTAAGGCACGAAACTCATACACGTATCTACCACGTATCAGGCAATTACGTTGACAACTTAGATACATATACCTATTTCATATATAATTACTTGTGATCATAGCACACAACAACTCACATAACATTTTCGTTAACATAAACAGATTTGATCATTCTCAGATAGCACAAACAAACATTTAGATACACACATAACAACTTATTACGTTTCAGCTTTGATGTCGAGAACTGGGCTGTTTTCGGGTATTTTTATAAAATAGTTGCCCTATTCCAAAAATTCCAAATAATTTACAGGACGTTCCAAATGTCCGCATCACTTTTTGTAAAAACCTCAAGACCTTAATCATTACCAATTATTTACTAAAAATCATCTACTAGGCTGTAGTCAGATTCGTCACTTTCTGACTGCAGTCCGCAGAAATTTTTTTTTAAAAATCATCGTCTATCCGATTGGCAAAATTCCAATGGGAGATTTTCGGTAACATCCATGCCCAGCTACTCTATGAATTTTACGAACTAACACTATACAGTTTAATGGATATAACGAAAAACATAACGTGTATTTTCTGCAGAAAAATCGCAGCTTTAGCTGCTGTACAAAACAGTTCTTTAATAATAATAAACGACCTCAGAAAAATGCGATTCCAGCTCCATTTGAAGCGTTTTTCAAAATTGTAAGTTTTAGACTTCAGAAAATCTGTTTTTTGATATGTAACAACCTGTTTACAGCCAACTGAAGTTGGTTGTTTATGCCAATCAGCTTTCAGTTTTTACCTCTATGATACTAGAACGAGTTTAAACGATCATGTAACTTAGTAATATCGACTAATAACAAGTTAACCCATCAAATATCTGCTTGCATAATAAAATCACGACAAACCCTAGGTATATATCATCATTAACATCAACACAAGGTAGCTTTAACACATAAAAACGTCACTAACCTTGGAGCGGAATGAGAGAACTAGAGGGAGAGAGAGATGCGATTGAGAGAAGGGGGAGGGGGCTGCCGTCGCACACATGCACCAGGAATGGAACTAGGGTTATTATTTTTTTTTGTTTCTCCATGCATACCCTAATACGTATACAATAAGCACAAGGGATGGGGGGATTTGGGCTAGATGGGCCGCAAGGAAGAGGGGTGGCGGGTTGGGTGCTTTGGGCCGTAAGGGAGGGACGGTCGGTTGGGTTGTGGGTTCACGCAAAAGGTGAAATATTTCGGGCTCGGGTTCTAAATGTGAACATATGCCATAATCCATTAAGTATACGCGACGTGTGATTGTTATATATTTAAAGGATAAAAATGTATGATATAAGGGAATCGAACCGAAACGATACCTGATTTTTCCGGGATTTCACGACTCAACCTACCTGTTTTGCCAGGCTTAGTCGACAAGACTGGCTCCCACCTACATCAACCCAACAACACATGTCGAATTACAATTCTTACAGGAAATATACTATATGATACTCTGATTTTTGTGAAAAACGAATTAACTTTTTCATAGCACATATGATTACCCATTTACAAAAACATGTCATATCTGGCGAATCTGATATAAAGCAAAATTGAAACATGCCCATTTCAATTAGAAGCATTAAGCTGTATAAATGATGTAGCGCGTGATACGGAAATGAAGATCAAACACGTTAATTCTACGAATACCCGTGTAGTTCTTCCCCAACCCCCAAATTGCAACCCAAAGGGCACAGAATTTGAGGTGAAAATGAGTTATGTCAAAATTCAAGTCTGATTGTTCACATTACTAGAGCAAGATATAAATAGGAACAGAAATTCAAAATGGGCCTAAAAAAGACAACGGGCCAAACACACGCCAAAAAACAAAATGCCCAAAACTGTTCGAAAAACATAGAAACGTAAATAACTAATAGAAATAGGCGTTTTTTGGCCTGGACGATGACCCAAACCGCCGTTGGCTCTGTTTGATTTGAGACCTTGAGAGTTTTTACAGCTTGTTGTATGAGTTTTTCTGGTGCCTCTCTGGCCTTTGTAAGAGCATGAGCTTTCGGGCATCTGATCAGAAATTTAATGAGAATTTGACACTTTATATCATATTCTTCAATGTTATCATTCATTGCTTCATTGTTGCTCTTTAATGGAAGAAATTCAGCTTCGGTGATGAAAGGAACAGAGTGTTCGATTGGTGGCATGTTGATGTTGATAGCTGCCATTGAGAATTTGGGTTTTTGTTTCGGAAAGGGGTTTTAGGGTTTTGAGTTTGAAGGTTGAAGATGGAAGTCTCTGTTTTTGAATGATATATTTATAGTGAATAGAGACAAAGATCTTCGAGTGTTTTTCGTGGGTTGTTTGTATTCAAGGTGGTTAATGACACCTTAATGATGTTTTAATCCATTTAGGAAAGAACCGTTTTTGAAAAACCTTTGGTTTATCTATAATTTAATGTAAATCTTTTAATGAAAATTAGAGATACCAAGGATTTAGCAGATAAACACTAATGTCCAACTTGCACCTTTTCTCCATGTGGGACCCTTTTTTTTTCAAAAAGGTCCAATAAAAACCTTTTCTGAGATTGTGTATCTTCCCAAGTTTTCCTCTTGATGATATATATCAGAAAATACTTTTGAGAGTTGGATTTTCTTTATATATCATCAGAATGCATTTGATTCATTTACAGAGATTGAATCAGCATTTTTTTTTGAGATGAGAGGGAATAAGTAGAGTTCCAAGATTTTTACTTACATAGCATTTCTGAACTCCACACCTTTGTTCTGACTTTCAGGAAGTGTTTGTCATACAGCTTGTTCCGGTCCTCAGAAAAAATATTTTGAAAGAAACTTATTTCCTAAATTTAGATGGTCATAAGTTTCTTTGAATCTAGTTAAAGAAAATGTTTTATGATGTTTCTTTCTGTTGATTTGTCAAACTTCCTGGTTGTCACGAGATTTTTCTGATAAAAATTTGATTTCCTGATATATTATCAGTTTTTTAGTTTATCTTGAGAATTTTCTGGTGTATGAACTGATTCTGATGGCTTAATGGGTTTTCTGAAAAATTACCAGATTTTTTGATTGATCATCAGATTGTTTCACTAAATTTTATCAGATTTCATTTGATTTTCACCAGATTTTCCTTGTTTTCATCAGACATGTTGTCTAAGTTCCCCCTAGATCTATTGACATGTTTTTGTTGTTGTTGTTTTTTTTTTAAGTAGAGAGAAAGACCAAAAATTAAGGCAAACTTAATATATAACAAAAAAATTAAACACACAAAACAAACAAAACAACAAAAACCAACTACTCCTCCTCATCCAGCACGTTGTACATGCACTTCACATATAACCAGAGACTGGTTATTCGTCCAGTATGATTCGTTGATGGAACCAGGGTAGGATCTCTTATGTTTTCTTGAAGTGCCAGCTCATTCCTTGGATACCAGCTCCTCACTCCTCCGAAGTCTAGCTGACCGGTGATCACCTTGGTTACGAATCGAGGGTAGATCAGAAAAGGTTGACGGTCATGAATGTTTGCTTCTAAGTCTCTCATTAGAAACTTAGTGTAGTTGTAAGGTTTTTCCTGTACAACAGCATGAATCACTTCCATCATCCTATGGGACAGCTCGTTGAAGTGCCCAATCTTTTTAGAAAAGCAGACACTTAGCTGTGTCACCAGATACTGGAAAGGTGGTAAAAAATCAGATTTGCTAAGCTGCCTTGACACATTTTTTGAATGATAGCCCATTTCTGTCAAGGTCTGTTGCACATCTGCCTTATCCAGGAAGGTGTTTTCTTGATCAACACCCAACCGGAGGACATCTCTGAGTGTTTCCTCCTTTAGGGTGATTTTTACCCCCCCCCCCCCATAACTTTGCTATCTATCCACATGGAAGTGCCACTTAAAACGATTTGAGCATTCCACCAGAATTCTTGAAGAAGTTCTGGATATATAGTGACATGTGTTGATATAGCAAAGCCCAAGGGACTTCGCATGATTATATTATACACATACCTGTAGTCCTCCCATGCAGGTCCTTCCAAGTTAGATCTTAGCCTAAGATTATGATGTCTGTGAAGAGGGAGAGGGAATTGTGTAACTTTCATTGATTTTGGGCGACCCATTCTAAAATAAGAAATTTCTGATGAAGGGCTTTTGAAGAGATGATTTTGGTGTGAAGAAAGTCCTTTTTAGGTTGTTAATATTTATAGATGAAAGTGATAGTTCCTCATAAATGATATTAACAGCAAAAGGTTTTTATTTTCGTCTCTTCAATTAAGACGATATCTGTTGCAGTGAATATGACAGTCTACTAAGCCCCATGTGTGAGTAAGCATTTAATAGCTAGGCGGCTACTTTCATAGCTCCTAATCATTTTAGTGCCTACGTGTCTCTTAAACTTCTTATGGAAAAATGACGTTGCATGCATTGGTAGTGTAAGAATAATTCAATTTTCTGCAAAAATTTTCTTGTGACGGTTGATTTTTATCTGCTGTATTGAATTTTATCTTAATGCATGTTACTTTTCCCCCTTTTTGTTTTTTTAATTAAAAACAACAAAAAAATACAAAAATAGACTATGCACAATTATGAACTTATACATATGGGATATGCATGAGGATGGAGAGATTTTTGATGATCAGTGATCATTTTGATGTTTAAACAAAGTTTCTGATGTTGTATCAGAATTTCTGATGATTTCATCAGATTTTCTGATACTTTTTCAGATTTTCTTTTCTGATAAATCATCATTTTCATTGATGATTTATTAGACCTTCTGATGTTCCATTAGATTGATGGATTTCTTTATCAGAACCCTGTTTAATTAATCTTTGATTATCAGAATTTTGATGATCATCAATTTGGTTTTCAACTTGTGTCTTTTTGTTTTTTGAAAAATTTTCATCTTTTATATTAACCATGCCAAGTTTGCTGATCAAAAAATTGTGTCTCGTTTCATCAAGAGGCTTTGTAAAGATATCAACAATTTGGTTTTCAGTTGGAACAATATACATTTCTATGTTACCTTTCTCCACATGATCTTTTATGAAGTGATATCTGACATCTATGTGTTTGGTTCTTGAGTGATGAACTGGATTTTCTGTTATTGCAATTGCACTCTTTGAATCACATAGGATTGGTATGTTTGTCTGATTTACTCCATAGTCTTTCAGTTGAGTTTGCATCCACAACACTTGTGAACAGCAACTTGCTGCTGCTACATATTCTGATTCTGCTGTTGATGTGGCAACACAGTTTTGCTTCTTGCTTGCCCAACATACCAATTTTTCTTCCAAGATCTGAAAAGCGCTAGATGTGCTTTTTCTGTCAATCTTGCACCCTGCATAATCTGCATCTTTGTATGCAATTAATTCAAGGTTTGTATCCTTTGGATACCAGAGACCAAGTTCTGATGTGCCTTTTAGATATTTGAAAACCCTTTTTACAGCTTTTAAGTGAGATTCTTTAGGACCACATTGATATCTTGCCAGAAAGCATGTTGCAAACATAATATTTGGTCTACTCGCAGTTAAATACAGCAATGATCCTATCATCCCCCTATAGGTTTTAATATCTACACTTATTCCATCTTTATCAGGATCTAATTTGTTCCAGTTGCCATGGGAGTTTTTGAAACAGAGCAGTTTTCAAGTGAGTATTTTTGTAGAATTGTTTTCACATATTTTGATTGACTCAAAATTATTCCATCAATTCTTTGTTTAACTTGTAACTCTAAGAAAAAGGTTAACTCACCCATCATACTCATTTCAAAGTGGCTGGTCATCAACTTTTGAAACTTTTTACAAAATTTTTCATTTGTTGATCCAAATATAATGTCATCAACATATATCTGGACCAACAAAGTATGACCTTTGTATGTTTTGAGGAAAAGTGTGGTGTCAATAGTACCTTTGGTAAACCTAGAATTGAGTAAGAAGTTTGATAAGGTTTCATACCATGCTCTAGGAGCTTGCTTCAACCCATACAAGGCTTTGTTTAATCTGTAAACATGATTTTGAAATTTTGGATCAACAAAGCCTTCTGGTTGCTACACATAAACTTCTTCTTCAATTTTACCATTCAGGAAAGCTGATTTTACATCCATTTGATAAACTTTGAAATCCTTGGATGTAGCATAAGCAAGAAAAATTCTTACAGCTTCTAACCTAGCTACTGGTGCAAAAGTTTCATCAAAATCAATACCTTCTTGTTGACAATATCCTTTGACCACTAACCTTTCTTTGTTCCTGGTGATTATGCCATTCTGAATACCCATTTTGAGCCTATGATAGGTTTGTCATTTGACTTGGGTACCAGATCCCATACCTTGCTCTTTTCAAACTGATCAAGCTCTTCTTGCATAGCTTGAATCCAGTCTGAGTCATTCAGAGCTTCTTTGACAGATTTGGGTTCTATCTTGCTTAAGAACCCTGCATATGCACACTCATGTGCAGTTGCAGATCTTGTTCTCACACCATCTGCTGGATTGCCAATGATGTCAGAATGAACATGTCCTTTGATCCATCTTAACTTGTTGTGAAAAGTTGTTGGTTCTGATGGATTTGAAGACCCCCCTGAACAGTTGACTCAGTTGTGGGTAGTGTACCAAAATTTTTATTTTCTGATGCACTACTCACTTGTTCTGCAGGGTTAGTACATGAAATATCTGTTGATTTATATGTTAGAGATTTATCATGTTCTAAGAAATCTTCAGTTGTCATTTCAAAGAGATGTTCATAATTTTCTTGTTTGTCAGAAAAATTTATTTATTTCATGTATTCATCAGAAACCTCTGTTTCTGATGAGTCATCAAATGAAACATACATACTTTCTCTGATTGTCCTTGTGTTAAGAATAAAAATTCTATAGGCTTTTGAGGACAAAGAATAACCAAGAAAAATACCTTTTTCTGCTTTTCTTTCAAAATTTTCAAGGCTTTCAAAATCATTAAAAACAAAATATCTACAACCAAATGTATGTAAAAATTTTACACTTGGAATCCTTCCATTGATAATGTTGTAAGGTGTT
This sequence comes from Helianthus annuus, assembly GCF_002127325.2. Lineage (NCBI taxonomy): Eukaryota > Viridiplantae > Streptophyta > Magnoliopsida > Asterales > Asteraceae > Helianthus > Helianthus annuus. Next base: position 105,546,121 of record NC_035435.2, on the reverse strand, counting down.
TTGTTTAGCCTTTTGTTAATTAGGGTTCTATTTTGAGTAAAACATGCATTTGCTATTGCTTCTGCCCAAAAATGAGTGGGCATTTTAGCATAAGCAAGCATTGTTCTGGCAGCTTCTACTAAGGTTCTATTCTTTCTTTCAACAACCCATTTTGTTGAGGTGTTCTGGGAGCAGAAAAATCATGAGAGATCCCTTTACTCACAAGGAAGCTCTCAATTTTTGAATTTTTAAACTCTGTCCCATTGTCTGATCTGATCCTTCTGACTGTTGGTTTTAACAGATTTTCAATTTTCTTGTTAGTGCATACATCTGTCGACTTTGTCTTGTATCGAGTCTTAGATTAGATTGTATAGATCAGGGCTCGTAGATTGAGAAAATGTCAAGTCTTATGTTATGTAGATGTTGATTTCGCTCGAAACAACATATGTAAGTGATTCCGCCCGAAACGGTTTCAAGCGGAACCACAAGATTCTAATTCCGCTCCAACTGTCTCGTGTATCTTTCGAGCGGAATCAAGGCTATTATAAATAGTCACCTAGAGCGAAATCATAGTAACGATTCTCGAATTCCATACCGAGGTGCTGCCGGTGTGAGGACTGATTGTATTTGCTGTCAAATCAATATAATCAGTGTTTAAAGTGAATTACTTGCTGTATCTAAGTCTATTTCTTGTTTTCCGCACCTGAAATAGATCAGAACCTCTCTGAACGACTCATTCGGGTCAATCGAACGATCCTACAATTGGTATCAGAGCTCAGGAGGAGGAGTTCTGCAGTTTACAGCCGAATTTGATTACATTTTCTTGCTTCTACACCTTCTTTTTTCGATTCAGAAAGTTTTAACGGTCAAAATCAGTTCAAATTTTCACAGATTGTATAAAAGTGAACATTAACAAACCCTTGAAAGTTTCACAGCTAAAATCGACCTAAAAATGGCAAAAATTGAACCCCCAACTGATTCCGCTCGAACTGGACAGTTTCTGATTTCGCTCGAGTTTTATGACTGATTCCGCTCTAGGGTACAGGTTCTGAGTGTTTCCGCTCCAAAGTTCTTAATGATTCCGCTCCAGGCTGCCAAACTGGTGATTTCGCTTCAAGATACTTGTTGATTCCGCTCCAGACAACCAAAACTTCTGATTCCGCTCCAGTGTGCATTGTGATTTCGCTCCAAACTACAAATTAGTATTTTCGCTCGGAGAGTGTGTTGTTTGCTATTCTGCTCGAAACTGTATTTGCTCGAAAGTAACTGTTTTTGAAAAACATGATACGTAATCATGAGTGAAGAGTTCTACAACGCGTTCGCTTCATCCCCGACTACTCCGGCTTCCATTGCTCAGAACATGAACTTGGAAAACGAGACCGGAACATTACAAAGGCCACCAAAACTGATGAGTATCGAAGAGTACTATGGATGGAAAGACAGATTTGAAAACTGGGTTCAGGCAAACCATTTGAGATCATGGGAGTGTATTCTGAAGAAATATGTTTTACCACGTACTGATTTGCAAGTTGTGAAGACAATTTCTGAGTTTAGTGATCAAGAACGTGATATGAACAAAGCTGAAAAGATGATGATAAGCTTGCTTCAACAAGCCATCAAAGAAGACATTTTTGTGTTGCTACAACATGATAAAACTTCAAAATCAATCTGGGATGCTCTACGAGTTAAGTTTGAGGGTAGTGAGAACATGATTAAGAGCAAGAAGGTGTTGCTAAAGAAAGAGTTTAATATGTTCAGTAGTTTACCAGGAGAAGATACGAAGAAGCTGATTGAACGATACTGCCACTTAGTGTGATCCATGTCGATGCTTAGTATAACAAAAGATCATGAAGAGTGGGTAGACAAATTAGCCGACGCTTTACCGCAAAAAGAATGGGGAACATACTTGATGATCTTGAAAAACACTGGGGTGTATGATGGGTTAACTATTTCTCAGTTTATTGAGAAGATTGAAAGTCAGGATTTGGAACAGCAAAAGATCGCGAGGATGAATAGTCCAAGTGGTCAACAGGATGTAAAAATGTACTACAAAGGTAGTGTTCCGGAAGCTGAGAGAAGTCCGAAAATCCAGACTGCGTTTAGTGCTGGGGATTCAACGGAAAAAGCTGATCAAAGTTCAAACATAAGAAGTGGATTCTCTTCATTTTCGAGTGTTAATCCAAAAGATTCAACTACAAGTTTTCATTCTCAGAGCACAAAAACTGGAAATGGTTATGTGATCCAGTGCAACATCGCTTTGAATCTTCCAGACGGCCAAAGTTTTTCTGAAGAGATTGCGAAAGATCACATGGCTCTACTTGGCTCAGTGTTGCTGTCTTATGAAGGTTTAGTGGCTGGAAGGATCGGAAATCCTATGCTCACAAAGGAGGATTACGATTAGATAGACGCCGAAGAGATGGAACTGATGGACATCAAATGGTGTCTAGCTAGTGTTCTTAGACGTGCTGAAAAGTTCAAGCTGATTACTGGGAGAAATGATTTTCTTGATGCACATGTTTCTACTTTAGGTTTTGATAAATCTAAAGTTACTTGTTTTCGATGCAGGGAGAAAGGTCATTTCAAGAGAGAATGCAAAAACAGAGAAGCTGGTGGAGCTCAGAATCCGTTCGGAAAAGATGATTACTTCCGGATAGCCATTTATCAGCAAATTGGTCAGTAACAACAACAAGAACCACAGGTGGCTCATGGTAGAAAAGTGATCGAGGATTCAAAGAGAGCGTGTTTGGTAGATTTTAACTGGTATGAATACATATCACCTGAAAGCAAAGTCTGTTTAGTCAATCAAGATGATGAAAGGCTACCTGAAGGCTTCAGTTGGGATATGTTTATGGATGAAAATGGAGATTTTAAAGCTTTCATTGCAATGATAGTGAAAGAACCTGATATGTTCACTGAATGGATGAAATCTATTGGTGAAACTGTAAAGAATGTAGGAGAAAAGTCTGTCTCATCTGATGAAAGCTCACAGAGTGCAGATGAAAGCTCACAAAGCTCAGATGATAGTTCAGAAAAAGAAGTCATCTTTGATCAAACACCATCTGATTCTGGTTCATCGGATGATAATTCTGAAAAATCAATCAAGTTTGATCAGTCACCAATTGATAACAGTAGTGACGATGAAGAAGAAAAACATATTAACATTGCAAAATCTCATTTATCTCCTGAAAGTTTTCATTTTTATTTTGCAGAATGCCTGAAAAGGCTAGAGGAGAAACGAGCTGCAAAAGAACATCAAGAAATGAAGGCTGAAAGTGTTGCTCAAAGTGATGATGCTAAAAGTGTTGCTGAGGAGATTGCTGAAACTGAGCAGATGGGTGAAGCAGAAAAGGTGACCGAAGTTGTGAAAGTTGTTGAAGTAGAGAAGATAATAGAAGTTGAAAAGATTGTTGAAGTCCTCAAGCCATGTTCAAAGTGTCTTGAACCTTGCAAAGAATGTGCAGTCAAAGATGAGAAGCTGGCAGAGTATGAGAAGAAGAAAGAGCAATTACTGTTCAATGTCAACTATGTGAAAGAATCTTATGATGTCTTGAATAGAACAGTAACTGGTCTTCAAAAGACAAACTCAGAAAGAGAAGACGCTTTGACAATGATGAATGATGTGATGATGTCAAAGCAAAAAGCTATCAACTTCTATATTGAAGAGAGTGCTAAGTGGAAGCAAGAGTTGGAAACAGAGAAAATTGAGAATGAGAGAATTAGACGTTTATTACAAAGCTATTCTAGTTCTGATTATCTCATTGATCGAATTTATCCAACTGTTGCAGGTTTCGAAGCTTTCCAAGATGACAAGCAAAAGAAGAAGGATACTGGTAAGAAACCGACTGTTAGCTATAACAAGTGTCCGCCTCCAATCTGGGAAGGGTATTCTCCTAGAAAACCAAACGAGGAGCAACTTGAAAAAGCAGTCAGTATAAAGCTAAAAACATACACTACTGATGATTTACCAGAAAACATTGACGTCATTTTCACATCGTCTGACACTGATCATGAGTCTGAGTTAATTAAAAAGGTGGTTGATCAGGTGTTGGATACTGATGAGGAGTCTGAGTCAAAATCTGAGTCTGGAGGTTCAAGTTCATCAGTCAATGGTCCAAAATCGTCGGTTAAACGGTCTTATAGTACAAAATTTTGTTATCAAAAGCGAATTTGGTTGATGAAACATTTGAAGTAGCATACACTTTAAATGATTCTGACAAATTATACTCTGACAAAGAGTTTCCAATAAGAAGTGTTCGTTTTGATATGATCAAAAAGGTTTTCAAAATGACAGAAATTAATATTTCTGAAATAAAAGATCTAAATCTTACGGGAAAACCTAAAAAATACACTTCAAGAGTTCAACAACGCTTAAACAAGAAAAAGGGTTACAATTCTGGTTCTGGTTTTCAAAAGAAACCAAACCATAATGGTAGCTACAAAAAGAAAGGATTAGGTTTTATTCCACCTGAAAATCACAAAAATGAAAAACATGTTTGTGATTTTAAATCAAAAATGACATTTGTTTCAGGTGGAAGTGTAGAAGAGGAACAGAAGAAACCGTTCTGGAGACAATCAAACCAGAAGTTTCTTGCTGAGATGAAGAGAACAGGAACTGGAGTTTTTCAAAGGAGGGATACTCGAACCTGTTTCAAATGCAATGAAGTTGGTCACATTGCATCAGTTTGTTCTCAAATGGCAAAACCAAAACGGGGAGTATCTGAAAAATTGAAAGAAAAAGTTGTCGATGTTTAACCACCAACTGAACAGTTTAAAATTTTTGAAAATTCTATTCATGAAGTTGGTGAATGTTCTAAGAAAAATGTTTAAAAAAGGAAAGCAAAGAACAACAAAGTGTGGGTTGTTAAGAAGGGTAATGAGAAGGTCGACAATGAACCTGGTTCCACAAAGCTAGAGGAGCCACAGGTTGAAGGTAAAGAGGTAAAAGTTGTGTTTTCAGAAGATGATGTTGATTTTCCATCTCTGAAGTTTGAGGAAATCAAGCAAAAAGTTGGTAAGGTTGATATTTTAGATCATTTTTATTCTGATCAAAAGGAATTTGATATTGACAAAACATTGAATGGGAATGTTAAGAAAATTTTTGGAAAAATGCTTGATGGGAAAGCAAAAGGGTTAAAGACTTTTATGCAACTAAAAAGGCAACTTATAACCCTACTGAGCAAGAATTGAAAACACTCAAGGCTGAAAAGACTTGGGTGGAAATTCTCTTTCCCTGAACATCAGGACTACGCTGGAGATCCCAAGTTTGTAATCGTGGATCAGGAATCGGCATCATTCTAGTTTTTGAATAGATTGTTTGAAAGATTTTGAATGAGTTTAAATTTTACAGGTTGAAGGACTACGCCGGAGCTTCCAGGTTGGTAAGTGAGAAGCAGGAATCGGCATCTTTGATTGGTAAAATGACATGTGTAGATGTTTGTTTCCTACACATGGTACAGGTGTTTGTGTTTCTACAATTGGTACAAAGGATTCGTCAAGGTCATTGAATTGAACTTGATGTAAATCTTAATACAAGTGATTGATGAAAAAAATGATGAACCATGCCCCTAACTTACAAGAGAACCTACAAGTGGTTATAACAAACTCATTTTTCGAAAAAAATCATTTTGATTAAAACAAACTTAAATGTTTTGAAATCTAAATGAGAAAATAGTTTGTTGAGAGGGGAAGTTCTGATTGTTTATGCCTAGTGGATGGCGATTTGATGCGATTCGATATCAGTTGTCACTTTATTTGTACAGTTTGTTTTGAGTTTTCTTAAGTGGGTCAAGAGCATAGCTAGTGTTCAAATTTTTCTTTAATGTATTTGTATTTTAGGGGGAGTAAGAAAATTTCAGAAAATCCAAAAACATAAGAAAATTTGAAAAATCCAAAAACATGATATAATCAAAAATGAGTTTTGTTGTCAAAAAGAGGAAATGATAGTACATCAGTGGACTGTCACAACATGCTAAGGAATTGGAAAGTTAAAATGTGATAAACAATCTCACTGTGGATGTGTCAGTAGGTTTTTGCACATTTAGTAGATTGTGACGAGATATAAACCTAAATTCAAACTTGCTTATATCGTGGGGAACAACTTCTTGGATATATGGGTAACCCCTGAAATCTTGTTTGAAAGGTCCCTCTTTCTGAGATACTAGGTCTTTATACTCAGTGATATCTGGGGTATTATTCCGGGACTTCTGCTGAATGGAAGTTCTGACCTAGTCCCCGAATAATACTTTCCACAATGTTTTGAAATATAAGCTCGCCCTCAGCAAATTGATGAAACAATAAAATTGATAGTCATTGTTGTTGTAACAAAAGATCCTCTAAAGGGGACACACCAAAAGTCGAAGCCGTCATCTCTTTGCGTATACGGAAGTATCGACCTGAGCTCTCACGGCCCTCGCAATATAACCCCTTTAGATATCATCTGTGGTATACTCACCTGTAAGACTGAATATTGGGATCTGGATACGGGAGTATATTCAAATAGTCGGACACGCGAATAAGTTTAAGTCATTAAAACATAAATATCGTATCTCGAAACAGTTGAACTTTGTGTGAAAATTTAAAGTGGACCAATATACTGACAATTTAGGTGAATTGTTTAAAACTTATAATGAAATGAAGCTTAATGGTGTTCATGATATGTCTCATATATATGATCCTCTTACACAAACTCATAAAAATATATTGTCTATAAATATTTCTTTACTGCATTACATTTTTCTTATTTCAAAATCCAAAAAGATTTTCAGTGTGTTTTAGCATAAATTTTTTTTTTGAAAAATCCAAAAAGATTTTCGACAACTGATGTTGAATTGCTGATTTTCAAAACTCCGAGTGCTAAACATGATGACCATGTGGTAAGGGGGAGTCTGGATTTGAAAACAAATGTGTTCTAATCAAATCTTCAAGTGGTTCATCAAAATTATGAGAAAAAGCATTATGGTTTGTTTTTGATTGAGAATCTGAGTTAGTGTATGCCTTTATATTTGAAATGTGTAAATGTGTGAAATTTACTGTGAGGTAGAGATTATGCAGGTTAAGTATGAGCTGGGTTTATAGATCCTGAGCTGGAAGAGAGCCAGGTGACTATATTGGAACAATCTCCTGAAGAGCCAGGTTATTCGATCCTGTCAAGCTTATGTTTAAAAGAGCCAGGTTACGATACCTAAGAACTCTGATTGGAGAAAGTCAGGCAACGATCATGGACCTGTGAAAGCCAGACAACGATCCTGAAGCTGATGATGCTGATGAACTGAAGGAACGCCAGCAGATCGCAAGGGGGAGTCTGAAATTATACAAGAGAAGAAAGAGAGAGTGAAGCCTAGAGACTGATAGAGACTGAAGTTGCAAAGACATGACACAGTCAGACTCGACACTGAAGACTCGTCAACATCTGAGGGGGAGTCTGTTAGTGCATACATCTGTCGACTTTGTCTTGTATCGAGTCTTAGATTAGATTGTATAGATCAGGGCTCATAGATTGAGAAAATGTCAAGTCTTATGTTATGTAGATGCTGATTTCGCTCAAAACAACATATGTAAGTGATTCCGCCCGAAACAGTTTCAAGCGGAATCACAAGATTCTAATTCCGCTCCAACTGTCTCGTGTATCTTTCGAGCGGAATCAAGGCTATTATAAATAGTCACCTAGAGCGAAATCATAGTAACGATTCTCGAATTCCATACCGAGGTGCTGCCGGTGTGAGGACTGATTGTATTTGCTATCAAATCAATATAATCAGTTTTTAAAGTGAATTACTTGCTGTATCTAAGTCTATTTCTTGTTTTCCGCACCTGAAATAGATCAGAACCTCTCTGAACGACTCATTTGGGTCAATCGCACGATCCTACATTTCTTGATAAAGTTAATGATCAGATCAGGTGTTTCACTTTTCTTCCTTAAGAATTCGACCCAAGAATATCTGGAAAAATTATCAACTATTACTAGTATATATTTCTTTCCAGAAAAACTTTCTGTACTTATTGGTCCACACAAATCCATGTGTAAAAGTTCCAAATTTTGTGTAATAGAAGACTCAGAAATTGATTTGTGTGAGCTTCTTTTGGATTTTCCCATCTCACAAGCATCACAAATTTTATCCTTCTTAGAGGATATAAAAAGTAGTCCTTTTACCAAACCCTTGCTTGCTAGTTTGCTTAGGTTTTTGAAATTTAAGTGGGCCAACCTTTTATGCAACAACCAACTACTTCCTTTGTTGATTTTTGAAAATAAACATAATTTTGGATGTTCATTTTCTTCTTTGAAATCAAAATAGTATATTGATTGTCTTATTCTTTTTCCACTTAAATATATTTTGTTATCATCCATACCTATCAGCAAGCATTTTTCTGGTAAAAAGGTTACCTGAAAACCTTTGTCACAGAATTGACCACAACTTAGCAAATTATACTTTAAGCCTTCAACATAGGCTACTTTCTCTATGGTCAGACATCCATACCTTATGCATCCGTATCCCATGATCCTCCCTTTCACTCCATTTCCAAAATTTACCACTTTACCCAGCTTTGAAACAAAGTTGTTGAGTAAGCTCCTATCCCCAGTCATGTGCTTGGAGCTTCCTGAATCGCAGTACCAGATTTACTGCACATGATGGTCCTGAAATAGAATGATTAGAGGGTTTTTTGTACCCAGGCTTGCTTGGGTACTCTTTCTGATGAGATTTTAAATAAATTATTTTCTCTTGTTGTCTTTTCATCAGAAATTCTGTTATATGTAGAGCCATAAACTGATTTTGCATTTTTCTTTTTGAGATGGTGTTGAACAAGCTTCAGTATGTCAACACACATACAAGATTTATCCGAATTTTCTGATATTCTTTCTTGTGATGGAATGATTGGATAATTTTGAAAAGATGAGTGAACTGCTTCTTGAGTTTTTACAGACTCTTGTTTGCATTCACTTCTTTTTGGTTCAAAGTTGGGTTTATCAAAAGAGTATTCAGAACAGGTTGACTTACAAGTTTCAGAATCAGATTCTAATGAAAATTTATCCGAAATCTATTGAGTTGCTTTTACAAAGACAGTGGGTTTACTTTCTCTTGTTTTTACATATCCTAAACCCTCTCCTTTTTTCTTTGGTGTGGACTCAATGAAGTTTATAAATTATTTGGCTTGTTGAAAACCTTTTACATTAATTTCTTTATCGTTGATTTTCTTGTAAAGATCTTTTCTTTCATTTTCATAGAATTCAATTTTAGCTCTTTGATCTAAACTTTCTTCTATGAGTAAATGGTTTTCAAGAATAATTTTATTCATGTTCCTTTGCAACTCATCAGATTTTTTACTATCTGATTGATGTTTATCTTGCAGATTTAGAAAATCTGACATGAGCTCATTTAGCTTGTGTTCAAGATCAAGATTGTCTAAATTTATCTGTTGTCCTGAAGTTTCTGGTATGTCATAGAAAGTGCCATGAGGCAGAAATTGGCCATTTCTTCTTCTTCTTCATCAGAAGAGTCATCAGATAGCTATGTATCTGTCCCTGTAATTAAGCTGACTTGCTGCTGCTGCTTCTTAGCTTCTTCCAGCTTCTTCTCATAATAAGCAACATCTTTCAGCTTCTTGGTCTTGCATTCTGATGCATAGTGACCTCTTTGCTTGCACTTGTAACACACAACCTCAGCCTTCCCTTTATCCTTAGATCTAACTTCTTCCTTAGATCTTCCATCCTTCCTCCCTCTGTCACTTCTCTGGTATCTCTGGCCTCCTCCCCTCAACCTCTGCTCAAATGTTTTGGTGAGCAGTGCTATTGCTTCAGCAAAAGCTGAAAAATCTGATGAAGTATCAGAAATTTCAAAACTTTGGCTGTTTGATGGTTGTGGATCATTGGTAGGTGTTGATCTTTGTGAGTTTGAGATAAGAGCTAAAGATCCCCCTCTTTGAATGGTTTCTTCAAATATTTCTTCCTCTCTAGGGATCAAGATGCTGTATAAGTCATGAAGATTCATGTTTCCTAGTTCTAAGGTTGAGGACAAAGTCATGGTTAGACTTCTCCATTCTCTAGGTAAAGCATCAAGAAATTTTATGTTTCTTTCATCATTTGACTTTGTTATACCAAATTTCTTTAGCTTGTTTAAAAGTTTTGTAAATCTTTGATATGTATCATTTAATCTTTCATTGGGTAAACTTTTAAACCTATCATATGTAGGAAACATTGTTTGTTCTCTTATTTCTTCTCATCCTTTCTCCTCCTTCACAAAGATTTTCCAACTGATCCCATATTTCCTAAGCTGATGCACATGCATCAACTTGTGAAAATATGTCATTGGGGATGGCCACTATTAAGAGTGACTTTGCCCTTTCATCCCTAGCCACCAGATCCTTGCCTTCCGCGCTCCAGTTTATTTCACTTTTGGGAGCACGGGAGGCAGGGATTCCTGGTGATTGGTCAGTTGCTGTAATAGCTGGTATTTCAGTCTTGGTATATGTGGACCCCTTTCAATGGATTGAAACAGAGCTCAGTCATGACCATTGAGGAAATTGACCATCCTGATTTTCCATTGGGGGTATTCCTCTCTGACCAAAGTCGGAGGTTTAGACATAGAACCAATATTAAAAGCATTATTCCAAGATTGAAAGCTGGCCATATTTAGAGAAAAGAAGATGAGCGATTGATCGTTTGAAAATAGTTTATTCAATCTGCTCTGATACCAATTGTTGGACCCAGTATGGCCTTAAACAACTTCTTTTCACGTAATATGGCAAGTGATTTCAGTAGATGTCAAAAAGATGTGCGGAAATGGAAATCAGACTTTCAGAAACAAGACCTACAGAATTATCAAGTTTATATCACTTTGAAACAAAATAGTTTACAAGGTGATTGTAAGATTATTATCTAATACAAATGAATCTTGAATTCTGTGGGTGAGAGGGCAATGGAGTTTGTGTAGTGTATATGAATGCTAAGCTTCAAACTCAATTGTCTTCTGCTGGTTGAGCCTTCTATTTATAGAAGGCTGGGTACATGAATAAACAATGGTTTATTCATGCAATAAGTCCTGTAAAAAGTAGCAATTTGACATATTCAATGAATCCAACGTTCAAGTTGCCTTTGTAATCATGATATCCAATAATGTCAAGTTGCTTCGGTCATTGTGGCAGGATAGAGCTGAGTTTTAAACAAGTGGGGTATTCATCAGAATTTCTGATAAACCACTTCATCAGAAATTCTGGTGAACAAATCATCAGAAAATCTGATGATCAGAATCGTCGGAAACTGATGATATTGATCCATCAGAAATGACCTTCTCTCATAATCCAAATCAGCTCTTGATCAACTTGTGATTCTTTGAAGTAGATGCTATGCATTTCAGTTGTCCTATCTGATCTTCTTCTTCTTGTTGTGATCCTCAGGACTGTTATCTCTTCATAGATCCAGTTGATTGTGATTTTCTTCAATACTTACAAATAAAGTTTCCTAACAACAAGTATTAACTAAAACAATCATATAAAATAAGATGAAAATACAAAGAAGCAAAATAAAAATCATGATATATAAGATTGTTTATGTTGTGATTTAAAGCTTATTAGATGCATATTTGATCTAGTTATGGTGAATATCATATTAATAACTTGTTAGATGATGTTTAAAAACATGATCTAACAAGTGTACATGAAAGTGTTAAAAGGGTTTTGTTAAATATAATGTTTAATGGATGATCATAATCTTTGATATTGTTAAAGTATATAAAGACTTTAACTAAAATTAATGCTTTTACAAAATTTATAAAAAGAAACATACAAGATGGCTTTTGAATAAAAGTTCGATAAAACTAGAAGTAAAGTATGATTTTTGAACTAGTAAACATATGAAAAGATCATACCAAAACCCTACATGATTATGAGTTCATCTTGTTAAGTTTATGTTATAAATCTCATATCTTTTTGTTAAAAATGTTATGAGTAAATTGTTGGTGATTTTGGAAAAGAATAAGATATGTTTTTATTAAACATGGCAAAGTCCATATTTCAAAGGAAATATGGCCGATTTTTTTTTAGAAATCATAAGTTATAAAAACTATTATTTTTGACAAAATCTTTACTAGATTAAAAAGATTTGAACGAATGGTTTTTATAAAAACAAAATTAGATATAAATATATATTTTTGAGAAAATATATATTTAGTTATCTTAACAACTTATGTGCTATGTGTTATTTGATTGTATTAGTTATATATATAAAAGTTAGGAACTTGAATACAATGGTACAAATAAACGCAAGACACATTACAACTAAAGTCTTACAAGACTACACATAAATACACCTTAAAAGCACATTACGGATGATCCGAATATTCGGATACAACTTATGGACAAATCAGACTTATGGACAACTATACGGACTATATAGTATTACGGACTATAATATACAATATATCGACCACTTGGTAAACTAAGTTTTCTAAACCAAACAAGTAACCATATATATTTTTTTACAAGAATAAAAATATATCACACTTTGGTTTATTTAAAAAGGTATTGTTTTTTTTTGGAAATATATAAAGATATATATATATATATATATATATCTCCTAACATCTAAAACTTATTATTTTGGTGAAAGACTAAAATTATATTTTTTGAACGAGTCTTAAAAATAGATGATTTTGAAGATAAAATTTATACCTTTTACCAAGTATAGATTATATATTCATATGAAATATATCTTAGAATATATAAGTATATATATTCTAAGAATACAAGATCACGTATAATGAATAAGCGGATATACGTATTCCTATACGTACAACGATATACACACTCACATCACCTAACACTTGGTGAAAACACAGTTATACAATTACGATACAACTCATGAGATACAAGATATATATATCTGGCGAAACATATATACTAAACATTTATCAATTAATACATCTAAGACACATTTCAACGAGTAGCAAATACATACAAGTCTTAACACATATTCAAGATAAAAGACTTGTACACGAGTCATTACAAAGACCGAAGTGTCTAACAAATATAGGAACGTTTGTAGGTCGTGACACTATTCAGGACGACCGCACGTGAGATCTCAGTTATCTACAATTCATGGACGCAATTCTGTGAGTTCATGTCCCCTGTTCATTTTAAATGATTTACAACTTTACGACTATCGGGGAAAATACATGTTCAATTTTATGTTAAGTCATGGAACGAAACACCTTAGATCATGTGCGAATAGGGTTATACATCTAAGCACCATTAATCTAGTATGGACCTAGGTACAAGGGGTTAGATCTAATGGGTTTTGGCGAGCCCTACTCTTAGTCGTGAACCTATACAAAAGAGTGCGTTTGTGTCCCAGTCGATAGTAGTCGACACAAAATCGTCTAGGTTTGGATTGCTTCCTTTTTCATCACACATATTAATGTCCTTGCAAAACATTAATGATCAACGATTTCATTGACGCTTACATACTACTTCATACATTTTACAAATACATCTTTTACAACTAAACTGCATGAACTCACCAACTTTTGTTGATGTTCTCAACTTAACATGTATTTCAGGGAATTAATGGACCATGTCAGACAAGGATACAAGTATCAGAACTCCATGCCATCTTTTGGAGGGTTTGCCTATTATATACCGCCTCTTTGCGGCAATATATTGGTCAAAACCATAGTAGTTTAAAACTTTTGTTATGTTGTATGAAACAATAACACCTTACTTTTCATATTAATGGTTTGTAACCGATACACTTAACTCTTGTGTGTTCTTTTGAAACAACTATGTAATGGCATTGGAGCATGTTTTATTCATATAGTATGTTCACTTATTTCGATATTATGCAATGAAAACCGATCAGATCACACCTCGCGCTTCCGCTATGAGCGGGTGTGACAGGTTGGTATCAGAGCATCGATTGTAGTGAACCAGGATTCTTTCTCGAGTCTAAGTCTACAATCACTAGTGATCTCTCACGAAAACCATTTAAACACAAACAAGAGGTTTTCATTTGCATAAACATTTTTCATGGTCCATTTGCAACAAGAATTCATCTCATACAAATCCAGCAAGGACATTAAGTGTCTTAGTCTCTAAATGGTAGACATGAAACCTTAAGTTAATCCACACGACTCAATTAGGATAACTTAAAATGAACATTGTGTGAAATCATACATTTTGTGTATATATATAAAGTGAAAACAAATCATTAATACATATGTCGAACAACTTATTTCCCAGGTTACAATGTCTTCATCTAAGGGTAGCAATGTGTACGACGATGTGGACCCAATGGAGTTAGTATCTGACGACGAGCATGTGCCGGAGGTTCAGGTTATTACATCAGACAGCGAGTCGGCACCCGACAACGATTTGGACGACTTTCAGCCGTTCACACTTCTAGGCGACATTATCGAGGATGATGTGTTAGCTATTCCCCCTCTGCTCAACGACATAGTTATTATGGGTAACCCGAAGGGTGAAAACGTAGTTGAGGTTATACCTTTTGACGTCATTCCTCTTGCTGCCATACCTTTTATCGTCGACCTCGACGATGACGACGACGTCATTCCAGTGATTCCCGTGGATCACGTGGATGCTGACTTAGGAGATGGGGAAGTTTTTGACTTGGTCATTTTAGATGTCGCATCACCTGTAGTCTCGGTGATGGATATTTCTTCAGACTCAGACACCGACTCCGATGTTCTCTCGGGTGCATCTGTTACTTCATCTGCACTCCAGGCCGTGGGCCTACAGAGTTACCCAGACTTTGGGGATGATATCATGCCAGCTGAGCCAGTCATCCCTGTGCCTATACCGTCTTACTCCACCACATGCCCTAGTTCACGCACCTACTGATGAGCCTATTCAGGCCCCTGTTTCAGATGGATCTACCGATCGCATACGACTCATGCGTTTTGCTCCTACCAGTTTACCCACTCGTTACCCAGACGAGGCAGGACCTTCAGGACACGCACATATCCCACCTGGAGAGACCGACCCTTACTATCCACCACAGGTTCTAGTTGAGCACCTTGCGACACAGTACTCTCCACCACATGTTATGCCTACTACAGAGCCGTACCATCCATCTCACTTTCCAGGCGTCTCTACTGATGACCTTATCCTCTCTTTGCAGCTTCAGATCGACATATTTTTAGCAGACTCCATGAGCTGCAGTAGCCTACTGACGCTAGACCCCCACCCCCACCAGTTCATTCACCACCTCATGCTCCACCACCACCACCGGAGTTACAACCAGTTGACTTATGTGCTCGTGTACTGACGCTCGAGCCGCATATAGACTTTCTTATCCGTCGAGTCCATGAACTCGAGGAGGAGGTTGCTCATCTTCACACTTTGGTACTTCTGACTCCACCACCTATCCTCCATCCACCATAGACGTTCACTTTCAGGTTATCTTTTGGACGGGATATAGTTACCCGTTTTTGTGTACATAGTGACTCTACACCAAGTTTTGAAGGCAACCGACAGACAGCAGATCACACAGTTTGAAGGAAGATTTTTCCTACTTTTGTTATGTACTAGACTAGTATGACCAGGTTATGTAGCCCGAGTCCATATTGTTTCCTTTCAAACGATTATGTAACCGGTTGACTGATATATATGAAAAACTTGGTGTTATCTTTTATATGCATATGAATTGTTTGAATGTACATGTCGTATTACTTGTGTTGATTGATTTATTCGCATGATAGATTTCTTGTTAATCTTTCTATTAGTGTTATAAATATTTTTTTATACTTAGTAAAAATATTTAGTAACCAAATCAACGTCTAATCTTTATCATATTCTCCTTTGGAAGAATCATGCCACCAAGGAGAACCCTACGTTCACGGACAGTTAATCCACCCCTACCCCCACCGATGCCTTTGATTGAGGCAGAACTGAATACGCTGATAGAGGAAAGGATATCACAAGCCATAGCACTGTACGAGGCATCGCGTGTCGAGAACAGTGGTGGCACTGGCGGATCAGGCGGCCAGGCACAAGGCGGCACTTCTGGCGGAAACAATGTGCCTGGTAATGTTTAGTTGTTTTGATTATAACTCATCCAATTCCTTTTGTGATCTATTCGTGCGTTTCACTGTTTGCTCATTCATAATCCGTTTGTCCAATTTCAGGGTGCACGTTCAAGCAGTTTCTGGACTGCAAGCCTCTGAACGACGACACAGGCGGTGCTGTGGCTTTCGTGCGATGGACTGAGAAAACAGATTCCACCATCAAAATGAGTAGATGTTCCGCTGATCAGCATGTCACTTTCGTCACCGGCCTATTTCTCAACGAGGCCCTTACATCGTGGAACTTACAAGTGCAAACTCTAGGTGATAACGCTGCTTATCCACTGACATGGGATGAACTGAAGAAACTTATGAGGAATAAATACTGTTTGCGTGCTGAACTCCAGAAGTTGGAGAACGAATTTTGGAACCTTACCATGATTGGAGCTGATATCACTGGATATACACAAAGGTTTCACGACCTGCCTCGCGTGATTCCTTATCTTGTATCACCGGAATACCCGCGACTATTACTCAGGCTGTGACTCTAGCCGTGAGTCTCACTAAGGACGGGTTTAGGATGAATAAGTTTTCTGTGAAAGGTGATGAGAAGAAGGAAACTCATGTCGAGTCTTCCAACAATGGGAAGAGGAAGTACTCGAATTTCAAGAAGGGAACTCGTGGAAACAACAACAACAGTAACAACAACAACAACAACAACCACAACAACAATAATCCCAACAACTACAACAACAATAGGAGACAGAATAACCAGCCAAAGGATGCAAGAGCGTTTGCAGCCACAAATGACACGGTCCTAAGAAGTACGCTGGTACTTTGTCTAAGTGTGAGCGATGCAAATATCATCACTTGGGCGATTGTCGGGTTGTCAAATATGACAAGTGTGGCAAGAATGGCCACCGTGCTGAAGCGTGTTGGGGAACGGGAACTAGTGCTGGAACGGGAAGTGGAAATGGTAACAAGAACGGGAACGAAAATGGGCGTGGTCAAGGATGTTTTGGATGCGGAAGCAAAGATCACTTCAAGAAAGACTGTCCTAAGGAAAACCCAGCTCATGGCAAAGTCTTTGTGATCGGAGCGAAGGAAGCGCGCCAAGACCCTAACCTGGTAACTGGTACGTTTCTCATCAACAATCATTTCGCATCCATATTATTTGATACCATTGCCGATTTTAGCTTTATTTCTATGGACTTTAAAAATATTCTGGGCATAGAAACAAGTAAGTTAGATGTTCCTTACTCTATTGAATTGGCAACGGTAAACTTGTCGAGTCCGGGGAAGTCGCTAAAGGATGTTGCTTAGAACTTGGCGAGCGAAGATTCAATATCGATCTCTTACCCGTTGAGCTGGGTAGTTTCGACGTAGTGGTTGGCATGGATTGGTTATCCGATAACCAAGCCGAAGTCGTTTGCCATGAGAAGATCATTCGCCTACGACTACTGAATGGAGAGACACTTGTTATACATGGAGGGAAATGCGAAACACCAATGCGGATTATCAATTGCATGAAAGCACAGAATTGCTTACGGAAGGGTGGTATTGCATTCCTGGCGCATGTTGTCGAAAAGAAGGCCGTTGGGCCGCAGCTGACAGACATTCATGTGATAAAAGACTTTCCTGAAGTCTTTCCTGACGACTTGCCGGGACTAACACCATATCGACAAGTCGAGTTTCACATCGACTTGGTGCCGGGAGCAGCACCTGTAGCCAGATCTCCATATCGATTAGCACCTTCTGAAATACAGGAGTTATCCACACAACTTCAAGAGTTGTTGGATAAGGGATTCATTAGACCAAGCTTCTCGCCTTGGGGAGCTCCAGTCTTGTTTGTAAAGAAGAAGGACGGGACATTCAGAATGTGCATCGACTACAGAGGGTTGAATAAACTCACCATCAAGAATCGGTATCCACTACCGAGGATTGATGACTTATTTGACCAACTGCAAGGTTCAAGCTTCTACTCCAAGATAGACTTACGATCGGGGTATCACCAGTTACGAAGACAAGAGGAAAGCTTACCAAAAACGGATTTTCAAACTCGTTATGGTCATTACGAGTTTCTCGTTATGCCTTTTGGTTTAACGAACGCACCAGCGGTCTTCATGGATTTGATGAATCACGTGTGCAAGCCGTATCTCGACAAATTCATCATAGTGTTCATTAACGACATTTTGATATACTCACGATCAGCAGACGAGCATGAACAACATTTGAGAACCATCTTAGAACTACTCAAGAAGGAGAAACTTTACGCGAAATTCTCCAAATTCGAGTTCTGGATTCGTGAAGTACAATTTCTCGGGTATATAGTGAACGAGAATGGCATTCAAGTAGACCCCACGAAGATCGAAGCAATTAAAACTTGGAAGCACCCAAGACTCCAACTGAAGTCCGACAGTTCTTGGGATTAGCGGGGTATTATTGGAGATTTATCCAAAATTTTTCAAAAATTGCTCAACCTGTTAGTGCATGCATCTGTCGACTTCGTCTTGTATCGAGTCTTAGTCTTAGAATGTTAGATTAGGGCACATTGTACGAGATTTCCCGACATGTCCGTATGTGGGAAACCTAGAAGGAGGTTTCGCTTTTATGGACATGTTCGTATGTGGGAAACCTAGAAGGAGGTTTCGCTTTTATGGACATGTTCGTATGTGGGAAACCTAGAAGGAGGTTTCGCTTTTATGGACATGTTCGTATGTGGGAAACCTAGAAGGAGGTTTCGCTTTTGTGGACCTGTCCATATGAGCGAAACCTAGTCCCTATATATACCCTAGGAGCGAAATCATTTGTAACGTGTTCTTGTTTTCCATACCAAGGTGCTGCCGGTGTGAGATTTGGTTGTAAACGCTGTTATATCAATCAAAAGTGTGATTTAAGTGAAGATCTAGCTGTTTCTACGTCAGGTACTTGTTTTCCGCACCTGTATCTGATCAAAACTCCTCTGATAGACTCGTTCGGGTCAGAATTCGATCCTACAAGTGGTATCAGAGCTTCAGGAAGAGGAGTTCTGCAGAGATTTGCTGGATTTCATCATAAATTCTTACTTCTACACCTTCTTTCATCATTTCAGAAAGATTTACCGATCGAAATTTGTTCAAATTTTCACAGACTGTGTGTTATTGATCATAGACAAACCCCTGAAAGTTTGAGCTTAAAATTCACACTAAAAGTTATCCAAATTACCCTCCGAACAGGTTTCGCTCATATGAAAATTCAGTGATTTCGCTCTTAGTTCACATAGTTTCGCTCATATGTCATCAGCTTTCGCTTATGTGTCACCTCCCAAGTGACTAGTTTCGCTTCAAAGGACCTCCCAAGTGACTAGTTTCGCTCCAAAGGACCTCCCAAGTGACTAGTTTCGCTCATTTGACAAAGGGTTTCGCTCATTTGACATAGAGTTTCGTTTATTTGACATAGGGTTTCGCTCATAGGACCTCTAAATGACCTATTTCGCTTTTGTGTCAACCCAAGACACCTAGTTTCGCTCATATGACCAATTAGTGGTTCCGCTCAAAGTTCAAAGTTTGATTCCGCTTTAAATGTGACAATACTGATTTCACAACGTTGCATGTGAATTGTCGGTCATTAAAAGCTCACAAGAAACTGTCAGTTATTAAAGTCGATTTAAAAAGTTGTCGGACATTAAAAAGTTGTCGTTCATTGGCTGCCCAATCACTATTGAACATTAAAATTGTTGTTGTCAGCAAATTGTTTATTCAGCCATTGTCGATTGAGTGTATATTAGCGGCCCAATCAATTTGTTGAACATTTAAATGTTGTCGGTAATTGGACGGCCCAATCAGCAAACATTTACGGCACGGCACATGATTGTCGGTTGTTATTGAATTTGCATGTGACCAGATCTGTTAAAGTGAATAATTGGTTTTGGTCCAATCAGAAGCAATAGGTGTCGGTTGGATTGAAATAAACTTGTTGGATATAATGGCCCAATCAGTTGGTTATTGCATGTAAAGAATTAGTGTGGCCCAATCAAAAGTTTTAATCAAAAGTTTGTCGAGCTTTTACGTTTGCACGTGAAGTTCTCGGCCCAATAAAATGTTATCATTTAATAACGGTCCAATCATATTTCTTTGGATATTAAAAATTGTCGGCCTATTTGATTCTTAATTGGGAAACAACAATTGGTCGGTTATGCATTAATTGATTGATTTCATAGTATGCACATGATCTTTGTTAAATAGCCAAAAGTGTGTCAGCCACTTAATTATCCACGAGATTGTTTGAGTTAGTTTGAGTTCACATGAGTTGAATTTTTATTCAGGTTTAATATTTGATCAGTTCACACAAAGTGAACTCTGTTTCACAAGGTTTGAATTTGAAACCAGTTCAGAGGTCTAGTGTATTTGAATTCAATCTCGTTCCAGGTCATTTAGTGTGTTCGGGTCGTGTGAAAAGGTCTAATTCTCTTGAAAGTTTGTTCCAGTTCGTACGATTTGGAGTTCAAAATTTTCACAGGTTTATCACGTTTTCTAAAAGTCCATCAGTTCGCACATAGTGAGTCTAATCATTTGAAATTGATCCGAGTCATAGCAGTTCTCACGGTTTGCCAATTTAAACCTCAGTCCGCACAGAATATTCATCAGTTCGAGTGATTCAGTTCGCACAGAGTATTAGTTTGATTCAGTTGCTTTGATAAATGTTTTAAACTAATTGTGTTTTGTTTGTTTGTGTTACGTCAGGTGATACAGGTGTATTACGAGGTGAACCAGTTAGTTTGAAAGCTTCTTTGAAAAATTCTTCGATATCGAAACATGGATTCTGAATTCTACAATGCGTTTGCTACAACCCCAACTAGTCCATCCGACATTACTAAGACCATGACTATGGAGATTGAAACCGGAACAATGCAAAAACCTCCGAAACTCATGGGAATTGAGGATTATCAAGTATGGAAGAAACGGTTTGAGAATTGGGTTCAGGCGAATCATCTAAAAGCTTGGGAGAGCATCGAAACTGAATATGAGAGGCCAAAGAATTCAATTGGAGTTGGTAAAATCATTTCAGAGTTCACCGAGCAAGAGAGAGAAAGTTACAAAGCCGAAAAAATGATGATCAATCTGTTACAACAAGCTGTTAAAGAGGATATTTTTGTGTTGCTTCAACATGATGAAAATGCTTATTCTATCTGGGAAGCTCTTAGAAAGAAAGTTGAGGGAAGTACTGAAATGTTACAGAGTAAAGCAGCATTGCTGAAAAAGGAGTTTGAACTATTTGCATGCATGCCTGGTGAAACAACAAAGACTCTTATTGAAAGATATTGTCATCTTGTTCGCACCATGTCACAGTTAAAGATTACAAAAACTCCAGCTGAATGGGTTGAAAAGCTTGCTGATGCGTTACCGCAAAAGGAAAGGGGTACATATCTGATGATATTAAAGAATTCCAGACAGTTTAGCAGGTTATCAATTGCACAGTTTATCGAGAAGTTGGAGGCACAGGATTTGGAGCAGCAGAAAATTGCTAGAATGAATAGTTCAACTCATCAACAAGATATTAAATTGTACTATAAAGGAAATGTTCAAACTGCTGAAGCCAGTCCAAAGATACAAACTACATTTAGTGCTGGAAATCAGTCTCCGCCTAGCAGTCAAGGATCAGTCAACACTAGTGGATTCTCAACGGTAAATCCTCCAAGTGTTCAAAGTACATCTGCTGGAAATGGTCATCTGATTCAGTGCAATGTAGCTCTACATCTTCAAAATGGACAAAATTATTCTGAAGAGGTTGTAAAGAATCATATGGGATTATTGGTCACTGTATTAGAGTCTTATGAAGGGTTGATTGCCAGAAGAATTGGCAATCCAATGCTCACAAAGGAAGATTATGACCAAATCGATGCAGAGGAGATGGAACTAATGGATATTAAATGGGCATTGGCGAGCGTTTTGAGGAGAGCAGAAAAGTTTAGATTGATCACAGGAAGAAATGACTTCTTGGATGCAAACCTTTCTAATCTATGATTTGATAAATCTAATGTTGTCTGTTTTCGATGCAGGGAGAAAGGCCACTTTAAAAGAGAGTGCAAGAATCAGGAGCCGAGAGGAGCGAAGGAGACATCTGGGAAAGATGATTATTATAGGAAAACTATTTATCAGCAAATCACTCATCAACCGCATCAACAAAAAGAAGCTCAAACGGCACATGGAAGAATGATCGAGGATGCAAACAGGAAAGCTTATTATGGCATCGTTGATCAAGATGATGAGAAAATGGCTGAAGGTTTTAGCTGGGACAAGTTTATTCCAGTTGATTCAAATGTTCAAGCGTTTATTGCACATATTATTCGAAAGCCAGAAATGCTGAAGGAATGGATGGAAGTGTTATCTGATGAAGAGAAAAGTGAAGATGAAAGATCTGTTTCATCTGAAAACAGTTCATCAGAAACAAGTGATAGTGATGAAGAGATGGAACAGATAAATCTTGGAAAAATGCATTTATCTTCTGACACTTTTGAATTTTATTTTGCAGAAAAATTGAAGAAACTGAAAGAGAAGAAAGCTGCAAAAGAATTGAAAGAAGTCAAAGTGATTGAGAAGATTGTGGAAGTTGAAAAGATAGTTGCGGTCGAGAAGATCGTTGAAATCACAAAACCCTGTCTTACATGTTTAGAGTCTTGTAAACAATGTATCGAAAAAGATGAGAGGTTTAGTGAGTTAGAAAAGTTGAACGAACAATTGTTGTTTGATGTAAAGAATTTGAAAAAGTCGTGTGATGTAGTGAACAGATATGTGAATAGTCTGGAGAAGACTAACTCTGAAAGAGAGAAAGCTTTGAAGATGATGAATGCTACCATGATGACAAAGCAGAAAGAGATCAACTTATACATAGAAGAATGTGCAAAGTGGAAGAAAGAGTTGGATAGTGAAGTAGCTGAGAATGAAAGAATCAGAAGATTGCCGCGAAGCTACACAAGTTGTGACTACATAATCGATAGAATTTATCCAACAGTTGAAGGATTTGAAGCGTTTAAAGGTGAAGAAACAAAGTCAAAGAAGAAGAAGGATACTGGTAAGAAACAGGGTATCTGTTATAATAAGTGTCCGCCTCCAATTTGGGAAGGGTACTCAGCTAGAAAACCTAAAGAGGAAGAACTAAAACAGGCGGTCAATATTAAGCTAGAATCTGAGATAACCGATGTTTTACCAGAAAATATTGATGTCACGTTCACAGCGTCCGACACAGATCATGAGTCCGAATTGATAAAACGAGTGGTCGATCAGGTGTTGGATAAGGATGAGGAGTCAGAGTCAAAGTCCAAGTCCGAAAGTTCGTGTCAGTCAGTCAGGAGTTCGAGTTCGTCCGAAAAGAGTTCAAAATCATCAGGAAAATGGGTTTATAGTAAAGAATTTTTGTTGTCAAAATCTAATTTGAATGATGAAACATTTGAAGTTGTGTATACTTTGAATGATTCTGACAAATTATATTTTGATAAAGAGTTTCCAATAAGAGGTGTTAAACCAGAAATGATCAAAAAGGTTTTCAAATTAACAGAAATTAATATTTCTGAAATAAAAAATGAAAATCTTAAAGTAAAACCTAAACTTTACACCTCAAGAGTACAACAACGTTTAAACAAGAAAAAGGGTTACAATTCTGGTTCTGGTTTTCAAAAGAAACCAAACCAAAATCGTAGCTACAAAAAGAAAAGACTTGGTTTTATTCCACCTGAAAACTATAAAAATGAACCACCAACAGAAAAATTTAAAGTTTTCAAAAATTTAACATTTGAAGTTGGTGAGTGTTCGAAAAGATTTTACAGGCGTAGTGTGAAACTTGACAACCAAAAATGGGTTGTTAAGAAATCTGAGGTAAAATCTGGCGATGAATCTGATTCCACAAAATCAGAGGAGCCACAATTTGATGAGAGTGATGAAAACTCAGTTCCTTCAATGGATGATGAGAACTTTCCACCATTGAGGACTGAGAATTTTAAAAGGAAAGTTGGAAAGTCTGAAATCTAAAATCAGGGTTATTCTGAAAAAGATAATTTTGATGTTGAGAAAGCATTTAATGGGAAAGTAAAGAAGATTTTCGGAAAGATGGTTGATGGGAAGGTGAAAGGGGTAAAAGACTTTTACGCTAAAAAGAAAGCAACTTACACCCCAACTAAATCCGAATTGAAATCACCCAAGGCTGGTCAGGCTTGGATGGACATTTTCTTTGAGTAAAATCCTGACTTTCCAGAGATCCCAAGTTTGTAATCGTGGATCAGGAATCAGCATCTTTCATGTTTAATAAGGTTGTTTTGAAAATACTTGAAATTGTTAAAATTTTACAGGTTGAATGACTACGCCGGAGCTTCCTGGTTGGTAAGTGCGAAGCAGGAATCGACACTTTGATGGGTAAAATGTAGATGACTCATTCCTACAATTGGTATTGATTGGTTATATCTACAAGTGGTTATTCTTACAAGTGGTTTAGAGGTTACTTTATTGCAAACAGTGAATCAAGGACATTAAGTTGTACTTGATTTACTACATTTGATAAAGCTGACAAGATGATGAACCATATCCCCGTACTTAAACAAGTGGTAAACTTACAAGTGATAAAAACAAACTCATTTTCCGGAAAAAACATTTTGATTAAAACAAACTTAAGTATTTTGAAATCTAAATGAGAAAATGGTTTGTGAAAGGGGGAGTTCAGATTGTTTATGCCTAGTGAATGGTGAATTGAGGCGATTTGATATCGGTTGTCATGTTTCTGTACAGTTTGTTTTGAATTTTCTTCAAGTGGGTCAAGAGATTAGATAGTTTTCAAATTTCTTTAATGTGTTTGCATTTTAGGGGGAGTAGAAAATTTCAGAAAATCCAAAAACATTAGAAAATTTGAAAAAGCCAAAAACATGATAAAATTCAAAAATGAGTTTCGTTGTGAAAAGAGGAAATGATAGTACATCAGTGGACTGTCACAACATGCTAAAGAATTGGAAAGTTAAAATGCGATAAACAATCTCACTGCGGATATGCCAGTAGGTTTTTACACATTTAGTAGATTGTGACGAGATATAAACCTAAAAATTCAAACTTGCTTATTCTGTGGGTAACAACATCTTGGATATATAGGTAACCCCTGAAATCTTGTTTGAAAGGTCCCTTATTCTAAGATACTAGGTCTTTATGCTCAGTGATATCTGGGGTATTATCCCGGGACTTCTGCTGTATGGAAGTACTGACCTAGTCCCCGGATAATGCTTTCCGCAATTTCTTGAAACATAGCATCGCCCTCAGCAAGCTGATGAAACAATAAAATTGATAGTCGCTACTGTTGAAATCAAAAAGATCCTCTAAAGGGGACACGCCGAAAAGTCGAAGCCGTCATCTCTCTGCGTATACGGAAGTATCGACCTGGCTCTCACGGCCCTCGCATCTAACCCCTTTACAGATATCATTTGTGGTATACTCACCTGTAAGACTAAATATTGGGATCTGGATACGGGAGTATATTCAAGAAGTGGGACACACGGATAAGTTCAAGTCATTAAAGCATTAACATCGTATCTCGGATCAATTGAACTTTGTGTGAAAATTTAAATGGACCAGTATACTGACAATCTAGGTGAATTGTTTAAAACTTAAAATGAAATAAAGCTTAACAGTGTTGGTGACTTGTCTCAAAAACTGATATGATCCTCTTACACGAACTCACAAAAATATTGTTTGTAAATATTTCTTTACTGCATTACATTTTTCTTTATTTCAAAATCCAAAAAGATTTTCAGTGTGTTTTAGCATAAAGTTTCAGAAAACTCAAAAAGATTTTTGACAACTGGTATTGGAAAGCCGATTTTCAAAATTCTGAGTGCTGAACATGATGAGTATAATTTGAGGGGGAGTTTGTGTTTAAAACTGATTATTTTTTATCAAACCTTCAAGTGGTTCATCAGATTGATTTGAAAAATCTTTTTGTTTGTTTTTGAAAGAGAGTCTAAGTTAGTGCAAGTCTATATGTTTGAAATATGTATATGAGAGAAATTTATTTTGAGGTAGAGTTTTTGCAGGATAAGATGTGCCAGGTTATTCGTTCCTGAGATCCGAGCTAGATGAGAGCCAGGTTCTAATACCTGAG
The DNA here is from genome assembly GCF_002127325.2 of Helianthus annuus. NCBI lineage: Eukaryota > Viridiplantae > Streptophyta > Magnoliopsida > Asterales > Asteraceae > Helianthus > Helianthus annuus. The sequence continues at coordinate 105,520,025 of NC_035435.2, read as the reverse complement.
GCTATGATAGGAGGAAGCCAGGCAATGATTTTGAGACATGAAGAGTCAAGCTGATTGATATTGAGAAGTTGTTAGATGGAAAGCCAGACAACGATCCTAAAGCTGATGATAGGGGTGTGCATGGGTCGGTTTGGGTCGGTTTTTACTATTAACCATAACCATAACCAAACTTTGGTTATGGTTAATTGGTTATGAAGTCGGTTATGGTTCGGTTTTGGTTAATTTCGGTTACGTAACCAAGCAAGGTTTGAAATAAAATAGGGTTGTGCACGATTTGAACTTAGCTTGAGCCTATTTTATAAGATAACGAAGACTAAACTTTTTGGTTAAACTACCGATTTAGAGTTCTTTTTAATAAGGTAATTCTCAAACAAAAACAATTATGGCCATAACATCTTAGTTCTTTTTCAAAATAAACGACATCTACATCAAGATCATTTTGTTACTAACATACTTTTATCTTAGTAAAAACCCTCTATATGGTTTTGTAAAACCCAAATCTATTATATAAAGTTAACATCACAACTTCTGTTCGGTTTCGGTTATATTTGGTTAACCAAAGCTTCATAACCATAACCATAACCGATTGAGCGGTTATACAAAGTTTCATAGCCATAACCATTGGTTATATTGGTTATCGGTTATTAGTGGTCCGGTTATGTCGGTTATGGTTCGGTTATCGGTTATGGTGGTTAATTTGCTCACCCCTAGCTGATGATGCTGATGAACTGAAGAAATGCCAGCATATCGCAAGGGGGATTCTGAAGACTTGCATGAAAAGATTGAGAGAGTAAAGCCCAGAGACAGATCAAGACAGAAGATGTGAAGACTCGACACTTAAGACTCGTCAACATCTGAGGGGGAGTCTGTTAGTGCATGCATCTGTCGACTTCGTCTTGTATCGAGTCTTAGTCTTAGAATGTTAGATTAGGGCACATTGTACGAGATTTCCTGACATGTCCGTATGTGGGAAACCTAGAAGGAGGTTTCGCTTTTATGGACATGTTCGTATGTGGGAAACCTAGAAGGAGGTTTCGCTTTTATGGACATGTTCGTATGTGGGAAACCTAGAAGGAGGTTTCGCTTTTGTGGACATGTCTATATGAGCGAAACCTAGTCCCTATATATACCCTAGGAGCGAAATCATTTGTAACGTGTTCTTGTTTTCCATACCGAGGTACTGCCGGTGTGAGATTTGGTTGTAAACGCTGTTATATCAATCAAAGGTGTGATTTAAGTGAAGATCTAGCTGTTTCTACGTCAGGTACTTGTTTTCCGCACCTGTATCTGATCAAAACTCCTCTGATAGACTCGTTCGGGTCAGAATTCGATCCTACACAACCGCTAACCTCCCTCACCCAAAAAGACACGAAATTCGATTGGGGTGAAAAACAAGAAGAGTCATTTCAACTACTCAAGGATAAGTTGTGCGAGGCACCAATCTTATCACTACCCGATGGTACCGATGACTTTGTAGTTTATTGTGATGCTTCGCATCAAGGATTGGGTTGCGTACTTATGCAACAGGAGAAAGTTATCGCATACGCATCGCGGCAACTAAAAGTTCACGAAAAGAACTATACCACTCACGACCTCGAGTTAGGTGCGGTGGTATTCGCTTTGAAAATATGGCGACATTACTTATATGGTACTCAGTGTATGATCTTCACGGATCATAAGAGTCTTCAGCACATATTCAATCAAGTAAAACTAAATATGCGTCAGTGACGTTGGATTGAGTTGCTGAACGACTATGATTGTGAAATAAAGTATCACCCAGGCAAGGCGAACATTGTATCAGACGCCTTGAGCTGCAAAGAACGGGTTAGAACTTTGAGAGTTTGAGCACTAGAGATGCACAACAAGAAGCACTAAAGGAAGAACATCTTAAAGCAGAGTCATTTCGAGGCATGGAAAAACAGTTAGTGCCGAAAGAGGATGGAATTCATACTTTGTGGGTAGAATTTGGGTTCCACTCTTTGGAGGCCTTCGAGATATTATTTTTGAGGAAGCTCATAGGTCTAAGTACTTGATCCACCCTGGATCAGATAAGATGTACCAAGACTTAAAGGAGTACTATTGGTGGCCTAACCTCAAAAAGGATATCGCCACCTATGTCGGAAAATGCTTGACCTGCGCGAAGGTCAAGGCAGAATATTAGAAACCCTCGGGTTTACTACAAGAACCCGAGGTTCCCGTCTGGAAATGGGAACAAATATCGATGGACTTCATTACGAAGTTACCCAAGACCTCAAGAGGCCATGATATGATATGGGTAATCGTCGATAGATTGACAAAGTCCGCACACTTCTTGCCGATTCGGGAGAAGGATACTACAGAGAAACTAGGGGAGCTCTATCTTAAAGAAATAGTGGCTCGTCATGGAGTGCCTATTTCAATCATATCAGACCGAGACGGTCGCTTTGTTTCAAGAATATGGAAGTCATTTCAAGAGGCCTTTGGATCTCACTTAAATCTAAGCACGACCTTTAATCCACAAACTGATGGCAGAGCGAACAGACAATCCAAACACTCGAAGATATTCTTCGTGCATGTGTTATGGAGTTGGGCGGCAACTAGGATACTCATTAACCTTTGGTTGAGTTTTCCTACACCAACAACTACCATACAAGCATTCAAGCCGCACCGTTTGAAGCTCTTTATGGTCGAAAGTGTCGCTCTCCGCTATGTTGGGCGGAAGCGAGCGATAAACAACTAATTGGTTCGGAATTAGTCCAAGAGACTACGGATAAAATCTTTCAGATCAGAGACCGTATCAAGGCGGCTCGCGATCAACAAAAGAGCTATGTAGACAAGAGACGGAAGCCATTATCTTTCGAGGTCGGAGACAAAGTCCTGTTGAAAGTCTCACCTTGGAAGGGCGTAGCGAGGTTCGGTAAGCGTGGGAAGCTTAACCCTCGATATGTAGGACCATTTGAAATCTTAGAAAAGATTGGCACCATTGCCTACAAGCTAAAGTAACCAGAAGAACTTAGTAGCGTATACGACACATTTCATGTCTCGAATCTTAAGAAGAATCCAACGCAAGAAACGATTATCATCCCGGTGGATGAAGTTCATATTGACGACAAACTCCAATACACTGAAGAACCTGTTGAGGTCATGGATTGGAAGATCCAGAAAACACGAAAAAGTCGTATCAAGTTAGTAAAAGTCCGTTGGAACTCTTGACACAGACCCGAGTATACATAGGAAATTGAAGACCAAGTCAAGGCAAAATATTGTCACCTGTTCACGAAAACTCCTGCAAAGGATGACTCAGCTTGAATTTCGGGATGAAATTCTCAATAACAGGGGGAGAATGTGACAACTGCCAATTTCCGGTAACTTTCGTAAACTTAAATTTCTCATTTTTAGCTATACGATTATGTGTTTTGAACATCTGAACTGCATATTTCATGACATACACTTAGAATACTCATGGAATACTTATTTGTGATGCACATGATTATTTTTATTGAGTACATATGAAACAGTTTAAACAATGCATCAAAACAACTATTATACTACCTAGTGAACTAGTGTGCTGACAGAAACGCAGGATCCGCAGAAACCATCTTAATGACATCTTTAGGACACAGAGGAAAGTCCAACATCAAATATACATTAAACCCTAACTAGGAATGCAAGGGTTTGGTTTAATACCTTCCCGAAGTCCGATAACACTAAAAACTGCCCGAAAATCACTAAAAGTAACAAATTCAACACTTTTCTGCAGAAATCAGCATTGTAAGTTATATGCAATGTACAAAAGTGTCATTTAACCTAGAATTCATATGAGAATACCTTGGGGTATCATCTAAACCAATGATCACATCAATTCCCACAACTTACACAAGCTTAGCATTCAAATAACGACTAACGGAACCAACGCCAAACGAATATCCGAACGACATCTAATCTTTTTTTTGTGACCATATAACATTATTTGGATCATTTTAGGCTAGTTATAGTCACTTAACACCTTGAAACAATTAAAACACTTAAACATCTAAGCATCCTAAACTTTGCTACAAAAAAATCTAACACTTAAACACTTTGAAAAAATTCACCAAGCATGACCCCCCCCACTCTTGACCGTCCCCATGTGGGCCCTCCCCCTTGCCCACTTGATAAAAGATCTTAGAAATTTTTACCCCCATTTGCAAGTAATGAATGTTGATCATTGTTAAACACTTTGTGATGTTCATTACTAACCATTTCATCACAACTTTTCACCATAACTTTCACACACTTAAAACTCTAGAACGAATGCGGGCGAGTTTCACCCAGATTCCTAAGTAACCGCATTGATTTCATTGAGCAACAAGCCAAGCAATGGTGGTAACAAGTCTGCTTATGACTTTGTTTACCTACCAATTGACCACATAGAATAAACAACGGTGGGTACAACCATGCCTATGACCATGTTTATTTGCCCATAGTTCACCTCAACTACTCGCATTGTTCGACCAAACACGACCGACAATGCAAGGCAATTCCTCACATTGTTCGACCGAACATGGCCACAATGCTAGGAAATGAGGTAACCGCAAAGGACGTGCGATTACTTGAGAGCTAAACTGGAAGAACACGAACGCCCCACAGAAAAGGGATCATCGTTACATGTCTAGTTGATAAACATAAAGTTCCGGCATGGCACCAAACACATTGGATCCGCAACCGCAAAGGTTACAGCTAGAGTTGCGGGTAATGGAGAGTTCATACTCATCTTCGGTCACCGTCTCAAAGGTTGGTTCGGCACACCAACAAGTGGCGATCATGTTTGATGACATCAGAAAAAGGTAGACCACACTACCAGAGTTATCAGCTGATGTTTCAGCATCAGCCCAAAGTTGCTCACCGGTCCGAAAGAGACGTCACACGACTCTACTAGATCTCCGAGTTGATTTACTTGAAGCAGGAGCAACGGGCCGGGCCTAGAATCTTTTCCAAACTGATTTCAAAGGAACCCAGTCGACCTAATAATCCAGTATTCCTCCCACATGCAAATTGCATGAGGAAACAACATTGGACTGGGGGGACTTGAAGGGGTATGGTCCCAAATCTCACACCGAAGCAGTCGCGAGTGAGCATCACCCTTATAAAACACCCCCACCAGCAAGGACTTATCTGCGTCCGTGCGGGCACGTGCGAACGCAGTTGGCGACACCAATCGGTCAAGTGATGAGAAGACTTACCTTGTGTACGAAAACGGATGTTTTCGTCACGATAAGGGATGAGGTAACAGCGGCAGTTACCGCACATAGCGATGCGACTTTGCACTGCATCCTGTACACATCTTCGTCTAAGCAAGGGACTCGGGAATAACCGCAGTTACCACAGTTAGCGATGCGGCCCAGTACCGCACCCTATTGACGACGCAAGTGGGACTGACACTTTGACTTAAGTGGCCAAAACAGCAAGTGTCGCAACCCCCGACCCCTACCCCACGAGCGGGTGCCGCGAGATCCAGATCAGTGGTATCGGTGTTTATTATTTTGGCAGCGGAATACAGCATGACCGTAGTTAGAAAATATTTTTATCAGAGTAAAACACCAAACTTTTTATAAAAATCATTTGGATAAAACCCAAGTTCATTTGACAGTACATTTGTAGGGGTAAACCCTATTTATTGAAAACAAAAACTCATTTTTATTTAGGTAACTTTTATAGCCACTTTTCCAAGCTTTCAGTGCTCTCTAGCTGGCTTCTATTGACTTTCACATTGTGTTACCTGAAACACATTTTAAAAACATTTATCAACAAGAAATACTGGCAAGTACATTCCATTTTGGTAAAGCATCAGTTGTTTACACATTACAGTATTAAGGGCGATTACAATGTTTATATCTACACAATTACTCGTTCAATACGTGTCACTCGACGGATCTGTGACTATGGTCATATCACACCTTGGTTGCTCATTATCATAAAACACATGTCGTTGTTGGTATCCCGAATGTTGTCTTTGACCATGAAATCTGGCCGGTGACATGTTTTGGTTATCAACGTAACGATTTTGCGCATGAGGTCTAACATTGTGGTTGTAAGAACCTCCAGATTGTTGATCTTGTTCTTGTGGTCAGAAAGTTACATGAGTTGTTGTCGAGCAGGGGTTTTCTGATGACTTTCACGTTTTGCGAAATAACTTTCTGATCCATGATCTGAACCACGACGGCTATCATCAGTGATGAATCAGTATCCTGATCCTTTTGTTTTTGATTTTTTACCTTTTGTTTAGAAACACGTTTGCTTTCTTGCTTTACAACCTTAGGTTTTTCACCTTTTTGAGTTTTACCACTTTTCTTTTCATTTTTTTAGATACATTTATGGTTTGGTGTCAAAAGGTTTATCAAGATCAAGATCAACATGACTCTTTCCTTTGTCATTTGGACAATTTGCAGCTAAATGTCCTTTCAAACGACATTCGTAGCATCGTCGTTTATCAATTGTTTCAATCTTTTCTTTTTGATCATCCTCACATTGACTGTTTGTGGACGAGGATGCTTCATTTGAGCCTTTTGCTTTTTGTTTCACAAAGTCAGAATTTGAACCGTTTTCAATTCTTTCACTCTCTTTGTTAAAGTTTTCGCATTTCACAAAGTTGGTTTCTGAAATGTTTTTATCATTCTTTTTACCTTTGTTTTTAGGCTTCGGCTTTTGAACATTTTGAACTTGTTCTAAAGCTTCCAAAATCTTTGAGTTTATCAGATTTTCAATTTTGCTTAAATCAATTTTGTTTTTTATAACATCAGTCATACTCTTTTGTTCTGATTCCAATTCGAATTCAAACTCGGATTCAGACTCTTCCTCACTCAAAGGATCAACAGTCAATGGAGTAGTAGGAACCAAATCTGCAATTTCAGGATCAATCGAAGGTGTCGATGTATAGTTGTGGTTAATAGGAGGTGGAACCTTCTTGTAACCAACACCTAACATCTCATCTTCTGAATCTTTGAGACGAAGGTTGTTTATGCAAGAATTCAGCACATCTGCTTTCGAATTTCTCTAGTTTTCGCTACAAATCAAGAATCAAGTTATCTTTGCCTAAAATCATTTGGTTCTTTTCTAAAACTGTGTTTTGACAATTTTCAAGTTCAGCTTTTAAATCTTGATTCTTAATCGTCGCTTAAGCAAGTCGTCTCTCAAACTCAGAGATGTCCTTTTTCAAGGTAAGCACTCGACGTCTATGTTCTTTGTCAGCCCTTGAAAGCGCAACAATTAACTCTATAGATTTCTCTAAATCAGTAATCAAATTACTGTTATGGAGTGCGTATCTATCACACTTAGCGACAAAGTCAATGCATCTAGCACATCTTTTATCAACAGGTTTAGATTGTACCTCAATATTAGCCATGTAAGCTTGATCCGAGCTCTCAGCTTTACCTGCTTTCATCTTTGCCATTTCTTCATCAGCAAAGCGTTGCATTTCTTGGGCTGCAATCTTGAATTCAAACCAATCACTTTCATCTTTCTTTTCTTCTTTCTTTTCTTTCTTCTTTCTACTTTCCTCTTCCTCATTCTCTCTTTTCTTATCTTCATCAGCTTCAATGATTTTCTCCATTTCCGGATTCTTACTTAGAGCTTCAGCCACCACAGTCAACTCTTCCACATTCGGCTCTTCAAACAAATCTACAAACCCTTCTTCAACGATCTCTGCATTAAACGCTTGTGAAACAATAGCAGTAGTTGTTTCTTCCATTAAAATCCCCCCAATTGTGTGGCTCACTAACAGTTTGAAGGGGTTGAACAATCATAGCGTTATTAGCATTAGGAGTAAGATTATCAGATGAGGTTGTTGTTGAAGTAGTAAAAGTGGTATTGGATGGCGCTAGACTGTTGTTGTTGGACCTTGCTGAGCTTCATTGACCATTGCTTCCTTCTCTATTCTTTGGTTTTCGACACTCTCTTGCATAATGACCATAGATACCACAGTTGTAGCATTTAACTTCGGTCATGTCAATTCCCATTCGTGTCTTAGTGTTACCACCAATGAAACTCTTTCCCGTTCGCTGAAGAAATTTCTTTGCTCTTCTTACCAGTAACACCATACTTAATTACAAATCAAGCTCTTCCAATTCATCTTGAACAATTTAATCAAGATCTATTCGATGGTTCAACTAATTTTCCAAGTGCGAAATTCTCGAATGTCGTCATGAATGATGCAAGAAGTGCTATATTTTCTTCTATGAGCTTAAGACTATGTGAGTCAAAATTTGGAACATTCACGCTTGGTTCACTTGGCCTAGCACTTGACGATGACGTTCCAGGAGATATAAGAATTCCACCAATGGTAATTCCACTATTGCTACCAACGAAAAAGGCATTATGGTTTGTAGGATCTCCTTAAGAAGTTTCTGAAACGAAAGCAACACCTGAATTACTTCCCTTTTCAGTTTGCTTTACACGGTACAAAGCCGGATCTTGCAACTTCTCGAAATCAGAATCTTGGTCATCTAAGTTCCATGCGTAACCTTTCATCTTCTAGACTACTTAATCAAGAGTGAATTCTTCATATTGAGCACTCTTTTGATTAAGGTAGAATACATATTCCATTGTTTCGGTAAACAATTCATAAACTTTTCCACCTTTTCGAACTCCGTATACAATCCCAGTTGACTTCGATCTAATTCACTTAGCAAATGGTAAAATATGTTTACCAGATCACCCAATGATTCACCTTTCATAGCTTTGAAGACTACGAATTGAGTTTTCAGTCGTTCGAGTCTCTGCATCTTGAATAATTCATTTCCTTCGTATCTGTCACTCAAACTATCCCACAATTCCTTTGATGAGTCTTTGTTACCGAAAGTGTGTAAGATCGATTGTGGTAACGACATCGTAATAAAGGACATAGCTTTCTCTTCGCATTCGTAATACTTTCTTTCATCATCAGTTAAAGCAAGATAACCGGTAATTGTCAAAGTTTGAGCAGGTTGTCCTCTAATTCCTGACGTCATACATAACCACAGTTTTAAATCTTTCACTTTGATGTATCGTTCAAATCGTATCTTCCATTCCGGATAATCTAGCTCGTTCAACAATACGGGAGGTTTATCACTCCTTACGATTTCGTTGTTGTGTCGAATACTTTGAACAACTGTGTTCAAATTGTTTGCCATATTTACTGTGACTTTGTTTCAAAGACTGTGAACACTTACTGGTGAAACTTTAACAAATATCACAAGTACTAATTAAAATCACAAGTTCTGATACTTTTAGAGACCCTAAGTGGTAAGTGCTGATGAATGTAGGAATACAATAAACAAGTGCTGATGAACAATAATGAAATAAGTTCTGATGAACAATAATGAAATAAGTTCTGATAAACAATAATAAAACAAGTTCGGTCAAAAAAAATTCACAAGTGCTGATGATGTTGTAGACTCACAAGTGTTGATGACCAAAAACGAACAAGTTCTTATGACCAAAAACAAACAAGTGCTGATGACCAAAAACAAACAAGTGCTGATGACCAATTAGCCAAACAAGTGCTCATGAACAAATATAAGAAACAAGCGGGGATAAGAGTAATCTCAAATCACAAGTACTGAAGAACAATCTTAGAAACAAGTGCGGATGAGTAATCTTAAATCACAAGTACTGATGAACAATCTTAGAAACAAGTGCGGATGAGTAATCTTAAATCACAAGTGCAGATGAACAAACGTAAATCACAAGTGCTGATGAACAATCTTAAATCACAAGTGCGCACAGACCTAAGAAACAAGTGCGGATGAATGTTTATCAAATCACAAATGCGCAGAGACCTTTATCACAAGTGCGCACAAATAACTTATGATTTTCATAAGTGCTGACAAGTGAAAACCACAAGTACTGACTCTGAATTTATTTCCCAAGTGAGAATGCACACAAGATCATCAATAACTTTAGAGAATCAGAAACCCAGAGAATTTGAAGACAACTTTAGATCTGACACAATCTGAGCAAAATCTTAACAATCAAATCAAGCACAAACACTCATAACTAAACCCTAATCACCATCAACGATGAAAAATCAAGAAACACATGAAGAATCCACGAAAAACATGATAAAAGTATGAGAAAATCCCTACAAAGTTGAAAACCCACTAGAATGAACAAAACCAAATGAAATCTAACCTCCAACACGAAGTCTACAGCAGTAACCCACTCTGTATATAGAGCGTCCTCTGATACCACTTGTAAGGTCGTCTTCCTTCAACAAACACACGAACCGGACCGTTCGAACACACACGCGATGTGCGGAAACCACCGCGTGCCTCGTACCGCAATGTAGAGCTCGTACAAAAGGTGTAGAAGATGAGAGAATCGTGAATACACAGAGTATTCACAATCAACAATCACACCTGAATAAAGAACACAAAGTTAGGGTTTGCTTGCACAAGAAGTTTTCTCCAAAATTTCACTGTTTCATTGAATGTCTAATGATTGCATACATCACAAAGCTTATATACAATCATATGTTCGGACATCATAGACCTTACAATGAAACCTCAGTACTTAACAAATAAGTACTCACCACTAACTAGACATTACAAGTTCGCACCATTTAAGAGAACCACAAGTACTCACCACTAACTAGACAATACAAGTTCGCACCATTTAGAGAACCACAAGTACTCACCATATAAAAGATTACAAGGACTGACATTTTAAACCCACAAGTTCTCATATGTATAAGAACCCTTGTCCAAACTTGTGACACTTTCACATAATTACAAGATCAGTCCTTCAATGTTGAAACTTCAGCAGTATCCAGCATTTATCAAACTTTGGTGCACTTACAGACTCCCCCTTGATATATGCGGGATCTGCAAATCTTCATCGAGTCTTCGAGAAGCCGCTTCCCGCATTTATCATCCTCCTAAGGTGCATTTATATATTCCAATATTAGCATATAGTCGAATTACTAAGGGAAAACTCATTTGCTATAAGATAATGAGAATATAATAAAATAGAATAACAACTAGGACCCTTTTGCTAGTAGTCAAATACTATTAAAAAAGGTGCAGTATTAACCTCATAATCTTTAGTCGTTTCTCTGTTTTCATTTTAATTATTTTCCTTTCCTTTGCTACACAATTTCACCCATTCTGCAGAGTGAAAACCAACAAAAAAATATTTTATGCTTACATAATTTCAAGAGAAGAAATATATACACAAAATTAACCTTCTAACACTAACCTTCCCATCGGTTCGAACAACACCAGCCATCTTCATTTGCTTTTCTACATTCGCCTACCATGAGTACAAAATAGTCGTTAATATACTTTAACTAGATGGAAGCCCCCGCCGCAATGCGGTTGGGGGGCTTAAAAATTTAGACATTACATATACGAATAAACATAAAGTGTGTCGATGATCGCCTTCAATTCAACTTGCAACCCATCCTGAACCTGTAATGAAATATTTATATAGATAAAATATTCCAAGCGTTGTTTAAATTTAGACCGGAACTGATTATATTGAGCTCTAGGGTTTCAATCGGTGTCTTTTCGACTACATCACTAGGAGAGACAGTTTGCTCTCAAACTATCGAGCGTTTGGATGTTAACGACCATACATATGTGACCATTATAAGACCTTTTGAAACATGGTGGAGGGTGAAATAATTAGAAATTTCCTATAATTTCGTCATTACGAATTGTATGCTTAAATCATAACATGTGCTAACTTGAGTGATTCCTAAAATTAACCAGCCCTGACCTGAAAGAAGAAAAAATAAACATAAAATATAAGAAAGAAAATAAAAACCTTTCTTCGAATTTGTCAATGAGATCTGAACAACTCAACAGATTCTCCACCGGTTCCCAAGTGTTGGTTTTCTCAGGCCATCCAAACCTACACAAAAGTATATAAGATCCAATTACTAACAAGACAAATATCCCAATTCGTAGATAAATACATCATTACCATGAAAGGATTTCAAATTAACATAGCAATCGGGTCATGAATTTGGAATCAAAAACCCTCAATATATCACATTAACTAGAGTTGATTCAGTAGACAATCCCAATGTTCACCATTCAAATCTAAACATCTTAGATCAGTTGTTTCATGTTGATAAGATCAATAAATTACTACTTGAACTAGTTCTCCGATTACAATGATCCAGAAACGTGACACAAACGTGACACAATTAATTTTTCTAGTTATAATCACCAATTATGTGTTTATAAATCAAAACCCTAAAGAATTGAATTAGGGCACTTACCATTTCACCAAGTACTGCACTTTTCCCTTTTTTCCAAAAGCAAAGATTGTCAGATACACAAAAAATAACCAAGTAAGATCAAGAGATTGAAACTAACTGATGATTAAAATGAATAATAATTAGCAAATGCACGAATTGAAGAAGAAACAATAATAGACCTTGTAACATCTTTTCTTTCTGATCGCTTCAACTTGGTAGAATTCGTCAGCTAACTTGGGACGACTGTTGTCATCTTCTTGAACTCCGTTCATTCTGCGATGACTTCTTGAACTTTTATTTTTTTTTTGCTAAAAAACATGAATAAAATAAAAAATAGTTAATTTGGCTTATAAGGACCACATGTCGTCTCTAAATTGAATATTTTTTTATATTTAATTATTTATTAATAAAGAATAAAAAACAAAACAAAGTTATTTTTACCTATAGGGTGTCTCTATAGGTTAATTTGGCATATAGGTACGACATGTCGTCTCTACACATGAATATTTATTTTTTATATTTAACTATTTATTAATAAAGAACAAAAAACAAAAGAAAATTATTTTTCCATATAGGGACGGCATGTCATCTCTATTTGTTAGATTGTTTTTTAAAATTTTTATGGAATGGTAGGAAATTTTGCCACTTAAATGATTTTTTTAACAGGCAAACATTTTAGAGACGACATGTCGTCTCTATAGGTTTAAATATATATATTTTTCTTTGTTTTTTAGGCAAGAAATAATAATAAATTAATTAATTTAATTAGTCTTATATGGATGACATGTCGTCTCTATATATGAATATTTTTTTTGTATTTTTAATTATTTATTAATCAAATCTAAAAAAACCAAATAAAATTATTTTTACAAGTGTGTTTTTTTTAATTATTTATTAAATCAGAATAAAAAAAAAACAAATCAAAGTTATTTCCCCTATAGTCGTCCCTATATGTTAGATTATTTCGTTTCAAATTTTCTTTTTGGGTGGTGGGAAATTTTGCCACCTAAATGAAAATTCATTTTGGCCGGTCAAACTTTTTAGGAACGGCATGTCGTCTCTGTAAGTTGAAACATTTTTTAAGGTTTCTAATTCATTAAACTAGAGAATATAAAAAATAAAAAATATATATATTTTTTCACCCTATAGAGAGGACATGTCGTCCCTATAGGGTAACCTAACTCAAAAATCACGAAACCCCTCTAGAAACAACATGTGGTCTATAGAGACGACTTATGTCCTCTCTAAAAGTGTCGTCCCTATAAGAGTTTTTTCTTGTAGTGTAATTAGCGATTAAGCTTCAATCGCAAACATGTTTAAACGATTTGAACCTGAATGAATACGCTAATCACCTTGCTACTGTTCTGGTGATGAACACTAGTCGTATCACTCACCGGAACACGAAATCACTTAAACTTCATCCAAATTCGACACATAATGGATCAAAAGACTCGGATTCACATGAATAACAACCCTCGCTCATCAATTTTGATACTAAAACACTTTTAGATTTGAATTTTGATTCAAATGTTGTTCGTTACATTAAAACCCATAGTTTCAACAAAAACATTCAATTTCAGCCAAAATCCAGGAGCTTGGTGATCTAATAACACTGCTTAGGTGTAGTAGATCCGACATCGACCATGATACCAACTGAAAGTTCATGTTCCGATCGATTTGATAAAATTTTTAAGAAAAACAAATTCGGTAAATAAACATGAAGGAACTGACGCAGATTCTATAATATCAAAAGAGTGATCAACATTTACGCACCGGAAGATTACCTCTGTGATCTCTTCTCAAATCTACACACAATTTCACGCATATATGAAAAGTCTGACTCTAAGGTTAGAATGGTCAAACATTAAGGCCAATTACTTTAAACATTAAGCCCAATTACTTTAAACATTAAGCCCAATTTTTTACATCCCCAAACAATGGTCTAATCATTTGCCTTCAAACACCACGAACACACCAAAATGCACTAACACCAACTATATGTACTAAATAATGCTTATGTGAAAATCAGATAATAAAAACCAAATATGATACACATATTAAACTAAATAAAAAACAATACCAAGGTAAAATCTGAGAAAGAAAGAATACAATAAGAAAAGACAACAATCAAGTCTGAAGCTACAATTGTCTCAAACCTCAGTATCTAGTCCCAAACCAGACTATTCCAGTTCTTAATTAAAATATATCAGTCCCATTACAATAATAACTCCCATAATTATCCAAACCACCATAATAATTTACTTAAAATTATTAATTTAATTTTCGATAAAAAGACCATGGCCGATGTTACTTTATGTAATTTAAGGAAAATAAACACAAGAACCCAAAAAACTAATGAATGTAAGAATAAAAAAACACATAAAAATAACAAATATTATATTGTTTGAAAAAAAGCTTTTATTTCAAACATTTATTATTATAACCGAAAATAATAAATTCCATTACAAAAATAAATAGACATATATTTAGATACTAGTTCTTAACGTCATATGCTTATACATAAACAATTACCTTTTATTTTCACAAATAGTTCTTATTTTATTCACAATTTTACATATCAAAATTCATCAAAATGTGAATGCTATGCAATCCCACATTTTTTTCAATTAATTTGAGTAATAAAATGTGTGGGCGTGTTTATATATTTATCAATTAATTATACTAAAGATAACACTATGATGAAATTGAACAAGTACCTATAACCTAATAAATGATACATCCTTAGAATTCCACAGTAACAACCGCGTGTGCTTACTTCTTCCCAAATCAAATAAAGTATTCTGGAAAACATAAAATAGCATCAAGAGCAACTTTCTATGTAATCAAACAACCGTTATGTCCTTAATTATCAATTCACTTTGGTGTTAAAGAGATTGAATCAAACACAATCACACTAGAGTGAGGATAATTATGCTAAATAATCATATCCAGAAACACATCAAAATTTTAAAGTAGCAAACTTGTGGCAATCGGTATTCCCAAGGTTAGGGTTGTTCAATCTTGTGACATTTGACTCGTGTCACTACTGTTCGTACTCCACTAAACGGCGCCACTATGTCATTGTTGCGTAAACTTGTTAGACTTGTTTAATTGACATCGAATCACTATGAGTACATAGTTGTGAGTTGTCGTGTGTAAATTGTTAAACGTGTTAAATGCCTAGATTAGTTGAACGTCCGCTCTAGTCGCCTAATGTAACCACACTAGTAATGATATGCACCCTTGGCCCAAAACTTCTATTAATTGAGTTATGTTTCTCGGCCCAAAAAGAAGCCCAACATGGCTCGATAACTTCCTGCCCATATTTACGCAAGGAATATGTTTCACATATTAACTATTTAGCAAACACTACACAAAAGAAAAACCCTAATCTCTCTCTTGCTCCTCCTTCGAATTCGGCGGCTGCACACCCACAATCTCCACATCTCGGTTGGTAAGCTTACTTGTGATTGGTTTAGATTTCAAATATGTTGACTTGTGAGCTTGGCTGCCATGTGCGTTGCATTATATCATGTTACTTGTGATTGGATTAGATTTCCAATGTGTTGACTTGTGAGTTTGGCTGCCATGTGCGTGCATGATATCATGTTATGTTTCTTGATTTTTGTTATTAGTGCATGCTAGTATCATCATCGAATCTCCACATCTTGGTTAGCAAGTTTATGTGATTTTTGTTAAAAGTGGTTTCTATAGGCAACATGTTGGGTAAATCAATTAGGAAAAAAAATCTTGATTGTTATTATAAATTGTAATAGAATTGACTGGGTTCAGTTAATATGTGCATATGGGATAAGGGTAATCACAATGTGTGCGATTGGTGTATGTACGGATTGTACAGTTGGACTAACCTATTTTAATATCATGCATGGATTGAATGTGTTGAAGGTGTATAGATAGAAAAATTGTTGATACGGACGAGTTGCAAAGATTAGTAATGCATGATCACCTTGTTGATTTGTTTGTTATGTTAATTCCTAACTGGTGATCTTGTTTATGTATAATGTTGTTTAGCGACTTCTACGTGTATGTCGATGTTGTGATCTTGTATAATTAATGTTACATAAACTGAAATGTTATATGATACCTAGGGTGCATGTGCATGAAAGTATTTGATGGATCGATGAGATCAGTAACTGATTAATCTAGGTTGAGCCATTATAGGTATTTTGTTAATTGATTTGGATTATAATGGCTGCTCATATGTGGGTACTAGGGATCGAGTATATAAGGTAAAACAGGGGTTCGGGTAGGGAGGTTGGTTAATCATGACATGTGAGTGGGGTGTTAATTGTTGAATGAGAAACTTGACAGAATGGGCCGCATGTAACACTTGAACAAACACGGGCTGGGCCAGCAAGGTTTGAGCCGAATAGTCAGGTAAGCTCGCGTTAGTTAACAGATGGGTTGTAATGTGGACTGGGCCGGTACCTCGGGGAATCAGCAGAATGATGTGGTATGTTAACTTGTGTAATGAAACGGCTTAAACTTGTGAATTAATATGGTACATGAAGTCACCCCTTGTTCATATGTTTGAGATGAGGCGTTATTTGAATACTTGAAACGTGAGGTATAACTCTATATGTGTAGCACCTAGTATGAGAACGTACATTAATGATGGAATTCGTGTTTGGTTAATTGATATACCATGCCTAGTGATGAATGTTAACACTTGTATTCGTGTGCACTAGCTGATGATTAAACATAAAATAATACGTGTTGTGCTTATATGCAAACTGACTGTTATGTGCAACTATCATAGGGCTTGGTAAATCATTGTTGTTAAACGAGTAATTAATTCTACCGAGTAGACCAAAGGTGAGTTTATTACTTTTGAGTATGCGTCCCGGTGGTTTGGGACAGTCAGTGGGTATCCCGGGGAGGGATAAATCTTTTGGGTAAAACTGGGATGTTGGATAATATTCTCACTCTCTATCTCTTAAGCCCCATCTTTTGCTATCGTGGGTGGTAGCGGAGTATAAGTTGGTAGCGCTACTTAAGTTTGGCACCCTCACCCCGTTCCTGAGAGAGGACGGGTTTGAACAAATGACCCAGTCAGGCCTAGTGCTTTGATAGGAGCACTGGGGAACGGGCAAAACATACATCAGGAGCCGTCTTGTTCAGTATCGAGATATTATCAACATTACTTTCGGGTTTAAATTCAATGGATTAACTAAACACTTGTTAACCAACGTTTTCGTAAAACTATGAACTCACCAGCGTTGTCTGATACACTTGTTGCATGCTCGCAGGTCGTTAGATATCTTGGACTTGGAACTTGCTATCTGAGGTAGCTGGAGTGGTCATGTGTCGAGCTGATTGGATACTCACGATGTGGTTGTCGATATTACATACTTACTTTGAAACATTAAACTTGATTTACTTATTGCTTCCGCTGAACTGGTTGGATTTTATTAAACCCGTTGTTGGTACTTTTCATTATTAATTGGCAAATTCATTTTTAAACTTGTTATGGGTTCAACATGATTAGTGTCACTATTGGTTTGTCACACGCCTAGTAGGGTTTTTCCATGGGTGGTATTTTGGGGGTGTGACAGTTTGGTATCAGAGCCACTGGTTATAGTGAACTTGGTTTAGAATGTTTTTTATAAAACCAGACTATAACCAAACAAGTTCTGAATACGACCATGACACTCAGCTCCAGACTGCAAGGTTCGTCTCTTGTTTACTCATTATACTGCATAACTAGTGAACACTTTCATATGATATTGCATGTGATTGCACGTTTAGCCCAACAATATGAATTCATGTATTACTTGCATGTGTTTAGTGATTGATAGTGCGGTGTTACCCTAGAGATTTGTGTCCCCTGTTTTGTGATATTCTTTGTTTAACATTTGTGTTTGAGGAACCATTTGACATGAGTTAGGATGAACTGAGATGAGCATGCAAATCACAATATTATTGTGGGTGCACACATAATAATAATGTGGGGTGCATGTGAGTCCCAGTAAGCCTTAACAAGTGGAAAAAGGGGTTCTGTTATGTTATTCGATCATGAGAAACGTAACAAGTCCATAGGAGTCACATCAGTGGTTGTCTCATACTTGAACATGATCTCTTCACTCCACTCTGAATCCTTCTGAATCTCGATGCTATCGAGTATTACCTGAACACCCATCTGAACGCCTAGCGAACTGTGTAGAATGTTAGGTGCTTGTACGAACGTCCCTGAGTGGATGTTGCAGCATCAATGATTGATCTATACCTTTCTCACTTTTCTTCGTTTGCTGGAACTTAACGTATTGACGTCTTAAATCCCGAAGTGTGATCACTTCTGCAACGCTCCCGCGACATACCGTGTATTACTCAGCCAACTTGCAAGAACGAAGGACAAGAGGACAAACGTAGTGCCTTACCGACTTTAGCATTTGAACGACCCTAGTTACCGGCAACGAACAACAACGATTTGACTCCAATCAAATCCTTAACCCCAGCCAACGACTCATGGGAGTCGACTCTTACGAACCAATCGGGACAAAATCAATGACGATTGATTGTAGAGCGGAATGTGTAACCGCCCGCACCATGAGTATTGCCTTAGGACGTGGCATGGAATGTGAAAAGATGGACCTTGTTGGTGAAAGGACGCAGGACACCGTTACAGGCAAAAATATTAGAGGCAACAGTCACGGCAACATCAAGGTACTCGTGATCGTAGCTTATAGTATGGAAATGAAGGTGCCTACGACATGGATCGGCCGTTGTTGAATCAAAACGACAACAACCCAGGGAACGACGACAGTAGTGGAAATCCTCGTAACGATAACAACGACACTGGGAATGATGCTCGTGGAGGGGCATTTAGGATTGGCGTGGGCGACGCCAGGATTATAACAACATGGTGGCCTACATGTTCTTGGTAACGAATCACTTCGTCTCTGTTCTGTTTAACCCTGATGCTTCTTGAACCCGAACCTGTTGTGGAATCGACTGACGGCAGGACATGGAAACCTCACATGCTTATTAGGATGCAAATTTGACCTTGTGAGACAAGTTTTCGACATCGACCTTTTTATACTATTCCTGGTGGTTTTGGAGCAGTGGTTAGTGTGGAATGGTTATCCAGAGATCGCGTAGATATATCTTACGAGAAGAAAAATTTTGCGTATTTTTTTTCCTGGTGTAGAAGCGTTATCTGTTCTAAGGTGTCAGAGTGGTGCAAGGGTTAGCGCCATTTCAGCTATGAAAGCCCAAAAGCGTCCACGAAAGGACTACCCCGCTATGTTAGCACTCATTACTAATGTAAAGACCAAGGAAAAGAGGATCGAGGGTCCACCAATTGTTCGAGATTTCTCCCTATGTGCTACCAGAAGAACTATCCAGTTTACCTTTACATCATCAGGTGGAGTAGCAGACTGATAACATGTCAGAAGCAACCCTTATTACTAGTTCTCCTTATTGTCTCACAACCGGAAGGTTGCAGGAACCGCCTAATCAGCTTCAGGAACTGTCAGACAAGAGTCTTAGCGGACCTAGCTTTTCTCTTTGGGGAGCCTCAATAATATATGTGAAGATAAGCCTTTTCGTATG
Organism: Helianthus annuus; assembly: GCF_002127325.2. Taxonomy (NCBI): domain Eukaryota; kingdom Viridiplantae; phylum Streptophyta; class Magnoliopsida; order Asterales; family Asteraceae; genus Helianthus; species Helianthus annuus. Next base: position 105,500,254 of record NC_035435.2, on the reverse strand, counting down.
TATTATCGAGAACTTAACAGGGTGACGGTCAAGAACCGTTTGCCTCTACGGTGTATTGACAACCTGTCGACTAGTTGCAAGGGACGAGCTTTCATTCGAGGATTGATTTGCGAGCGAACCATTATCGGGAGGAAGTCCAAGGGGAGAATGTTCTTAAAGCGGCTTATCAGACGCAACACGGCCATACGACTTTGTATACCATGACCTTTGGGGGTAATCATCACACCAGTAGTTGTATGGATCATGTGAACCAACCATGCTATTGGATGACGTTTAGAATCCTTTCCAGGAGAAAGGAACATCATGGACGACATTCGTATCTTATTTTAGAGCTCCTGAGGGAGGAGCCACTATGCGCGGAGTCATGTTAAAGGTAACTTCTGGATTCGAGAGGTACATTTTTGGCCATGAAATCAATGAAGAGGAATACATGTGGGTCTCACTAAGATCCATTCTGTTAGAAACCGATTGGCACCAAAGATTCTTTCAGGGACACAGCAATTTCTTGGTCTCGTCAGATACTATCGCAGCTTCATCGTGGGATTTTCGAAGATCGCGCAACTTTAACCTCTTTAACACAGCAAGGAGCTGTGTTCGTGGAAGACAAAACGGGAGAACGTCTTTTCAGTTTTCGAAACCCAACACTTCAATGCACTGAACATCGTCTTTACCCGAGGGTGCGGGTGATTCAATGGTATATCATCTTGGTTCGAATCAAAGTCCCAGTTACACATCGATGCAACATGAAAGAGTGATGACTTACGTAATGGAGTTACAAAGAGGAACTACACGACACCCAACCAGCGGTGGAAACCGTGGTCTTTGAATTTACTTGGAGGCATTACTTGGACGGCACCGAATGCGCTACTTAGACCAATCACAAGGGCCTCCCGTGTACCCTGGTTACGAAAGAGCTAAATCAGTTAATGGCATCGTTGGATGGGACTTTTGGATGATTACGACTGTGAAACTTGAACGTGCACGAGCCCTGTGACACCCTATCGACTCTAACCTACCTGGCCAGACTCGCTCTGTTCAAACTGTAGAACTGAAGAAAGGGAATTATCAAGTTGAACCCATGCGGGGCATGGAGAAGCAACCTTTGGCAGGTCGGACGATATTTGCTACCTTATGGAACTAATATGGACCTCACTGTACAACAACCTTAGGGAACTCGTGCAGGCGCAGCACACGGGTCTCGATATCCTATTCATCTGAGTTTTCATAGGATGTATTAAAAAACCTGAAGACCATGTACGGGTGACCGAGCCTGAAGACCCACATACCCACGCATGGGAACAAAGTTTGACATGTGGGAAAGTCAAGGTGGGATATTGACAACCAGAAACACATGTATTGAAATGAGAACAGACTGCCATGGATTTTGTCACTAGTCTACTTACAACTAGAAATGGAAACATTATCACCTGGGTGATCATTGATGACTCAAGTTACCAGCACACTTCTTGCAATCAAGAAAACTGACGAGTCTTCACAGTTGTAAATGTTCCTCTGAGAGAGGCGGCTTTTAGGCACGAGGTGCCAACTCCTGTTACTTCTGAATTTGATCTATGCATGATTTATGTCAGGCAATACACAACACCCTTGGCTCACGTCAGGACCAGAGCATTGCTTATCGCCGTTGGGCAACCGGTCTAAGTAAACGAACCATCCCAACACTCGAAGGCATGCTGAGAGCATGTGTGTGATTAACTTTAGTAAAACAGGAAGGACACTTATCTTTGGACGCGTGACTGTCAGGAAAGCTGATAAGCTTACGAAACACTGGGAGTTCGCTGTAGGCGAACCTGTCATAATCAAAAGTCTCACCCTGGGAGGGTGCGGTACGCTATAGAAAACGTGGCAAACTTAGTTTACGATGCGTGGATACATTCGGATCTCTGGAATGAATCGGTGACATGGCTCACAAACTCAAGTTAACTGACGAATTGGATGACGTTTGCAGTGATATTTATGTCTCGAATTTAAAGAGGCGCTTATCCGATGAAACACTTGCAATACCCTTACTGGCGCCTAAGGATAACGACAAGTTGCAGTTGTCGAGAAACCTATTGAAATCATGGATCAGGAAGTTAAGGTCCGTTAACCTAGTCAAATTCCAATCGTGAGAGCTTGTTGGAACTCAAAAGCGGATCGAAGCTCATGTGGGAATACAATGATCGAAGTAAGCTCTAGTATCCTCAGTTGTTCAAACGGTTGTATCAACTTCTGCTATCATTGGCGAATTTCGGGACGAAATTCTCTTTCAAGTTGGGGATGATGTGGGTAACCGCGGAAAAATCCACAGTCATCCTGAGTTAACGTCTTGTTGTTTTGGATTACTTGACAAATTTCGGGACGAAATTTCTTTCAAGTTGGGGATGATGTGACAATCCGTATTCCCAAGGTTAACATGGTTCAATATTGTGACATTTGAGGGGGAGTCTGTTGGTGCATTCATCTGTCGTCTTCATCTTATGTCGAGTCTCGGGTTTGTTGCGGATTTAATCAAGTGTGACATCATCAATATGACATCATTGTGTGACATCATATTGATGGCATCACAAGTCTACATCAATTCAACATGCACACGTGAAAGTCAACATATGCACATGAAACAAATCAGTTTATGTAATTAGATTAGGTGATCGTTTGAAAGTCAAACTTGTAAGGCATAACCGTTTGAAGAGGCATGATCGTTTGAAGTGTCATGACCGTTTGAAGAGTTGTGTGTCATCTTCAAACGGTCAGGGGTTCATTCCTATAAATACCCTTCAAACTTTCTCATTTGTAACGTTCTAGTTTCCGACGCCGAGGTGCTGTCGAAGTGTCTACGTGATTGTAAATCGTTACAAGATCAATAAACAAGACATTTATTAGTGAATCCAAGCTAAACGAAGACCGAATCAATGAATTCCTCCTCTGATTCGTCTAAGCACTCTTCTGATCGACTCGTTAGGTCGTTTCATGATCCTACATGTGGTATCAGAGCTCAGGAGGAAGAGTTCTTACCGTTTAGCTCGTTTTCGCTAGCAAATTCTGTTCTTCTACGCTTTCTTTCAAAAACTAAACAGGTTTTCACGGTTAAAAAGGGTTGATTTTCACATATAATATACATAACAGTGTTTTAATCAACCATTGAAAATATCAGATCTAAACTCGAATTAAAAGTGGTAAAAATGGACTGAAATCTGGTGTCCGTTTGAACGAAGCAGCTGCATTCCGTTTGAAATCTGATCCATCTCGTTTGAAAGAGGCCATTTCATTTGAACTGTCGTTTGAAATAGACCATTCCGTTGAAGTCATCGTTTGAAATATGACTTCCGTTTGAAATTTGATTTTCCGTTTGAACGACGAATCGTTTGAAAACAACATACCGCTTGAAAGTACATCGAGTTGTATGTTTCATTAAACAAGGGTGTCAGTACATTGGGAAAAGAGATCATGTGAATTAAATCAGATCGCATGTGTTGTTGACAGCTTTAGTATGTCAGTTGGTCACGTGAATGTTTCATTCAAGAAGTTGCATGTGATCAGTAGTTGTCGGCTAATGGAGTAAAAAATTGATTGAAATTCACTTTAAATCATGACGGTTCAGTGTTTGTATTAAAAAGTAACGGCCCAATCAGTTGTTAGTTTAGTGGGGTGTGCATAATTTGTCGGATTAGAGAATTAATGTCGGCCCAATCAATGTTGTGGCACAAACAATTGAATTGAATTTTTAATCTTCGCCGGTTAATTGAGTAAAAGGTATCAAAGGATCGGCCCAATCATTGAAAGTCATTGCATGTGAAGAAAAAGGGCGGCCCAATCACAAAAATTGAATTAACAAAATTGACAGCAAATTGATTTCGAATTGAGTGTGCATGTGTTGTTGATTAATGTTGTCGACATAGATTTATGGGAAACATCATTCATGTCATATGTATTGATTCGGTCCAATCATATTTGACCTGAGAATTTAGTTGTCGGCCACTTGATATATTCATAAGATTAAGTCAAAGTGTGCATTCGAAGTTGGTGAAACTGTTGGGCCAAGATCAAAAAGTTTGAGTTTGATCAATAACTTGAACCGGTAGTTTTATTGAGTAAATTTTGTTTTGGGCCGGGTTAGTTGAAGTTTGTTTTTGGGCTGTATACTAAGTTTGTTTTGAGCCGTGAACGTGTTAAAGGTGTTTGAACAGTTTGTGTTTGAAAAATGGAAACGGTCTTTGATGAAAAAGAAAACAATTATCTTGAAAGTTTAAATAGTTGGTATATGAGAACTGTGGATACCAATTATAGAAATGTGAGTAAGGACATTTGGGTTAAAAGTTTTGAACATTTCATGTGTCAAAAGGATGAAACGTTGGATGAGTTGGAAATACGGTTTAAAATTTTAATGGACAATTTGAGGAAAAAGGATATTAGAATATCAAATGATGAACAGATATCGAAATTGACAAATGCATTACCTGCTAAATGGGATAAATTCTTGGTTGAGCTAAAAAGGAAAGATTTTTTTCAAGAACTTTATCCAAAACAGTTCTTTAATGAGGTTAATGCAGAGTTTCGTAAGGAATATAAGAAAAAGAAGGAATTTTTGAACGAAATGGAAAATAATTTACAAAAATTGGAATTGGATGTAATTACTGAAATTGATAAAAAGGAAATGTTATATTGATGAAAGTATGAATCCTTTTGATTTCGTTAAACTCTTTTGTGCAGGAACATACAAGATGAAAACAAAGGATATTCCAAAGAATGAAGAATCTGTGAAAGAAGAATCTGGTTCTGATTCAGTGTGCTCTAAGTGTGATAAACTTGAAGCTGACAATGGAAAACTCTTGAAAGATGCGGAAAGTTTGACATTGGAAGTCAAGAAGTTGAACGATGAAAAGCAAACTGATGAAAAACAGATTCTGGATTTACAGGGAAATTGTGCAAAGCTGAAATATGAAAATGACAAACTGTTAAGTAATTTTAACAGCTTGACATTGGAAAACCAGAAGTTGAAAGATAAAATGAAAGTTTTTGAAATAGAGAAACTAAAAGCTGAGAAAGAATTTCAAAGTCAAATAAAAATTCTTGAAGATGGGAGAAATGTTTTTAGTCAAAACAACACTGAAAAGCAAAAGATGATAAATATTCCCATCTTCAGAAAATTATTAAATTTGAAAAAGAAGGTGAATGTGCTCAAAAGAAAATCAGAGAGTTAGAAAAAGACGTTGAAAGCAACAAGAAATCCTCAGAAAATGAAGATTTCTGGATAAAGCTTGAGAACAAAAACTTGAAAGCAAATGAAACGAAATTGCAAGAACAGATAAAAGATTTGGAAAATGAAAAGTCTGTTCTTGAAAACATGAAGAATGAGAATGAAAAATCAATCAAGTCTCATCTTGAAAGAATATCTCAGCTTGAAAATGAAGCTGAAAATTCAAGAAACAAGATTGATGAACTTGAAAAGAAATTGATAGGTTTTGTGACTGCATCAGACAGTTTGAATTTTCCCTGTCCAAAACCGATCAATTCAGTTCCAATAAGTGACGATGTCGATTGTGATGAAAAATCTGATGATGAAAATGAAAAAATTGAAAAAAAGAAATTATTTTTGAATTTAAAAGAAAAGTTTCAGAAAACTGTTCTACAATCGACTGAAAAGGGAGAATGCTCTAAGCAAAAACCTTTGAAGAAGAAAGTAGAATAAAAACAAAAAGGTAAAAATTTGAAAAATGTTCAAAAAGAGAATAACAGCTCATCAGATCGATCATACAATCAAAATCAAAAATTACAAAAATTGAAAAATGAAAACTCAAAAATTGTTGGTAATAAGTGGTGCAGGTCGGACCACAGTGCTCAAAAGTCAAATCCAGCAATCAAGAGGAAAAAGGAGTATCACCAAGCCAAACAGTGTTTTGATTTGAGCATTTGGACTGAAGGTGGTACATGGTACGATAACAGAGTGTGTTACCGATGCGGTTATCAAGGACACATTGCTGTTAACTGCCAAAGTTGGAATTATGAGACGAGAACATGCTTTAACTGCAACATCAGAGGTCACATTGCCAGAGATTGCCCAAGGAGATCGAATGACGGATTGAGGGCTAAGTCTCAGAAATTGGCAAAGATTCCAGTCAAAGTCAAGCCTCATGAACAGAAGGTTCTAAAACCTAAAGTTCAAGAACAGACAATTCAAGAAAAGAAAGTTAAACTTTCACAGGGGCAGAGAGACAGACTGAGGAAAAAGAGGAAGAAGGCGAGAGAGTATATTGAGAAGATCTTGTCCTCGGGTTCATCCGTTGGTAAGAATAAGAGTTCTGATGAATCGATTTCCTCGATTGCAAAGTCAAGCAAGACGAATTCATCAGATACAAATCTGAGGACAGAAGAGAGAAAGAAGAAGAAGAAAATTGTTGGCGATGAATCTGACAGGTCAAAGTCAGACAAGCCACCTTCAGGCGATGAATCTGATAGATCAAAGTCAGACAAGCCATGTGCAGGCAATGATTCTGGTTCGTCAATGCCAGAGGAGCCATTGGTTGAGGTAAAAATGGAGAATTCAGGTTTAACAATGGATGATGCAAACTTTCCACCATTGTTGAACAAGAACTCAAAATCACCCAAGGACAGTCAGGCTTGGGTGAATATGTTTAAATGAAAAACCTGACTTGCCGGAGTTCCCAGGTTGGTAAGCGTGGAACATGAATCGGCACATTTCTTGAGAAATTTCACTCTGGTGATTTTTCGTTTTACATGTGGTAAATCAGGGACATTAAGTTGTACTTGATTTTCTACAAGTGGTGTTTGAGATCTAAAACAGAAATTGTAAAATCTGTCATGTGTATGAAGAAAACAAGGTGATGAAGTAACCCCGAACCTACAAATGATTGGTAAACAAACTAATTTTTCCGGAAAAACCATTTTGATTAAAACAAACTTAAGTGTTTTGAAATCACAATGGGAAAATAGTTTGTTGTAATGGGGAGTTCTGATTGTTTACGCCAGGTGAATGGAGAATTGAAGTGATTCGATATCATGTTGTCAATTTTTGTACAGTTTGTTTCAAATTTTCCCAGAAAATCAAAATTGAAACATATTTTGATTTTAGGGGGGAGTAAAATTAAAAAAAAATTTGAAAATTTGAAAATGTCAAAAACATCGAAAAATTAAAAATGAGTTTTGGTGCGAATAGGGGAAATGATAGTACATCAGCTAGACTGGCACAGTACGCTAAAGATTTGTAATGTATACATGCAATTAAGCAGTCTCGCTAAAGATGTGCCGATAGGTTTTCACAGAATTAGTAGATCAGTTTGGGATATAAACATAAATTTCACTTGCGTCTACGTGGGGAACACCTCCAGGATATATAGGTAACCCCTGAAATCCTGTTTGAAGGGTCCCGTATTCTGAGATACTAGGTCTTTATGCTCAGTGATATCTGGGGTATTATCCCGGGACTTCTGCTGTATGGAAGTACTGACCTAGTCCCCGGATAATACTTTCTGCAAAAAGCTTTGAAATATAAGCTCGCCCTCAGCATGCTGATGAAACAATAAAATTGATAGTCGCTGCTGTTGTAAATAAAAGATCCTCTAAAGGGGACACACCTTAAAGTCGAAGCCGTCATCTCTCTGCGTATACGGAAGTATCGACCTGAGCTCTCACGGCCCTCGCATCTACCCCTTAACAGATATCAGTTGTGGTATACTCACCTATAAGACTGAATATTGGGGTCTGGATACGGGAGTATATACTGAGGTGGGACACATGTAGAAGTTTAAGTTCTAAAACACTAATTCTGAATCCCGAACAGGTTGAAAGTTTTGTGAGAATTTAAGTGGATCAGCATATCGACAATCAACGCGAACTGTTTAAAAGCTTAAAATGAAATAACAGCTTAACGGTGCTAGTGATTAGTCGGCAGCTGATATGATCCTCTTGCACGAACTCACAAAAATATGTTTGTACATATTTCATTTCTGCATTTAATTTTTACATTTATGTTTCATATTTTGAAAATCCAAAAAGATTTTCGACAACTAATGTTGGAAAACTGATATTCAAAATCTCAAAGGCTAAACATGATGAACATATGGTTTGGTTAATTGTTTTGAAATAAATTGAATCAGAATTTAGAATGTTTCAAATTTTGAAAAGTTCTTTAACAAGAAGATTCTCGAATGTTTAGTTGATTCATTAAGCTGAATCACAACTTTGTTGGTTTGTAATAGAGTGTTTGAGATGTGTAGGTTTCTGATCCTGCTGCTACGGAAATTCAGGAGATACATCAGAACCTGAGAAGAGCTTAAACTGAAAAGCTAGGATTTGGTCTCAAGGTGTTAGCAAATTCCAGATAACGACCCCTTCATGATGAAAGAGGGAGTCTGACGAGGCTAGAGCCAAAGAGAAGATCTTGGTATATGCTAAGAAAGAAAAGAGACTGATAAAGACTGAAGATGCGAAGACTCGACACTTAAGACTCGTCAACATCTGAGGGGGAGTTTGTTGGTGCATTCATCTGTCGTCTTCGTCTTATGTCGAGTCTCGGGTTTGATGTGGATTTAATCAAGTGTGACATCATCAATATGACATCATTGTGTGACATCATATTGATGACATCACAAGTCTACATCAATTCAACATGCACACGTGAAAGTCAACATATGCACATGAAACAAATCAGTTTATGTAATTAGATTAGGTGATCGTTTGAAAGTCAAACTTGTAAGGCATGACCGTTTGAAGAGGCATGATCGTTTGAAGTGTCATGACCGTTTGAAGAGTTGTGTGTCATCTTCAAACGGTCAGGGGTTCATTCCTATAAATACCCTTCAAACTTTCTCATTTGTAACGTTCTAGTTTCCGACGCCGAGGTGCTGTCGAAGTGTCTACGTGATTGTAAATTGTTACAAGATCAATAAACAAGACATTTATTAGTGAATCCAAGCTAAACGAAGACCGAATCAATGAATTCCGCCTTTGATTCTGTCTAAGCACTCTTCTGATCGACTCGATAGATCGTTTCACGATCCTACATTAATTGACATCGAATCACTATGACTACATAGTTGTGAGTTGTCGTGTGTAAATTGTTAAACGTGTTAAATGCGTAGATTAGTTGAACGTCCGCTCTAGTCGCCTAATGTAACCACACTAGTAATGATATGCACCCTTGGTCCAAAACTTCTATTAATTGAGTTATGTTTCTCGGCCCAAAAAGAAGCCCAACATGGCCCGATAGCTTCCTGCCCATATTTACGCAAGGAATAATTTTCACATATTAACTATTTAGCGAACACTACATAAAAGAAAAACCCTAATCTCTCTCTCGCTCCTCCTTCGAGTTCGGCGGTTGTGTTGGTGCATACATCTGTCGACTTCGTCTTGTATCGAGTCTTAGATTAGATTTTATGGATCAGGGCACGTTGTACGAGAAAATAGGAAAGTTTAGAATGTTTAGAAGCTGATTTCGCTCGAAGGAGTGATTCCGCCCGAAACGGTTTCGAGCGGAATCACAAGCTGTTAATTCCGCTCCAACTTTCTTTGTGTCATTCCGAGCGGAATCAGGCTGCTATAAATAGGTGTTCAGGAGCGAAATCAGGTATCTGATCCTTGTTTTCCATACCGAAGTGCTGCCGGTGCGAAGACTGATTGTATTTGTTGTCAGATTAATATAATCAGTAGTTAAAGTGAAGATTTAGCTGTTTCTAAGTCTATTTCTTGTTTTCCGCACCTGAAATAGATCAGAACCTCTCTGAACGACTCGTTCGGGTCAATCGCACGATCCTAGAATTGGTATCAGAGCTCAGGAGGAGGAGTTCTGCAGAGATTAGCTGGATTTCATTGAAATTTCTTTCTTCTACACCTTCTTTCTTCATCAGAACAAGATTTATCGGTCAAAACTTAATCAAATTTTCACAGACTGTATAAAATTGAACATTAACAAAGCCTTGAAAGTTTCACATTAAAATTCGGACTAAAAGTGGGTTAAAATGATGTGCGAAGTGATTCCACTCCAATGGACATCTTGTGATTTCTCCTGAGCAAGTGTGATTTTGCTCCAAAAGTTCTTAACTAATTTCGCTCCTGGCTGCCAAACTGTTGATTCCGCTCCAAACTGTTGTGTTGATTCCGCTCCAGGGTAACTAATCAGAGATTCCGCTCCAGAGAATTTTCTGATTTTGCTAAAGAAAACAAACTTCAGATTCCGCTCCAGTCAACCAAAGTTCAGATTTCGCTCCAAACTTCTTTTTGGTGATTTCGCTCCAGAGAGATATTTGCTATTTCACTCGAAACTGTATTTAGGTTAATTTCGCTCGAAAGCTATTGTTTTTTGAAAAACGTGATACGTAATCATGAGTGAAGAATTCTACAACGCGTTCGCTTCATCCCCGACTACTCCGGCTTCCATTGCTCAGAACATGAACTTGGAAAACGAGACCAGAACGTTACAAAAGCCCCTGAAACTGATGAGTATCGAAGAATACTATGGGTGGAAGGACAGATTCGAAAACTGGGTTCAGGCAAACCATCTTAGATCATGGGAATGTATTCTGAAGAAATATGTTTTGCCACGCACTGATTTGCAAGTTGTGAAAACAATTTCTGAGTTTAGTGATCAAGAACGAGATATGTATCGTGCTGAAAAGATGATGATAAGTTTGCTTCAACAAGCCATCAAAGAAGACATTTTTGTGTTGCTACAACATGATAAAACTTCAAAGTCAATCTGGGATGCTCTACGTGTTAAGTTTGAGGGTAGTGAAAACACGATTAAGAGCAAAAAGGCGTTGCTCAAGAAAGAGTTTGATCTGTTCAGTAGTTTACCAGGAGAAGATACGAAGAAGCTGATTGAACGTCACTGTCACTTGGTGCGATCCATGTCGATGCTGAGTATTACATAAGATCGTGAAGAGTGGGTAGACAAGTTAGCTGATGCGTTACCGCAGAAAGAGTGGGGAACTTACTTGATGATCTTGAAAAACACCAGGGTTTATGATGGATTAACGATTTCTCAGTATATCGAGAAGATTGAAAGTCAGGATCTGGAACAGCAGAAGATCGCGAGGATGAACAGTCCAAGTGGTCAACAAGATGTAAAGATGTATTACAAAGGCAGTGTTCCGGAAGCTGAAAGAAGCCCGAAAATCCAGACTGCATTTAGTGCTGGGGATTCAACAGAAAAAGTTGATAAGAGTTCAACCAAAAACAGTGGCTTCTCTTCATTTCCAAGTGTTAATCCAAAAGATTCAACTACAAGCTTTCATTCTCAAAGTACGAAAACTGGAAGTGGTTATGTGATACAATGCAATATTGCTTTGAATCTTCCAGACGGCCAAAGTTTTTCTGAAGAAACTGCAAAAGATCACATGGCTTTCCTTGGATCTGTGTTGCTATCTTATGAAGGCTTGGTTGCAGGGCGGATCGGAAATCCTATGCTCGGAAAGGAGGATTACGATCAGATAGACGCCGAAGAGATGGAGTTGATGGATATCAAATGGTGTCTAGCTATTGTTCTTAGACGGGCTGAGAAGTTTAAGCTGATTACTTGGAGAAATGATTTTCTTGATGCACATGTATCTACTTTAGGTTTTGATAAATCTAAAGTTACTTGTTTTCGATGCAGGGAGAAAGGTCATTTCAAGAGAGAATGCAAGAACAGCGAAGCTAGTGGAGCTCAGAATCCATTCGGAAAAGACGATTACTACCGGAAAGCCATTTATCAGCAAGTTGGTCAATAACAACAACAAGAACCACAGGTGGCTCATGGTAGAAAAGTAATCGAGGATTCAAAGAGAGCGTGTTTGGTGGATTTTAACTGGAACGAATACATATCACCTGAAAGCAAAGTCTGTTTAGTCAATCAAAATGATGAAAGGATACCTGAAGGCTTCAGTTGGGATATGTTTATGGATGAAAATGGAGATTTTAAAGCTTTCATTGCAAAGATAGTGAAAGAACCTGATATGTTCACTGAATGGATGAAATCTATTGGTGAAACTATAAAGAATGTAGAAGAAAAGTCTGTTTCATCTAATGAAAGCTCACAGAGTGCAGATGAAAGCTCACAAAGCTCAGATGATAGTTTAGAAAAAGAAGTCGTCTTTGATCAAACACCATCTGACTCTGGTTCATCGGATGATAATTCTGAAAAATCAATCGAGTTTGATCAGTCACCAATTGATAACAGTAGTAACGATGAAGAAGAAAAATATATTAGCATTGCAAAATCTCATTTGTCTCCTGAAAGTTTTCATTTCTATTTTGCAGATGGCTTGGAGAAACTGAAGGAGAAACGAGCTGCAAAAGAACAACAAAAAATGAAGGCTGAAAGTGTTGTTCAAAATGAGAAAGTTGAAAGTGTTGCTGATGAGATTATTGAGACTGAGCAAGTGTGTAAAGCAGAAAAGGTGACCAAAGCTGAGAAAGTGATCGAAGTTGAAAAGATCATAGAAGTTGAAAAGATTGTAGAAGTCATTAAACCTTGCAAAAAGTGTTTAGAACCATGCAAGGAATGTGCAGTAAAAGATGTGATGATAGCTGAGTATGAAAAGAAAAATGAGCAGTTGTTGTTCAATCTCAACTATGTGAAAGAATCTTATGATGTCTTGAACAAAACAGTAACTGGTCTTCAAAAGACTAACTCAGAGAGAGAGGATGCTTTGACAATGATGAATGCTGTGATGATGTCGAAGCAGAAAGCTATCAATTTCTATATTGAAGAAAGTGCAACGTGGAAACAAGAGTTGGAAACCGAAAATATAGAAAATGAGAGAATCAGACGATTATTGCAGAGTTATTCGAGTTCTGATTATTTTATTGATCGAATTTATCCAACTGTTGCAGGTATGGAAGCTTTCCAAGATGAGAAGCCGAAGAAAAAGGGTTCTGGTAAGAAACCGACTGTTAGCTATAACAAGTGTCCGCTCCAATCTGGGAAGGGTATTCTCCTAGAAAACCAAACGAGGAGCAACTTGAAAAAGCAGTCAATATAAAGCTAAAAACCGACACAACTGATGAATTACTAGAAAACATTGATGTTACTTACACATCATCTGACACTGATCATGAGTCTGAGTTAATCAAAAAGGTGGTCGATTAGGTGTTAGATACTGATGAGGAGTCTAAGTCAAAGTCAGAGTCTGGAGGTTCATGTCCGTCGATCAACGGTCCAAAATCGTCGGTTAAACGGTCTTACAGTAAAGAATTTTTGTTATCAAAATCAAATTTGGATGATGAAACATTTGAAGTTGCATACACTTTAAATGATTCTGACAAATTATATTCAGACAAAGAATTTCCAATAAGAAGTGTTCGTTTTGACATGATCAAAAAAGGTTTTCAAAATGAAAGAAATTAATATTTCTGAAATAAAAGATTTAAATCTTACTGGAAAACCTAAAAAATACACTTCAAGAGTTCAACAACGTTTAAACAAGAAAAAAGGTTACAATTCTGGTTCTGGTTCTGGTTTTCAAAAGAAACCAAACCATAATGGTAGCTACAAAAAGAAAGGTTTAGGTTTTATTCCACCAGAAAATTATAAAAATGAGAAAAATTCTAAAACAAAAACAGAATTTGTTTCAGGTGGAAGTGCTGAGGAAGAACAGAAGAAACCGTTCTGGAGACAATCAAATCAGGAGTTTCTTGCTGAGAAAAGGAATGGAACTGGAGTGTTTCATCCAAAGGAGACTCGAACCTGTTTCAAATGCAATGAAGCTGGTCACATTGCATGGAACTGTCGAAAAATGCTAAGACAAAACAGGGAGTTTCTGAGAAACTAAAAGAGAAAGTTGTTGATGTTGAACCACTAATCGAAAAATTCAAAATTTTTGAAAATTCAACTTATGAGGTTGGTGAATGTTCTAAAAAGAATTTTTACAAAAGAAAAGCAAATAACAACCAAGTGTGGGTTGTCAAGAAGGTTGATGAGAAAGTGGGCGATGAAACTGGTTCCACAAAGCCAGAAGAGCCACAGGTTGAGAAAAAGAAAGGAAAATCTATGTATTCAGTGAATATAATGATGAATTTCCATCACTGAAGTTTGAACAAGTTAAACAGAAAATTGGTAAAGTTGAAATCTTAGATCAGTTTAGTTTTTATTCTGAGAAAACCGAGTTTGATGTCGAGAAAACATTCAATGGGAATGTTAAGAAAATTTGTGGGAAAATGCTTGATGGGAAAGCAAAAGGGGTTAAAGATTTCTATGCAACTAAAAAGGCAACTTACAACCCAACTGAACAAGAGTTTAAAGAGCTAAAAACACCCAAGGTTGGTCAGACTTGGGTGGAAATTCTTTTCCCTTGAACATCTGACTATGCCGGAGATCCAAGTTTGTAATCGCGGATCAAGAATCGGCATCATTCATGTTTAAATGAGTTTGTATGAAAGTTTTCGAAATTGTTGAAATTTTTACAGGTTGAAGGACTACGCCGAAGCTTCCAAGTTGGTAATTGCGAAGCAGGAATCGGCATCCGAGTTGGTAAAATGGTTTATGTAGATGTGATATTCCTACAATTGATATTGTTTGTGTTTTTACAATTGATACAAAGGTTGCTTAATTGCAAATGGTAAATTAGGGGCATTAGGTTGTACTTGATTTACTACACATGATAGAAAGATAAACAAGATGATGAACCAATCCCTACAAGTGGTAAAAAAAACTTATTTTCCGAAAAAATCATTTTGATTAAAACAAACTTAAGTGTTTTGAAATCATAATGAGAAAATAGTTTGTTGAAAGGGGGAGTTCTGATTGTTTATGCCAAGTGAATGGCGATCTGAGGTGATTCGATGTTGGTTGTCAAATTTTCTGTACAGTTTGTTTTCAATTTTCTTTAATGTGTTTGCATTTTAGGGGGAGTAGAAAATTTCAGAAAATCCAAAAACATTAGAAAAATTCAGAAAATTCAAAAACATTAGAAAATTTGAAAAAGACAAAAACATTATAAAATATAAAAAGAGTTTTGTTGTATAAAAGAGGAAATGATAGTACATCAGTGGACTGTCACAACATGCTAAAGAAATGTATAGTTAAATGTGATAAACAATCTCACTATGGATATGCCAGTAGGTTTTTATACATTTAGTAGATTATGACGAGATATAAACCTAAAAATTCAAACTTGCTTAGTTTGTGGGGAACAACTTCTTGGATATATGGGTAACCCCCGAAATCTTGTTTGAAAGGTCCCTCTTTCTGAGATACTAGGTCTTTATGCTTAGTGATATCTGGGGTATTATCCCGGGACTTCTGCTGTATGGAAATACTGACCTAGTCCCCGTATAAAATTGATGAAACAATAAAATTGAGAGTTATTGCTGTTGTAACAAAAGATCCTATAAAGGGGACACACCTAAAGTCGAGCCGTCATCTCTCTGCTGAACGGAAGTTCTGACCTGAGCTCTCACGGTTTCGCACCTAACCCCTTAGAGATATCATCTAGGTATACTCACATGTAAGACTGAATATTGGGATCTGGATACGGGAGTATATTCAAGTGGTTGAACACGCAATTAAGTTCAAGTGCTTAAGACATTAATATTGTATCTCGGATCAGTTGAACTTTGTGTGAAAATTTAAGTGGACAAATATACTGACAATCTAGGTGAATTGTTTAGAACTTAAAATGAAATCAAGCTTAACAGTGTTGGTGATTTGTCTTAAAAACTGATATGATCCTCTTACACAAACTCACAAAAATATTGTCTGTAAATATTACTTTACTGCATTTTATTTCTTTTATTTCAAAAATCAAAAAGATTTTAGTGTGTTTTAGCATAAATTTTGAAAAAGTTCAAAAGATTTTCGACAATTGATGTTGGAGAGCTGATTTTCAAAATTCCGAGTGCTAAACATGATGACTATGTGGTGAGGGGGAGTCTATATTTGAAACCAAAACGTTTAAATCCTAATTTTGCAGTTGGTTCATCAAAATTCTTATTGATAAATCTTTTAGGTTAATCTAAGGGAGAATCAGTATTAGTGCATACATGTTCATGATTAAATAAAAATTTACTGTGAGGTAGAGATTATGCAGGATAATTTTAAGTTGGGTTTAAAGATCCTGAGCTGGAAAAGGGCCAGATGACGATCTTGGAATCAAAGCTGTGTGATAGTAAGCCAGGTTGATCGATACTAAGAATTTTATGTGTTAGAGAGTCAGGTTACGATACCTGAGGACTCTGATTGAAGAAAGCCAGGCAACGAGCGTTTACCTGTGAAAGCCAAACAACGATCCTGAAGCAGATGATGCTGAATAACTAAAGGAATGCCAGCACGTTGTTAGGGGGAGTCTGTTGATGCTGATAGAGAAAGTGAAGCCCAGAGACTGATCGAGACTGAAGATGCAAAGATATGTCACAGTCAGACTCGACACTGAAGACTCGTTAACATCTGAGGGGGAGTCTGTTGGTGCATACATCTGTCGACTTCGTCTTGTATCGAGTCTTGGATTAGATTGTATAGATCAGGGCACATTGTACGAGAAAATAGGAAAGTTTAGAATGCTTAGAAGCTGATTTCACTCAAAGGAGTGATTCCGCCCGAAACGGTTTCGAGCGGAATCACAAGTTGTTAACTCCGCTCCAACTGTCTGTGTGTCATTCCGAGCGGAATCAGGCTGCTATAAATAGGTGTTCAGGAGCGAAATCAGGTATCTGATCCTTGTTTTCCATACCGAAGTGCTGCCGGTGTGAAGACTGATTGTATTTGTTGTCAGATTAATATAATCAGTAGTTAAAGTGAAGAATTAGCTGTTCCTAAGTCTATTTCTTGTTTTTCGCACCTGAAATAGATCAGAACCTCTCTGAACGACTCGTTCGGGTCAGTCGCACGATCCTAGAGGCTGCACACCCACAATCTCCACATCTCGGTTGGTAAGCTTACTTGTGATTGGTTTAGATTTCAAATATGTTGACTTGTGAGTTTGGCTGCCATGTGCGTTGCATTATATCATGTTACTTGTGATTGGATTAGATTTCCAATGTGTTGACTTGTGAGTTTGGCTGCCATGTGTGTGCATGATATCATGTTATGTTTCTTGATTTTTGTTATTAGTGCATGCTAGTATCATCATCGAATCTCCACATCTTGGTTAGAAAGTTTATGTGATTTTTGTTAAAAGTGGTTTCGATAGGCAACATGTTGGGTAAACAATTGGAAAAAAAAATCTTGATGGTTATTATAAATTGTAATAGAATTGACTGGTTCAGTTAATATGTACGTATGGGATAAGGGTAATCACAATGTGTGCGATTGGTGTATGTACGGATTGTACAGATGGACTAACCTATTTTAATATCATGCATGGATTGAATGTGTTGAAGGTGTATAGATAGAAAAATTGTTGATACGGACGAGTTGCAAAGATTAGTAATGCATGATCACGTTGTTGATTTGTTTGTTATGTTAATTCCTAACTGGTGATCTTGTTTATGTATAATGTTGTTTAGCGACTTCTACGTGTATGTCGATGTTGTGATCTTGTATAATTAATGTTGCATAAACTGAACTGTTATATGATACCTAGGGTGCATGTGCATGAAAGTATTTGATGGATCGATGAGATTAGTAACTGATTAATCTAGGTTGAGCCATTATAGGTATTTTGTTAATTGATTTGGATTATAATGGCTGCTCATATGTGGGTACTAGGGATCGAATATATAAGGTAAAACAGGGGTTCGGGTAGGGAGGTTGGTTAATCATGACATGTGAGCGGGGTGTTAATTGTTGAATGAGAAACTTGACAGAATGGGCCGCATGTAACACTTTAACAAACACGGGCTGGGCCAGCAAGGTTTGGGCCGAATAGTCCGGTAAGCTCGCGTTAGTTAACAGATGGGTTGTAATGTGGACTGGGCCGGTACCTCGGGAGAATCAGCAGAATGATGTGGTATGTTAACTTGTGTAATGAAACGACTTAAACTTGTGAATTAATATGGTACATGAAGTCACCCCTTGTTCATATGTTTGAGATGAGGCGTTATTTGAATACTTGAAACGTGAGGTATAACTCTATATGTGTAGCACCTAGTATGAGAACGTACATTAATGATGGAATTCGTGTTTGGTTAATTGATATACCATGCCTAGTGATGAATGTTAACACTTGTATTCGTGTGCACTAACTGATGATTAAACATGAAATAATACGTGTTGTGCTTGTATGCAAACTGACTGTTATGTGCAACTCTCATAGGGCTTGGTAAATCACTGTTGTTAAATGAGTAATTAATTCTACCGAGTAGACCAAAGGTGAGTTCATTACTTTTGAGCATGCGTCCCGGTGGTTTGGGACAGTCAGTGGGTATCCCGGGGAGGGATAAATCTTTTGGGTAAAACTGGGATGTTGGATAATATTCTCACTCTCTATCTCTTGAGTCCCATCTTTTGCTATCGTGGGTGGTAGCGGGGTATTTGTTGGTAGCGCTACTTAGGTTTGGCACCCTCACCCCGTTCCTGAGAGAGGGCGGGTGTGAAATAATGACCCAGTCGGGCCCAGTGCTTTGATAGGAGCACTGGGGAACGGGCAAAACATACATCAGGAGCCGTCTTGTTCAGTATCGAGATATTATCAACATTACTTTCGGGTTTAAATTCAATGGATTAACTAAACACTTGGTAACCAACGTTTTCGTAAAACTATGAACTCACCAGGGTTTTCTGAAACACTTGTTGCATGCTCGCAGGTCGTTAGATATCTTGGATTTGGAACTTGTTGTCTGAGGTAGCTGGAGTGGTCATGTGTCGAGCTGATTGGACACTCACGATGTGGTTGTCAATATTACATACTTACTTTGAAACAATTAAACTTGATTTACTTATTGCTTCCGCTGAACTGGTTGGATTTTATTAAACCCGTTATTGGTACTTTTCATTATTAATTGGCAAATTCATTTTTAAACTTGTTATGGGTTCAACATGATTAGTGGCTCGTTATTGGTTTGCCACACGTCTAGTAGGGTTTTTCCATGGGTGGTATTTTGGGGGTGTGACAAAACTTTTCATCCGTAATAAGTAACCAAAAGACTATTCTAAACAAATTAAGAAACTATACATAAACATATATGGACTTATATAAACACTCATGTACCTTGTTTAGCAACAGAAAGGCTTTTCTATGTGCAATGGTTGATAAAGAAAATGTATGCACCGCTCTATTCTAGAACACAGTAGAAGGATCACTTGGATAAACCTAAAAAAGGAGGAAGACCCTAAGCTTGTATTTATAAGCAGCAGGGTTGGTGGGTGAGGGAGGGAGGAGAGATGCTACAACTAGTGACAGGCTGTGAGACTAAAACGTTGTCTAATCATATCCATGTGTTAGTCATATCATATATTGATAATGTGTATCGTATTATTAAAATACCATTACAATAGTTTACGCCTTTAAGGTGGTTTTGGTTAATGGCGTGAAAACAAATATACGAGTTTCATCTTTGATATTCTTTCTTATAAGTTACTACACACCTTTAAGGTGGTTTTGCTTAAGAGGTGTTAAAACAAATATACAAGATTCATCTTTAATATTCTGCCTTATAATTAAATTAATCTGCTTTATATTTAGATGCCCGTCTTATATGATTTATTAATAATCTCAATGATTCTTATTTCTAACAACTATTTTTTTACACCTAGGCTTCCTAATTAACGGACACTTGTAAAGATTTGAACCGACACCACATCTATCGGGGCAATCACGATGTTTATAACATTGATCATTACGTTTGAATCAATAAAATCATTTGGAATATTTAAATATAGTTTATATCATTTTACATACATCTACTTATGCTCTTTAATCATTTTACATACTTACATATACTTAAACGTGCCTAAATGAAAATTCTAGTTTCATCTTTAATATTCTTTATTATAATTAAGTTAGTGTGCTTTAGATTTATATGTCCATAGTATGTCATTTATTAAAGATCTTGTTGATTATTTTTTTTTAACAACTATTTTTTACACACACCTCAGCCACTTAATTAACCTACACTTGTAAAGATTTGAGTGTGTATATATAGGGGAGGGATAGAAAGAAAAACACATATTTGTTAAGAAAACCAAGAAACTCAAATGAATGGACCTCCTTTTGCCACATGTCACATTTTTTTTGTAGATTGTGTTACGTGTAACAACTAGAGACTGCCACATGTTACGTGTAACAACTTTTGTAGACTTTCAGCTTTTTCTGAAAAAGTAAGATCTGTTATATAACACGTGACAACCTCTAGTTGTTACAGGTAAAACGTCTACAAAAAGGTGTAACATGTGGCAAAAAGAGAACCTTTCATTTAGGTTTCTTAGTTTTCTTAATAATAAGAGATTTCTTCCTATAATTGCCATATATATGTATATATATAGGGTGGGGTTCAAAAGTGAACACTCGTATATTTGTGAACTAAGTGAACAAATCCTGGCCATTGAATTACGTTATCAAATCGTAAAATACACTAGTGTATTTTCATCATCAAATCCTGATCAAATCATGGCCATTGATTTACACTTGTGTATTGATAATCAAGGGCTAGGATTAGTTCACACAGTTCACTATCAAGGGAGTTGTTCACAAATGAACCTAACCTAATATATATAGGATTCGGTTCAAATGAAAACCACCACGAGTTGTGAGAACCGTGAGAACTTTTCGATCTCACGCGAGTTGGGCCAAATTTTTTTGCACAAACGTAGATGAAAACATTATAAACACATTTGTAAAAAAAGTATAAAAAAATTGCCGAGGAGTTAGTTTTGACTAATGCAAGTTTTTTTACGCGCTGGCGTAAAAATTTATTGCAGATAACTATTTTTTTATTAGGGCTTAAAAAACTTGCATCAGTCAAAACTCTAGTGACTCAACATTTTTTTTAACTTTTTTTACAGATGTGTTTATAATGTTTCCATCTACGTTTGTGAAAAAAAATGGCCAAACTCGCGCGGGATCAAAAAGTTCTCACGGTTCTCACAACTCGTAGTGGTTCTCATTTTAACCCATCCCTATATATATATATATATGTATATATATATATGTATATATATATATATGTATATATATATATACACATATATATATATATACATATATATATATATATCTATACTACTTTAATAAGGATATGTGAAGGACAAGATGGTAATTGAACAGGGTGTTGAAAAAACACTTAATGCACAATGTACAACTGTTAAGGCACAAGAAAACACAAACCCTTTTACCCTTTACAAGGGTATACATCTGCCGTCCAAATGTTTTACTTTCTCACACGGATCAACATCGGGACCGTCCATTTGACTTCACACGGATCACCATATGCTTTCTCTCTCAATGCTCACACATCTCACAAAACAACATCAGATCTTCTTCTCTCTCTCTTCTCTCTCTCTTCTCGGCGATCTAGGGTTTCATGAGATCTATCACCAGATCCGTTTGAATCTATCACCAGATCCGTTTCATGAGCAGATCTAGGGTTTCATGAGATCTATCACAAGCTTTATCTGGCAAGGGATCCGTTTGATGTTCTGATGTTGTTGCAATGAGTGTTATATATCTTACCATGTTCTTTTGTGATTCTTACTTTTCTGGTGAAGCGGTTGACGGATGTTCGAACGACGAAATCTGAGGTTTACGAAGGATTTTCGCATGTGTTTTGTGATGAATCGACTCAGGTTAGGTTTATCTTTAATCTTGATGTGGATTTGTTAGTAGATAGATGCGGTTATTTCAAATTAGGTTGAAAGTTTTGTGATATTTGAATTTGTATTTTTGGTGATGATAGTTAGGTTAATTTCAGATATGACATAGTGAAAGGATAAATTGTTTTTGTAGTTTTGATTTTACTTTGTTCTGTTATATTTTGATCTTTTCCTTCATTTTTGGGACTGATATGTGTCATGGTTTTGTGAAAATCTGAGGTTTACGAAGGATTTTCGCATGTGTTTTGTGATGAATCGACTCAGGTTAGGTTCTAAATGTTGATTTATCTTTAATCTTGATGTGGATTTGTTAGTAGATAGATGCGGTTATTTCAAATTATGTTGAAAGTTTTGTGATATTTGAATTTGTATTTTTGGTGATGATAGTTAGGTTAATTTCAGATATGACATAGTGAAAGGATAAATTGTTTTTGTAATTTTGATTTTACTTTATTCTGTTATATTTTGATCTTTTCCTTCATTTTTGGGACTGATAAGTGTCATGGTTGTGTGATAATTATGATATTTAGGTCATTTAGATATGGAATAGTGAAAAGATAGATTGTTATGTATTTTTGATTTTAGTTTGTTCTGTGGGATGCTCGATGAGCAGATCTAGGGTTTCATGAGATGTATCACGAGCTTTATCTGGCAAGGGATCCACAGATTTGAACAAGGGATCCGTTTGATGTTCTGATAAGTTGCAATGAGTGTTATATATCTTACCATGTTCTTTTGTGATTCTTATCTTTAATCTTGATGTAGATTTGTTAGTAGATGCGCTTATTTCAAATTAGGTTGAAAGTTTTGTGATATTTGAATTTGTATTTTTGGTGATGATAGTTAGCTTAATTTCAGATATGACATAGTGAAAGGATAAATTGTTTTTGTCGTTTTGATTTTACTTTGTTCTGTTATATTTTGATCTTTTCCTTCATTTTTGGGACTGATAAGTATCATGGTTAAAGATAAAGCAACTTATCAGAACATCAAACGGTAAAAGCAACTTAATGCTGTGACACCCCAGGAAAAACCAGTGAACGATTGAACTTACCTAGCTTCCTCAGTGAGTGCATACCAAATTTCGGGACGAAATTTCCAATTAGTTGGGGATAATGTGACAACCCGTACTTTAGACTTATCTTGTGTGACGTTATATGCTCACGTGATCTATGTTAATTGAACGAATACATGATATGTTATGTGATTATGTGATTGTGTGACATGTTGCTAAACCGAATAGTATTTGATTTCACGAAAACCCACTCGGTCCATTTAGTGGACTCGAGACCATGAGAAAACCCATGTGGGATTTCGGCCCACATCCCTTGTACGTATACATATATACATGCACACCTTTAGGGTTCTAGTTTTACAACTTGACAATTTAGAAAAACACACACAAAACCCTAGCAAAAACATCTCTCTCTTTCTCACGCATAACCGGACGGCACAAGCAACCGGAAATTGATCCCGATTTGGATTACCCTCGACCGATCGGTTAGTGTTTTAATTGAATTGCTTTACTTGATTTGTGTGTTATTTGGCTGAATGTGTTGTTGAATCGGTCGGACATGTAGAACTGATCGACCGGATATGTTTGATGGATAGGAATCGATGTCTGATAAATTGTTGATTTGCTATATATGATTAGATAATTGCATGTTTGTTTGGGCTTTGTTCGATCAGCCGGACAGGTTATATAATCGGATAATGTTTGATAATGTTAATGATAATATTCTTGTTAAGTTGGTTACATGATTACGAAATCGGATATGATGTTTGATGTTGTTGTTCATAAATTGGGTGATTTGGTTATTCACGTTATTCATACTAGGGTTTATGAGAATGTATATTGTTATTGCATGTTTGATCGATAAAACTCGGTAGGATTCATGAGAAACTGTTAGTTGGTTTGAATTATGGAAATTGATAATTGATTGGCATAACTGATTGCATGAAACATGGAAACTGTTACAAGTTGTTAGGCACACGGATTGCGAGTCGAGACCGAGATTGCGAGTCTTGTTGCGACTCGGAACCTCACACAACAGCATGAGCCGAAACCGTGGTTGTGAGTCCCGGTTGCGACTCGTAACCAAACCATGACGAGCCGAGACCAGTCGTTGCGACTCGTAACCCCGTTGCGACTCGAGACCGGACTCGAAACCACCTAGTCTCGAAGGATATGCGTCTGTCGAGATCTCCCTTGTTGCGACTCGAAATCTCTGTTGCGAGTCGGGACCATGCACGTGCACATGATTGGACTTGCACACTGACACGAGCCCAATTAATTGGGCCGGATAATTGGACTTGTTTACATCGCTGCTTATTGGACTGCTTATCTGGTTGGGCTATTATTGTCATTGGGCCGGGTTATGTTTGGGCCGAATACTTAGATTGTTATCGGATTGCTGATACGTGTACATGTTTACCATGATCCTTGCATGCTTGCAACGTGTTAACCTATGTGATACAGTATGTGTGCTATATACGAACCTGACTTATGTGATAACCCTGTTAGGACGTGGTTGATCATTTACTTGCTACCTGTACTCTTTGTGCATCTGCCGAGCAAACCAAGGTGAGTTCACACAGCCAAGGCATGGGGTTCCCAGGGTGGGAATGGGATTGAATAAACTATACGTACATACTTAGTTAACAGAACATAATGATATGAGTCCTCAGGGTGAGGGTGGTGAATGATAAGATACGGCTAGACTAGTATACCAATTGAACTGATCTTCGCATACACGCCAGGGGTTGGCCGCGATATTATGACTGATCTTCGCACACATGCCTTGGAAAGGCCGCGACTATATACTAAAACTTCGCACACATGCCAGGGTGGCCGCGATACAAATATACATAGTCTAGAATACTTGAGAACTTTCCCTAATCTTCGCATACATGCCGAAAGGGGCCCGCGATACGAACCGATACTATACATGAGCAATGAACGAACTAATACGATGCATGATTAGATAAACGAACGCAATGTTTGCTATACTATGCTATTACTGAACTTACTTTCTGTGAACTCGCTCAACTAGTTTGTTGATTATTTGCTGCATGCCTTGCAGGACCTTAGGTACATTATGGAGCTTGCACAGGGAGGAGCAGGTCGTTGTGGGCAAAGGGTCGTGAATGATATTTCAACACTTATGATAAATCATGCATGCTATTGTTTGGGTTACTTAAAATGCTTCCGCTATACTTAACTATATTACATGTTCAATATGATTGGTGGTTAGGATCCTGGTCATGTCACGCCTCCAAGCGGTGATACTCCGCAGGTGGATTTTGGGGGTGTGACAGATTGGTATCAGAGCCATTGGTTATAGAGAACTAGGTTTTAATATGGGAAAACGTTTTTATTAAAACCAGACTATAACCAGAACAGTGCTCTCAACGATCCACAACGACGCTTCGCTCCACGTGCAAGACTCGACATCTTAGGTAATAAGGTTTATGTTTATTGCCTGTTTGCTAGAACTGCTTAGAACCTTGCTCGCATTACGTTTAGATACACATGCTTTGATTACATGAGAACACCTATATGCCCATACTTTTCTGTCATCGCCCTACTCGCGAGCCACTCTTATTTACATTACTTTTACTATGAAGATCATGTCTGGACGAATCAACATGACTCAAGCCCAGCTAGAGGCTCTCGTTCAAGCTCAAGTTGCTGCGGCAGTTGCAGCAGCTCAAGCAGGTCAACACGCGCAGCAGCCTGTCTGCACTTTCAAGAATTTCATGGACTGTCGTCCAAACTCTTTCAGCGGCACAGAAGGAGCGGTTGGACTCCTCCACTGGTTCGAGAAGCTAGAATCAGTATTCGAGATGTGCGAGTGCCCTGAGGCTCGCAAGGTCAAGTTTGCCACCGGCACCTTGGAGGGAATAGCACTAACTTGGTGGAACGCCCAAGTTCAAATCTTAGGGTTGGCAGCTGCTAACGCCACCCCATGGAACGATTTTAAGGAACTCATCAAGCGTGAGTATTGCACGCGTGAAGACATTCACAAGTTGGAAGACGAGTTGTATAACCTAAGGATGGTGGGATCTGAGATCGAAGCGTATACGAAACGGTCGAATGAGCTGGCAGTTCTGTGTCCTACTATGGTAGACCCTCCATACAAGCGCATTGAGTTGTATCTCAAGGGTTTGGCGCCAGAAATTCAGAGCCACGTGACTTCGGCTAATCTCGAAAACATCCAGGAAATCCAACGCCTCGCTCATCGCATTACCGACCAGGCAGTGGATCAGAATAAACTACCAAAGCGTGTCAACGCTACTGCTACAGTCACCCCAGCTGCTACTTCTGCTACACCCAACGACAACAAACGGAAATGGGATGGGGATTCCGAACAGTCTCAAGCACAGCAGCGCAGAACGAACGACTACCAGAACCCGGGTCAGCAATCATCTGGCAGTCAGGAGCAGGGTGGATACAGGGGAGTACACCCACTATGTAACAAGTGTAACAAGCACCACAGTGGAAGGTGTCGCAAGGAACGTTGCCAGAGATGTCTCAAGATAGGGCATGAAGCCAAAGATTGCAGGAGCTCACGACCTGCAAACCAGAATCAGCAACTTCCACCACCCGCTCCTCAGAACCCACAGCAGCAGCAGCCACAGCGTGGAAATCGGGGATGTTTCCAGTGTGGAGCAGAAGGTCATTACAAGCGCGATTGCCCACAGTTGAACCAGAATCAGAACAACAACAATAACCAGGGCAATGGGAACAACAACAACAACAATGGCAACGAGGCAAGGGGTCGAGCTTTCATGCTAGGACAAGGAGACGCTGTTTGAACTCATAACTCGTTTTGGGATTTCCTTTATTATGTCTCTGTTACTCAAACAAAGTTTGGTTTGAACATGAATCGTACTGGGTTTTATGGACTATTTTAATTTACTATACTTTATGTTTGATATGATGGATGGTTTGATATTATTTGAACGCTCCTGCCGTATTTAAGGACCTTATGAACAGGGTGTGCAGACCCTACCTAGACGAGTTCGTCATAGTATTCGTGAAGTCCACTTCTTAGGCCACGTAGTGAGCAAGGATGGAATCCGTGTCGATCCATCCAAGGTAGACTCAACCAGAAACTGGCCTGCATCACGTACTACGGACGGTTTACGCAGGGATTTCTCGAAGATTGCTCAGCCACTTACGCTACTGACACAGAAGGGTGTCACCTATTGCTGGGGAGAGCCCCAGGGGACTGCTTTTCAGCGCGACAAGGTTATCGCTTTCGCTACACGTCAACTTAAGATTCATGAACGCAACTACACAACGTACGACTTAGAGCTGGGAGCTGTCGTTTTCGCGCTTAAGATATGGCGACACTACCTGTACGGTACCAGGTGCACGATTTACACCGATCACAGGAGTCTCGAGCATATCCTTAGGCAGAAGGATTTGAACATGCGTCAACGATAAATTGGGTTGAACTACATAGCGACTACGAATGCGCCATCAAGTACCATCCAGGCAAGGCCAACGTTGTGGCGGACGCCCTCAGTCGGAAGGACACTCTACCTTAGCGCGTGCGAGCGCTACTGCTACGATCCAATCTAGCCTTCCAGCACAGATACGAACTGCTCAGATAGAAGCACAGAAGCCCGAAAACGTCAAGGCTGGAGCCTTACGCGGCACACAACAACGATTAGGACAGAAGGCAGACGGCGCCTACTCTGTAACGGGGCATATTTGGGTCTCACTTAACGACGGTCTATGCGAACTTGTGATGGATGAAGCTCACAAGTCTTACCACTCAGTACATCCAGGGTCGGATAGAACGTACTACGACATCAGCACTACTTATTGGTGGCCTAGTATGAAGGCCCACATCGCTACGTACGTTGGAAAATGCTTGACCTGTGTGGGAGTCAAGGTTGAATATCGGAAACCAACGGGCCTACTTCAGCAGCTTAAGATACCTCAGTGGAAATGGGAAGAAATTTCCATGGATTTCGTTACAGGCCTACCTCGATCCCAGCATGGGAACGATACCATATGGGCGATCGTGGATCGACTCACCAAGTCTGCACACTTCCTACCGATTAAGGAAACGGACAAGTTCTCCACTCTCGCAGACATCTATCTTAAAGAAGATTGTTCGAGGCACGGGGTGCCCACGTCCATCATTTCGGACCACGATGCACGATTCACGTCAGAACTTTGGCAAGCAATGCACAAACCATTCGACTCACGATTAAACATGAGCACAATAGCATACAAGCCACTCCATTCAAGGCATTGTACGGGCGTAAATGCCGGTCACCTCTCTGTTGGGCAGAGGTGGGGGATAGTCAGATTACGGGTCCAGAGATTTTATGGACGCCATGGAAAAAGATTGCACAGATACGACAACGCATGGCGGCAGCACGCGACTGTCAGAAAGCCTACGCGGACAAGCGTAGAAAGCCATTGGAATGTCAGGTCGGGGACCATTCGAGATCATAGAACGTACAGGCCGGATAGCCTATAGATTTAACCTACCAGCTGAACTCGGGGCAGTTCACAATGTCTCTCATGTATTGAACTACCGACGAGCGGTTGCAGTTCGTCGAGGAACCAGTAGAAAACACGGACCGGGATGTGAAGGTCCTCAAACACAAGAGAATCCCTCTTGTCCGAGTTCGTTGGAACTCCAACGTGGCCCAGAGTACACCTGGGAACGCGAAGACAGGGTGACAGAAAAGTACCCCCAGTTATTCGAAACCAATGCTACCACTACTGAGGTTGAAGCTACTACTTCGGAATTTCGGGACGAAATTCCAGATCAACGGGGGGAGGATGTGACACCCCAGGAAAAACCAGTGAACGATTGAACTTACCTAGCTTCCTCAGTGAGTGCATACCAAATTTCGGGACGAAATTTCCAATTAGTTGGGGATAATGTGACAACCCGTACTTTAGACTTATCTTGTGTGACGTTATATGCTCACGTGATCTATGTTAATTGAACGAATACATGATATGTTATGTGATTATGTGATTGTGTGACATGTTGCTAAACCGAATAGTATTTGATTTCACGAAAACCCACTCGGTCCATTTAGTGGACTCGAGACCATGAGAAAACCCATGTGGGATTTCGGCCCACATCCCTTGTACGTATACATATATACATGCACACCTTTAGGGTTCTAGTTTTACAACTTGACAATTTAGAAAAACACACACAAAACCCTAGCAAAAACATCTCTCTCTTTCTCACGCATAACCGGACGGCACAAGCAACCGGAAATTGATCCCGATTTGGATTACCCTCGACCGATCGGTTAGTGTTTTAATTGAATTGCTTTACTTGATTTGTGTGTTATTTGGCTGAATGTGTTGTTGAATCGGTCGGACATGTAGAACTGATCGACCGGATATGTTTGATGGATAGGAATCGATGTCTGATAAATTGTTGATTTGCTATATATGATTAGATAATTGCATGTTTGTTTGGGCTTTGTTCGATCAGCCGGACAGGTTATATAATCGGATAATGTTTGATAATGTTAATGATAATATTCTTGTTAAGTTGGTTACATGATTACGAAATCGGATATGATGTTTGATGTTGTTGTTCATAAATTGGGTGATTTGGTTATTCACGTTATTCATACTAGGGTTTATGAGAATGTATATTGTTATTGCATGTTTGATCGATAAAACTCGGTAGGATTCATGAGAAACTGTTAGTTGGTTTGAATTATGGAAATTGATAATTGATTGGCATAACTGATTGCATGAAACATGGAAACTGTTACAAGTTGTTAGGCACACGGATTGCGAGTCGAGACCGAGATTGCGAGTCTTGTTGCGACTCGGAACCTCACACAACAGCATGAGCCGAAACCGTGGTTGTGAGTCCCGGTTGCGACTCGTAACCAAACCATGACGAGCCGAGACCAGTCGTTGCGACTCGTAACCCCGTTGCGACTCGAGACCGGACTCGAAACCACCTAGTCTCGAAGGATATGCGTCTGTCGAGATCTCCCTTGTTGCGACTCGAAATCTCTGTTGCGAGTCGGGACCATGCACGTGCACATGATTGGACTTGCACACTGACACGAGCCCAATTAATTGGGCCGGATAATTGGACTTGTTTACATCGCTGCTTATTGGACTGCTTATCTGGTTGGGCTATTATTGTCATTGGGCCGGGTTATGTTTGGGCCGAATACTTAGATTGTTATCGGATTGCTGATACGTGTACATGTTTACCATGATCCTTGCATGCTTGCAACGTGTTAACCTATGTGATACAGTATGTGTGCTATATACGAACCTGACTTATGTGATAACCCTGTTAGGACGTGGTTGATCATTTACTTGCTACCTGTACTCTTTGTGCATCTGCCGAGCAAACCAAGGTGAGTTCACACAGCCAAGGCATGGGGTTCCCAGGGTGGGAATGGGATTGAATAAACTATACGTACATACTTAGTTAACAGAACATAATGATATGAGTCCTCAGGGTGAGGGTGGTGAATGATAAGATACGGCTAGACTAGTATACCAATTGAACTGATCTTCGCATACACGCCAGGGGTTGGCCGCGATATTATGACTGATCTTCGCACACATGCCTTGGAAAGGCCGCGACTATATACTAAAACTTCGCACACATGCCAGGGTGGCCGCGATACAAATATACATAGTCTAGAATACTTGAGAACTTTCCCTAATCTTCGCATACATGCCGAAAGGGGCCCGCGATACGAACCGATACTATACATGAGCAATGAACGAACTAATACGATGCATGATTAGATAAACGAACGCAATGTTTGCTATACTATGCTATTACTGAACTTACTTTCTGTGAACTCGCTCAACTAGTTTGTTGATTATTTGCTGCATGCCTTGCAGGACCTTAGGTACATTATGGAGCTTGCACAGGGAGGAGCAGGTCGTTGTGGGCAAAGGGTCGTGAATGATATTTCAACACTTATGATAAATCATGCATGCTATTGTTTGGGTTACTTAAAATGCTTCCGCTATACTTAACTATATTACATGTTCAATATGATTGGTGGTTAGGATCCTGGTCATGTCACGCCTCCAAGCGGTGATACTCCGCAGGTGGATTTTGGGGGTGTGACATGCTCGATGAGCAGATCTAGGGTTTCATGAGATGTATCACGAGCTTTATCTGGCAAGGGATCCACAGATTTGAACAAGGGATCCGTTTGATGTTCTGATAAGTTGCAATGAGTGTTATATATCTTACCATGTTCTTTTGTGATTCTTATCTTTAATCTTGATGTAGATTTGTTAGTAGATGCGCTTATTTCAAATTAGGTTGAAAGTTTTGTGATATTTGAATTTGTATTTTTGGTGATGATAGTTAGCTTAATTTCAGATATGACATAGTGAAAGGATAAATTGTTTTTGTAGTTTTGATTTTACTTTGTTCTGTTATATTTTGATCTTTTCCTTCATTTTTGGGACTGATAAGTATCATGGTTAAAGATAAAGCAACTTATCAGAACATCAAACGGTAAAAGCAACTTAATGCTTTTAATAAACATATGTGAAGGACATATGTGATATCTTACCATGTTCTTTTGTGATTCTTACTTTTCAGGTGAAGCGGTTGACGGATGTTCGAAGGACGAAATCTGAGGTTTACGAAGGATTATCTCATGTGTTTTGTGATGAATCGACTCAGGTTAGGTTCTAAATGTTGATTTATCTTTAATCTTGATGTAGATTTGTTAGTAGATGCGGTTATTTCAAATTAGGTTGAAAGTTTTGTGATATTTGAATTTGTATTTTTGGTGATGATAGTTAGCTTAATTTCAGATATGACATAGTGAAAGGATAAATTGTTTTTGTAGTTTTGATTTTACTTTGTTCTGTTATATTTTGATCTTTTCCTTCATTTTTGGGACTGATAAGTGTCATGGTTGTGTGATAATTATGATATTTAGGTCATTTAGATATGGAATAGTGAAAAGATAGATTGTAATGTATTTTTGATTTTAGTTTGTTCTGTGGGATGCTCGATGAGCAGATCTAGGGTTTCATGAGATGTATCACAAGCTTTTATCTGGCAAGGGATCCACAGATTTGAACAAGGGATCCGTTTGATGTTCTGATAAGTTGCAATGAGTGTTATATATCTTACCATGTTCTTTTGTGATTCTTATCTTTAATCTTGATGTAGATTTGTTAGTAGATGCGCTTATTTCAAATTAGGTTGAAAGTTTTGTGATATTTGAATTTGTATTTTTGGTGATGATAGTTAGCTTAATTTCAGATATGACATAGTGAAAGGATAAATTGTTTTTGTAGTTTTGATTTTACTTTGTTCTGTTATATTTTGATCTTTTCCTTCATTTTTGGGACTGATAAGTATTATGGTTTTGTGATAATTATGATATTTAGGTCATTTAGATATGGAATAGTGAAAAGATAGATTGTAATGTATTTTTGATTTTAGTTTGTTCTGTGGGATGCTCGATGAGCAGATCTAGGGTTTCATGAGATGTATCACAAGCTTTATCTGGCAAGGGATCCACAGATTTGAACAAGGGATCCGTTTGATGTTCTGATAAGTTGCAATGAGTGTTATATATCTTACCATGTTCTTTTGTGATTCTTACTTTTCAGGTGAAGCGGTTGACGGATGTTCGAAGGACGAAATCTGAGGTTTACGAAGGATTTTCGCATGTGTTTTGTGATGAATCGACTCAGGTATGTCACTCGCAACTCGCAAGGAAACCTTTTTTTAGGATCTGAATTTAATTAGTTATACCTTTGGTTAACGACTGTCACGTTCACTATTATTACAGAACAAGCTCACTCCGATCTTCTGGCTGCCGGAGAAAGTGTATCTGCTTGGAGAGTCTCGGAATTGGCTTTGGCGACGCTGAACGCTGCTTCATTCGAATCGATGGGGGCTTCATATGCAGAATGTTCCCTCACTTAGTGGTCTCATGCTCACTCAAGCAGAGGTAAAGTAAAGTTTATCATCATTCATCAATTTTCTTTTCTTTTTTTTTATAAGCTAACTATCATCACCAAAAATACAAATTCAAATATCACAAAACTTTCAACCTAATTTGAAATAAGCGCATCTACTAACAAATCTACATCAAGATTAAAGATAAGAATCACAAAAGAACATGGTAAGATATATAACACTCATTGCAACTTATCAGAACATCAAACGGATCCCTTGTTCAAATCTGTGGATCCCTTGCCAAATAAAGGTTTTTATATTTGCAACTTGACAAAATGTGATTTATATTAAATTTATTTTAAGTTAATAGTGTACTGGTTATAACTAATATCAAATCTTTACTAATACTTGATTTCTTTTTATGATGGTTGACTTTGCGAGAACTAACGGAGCATTAGTGTCAAGAATGGGCTGAGATTCGAATTCAGTCGGTTTTTCGCTCTTTTTTGGTAATT
The DNA here is from genome assembly GCF_002127325.2 of Helianthus annuus. Lineage (NCBI taxonomy): Eukaryota > Viridiplantae > Streptophyta > Magnoliopsida > Asterales > Asteraceae > Helianthus > Helianthus annuus. The sequence continues at coordinate 105,467,141 of NC_035435.2, read as the reverse complement.
TCTAAGCCTTGAATATTAATTTTTAACATGCTATGCTACTGAGAGAATATAAACTTGACTATATTTTGTGTTTTATGATGTGTTTTGTTATTTTTATGCTTTTTGTTTTTCAACTGATCTTAACCCATTTGACTTATGCTACAGACAAAAAGGGATCAAGATCGGGACCGTCCATTTGACTTCACACGGATCACCATATGCTTTCTCTCTCAATGCTCACACATCTCACAAAAAGGGATGCCAAAAGCAGGGAAGTACAATCTACAGGAAAAAGCAACACTTTACTTTTGTGTGAAAGACAGCTTGCTTGCTGCAGTCTCTATAATATATCAACACTCTTCCATACACTGTTTGAAAGACAGCACTGCTAGCTTCAGTCTCTATAAATAATCCAGAGATATCTACACTCTACGCACACTTTACAAACTCTCAACTACACTCAACTGAAATTGTAAGTTTATCTCAGTTGAATAATCCTACTTTCAAAACATCAACTTAACAACTTCTATTTACTTCGATTTCAGAATATATCAACTCTTTGCATTCGGAGGGTATGATGCATAAGCTGAGCCTGTGAGGGTATGATGTATAAGCTGAGCCTGTGAGGCTATGATGCATAAGCTGAGCCTGTCGTCTCTATGATGCATAAGCTGAGCTTGTGTTCTTAATATGTCTGAACTGAAACTGTTAAGGCTATGATGCATAAGCTGAGCCTGTGAGGTTACATATGTGTTTCTTGTGCTTAAAACAGCTGTACATCATGCTTTAAAGGTTGTTTAAGTTTAGTGAAAAAATACTCTTGTACATCATGCTTTAAAGCGGGGTTACATAACACAATAGACTGTGATGATGATTGTATTTTGAGGGTACATAGAAGATCCGAGTAGCATCTTGGCGGGGCAATATCCAGGTTGCATAGTTCTCACTTTGCAACCGTGTGTTGCAGCCATGGCTTTACCCGTAGTTGTGTTCATCTCTCAATTACATGTCTGAGTCTTCCAGTTGTAAAAGTATTATCACAGATTCACAGATCTAAAAGTACATGTCTTATCCGTGTGATAAAGTTAAAAAAATGGTAATTGAACAAGGTGTTGAAAAAACACTTAATGCACAATGTACAACTGTTAAGGCACAAGAAAACACAAACCCTTTTACCCTTTACAAGGGTATACATCTGCCGTCCAATTGTTAAACTTTCTCACACGGATCAAGATCGGGACCGTCCATTTGACTTCACACGGATCACCATATGCTTTCTCTCTCAATGCTCACACATCTCACAAAACAACATCAGATCTTCTCTCTCTCTGGCAAGGGATCCGTTTTATCTGGCAAGGGATCCACAGATTTGAACAAGGGATCCGTTTGATGTTCTGATAAGTTGCTTTATCTTTAATCTTGATGTAGATTTGTTAGTAGATATCTTACCATGTTCTTTTGTGATTCTTACTTTTCAGGTGAAGCGGTTGACGGATGTTCGAAGGACGAAATCTGAGGTTTACGAAGGATTTTCTCATGTGTTTTGTGATGAATCGACTCAGGTTAGGTTCTAAATGTTGATTTATCTTTAATCTTGATGTAGATTTGTTAGTAGATGCGGTTATTTCAAATTAGGTTGAAAGTTTTGTGATATTTGAATTTGTATTTTTGGTGATGATAGTTAGGTTAATTTCAGATATGACATAGTGAAAGGATAAATTGTTTTTGTAGTTTTGATTTTACTTTGTTCTGTTATATTTTGATCTTTTCCTTCATTTTTGGGACTGATAAGTGTCATGGTTGTGTGATAATTATGATATTTAGGTCATGCTTTAAAGGTTGTTTAAGTTTAGTGGAAAAATACTCTTGTACATCATGCTTTAAAGCGAGGTTACATAACACAATAGACTGTGATGATGATTGTATTTTGAGGGTACATAGAAGATCCGAGTAGCATCTTGGCGGGGCAATATCCAGGTTGCATAGTTCTCACTTTGCAACCGTGTGTTGCAGCCATGGCTTTACCCGTAGTTGTGTTCATCTCTCAATTACATGTCTGAGTCTTCCAGTTGAGTGTAGTTGAGAGTTTGTAAAGTGTGAGTAGAGTGTAGATATCCCTGAATTATTTATAGAGACTGAAGCAAGCATGCTGTCTTTCAAGCATGCTGTCTTTCAAACAGTGTATGGAAGAGTGTTGATATATTATAGAGACTGCAGCAAGCAAGCTGTCTTTCACACAAAAGTGAAGTGTTGCTTTTTCCTGTAGATTGTACTTCCCTGCTTTTGGCATCCCTTTTTGTGAGATGTGATGTTGTTTTGTGAGATGTGTGAGCATTGAGAGAAAGCTGAACTGAAAGTGTTTGAGGCTGACCTTGTGTTCTTAATCTGTCTGAACTAAAAGTGTTTTGAGGCTGTGATGCAAAAACTGAGCCTGTGTAATCTATCTGAACTGAAAGTGTTTTGAGGCTGTGATGCAAAAACTGAGCCTGTGTAATCTATCCAACAACTCAAGCAAATGTTTTCTTTGCATTTTAGGGGGAACATGGGTGCTTCTCTCCCAGGGCATACAAAACATAGGTTATTGGCGGCAGCTCGCCATATTTAACATATAAAAAAACTTTATATGTTAAATTTGGCGGACTGCCGCCAATGACCTGTGTCTTGTATGCCCTGTGGAGAGATCCACCGATTCGAGGCAAACGGCTCACTTATAATAAGAGTTAATGCCTGATTTGCCAAATGATATCCTTAATAAACATATGTGAAGGACAAGATGGTAATTGAACAAGGTGTTGAAAAAACACTTAATGCACAATGTACAACTCTTAAGGAACAAGAAAACACAAACCCTTTTACCCTTTACAAGGTTATACATCTTCCGTCCAAATGTTCTTAATCTGTCTGAACTGAAAGTGTTTGAGGCTGTGATGCGAAAGCTGAGCTTGTGTTCTTAATCTGTCTGAACTAAAAGTGTTGAGTCTGTGATGCATAAGCTGACCTTGTGTTCTTAATTTGTCTGAACTAAAAGTGTTTTGAGGCTGTGATGCAAAAACTGAGCCTGTGTAATCTATCTGAACTAAAAGTGTTTTGAGGCTGTGATGCAAAAACTGAGCCTGTGTAATCTATCCAACAACTCAAGCAAATGTTTTCTTTGCATTTTAGGGGGAACATGGGTGCATCTCTCCACAGGGCATACAAGACACAGGTTATTGGCGGCAGCTCGCCATATTTAACATATAAAAAAACTTTATATGTTAAATTTGGCGGGCTTCCGCCAATGACCTGTGTCTTGTATGCCCTGTGGAGAGATGCACCCATCTTCCCCCTAAAAAACATAGAAAACATTTGCTTGAGTTGTTGGACCGAGCGAACCTTGCATAATGCGTCAAGGGAAACTATTGGTCGAGCGAGACATTTGTTCAGGTATCCTTATTTCATGATAAAATGATTATGAATAGCTGTGCATAAACTAATCGCAAGTTTGTTTGGTATATGCAGGGTAAAAGGGAACAGCAGTGTTCAGCACTGTGTCATTCTTGCTTGGTGCCATCACCTCAGTTGTCTCTGGCTTACCATCCGTGTACTTTACTAAAATTTGATCGGTGCAGTGAGCATGCGAGCGCAACAAGTGCAGCCGCAGCGGCGCGGTGAGGGCAGCCGCAACGAGCGCAGCGGCATGGCTAATAAAAAAATAAAAAAACTGCCACCTCTAAGTAGATATGTATCAGAACGTACAAATTCATATTTATTGTTTTGTTTATGCGTTTAATTGTTTGATTAACGACTCGATTGATTTGTTTGTAACCATTTGTCTGGAAACGAACTTATTTATCTTACTTTAATTTTTGTATTAAGCATCATCTATCGCGCCTTTGCTGACTGACTTTTATAGATCACTACTTTAGGGAGAATGAACAATTATCCAAATATGGAGATACTAAATCTGCTCGAGGTATGATGCTGGTTGAACTTAAGAAACTAATTGAAGGAAATCCTTTATTTTGTGACAAATTTCAGTTCCAAACCTTAGGAATTCAAGATTAAGGACTCTTACAAACCTAAGACTGTTTGGAAAATTTTTGACTATGTTTTGTACATCTTACAATATAGTAGTTAATGTTAGTTATTTGTGAATTTGTATCACAATTTGAACCAACAAAAGCCTAGGTAGTCCGTCTATTTCAGGTAACATAACTAGAATCAAACAATTTTCTTTGTTTTCTCCTGAGTCGCACAATAACCACCAAACGCCATCACGAAACCACCAATCGCCGCAAATCGCTGATTCTCGCCGCTGAAGAAGGCCTCAACCGACCATCTTTGCTACACTACCACCATCGTCGTCACAAGCCACATTGGAAACTACATCCCCGTAGATAGCCCTAAACTCACCAACCTAAGTGATACCACTCCCGCCGCATCGCGCGGGTAAGTGACTAGTATATGTATATATATATATATGTATATATGTATATATATATATATATATACATATACGAGGTTTCATTGGGGAACACAATGACAACTCGCGATTCCAGGTTAATACTTTAACCTAACCACAGTTAAGTGTGTTTAGGGTTAGTATTGAAACTATTGTAAAACCACTGCAACCCTAAACATTCCCCATAATCATTATCATTGTACCACAATTTCTCTATAATCATTTCTTGCTACACCAATCTTACACACAATCATTTGCAATTCTGATCTCTCAATCCATCAATTCATCAAGAAAAAACTCTAGATCAAATCTACAGTAATGTTGTTTTATGTTATACATTGATATCTCTACTCACTTGATTTCATGCAAACCCTAGACATCCAAACAATTGCTCTGTGTTTAGTTGATCACATCTGATTGAACGTGCAATGGTTTATGAATGAATGTGTAATTGTTTGCCTGATGTTAGGATGCTATTGACATGTTAGAATGGCTATTTTGATTGGTAACATTGCTGATTAGGGTTTTGATCATAGAACTGCAAACTGCAACTGTTACATTGATATCTCCTTATTTCGTGATAGTGTGCGATGGTTAGTCCGGAGATAATTGTTAGACATTGTGAAGTCACAAAGTCTGAAATTAACATGTCCGTGTTTCTTAATAGTTTTATAATGAATCCGGGTTTTCCACTTGTACGAATTTGTATGTATAGATTCCGGATTTATATAATTATTCTAAGTTTACAAGATTGTTCCGAATTTATACATATATTCCAAGTTTGTTTAAAAATTAAAAAGGGGTCCGGGTTTATTTAAAAAGCTTTTGAATTTATGTGTGTTTTTATAATTGTCCTGATTTAATATAAATGAAACAAGGGATCCGAGTTTTTATTATAAAGTTCCGGCTTTATATATGTAGATGTGATCGGCTCCAAGTTTAAGAGGAAACAAAAGGGAGGATACGAGTTTATTACATGTTTCCGAGGTTATAAGGTTCAAAGGGCAGTCCGAACTACTTAAATACTTCCAAGTTAGTTAAATGAATTTAAGTTACCGAGTTTGTTAAATGAATACAAGGATTCCGAGTTCTTAAATTTTTCCAACTTTACAAGTATGGTCTGAATGTCCGAGTTTAATACATGTTGATGAGAATCCGAGTTTCTGTGGGTTCACGTCGTCCGAGTTTCATTTGGTTAATGCTTGACCGAGTTTAATTGTATACATGATGCTAGTCCGAGTTTCTTTGTGTATATGTAACTCACGAGTTTAAGAATAAAACAAACATGATTCCGAATTTAATTAAGTTTAACGCATGTTATCTATCCGAGTTTATATGTTTAGCTGGTTCCGAGGTTATTTGATATGTAAATTTCGAGTTATTAATTAAACAATATATCTGAGTTTCTCAATATTGCACAACATGTCACCAACTAGAAAACCACTGTATGTTAACTTGATAACCTGATCACATTTAAACACTTGGTTGTTTGGACAAATAGGGTATAGCAAACCCTACTCGTATACTTACTTACACGATATTGTACACTAGGTCACGTGTAACAGATCTAACATCTTATTAATGCATTAAAGGCACGTTAACACATACCAAGCAATCGAAGCTGAGTTCACTACTCTTTCACAAGCATGCATCCCGGAGGGACAAACTAATATTCTTGGGAGGAATACTTTTTAAAAGTTGTAGTTTAATTTCAGTGTCGGTTAATAAACTCAATCTCTATCACGAAAGTCCATACTTATTACCGAGCTAGTTGCCTGGGAGGCAACGGGGTATTACTTGATAGCGCTATTACGTTTAATAAACCTCACACTGTACTGGGAGTCGGGCATGAACTAAGGACCTTAAACACTTTGATCAATGTTGATAGACATTGATGAGGGCACAACAAATATAACATTCATATCGGTACCTTGTTTATTATTCATGAGATGTCTTTAAAGCTAAACATTTACATGATTTACGTTGAACAAAACTGTGAACTCGCCAACTTTATGTTAACACGCTTTTTTGCATGCTTGCAGGTCGTTAGGTACATCATGCTTGGGAACTTGTAGTCCTGGGAGCGGGGAGCGGGGAGCTAGAAGAGTCATGGGGCATGCCACTTAATGCGAACGATTAGTCTTATGCATTTTAAAACAACTTGGTTTTGATTGTTTTGAAACAATTACATTTGCTTCCGCTGAACACATTCTTTGTTTGAAATGTTATTTGGAATTTCACTTTTCATGTTGGACATGGCGTTTATGTTTTATAATATTTACTATTAGCTTGATATGATTAGTGGCTAGATCCCGTTACGTCACACGCCTCGCGAAGAAAACCGCATGTGGTATTTTGGGGGTGTGACAGTTTGGTATCTGACGTTTCGGAGCATGTACGGATTTTTGGTACCTTTTTACCCTTTAATCAAGCTTTAAATTTATAAAACACCATATAAAACTATCACTCTCTACAACACGCTATGGAATGTGCACTCATCGTTGGCATAGTATAGTGATGGTAAGATAACGAGGTCGTCCAAGGACACAAAAGCTTTTAATACCGGAATATTGCGACATCTAATCTAACCAAATATAGAGTTAATTTTTTAATAAATGAAAATAAAGATACAAAATAAATAAAACAGATAGACAAGATATAATCACTTGGATCTGACTTGTCATTTTATCATTTTGATGATTTCCTTGCTTTGGGTTTTTTAAGAGATTATCTTAATTATTGTGGCATGTCCCTCTTTTTGAAGCAACGCTACCCTCAGCCATATTGGTCTGACTCAGCAAGGATACAGTCCCGCAAGGCCGGATTATTGAAAGATAATTAATTAAGTTATTAATGCAAAAAGTGGCATGTTTATCTTTTGAAGGCAACGCTACCCTCAACCATATTGGTCTGAGTCAGCAGGGGTACAGTCCCGCAAGGCTGGTTTAAAGTTTTAATAGTCGTTAATTTATAAGGGATTACAAGCCATTTTACTTCCCCTGATTTGATTCTATCTGCCTCAAGTGAAGTCCTATTAAGCTTGAATCAAGTCCTTGCAGGATCTATACAATGAACGAGGCAAGAACTTTACCCAACCACACTTCTAACCCCCTTCTAGGCAATTAACGTGCTTTATATAGACCGTAAAGACTTGAATGAGTGAATCAACAAAACTTGAAGAAATGATTAAGTAAAGTTCACTTCAATATAAAAAACTAGTTATTAAAGTCATTAATACAAACCCAAATAAAAAGTTACCAAAGCTAGGAAATCAAAAGTAATACATAAATGATATTATCTTCACCAATTGATGTAAGAGATTAGCCAAGCATGGCCTTTGTTTGACAAAAACTCTTACTATCGATCTTGGATCCCGAGACTACACACACTCTAAGAATGAATTATGGATGAAAGTGGTGGGTGATGGTGGTATTGTGGTGGTGGAGTGGTTGCAGGTGTGAGAGAAGTGGTTTGTCAAGTGATGGTTTGCAAATGAGCCGAACAGCTCATTTGATCTGATCGATAAAACAGAAATATACACATTGGTGGAAAAACATACAAATTTTCACCATGACCCAAACTGCCTAGAAATTAGTAAATGGCTCAAAATTTGTCAACTTTAATGTCATGCAGCAATGAAAGTATGTAAAAATAATCTTTGAACTAAATAAACCATAAACAAGAAATTAACCAGCTACAAGGCATATACTATTCCATAACCCTTGGTAACACCATACTCCTGGTCTCCAAAGTAAATGTAATAGTACTCTTTATTGTAATACTAATGAAACTAGTTTTGGTCTAAAGCATCCTTGTAAAATTTATATAACTTTGAACTACGCATACTTAACAAAATGATTATAAAAAAAATACGATATTATTTGTGTTGATCAAGATTATAAAAAAAAGGATTATTACCATAACAATCTTATTTTTTAGAATGGCTAACTCACACCCCCTTTAAACCTACTCACTAGTTAACCCGTTGATCATGAATCAAAGTATCAAAATGTATGATAATTACTTGTACAATTTACACATTTTCTTTCATACATAAACTAAGAGATGCTTAGGTGTATGGTAACGCTGAGGCAGCGATTCCGCAAATACGGTTAGGGCAGATTTAAGTCGAATTCATATAAGCAAGCTAAATTTGAATTGTAGCTCGATTCAACTAGACTCTCTATTTAGAAAAAAATAAATATTAATTAAGAAATTTAAATCCTACAACAGTCGTTCATACATGGTAAAATCAGTACAAAAAATTACGGATTTGACCAATAATAGAGAAAACAAACAAGAAAAAATCATAGTTGAACATATATAAAAACAGAGTAGAGAGATGACCATACCAACCAAATTGATTCGACGATGGAAGCCATTGACAGAAGTAGGTCGATTGAGTGCGTCAAAAGACATCGCTTCTGCTCTGCTGATGGTCATTTCAGATACCTTTTCGCCTACATAGAAAATGAAATTTTAAGAATTAGGGCATCAATAAGATATAAAATCTTAGCAATATATCCTCTTTAACCTAACATCCATACAACCATTAAACTAGAATGAAGGGGCTACTGAACAAGGATGTAGCGACCTTCTCAATATGTGATGTGGGGGTGGTTCAAAGATATGGAAATCGATTAAGATTGATGGAGAGAGCATGAGTCGGGAACACCATCAGATTTGGAGGAGGAGGATATGAAAGGTGGGAGGGAATGGTTAGGGTTTAGAATCAAGGAGGGAAAAGAAATTTAGAGGTGAAAATAATTAGGAGGTATTAGAGGGAAATTAAAAAATTTCAAGTTTTTCAAGGAGTGAAATTTTTAGTCGCACACCTAAATTGCCATTAAAAACTTTAGTGGTATAAATATTAAGGGTTAGGATATAATAGGAAGTTTATTTGGCTAGGAAGTAATCTTGACCATCAATTGATTTAATCAAGGGCTAAGATTAAATGAGTGAAATTGAAGGGAAGAAAAGAGGCGCGTGTGTTTGTGTAAGGGCATTGTAGTCAATCCAGGATAATAGTTTCTCTCTCCTCCAATACCCCCCCATTTTTTAAACGTTAATAACTTGTTCATACGACATTATTTTTTTTATAAAAAATCCACCAAAAAACGAGCGTTTTTTATCTTTAAAACGAGTATACTATTGCTATATTTTCGAAAAAAAAATCGAAAACACAGTTGCGTAAAACGCAATGGAAAAAAACCCAGTTGCGTAAATCGTTGATGAGTGATGATAGCCTGATGAAGATGATGTTCTCCCGTGGTTTTTCTATTCAAACCCTAATGACCCGTGCTTTTAATTTAATCAACCCAACATCCCAACATGACCCGTGAATAAAAGTTTTAACTTTTTAAGTGACCCATTTCAATCCCTTATTTATTTTTTTAACCCAAAACAACCCGTTGTAGTTTTTAAAAGAGTTAAAACGACTCATTTAATAGCTTCTGGGTCAGGATTGCCCCCTCTACTTATAAGGCCCAATACATATCACGCTCATAAGAATGTAAAATTTACGATATTAAAATTGTCCATAACCTTTTTTTCCTGCTAAACATCATCAATGTAACAAGGGGTGTTAATAAGTCGAGTCAAGCCTGAGCTCGTCTCGTTTAATTCGTAGAGAGCTCGAGCTTTGCTAGTTTCGATATTTATTTCTAAAGCTCGAGCTCGGCTCGTGAGTAGTTTTTCAAGCTCGGGCTCGGCTCGTTTATTATTTATTAATCGAAACCGGCCACCACCACCGCTCATCGGCCACCACCACTCACCGGCCACCATCACCGCCGGCCACCACTACCGGCGACCACCACCACCTCTCACCACCACCTCTTACCACCACCACCACCTCCGGCCACCACCACCGGGCACCACCACCGCCGGCCACCACCACCGCCGACCACCACCACCAGCACCACTCACCATCACCTCTCACCGGCCACCACCACTCACCACCACCACTCACCGGCCACCACCACCACCACCTCCGCCACTCACCGGCCACCACCACCACTCACCGGCCACCACCCCCACCGGCCACCACCACCGCCGGCCACCACCACCACTCACCATCACCTCTCACCACCACCACTACCACCACCACCACCGGCCACAACCACTACTCACCATCACCACCACCGGCCACCACTCACCGGCCACTACCACTACTCACCACTACTCACCACCACTCACCACCAACACTCACCGGCCACCACCACCGGCCACCATCACAACTCACCACCACCACCACCACTCATCGGCCACCACCACTCACCGACCACTACCACCTCTCACCACCACCACTCACCGGCCACCACCACCTGCCACCACCACCTGCCACCACCACTACTCACCACCACCACCACTCACCAGCCACCACCACCTCTCACCACCACCTCTCACCAGCACCACCAGCTCTCACCAGCACCACAACCAGCACCACTCACTGGCCACCACCACTACTCACCACCACCGGCCACCACCACTACTCACCACCACCACTCACCGGGCACCACCACTACTCACCACCACCACCACTCACCGGCCACCACCACTACTCACCACCACCACCACTCACCGTCCACCACCACCACCACTCACCGTCCACCACCACCACCACTCACCGGCCACCACCATCACTCACCAGCCACCACCACTCACGACCACCTCTCACCACCACCACCACTCACCACCACCATTCACCGGTCGTGATTAAGCGGGTCAATAACCAAGTGTTATTATAAAACTCTAGTGAATAAACGTCCTATAAAACTTATGTTTTACGACTCAAATATCAAGTGTCCTATTACGGTGTATTATAATAACACCATAATGATTAAGCATCCTATAAAGGTTAAAGTTATAAGACGCTAATGTCAAGTTTCCAATTAAGTTATGTTATAATAGAACTCTAGCGAATAAGCATCCTATAAAACTAATGTTTTATGACTTAAATATCAAGTGTCCTATTACAGTGTATTATAGTAACACCACAATGATTAAGCGTCCTATAAAGGTTAAATTTATAAGACCCAAGTGTCAAGTGTCTTTTTAAGTTATATTATAATAAAACTCTAGCGAATAAGCGTCCTAAAAAACTACAACGTGTCCTATTAAGTTAAGTTCTAATATGACTTCGACTAGAAAGGGTCCTATAACACTGAACATTTATGACTTAACTACAACGTGTCCTATTAAGTTATGTTATAATAGGACCCCAGATGATCAAGTGTCCTAATAGAGTACCACATAATGGGACACTAACAATTAAACGTCGTATAAAGTACTTTATTAGGATCTACATTTTAAGTGTCCTATTAAATTACAAGATAATTATCCTATTAAATAGTTTTTTAAGACACCGGTTTAGTAGAGTATATTATAAAAGGACCTCAAAAGTTCATTAGTCCTATTAAATAGTTTTTAGGACCCTCTTTTACAAGCGTCTCACAGAAAAGGTCCTAAAAAGCCATTTTTGTTGTAGTGCGAGTTGTTAATATCTGATATTTGTGTTGACACAGATGGTCATACATTTTTTTTATTCTACAATATGAAGCTTAAGCGTGTCATTACTTTCTGGTTTGAGTTTCTTAAGTTGATTAGATAAAAATGCTTTTATGCAATGTTGTAAATAATTTCAAGTGCTGGTATGTTAGAATGTTAGAGGTGGCTTGATGGGCGGATTGGTTAACGGGTCAAAACGGGTCCTATTTGACACTGTTTATTTTCTAGTACAGGCTTAAAAGGGCCAGCTTGGCTTGACACATGAGCACTTGTTTCTTCGTTTTGTAAATATCAACTAGAAAACGTTATTATTACAACATAATCTATTTTTTAAGTAATGACTTGTCATTTGACCCAAATGAGATTCTACATCAAATGACTTTAAACTGGGACTTCTTTACTAAGAGTGGTAGTTATGGACATGACATTAGAATAAAAGGGTTCTTCATAAGTTGGTTGATAGTCTAACATGTTTAATAAACAAAACGTGTTTGTAAATGTGGGATTATTAAAAACCAAATTTCCTTAGTTTTTCTATAAAAATGTTAGCATGCTAGTGTAAATCTTTATTAATTTTTTTGTAAAATGATTTTTTGCACTCTTATGACTAGAGTTTAATAAATATTTGTTGAAAACTAAAATCTAGGTCGGATATGAAGCTTTCCTCAAAAGCATTCTAAACTCTACCGAGACTGTAGCAAGAGGAAGGGTCCAGAGCTTGGACCCAAATGATCTAGTTGGTGGTACAGAGATTGGACCAGAATGGTGTGAGGTAAACGTTCAAGTACCAATAAAAAAGATGAAAACTTGGTAAGACTATATGGTTTATTTTCTACAATTCAAGATTGTATTGGTGCATCCATCGCATAGCCCTATCCATTCATCTCGGTATTTATTTGTTAAACTTGTGATTCAAATAATTTTAACATCATGGAACTTAATGCTTATACATGGATGATTTATTTGTAGGTAGTCTATGAGGATTGAGGACGCATGATGACTCAAGATTTTATGCTTCTTATTTCTTTAATTGCTTTTAATTTCTTTGTTAAATGTTAAGACTTTATGTTAGATAATGTTATAACTTATTTATGGTTAGTGTTTTTGTTATGAACATGCTTATTTGAAATATAATGAAGTTTTATTTCTTTCATTAGTTGATGTTATACAATAACGATTAGGATGTTATATGTTGAGGGTCTGTTTATAAAATTGGTTTTATAATCTTATTTGGGATATTAGGACCATTTTCTTGATATTAAAGTAGCTATAATGTAACATCATAAGGGTCCTATAAATTAATTTTTAAGGACGCTTGTATGTGTATCAAAAGATTAAAAGTAGGTAATCACATATTAGAACATTGTAAAAGTGTCCTAATATGTTCTTTTTAGGACGCTATTTAAGTTGTCTATAGACATATTATGCGACCATAAAAATGGTTTGATAATCTTATTTGGTATATTAGGACCCTTTTCTTGGTACTAAATTAGCTATAATGTTACATCATAAGGGTCCTATCAATTAATTTCTAAGGACGCTTGTAAGTGTATCAAAAGATTAAAAGTATGTAAGCACATGTTAGAACATCGTGAAAGTGTCCTAATATGTTTTTATTAGGACACTATTTTAGTTGTTCAAAGACATATTACGCGACCATAAAATTGGTTTCATAATCTTATTTGAGATGTTAGGACGCTTTTTTAGTTACGGGACTTATTACGACCCCTTTACATGAAACGCTTTTACCGTTGGCCCTATTAAGTATTTTAACCCTTTGCTCCTGTCGCATGTCGCGACAGGTCTTCGCGTGGCGCGGGAGGCCCCGCGTGTCACGCCAGATTCTTAGGCTTCCCCAACGTGGCGCGGGGGAGTACGTTTTCCAGCAGGTCCAGAAACTGGACCTGCATTATTCCCAGCTCCGAAAATTCATACAATTCCAACTTAAAATCCTCATAACTTTTTACTCGGTTATCCGTTTTAAGTGATTCTTTTTCCTATGAGTCCGTAATAAAATTACGGAGCCAACGATGTAAATTTCATATTATAGAAACCGAATTACATAAAAACGGTTTACAAAATCCTTGTTTTAATTATTCGACCTGTTAACTATATGTGCATAATTCCAATTTCTCATTCTAAAACCTTTTAGATGCAATTACCCAAGTTCCCGGGCTTATACATCTTGGTGTATTTGCGCCACTCATGGCTTTGTGTTCCTTAGAATTAAAAGCTTGTTTCCTCGGAATTCAAACATTCCGTTTCAAGCGACATTTGCAACTTACTTCTTATTGTTTGATCCAATATCCCGGATTCACAAACTTAAGGTATTATAGCTAAATTCATAAGCGTAGTGCAGTCCAACACTTAACAACTTACGAGACTTTCAAGTCGCTACTATCATAATTCTTCTTATGGCATCAGTTCGACCCGTTTGACTATATGGTGAAAACCATCACTTTATGAACAAGCCAAACCCAATTCCAAATCTTTATTTTGACCCGTTTGACTATATAGTGAAAACCATCACTTTATTAACAAGCCAAACCCAATTCCAAATCTTTATTTTGGCCTGTTTGATTATATAGTGAAAACCATCGCTATATTAACAAGCCAAACCCAATTCCAAATCTTTATTTTGACCCATTTGATGGTCGAGTGAACTTCGCCACTTTAAAGACACATCAAACGCACCTATTAGACTACGACTCCATTTTTACATCAAACCCAAACATATATGCATAATTTTAACGAGACTAAAGTCACGTACCTTTAGAGCACACCCTTCAAGCGCGTATCTCCTCCTCCGGCTTGTCCGCTTGACGATCTGGATTCTTTGCCTAAAGAGTTCAAGTCAACTTACATTTAGAACCCTTTTTGCAATTATTAACACATATATTGCCACAATAGTCAATTATGCGTTTTTATCCGATTTTCAACATATTAATCCCCCACTTAGGCATTACAACAAACACTTAGCGGGTCAAATTTTCACATAATCATTACCAATTTCACGACTTGTTAACTTACCTAAATCAACTTTAATTAGGCAAATATACACGTATTTCAACATCAATATTTGAGAGATTATCTCATAAACTCAGTTTATACTAAAACAAGAGTCTTAATCCTAGTGTTTATCAAGTTCTACTAACTTATTAATCACCCACTATAGAGATTATGAACCTTACAATTATCATGCAAGATTTTGACAAGAAATCATCTAGGGTTTGTCCCTAAACCATATATCACTTCAAATTTCATGTTTACAACACATAATCAAGCTCAACATTCGATTTCTATCATACTCAAGGGATTTGGGTTGAATCAAAACAACATAAGTTGACATACCTTATGATCCCCTTGACGAGGTGATCACGAATTTGGTTAATCTGGTTATTGGCATAGCAATTTTGCTTTGCCCATACCTTATTGTCCGAAGGGTTAATTTGGTTAATGGCATAGCAATTTTGCTTCCTTTCTTTCCAGTCAACTCCGGGCACTCAGATTTCTTGTGACCCGGCTGATAACATTTATAACATACCGACACTTTCCCCGGGCACAATGCAGCAGTGTGCCCTATTTTGCACAGATAGGACACGGTTTGTCCTTAAACCGGCACTCACCCTTGTGCCCTTTCCCGCATATCTTGCAGTTTGATGACCCACCTTTTCCTTCTTGTTTCTTTGAGGATTCGGTCATGCGCGCCTTTTTCGTCGGGCTTGGATTGACTACATGCGCCCTTCTTTCGCCTCTTTCAATCTGTTTCTTCAACTCTATCTCCCGTTCCCGAGCAACATTTATAATCTCGGTGAGAGTCTCATACTTTGATGGAGTCATAAACTCCCTATACTCGGCGCTGAACATATTATAATAATAATATATTTTCTGCTCTTCATTCGTTATCAGTTCATCACAAAACTTCATTTTATCCATGAATGTTCCCGTAATCTTATCGATGGATTCACCCTTGTGTCGAAGCTGCATGAATTCTTCCTTGATTTTGTTAATGACTGCCTTGGGACTATGATGTTTAAGAAACGGTGTGTTAAACTCATCCCATGTCATAGCCTTAGCCGCTTCACTTCCAATTTCCTTCTTCTTGTTATCCCACCAATCTTTCGCCCCTTAACTGACCCGTGCCATAGGCTACGTAGTCATCTGTGTCACAATGGGTCCTTTTGAATACTCCCTCCATATCACTTAGCCACCGTTGGCATATTATTGGGTCAACCTCCCCATTGTAAATTGGCGGTTTACACGCCATAAACTCTTTATATGAACAAGGCTTTCGTCCTCCCGGCTTTTCCTTTGCTAAATTGGTATTATCTTCCAATTTCTTGATTTTTTCATCCACCACTGATAATACCGTGTTTTGAATTTTGTCGATAAAACCCAACAAACTGTTTTCGATTGTCTTTCTTACCTCCTCAGCAATCACTTCTCTCATCTGTTCGTTGACTCTCGGCACCGCATCATCGTCACCTTTATCCGTCATCTTTAACTGAAATGTTTACATCAAACGTTAAACATTTCCTCTATAGCATATGGTTTATTTGCTTCGGTTTATCCAAGTTCATAACTTGTTTTCACCACTCTTATTTAATGCACTTTCCGGGTTTGAGTGTGTTAACACGCTCTTCCCATGCATGTCAATTCATCATTTCCTTTTTATACTTAGTAACTCTACTTAGAATAATTAACTCTTACCGGATGCTTGATCAAGCTTGAACCTGTAACACCTCGAAAATTCCTGCCCAATAAAATAAAGACATGTGTCATGAGAGACAAACGTGTCAGGAAACCGGATCAAATAAAAAGATGTACGGTAGGATTTTAAAGAGGGCGTCATGTTATTAAAAAAATACCTCTGAACGACCCAAGGGCGACATGTTATTAAAACACCTCTGAGCGACCCAGATTTATAAATCCCAAGATCCTTAATTCATTTGATAAACATCTGATATATTAACTGGTTGTCTTCTAAATAAATAAAATTCCATCTTTTATATGGAAATTGGGTTATTAGGAATGTTACTACAAGAAAAATTCTGAATTTAAATCCTTGTAAAGGAAGTTGGAAATAATTTAATCAAGCATGTTCATCAATTGTGAGAATCCAAGACTTGTTCTTGGTATTTCCGTCAATTTAAAGCTTGCCATAAGAATCCAAAGTAAAGATGTTCATGCAAGAATGCAAAACCTGAAATAATGGACCCTACACTGCAGTAAAGGCCTGAAGATTCGGCATTTCACAATTGCATGGTCAATACTTGGATGTTCACAAAATTTTTGGCATCTAGCCAACGGTTACACGGACCGTATGGCTTTAAGCTTACGGTCCGTAAGATGCATACCTGAGCGATTTCAGCAAAGGTCGGTTACGGACCGCATCAGTTCAAGCATACAGTCCCCAAGAGCTACATACGGACCGCAAGAGCTTAGGCTTACGGTCCGTAAGCCTGTCGCTGGCAGCAGAAAATGGACAGCTGCCTGTTCAGCTTGTTGCACCGCCTTATTGAGATGGTTTTCTAAACAAGGGACTTGCTAGGCAGTATTTAGCCCTTTAGGGATACCTGGGGTGATCACACAACAATTGTAGAGTTGCATGGAATGATCTTGAGCTCCCTTGATCACTATATACGGAGAGCAAAGTTGTGAACTTTCACTTGCTCATTCTACTCTCTTGAAGCATTGTTCTGGAGCTTTTCTGGACTTCCACAAGTTTCCCTAATCATCCTTAATCCTATTTAGGACCCTTGTAAGTGATCCTAACCATTCATAAAATAAGTTTAGCTTAGTTAATTAACTAAGAGTCAAACCGTCGTATTTAAGGTTTGACTTCGAGATTAGTCTATAATTACTCAGTCAAATCTCGAATTAAAAATACCTATAAGTAGGTAATTATGTGGGTAACAAACCTTAAAAGGGTATTTTCAGATTCCCACTCTAACTATGTTAATTGTCGAGTCAAAGCAAATTTTAAAAAGTCAACAGAATGTTTAAATCCAAATTAACTCATAATTAGCAATGTAGGATACATGCAACCTGTTTGATCATTAATATAACTTGGTAACTAATGTAAGAACATGTTCCAACATGTTTAACTCGACAATTTTTTGTTTAGACCCGGTTTGGAACCGAAAGTCGCATAGTTTGACTTTCGCTTTGACTTTCAGTTCTGACCCGCTTTAGTCAAGTTTAGTATTGCCTTAGAGCTTCTTTTGGACCTAGTTACATGTTAGTATAACCCTCTGTGATTATACGGCTTGGTTCACTAGTTGTCTAATTATTATGCAAGTTTCCGTTA
Organism: Helianthus annuus; assembly: GCF_002127325.2. Lineage (NCBI taxonomy): Eukaryota > Viridiplantae > Streptophyta > Magnoliopsida > Asterales > Asteraceae > Helianthus > Helianthus annuus. The sequence goes on along the minus strand of NC_035435.2, from coordinate 105,448,905 downwards.
AATGCCATATGTTGACCATTATGCCCAAATATCCGTAAAATGTGATTTTTGAAAATATGAAAGGGTAAACATCTTAGTTACTGAATTATAAACTGGTACCAAAAATTCGACATCGGTTGGAGGTCTAGATTAAGAGTTATGCTCATTAGCGTGATTTGAAGCTTTCTTAGTAATTAATTAGCATAATTAGCATATAGCCTAACTAAACCCAAATTTTTGTATCAAACTTTATACCCACTGATATATGATAATATTTTGGGATTTTTAAAGATTTTTATTTATTTTTAGGCTGAGCATAACTTGGAGTTTTAAGCTTATTTCGGTAATTGTCGGTTTTGCCCTTTTGGGCCATAAAATGAGTTTTATAGATCCTTTTGACCCCAAACCTTTTTCTACTGATTTATTATGTTAAATATATTATTTTGAGCCTGCTGAAATTATAAAAATATCAGCTTTTCTTTCAAAACCCGAAAATGGCTCCAAATCGCCTTTTTAGGCTTTTTTACGACATAGTATGTATCAAAACTAGTTTATATATATAAGGGTTGATACCTACTGATGTATTCAGTAAATTTCTATATTATAACAGTAAACTAAAGTTCCAAACTCAGGTTTCCAGTTTTGACCTTTTAGATTTATGTGAAATTACCAAAATGCCCTTTCGGTGCATAAGATGGTTATAATTAATAGAATTCACATATATATGATACTATACTGTTATGACATAGTAAACTAAGTATAATTACTGATTTATTCAGATATATAACTCAGATTACTAGTTTAACTCTATTCTACCCTTTAAAATGACCAAAACGCCCTTATGAGACATAAATGGAGTTTAAACTTATTTGAGGCATAATTGGACATATCCTACTGATATCACAACATATTTAGTGCATATAATTTTAGGGAACTTGTATATGATTTATATGGTTACCTGTTACGCACTTTCGCGTTCGGATCGACTTTTGTAACTAGTTTACGCATGTTAGCCGAAAAGGGTCAAACCATATCATCTTTGTCTCAAAATCCAGAATGTGTTTAGTTTACCCATATTATACAAGTCTCCAAACTTGTTGGGTCTAAATCACATTCCTTCCCGGATGTCGCACTTCATGCGATTAAACCGTATTTATCCTTTGAAACTAACCGGTCTAAGCTTAGGCTAAATTAAAGACCCGTTAGGATTCTAATAGGTTATTATAAACCTTCGTTCCAGAATAGGAGACCCAGTAAAAGATACTTGCACTTACTTGTTGTGGTTTGTACTTGCTCAGGTAAATACTTTTAACTTATTTTCCCTTATACGGGCTTGGGGTACGGTATATAAAATACCGCTTGGTCTGGCAATTGACCCCTACTCATTAGTAGTTGGGTATTATCAATGTGACCCGTTTAAAAATTGGTTTTGTTTGTTTTACGCCTTTGGGAGTTTAATGACCATGCCCCGGATATCCTTGGCATCATTCATGAAATGGCCACGACCTTGACACGCGGGTGTAGGCGTACACCCGACAGTGTGTCCATCTTTATTAAGGTATAATCCGTTGGTTTCCCGCCGCGGATTTATACTATGTGGTGTGTCTATTAATCTTAAACCCGGTACGAACCGGGCGACTGAACGCATAACAGACATGTAATTCTTTTACAAGTTTAAATTTATTAATTATCCCAAGTTATAAAAAGTTTTGTGCCATGTGCATTCAAACAAAATTTTTTAAATGTTTTCAAAATGAGTTAGTTAAATTGTATTTACCAGTGTAAAACGACGTATTTTCCCCAAAAAGATTAAGTGCAGGTTCTACACGTAATAGGCTGGCCACTCCTTAGCATCGTTAGAGTCTCGCAAGCTTGGATTCCATTATCTGTTGAACAGTTTTTTATTTATTTATTTTCGATCCGCATGTGGATCTATTTCAGCTACTATGTGATACTTGAATATTACATTTTGTTTGGTTGAAATAAATCTCTTTTATTGCTTCCGCTATGCATTATAAATTGTGTTGTTTGACTATGATGATATCAACTACGTCACGATACTCCCCCACCGGGCCCACCGGTGACACGTGGAAATTTGGGGTGTGACAGAACCGAACACACTTTGTTAACAACCTTAAGCTCTGATTACAAACTTGTAAGACCCTTGTTAAAAGGACGAGATTAAATAATAAATTACAAGAATTTCATACTAAATCTGAGTTTACAAAAAGTTTTCATGTCTGTAGACCAATTCATATGCATGATACGTACAAAACAAGTTTTAAAGTAACACCCACTAGTCAACTATTGGCTAGTTTAAACATTCAAAACATGGGTAACAATTCATTTACAACATAATCATTGTCTAGACAAAGTTAAGTTTAACGCAGAAGCTTCAAAAATTAGTGTTCGGTTCTTGAAAGCATGCTTGATCACCATCCGGAATGTCCACACTTTTACCAAGAGTCAAAACCACTTAGAAAGTTAGTATTGACATGATTATAATGCATATAAACAAGTCCTAGTATCAAACCATCGAAATAAAAATAAAATTTCAGCTTTGCTCCTGTCGCGTGTCGCGACAGGTCTTCGCGTGGCGCGGGACGCCCCGCGTGTCACGCCAGATTCTTAGGCTTCCCCCGCGTGGCGCGGGGGAGTAGTTTTCCAGCAGGTCCAGAAACTGGACCTGCATTATTCCCAGCTCCGAAAATTCTTAAAATTCAAACTTAAAATCCTCATAACTTTTTACTCGGTTATCCGTTTTAAGTGATTCTTTTTCCTATGAGTCCGTAATAAAATTACGGAGCCAACCATGTAAATTTCATATTATAGAAACCGAATTACAGATAAACAGTTTACAAAATCCTCGTTTTAATTATTCGACCCGTTAACTATATGTGCATAATTCCAATTTCTCATTCTAAAACCTTTTAGATGCAATTACCCAAGTTCCCGGGCTTATACATCTTGGTGTATTTGCGCCATTCATGGCTTTGTGTTCCTTAGAATTAAAAGCTTGTTTCCTCGGAATTCAAACATTCCGTTTCAAGCGACATTTGCAACTTACTTCTTATTGTTTGATCCAATATCCCGGATTCACAAACTTAGGGTATTATAGCTAAATTCATAAGCGTAGTGCAATCCAACACTTAACAACATACGAGACTTTCAAGTCGCTACTATCATAATTCTTTTTATGGCATCAATTCGACCCGTTTAACTATATGGTGAAAACCATCACTTTATTAACAAGCCAAACCCAATTCCAAATCTTTATTTTGACCCGTTTGACTATATAGTGAAAACCATCACTTTATTAACAAGCCAAACCCAATTCCAAATCTTTATTTTGACCCGTTTGACTATATAGTGAAAACCATCACTTTATTAACAAGCCAAACCCAATTCCAAATCTTTATTTTTGACCCGTTTGATGGTCGAGTGAACTTCGCCACTTTAAAGACACATCAAACGCACCTATTACACTACGACTCCATTTTACATCAAACCCAAACATATATGCATAATTTTAACGAGACAAAAGTCACGTACCTTTAGGGCACACCCTTCAAGCGCGTATCTCCTCCTCCGGCTTGTCCGCTTGATGATCTGGATTCTTTGCCTAAAGAGTTCAAGTCAACTTACATTTAGAACCCTTTTTGCAATTATTAACACATATATTGCCACAATAGTCAATTATGCGTTTTTATCTGATTTTCAACATATTAATCCCCCATTTAGGCATTACAACAAATACCTAGCGGGTCAAATTTTCACATAATCATTACCAATTCACGAATTGTTAACGTACCTAAATCAACTTTAATTAGGCAAATATACACATATTTCAACATCAATATTTCAGAGATTATCTCATAAACTCAGTTTATACTAAAACAAGAGTCTTAATCCTAGTGTTTATCAAGTTCTACTAACTTATTAATCACCCACTATAGGGATTATGAACCTTACAATTATCATGCAAGATTTTGACAAGAAATCATCTAGGGTTTGTCTCTAAACCTCATATCACTTCCAATTTCATGTTTACAACACATAATCAAGCTCAACATTCGATTTCTATCATACTCAAGGGACTTGGGTTGAATCAAAACAACCTAAGTTGACATACCTTATGATCCCCTTGACGTGGTGATCACGAATCTATGTTTAGATTTCGAATTTAGCTTGATTTTGACCCTCAATTTGTAGTTTTTTTTGTGAGAATTAGGGTTTGGTGAAGAACCCTTGTCGCCCACCTGCTTCTTGATCGACCAGACACACCATTTGAGTGTTTTGTTTTATGAATTTAAGTTTCAATTTTAACAACATAGGCCCTTCCACTTTTATTTAGTTTATATCTTTGGCAATTTAAGTTCATTCATGCTTTAAAACAAGACAATCAACTAACTGGGTTATTTATTTCCTAGTTAGCTCATTCTCGTTTATTTTGTACTTTATATAATGCTAATATAAAGCTTTTAAATTTCGGGGTGTTACAGTTTTGTGACATACCTTATGATCCCCATGATTAGGTGATCGTTTTTATGTGCTCATGCATCGATTTAGGGCTTGAATCGAGCTTCGATTTGGATGATTTGTTGAAATTAGGGTTTGAGCTCCATGGGAGCTTTCTCCTGGCTCTGGTCGATCGAACACACACCCTTGTGTGTGTTTTTTTATATAAATATTTTAATTGAAACACTTTCCTAATTACCCACTTTTAGCCCCTCATGATTTGGTTTGTTACAAGTAGGCTTTAACCTCTTTATTTCTAGAAATATTTTCTTTTAATTAACTAGGTTAATTACTCCTAGTTAATTTGGTGGGTTCCAGGATATTACCACCCGTTATATTTTTAAGTCCCGTTAGCTCGGGTCTCTTACGAACATTATTTTTGTTTTGATAGTTATACAATACAACAAGCCAAGTTCTCTAGGACAAATTACAAGAAAACAACAATTTGAAGCTTTTACACATGTCGCGTGCCGCGACGGGTTTGATCAAATCTTGTTGCGTGCCGCGATGATGATATCGATTGGTTGTCGCGCGACGCGACGACCCTGTTTCGACAGAATGTTCACTTGGCTGGTGCTGCAGATACCCAGCTCCATTTTTCTAACTTAACCTATACAAAATGTTAGTGCATTTATGTCTATCGCCTTCGTCAATCCGAGCCGTAGCGAGAAACAGAAGAAAACGAGTCGTTATATTGTAATATCTAGTCAAAAAGGCAAGGTGGCATAATTGTAATAATGAGAAATCTCATTAAAAGCCTTGGCCTATAAATAGGAGAGTTAGAGTTATGTTAGAGACTTTTGGCTCATTTGTCATTTAGAGAGCTCTAGATCTAGAGAGAGATTCTAGAGAGAAAAAGTGATTCAAGGTGCTGTACTTTATCAAATATTATATTGAATCACGTTTATATTATATCGTGTGTGTTAGGTCGCATTCGTGTACGGATTCCGCACGTCACACGTTCGTTTCGCAATCGTTTCGGAGTCAAAACCGGTCCTACACAAAAACGTGTATAACTTTTGATCTAGACGTTTGTTTCGCGTGATTCTTTTTCCTACGTGTCCGTAATTAAATTACGGACCCGTTTATCACCTCGGTTTACATAAAAATCTGATTTATACACTATTGGCTCATAAATCCCTTAGGTGATTATTCGACCCGTTTGGCATTATCATCACAATACATGCTATAGAACAATAGTTAATTTCTATCATATTTACCCATCCCGGGCTTGTCGAACCTTAACGTTTTCGCTCCCATCAAAGAGTTTATGTAGGCGTTTACATTCACCAATTCATTTATATCTATCGAAGCATTTAACCACAATTTACTTCTTAGTCTATTTTGACCCGTTTAGGTGACTTTTGAGCATTTAAACATTAAACTCGCTCTTTTCACTTTGCACCTTTTATTCACATACTAAACAACTAATTTTATTCCACCACAACAATTTTCGTGGTGGATTTAACATAAGGAATCCATATTCCCAATTTCTACCCTTTGGTTAGACATTTTACGCATAAGACCCGTTTTTAGACATTCGATCCACGAATATCATTACCTATAGTTTTATACGTATCTAAGGACTTCGTAATCATAATACAAGTTCCTAAACAACCTCTAAGGGTCGTTTGCCCGATTTACCCATCAAGGAAGTTTTGGTCAATTTTATGTCCTTCATTTTACGGCGAAGGACCATCACTATCTATTTGACCAAAATTGCACTTTTAACTTTAAATTCATTTAGGCGTACCTGGCTCGGGTCAACGTATAAACCCAATTTATACGTTGCTTTTATTTGCCGCTACTTTATAGCGACGCACTTATCCACCTCCGGTTCACTCCTGTGAACATACGACTTGACAACCACGTTAGTCAAATTGTCAAATGGTGTTATCACCACCATATGACCCGTTTGGCCTATATGACCAAACATTCGCATATAACAAAGCATGGTTTTAAACTACCCAATCACATGTCCGACCCACTTCGGAATTTACTATAAAATTTCCTTTTTCCTTACATTTTTAACCCATTTCGGCTTACGCCGTGGGTATCCATTTAATCTGAACTTACATTTAGTCATCATGTGACTAAATTACCCTGTTTATCCCTTTTTAACCATTACTAGTTACGCTACTAGGTAATTTTAAGGAAACTTATAAATTCTTAGTCAATACATGACTAAACTACCAATTTGCCTCTTTTTACCATTAACTTTGGCTTTCATCATTTTTATTCGTTCCGACTCATTTCAGTTCATGTCGTAACCCATTTTTTTAACATAATCCGTTGTTGTATTTACCGTCTATAAAACAATTACGAGTACTACATATGGGTGTAAGCTTTACTTACCTTGCATCCGGTCATGCTCTTTTTTTTCGCGTACTTGCTCCATTTGACCCGCTTCTTTCCCAAGCTTCCACCTAGCTTGTTGAGCGTCAACTATTATCATAATTTGTAAGACGGTTAGATTAGTCATTATCACATACGACTATTCCATCTTACGAATTCTATGTCAAAACTACTATTCAACTTCATCATTGATAAATTTGGCTTTTAAAAGTCAATTACCCTTAATCATATGGATTGCATGTTTGCGTTCAATAACTTGTTTAAGCGATCTCATCAACTATCCGGTAGACATTATAATGATGCTACCGTTTTAAAATATTTTCTACTTAAGTTCGTTACGTTTCCTATACTTCAACTAGTTCAAGCGATTATCAAGACTAATTTATTCATGTATTTTCGCAAGAACTAAGGGTTCTCATTTATAAGTGAAACCTGTTTTATCGTATCACTAGCATTCTTCCGAACACCTAATAAAATCAAGTTCTACATATCAACTAGTAGATATCATGATTTCAAACTTCCATGTACATGAATAAAGTCACCAATTTCGCCATAACATACTTAACCCACTTCATGGCAACTATGAACATAAACTTAAACTCACGATTTGTTCAAGTATTATTCCTAATAATACCATTATGATGGTTTCAGACATGATTATCTCATTAGCTTCATCATATTATCAAAACCCACTTGATAATCTACTTATTCATCTCTTAGAAGTAACCTACATCAAGTATTTCATAATTTCATCATATCTAACGAAATTAGGCATACATAAACATCTAATTTCATCCTTTGGATCATAATCCACCAATTTATTTGCAAGTAACCTATTTGTCTTGAATTTCAACTTTAACCAATCTAGGTTTTGTGACATACCTTATGATCCCCATGACTAGGTGATCGTTTTTATGTGCTCATTTATCGATTTAGGGCTTGAATCGAGCTTCGATTTGGATGATTTGTTGAAATTAGGGTTTGAGCTCCATGGGAGCTTTCTCCTAGCTCTGGTCGATCGAACACACACCGTTGTGTGTGCGTTTTTATTTTTTTTATATAAATGTTTTAATTGAAACACTTTCCTAATTACCCACTTTTAGCCCCTCATGATTTGGTTTGTTACAAGTAGGCTTTAACCTCTTTATTTCTAGAAATATTTTCTTTTAATTAACTAGGTTAATTACTCCTAGTTAATTTGGTGGGTTCCGGAAGATTATTTGCTTCCTAATATTCACCGGGTTTATTTTTACGAACATTATTTCATCAAAAACTTTTTATTCTCTTTTTATTTAATATTAGGTTTATTTATTTACTTCCTAATATTCACCGGGTTTATTTTTACCACTAGCGGTATTTTACCCGTTCATTTTTATTTACGTGGTTTAATTACCAAATCCCGATTTCGTGGTGTTACAGGTTTTGACTGAGAAATGAAATTTGATTTCTCAAAAGTCATAGTATTTGTGGCCCCATAGTCAAAGATCCAAGGTTTCTCATCTTTATAATTAGCTTGTGCCACATGTGTTTTATAAGTATTAAAAGATTGCCCATTTAAAGGGTTTGAGAAGAGACTCCCAAACCATGTACCTGTCATGTGGTCACTTTCTTCATAACCAGCCGCCATAGCTACAAAACCCCCAGTCCTGTTTTCGAGTGATTTGTCGCTGCAGGAGTCGGCGGCTTCCTGGTTGCCCACGGCAGCTGCTGCCTTCGTCCCTTGTTCAGCCCCGATCTTCCCTTTCCTGTGCCCATCTGCCCACCACTCCGGGTAACCTACCAACCAGAAGCATTGTTCCTTAGTGTGTTTAGCCATACCACAGTGGTCGCATTTTAGTTTGGATTTGTCTACCCGTGGTGGTCTACTGTCGTTCTTCGATTGGTCCGATCTGCCCTTGGACAAAAACCCTAGTCCCTCTAGTGTGTGTGCCCCGTTGGTGGCTAATCCCGTCGCCACGCCATCTTGGCTGGATCCTTCAATGGTTGACCCAAGTATCCCTTGGTGCGCCATTTCTTTTCTGACTGCTGCGTAGGCGCTTTCCGGTGAAGGTAGCGGGTCCCACCTGAGAACCTCTCTCTTAATGTGGTCATATCTCCGATCGAGGGCATTGAGGAACTGAAAGAGTTTTTGTTCAAATCTGAGGCGATTGTAGGTTGCTATGTCAGCCGCACAGGTCATCGGGTTAGGATCCCTTCTTTCAATTTCTCCCCAGATACCCTGTATAACAATCCAAAAATCTTCTAGCGGTGAGCCATTCTGTTTGAGTTCGTTTGCTTTGACGTGTAAGTCAAAGGTTTGTAACTTATCCTTCCCGCCACTGTAAGTAACCACCAAAGCATCCCACAATGTTTTCGCTGTGGGATATTCGGTTAGGTTGCTCGCAAGGGAGCGCTCGATGTTTTGTATCAACCATGAGAACACTATAAGATCATCTTGTTCCCATTGCTCATACTTTGCATCGAGTTTATCAGGTGGGTTATCGGACAAATGATTGAGAAGGGTTTTTGATTTGCCACCGATGGCAACACGAATCATTTTGGCCCATAAGGCATAATTCTTGCTGTTGAGGTTGATACTGATCTCCAGGCTATCTGATAGGTTCTGTTTTGGGGAAGTGTTTTGATTGTTTAGGCTGGTTTTGAGGAGGTTTGTGATTTGCAGAGCAAGATCATTGCTCTGGTTGCTTTCATCAGACATGATGGTCCCCCTTTTTGGCTGTGAAGGACCGATTGGGTAAGTGATGAGCAGGTAGGTCCTAAGACCAAATACACTGCTCTGATACCATGATGATTAGAGCATAAAAGGTTCAGAGAAGTATTGTATTTCTTGTTTTTTGTGTATCGATACAAGGGGGAGCAATCATTATAAATACAAGAGAAAAGCCTTGTTAACAAGGCAATGCTAGAAGTCCGGAAAATAGACAGCAAACGGACAGCTGGTTGATGGGCTCTAAATCGGGAAATGATGTGAAACTTATCCCGCAAATATCTCTTTCTTTAACATGTTTGATTATATATATCAACCTGTAAGAGCACCGGGGGCGGTGCGTGATGGTTATAGTTCAACGCGTTATACACCACCTTCAACGCGTTATACCCACCGCCACTCCTCACATCACGCGTGATAGTACCACGGTAAACCCATTTCGTTATTTTTTAACGGCGTGATGGTTTTTTTTTTGTGAGGGTAATTGTTGGTTGGGGGGAATTGTTGGGTGTGGTGGTGAGTGATGACCATTGCCACCAAAAAAGGTTGTGAGTGATGGAAAAATAGTTGATGACATGGCGGAACTTGATTGATGCTTGTGAGTGATAGAATTCTTTCACTAGTGACCACCCCCTCCCCTAATACCCTATATATGGCCTAGTGGCCACTAAACTAATAATAATTCATGAGGCCCCAATTTAGGATGAAGATTAACAACCTAGTAATTCGTATACTTGCCTATTTTTTAGTTAATTATTGTCCATCTTAAACTCGCATAATAGGGAGGGTTGATAAACCCATAATCATTCATGAAAGACCCAAATTTTATCTTAGAAGGTTTGAGTGACTCTTAATTTCTTAATATGTTTGAGTAACGAATAGCTTTAATACAGTTTTAGTTGATCCAACAATATTATGTGTTTGTTCCTTTATTAATGCTAACGTGATACATATGTTAGATAATTAAGTCGAGCAAGTGTAGTGGGTTAGCGTCTCATGACACATCACCTTTAATTTATATTGTTCTTATATTTTTAATTATATTAGTTGTTTCATATTTGAAGCAGTATTTTTTAACTGTTTAAAAATAATTAATTTGATATATTATAATGTTATCCCATTATATATAAGCAGATTTAACCAAGGTGTTGGAATGGGCTATACAAAAAGTTGTTATTTAATTTAAAACAAAAGCAAGAGATAAAAGCATGCAAAAAGGGATGTCGGACATTGTAGGAGACATGTTTTTATAAATATGATCATGAACCTCAAATGAACCACAGGCAAATCTTGAACTGTTTCAAGAATCAAAATAAGATATCGAAATCATCAAAGTAAACTAAACTAAACTAATCACCCCTTAACCACCAATATCCAACAGCTTTTGCATGATCTTTATCTGTATATATGCTCGTTTGCTACATAACTATTAGTTCATATCAAATTCTATAGTTCATCCCACCTCTTCAACTCAATGGCAACATCTTTTTTCTTGTTCATCTTGACAGCAACATTCAGTTCCTCAATCCTAACAACTGTCTTTTCATTTGAGCCTGCTCCTCTACAAGATTTTTGTGTAGCAGATCCATCTAACCTAGGTTAATAAATTATGCCCATTTAACTTTCCTATATATTATATGTTGATGTATTTATATCTTTTTTAATAATTTCAACAGTTTTTCGTTTAGGTGCGGTTAGAGTAAACGGACTGGCTTGCAAGAACCCGTTGTTTGTCCAAGCTGATGATTTCTACTATAGCGGGCTGCATGTCGCCGGGGACACCCAAAACTCTTATGGGTTTCGGATCAGCCCAGTGTCCGTATACCAGATACCGGGGCTCAACACACTTGGGATCTCAATGATGCGAATTGACTACGCACTTTGGGGAGCTAACCCACCACACACTCACCCTCGAGCAACCGAAATACTCACGGTTTTAGAAGGAACTCTTCAAGTTGGGTTCATTACATCCGACCCACAAAACCGACTCATTACTAAAGTTCTTCAACGTGGTGATGTGTTTGTTTTTCCAGTTGGGCTGGTTCATTTTCAAAGGAATATGGGACTTACAAATGCGAGTGCGATAGCTGCGTTGAGTAGTCAAAATCCCGGAGTTATTAGCATCACAAACTCAATATTTGGGTCTACTCCTCCCATTTCAACGGAGATTCTGGCACAAGCATTTGGAGTTGATAACAAAATAGTAAAACTCCTGAAAAAGAAGTTGACACATATGTAAAACTTAGTAAGGATGTGTGTGTTTGGATGTTGGTATTCGTGTTTGTGTTCGGTTTTCTGGATCGCCTTAAGGAAAGTCTTTGATCGCTAGGGGTCGGATACTTAACCAGTATGATAATAAAGTATAGTACAATTACCAAGATTATTTTTTTAAAGGAAAACTTCATTAAAATACACCAACCTAAAAACCAAGCGACCACAAACAACTACATAAATTTTACCACGATTATTATGATCCCTGTTTATGTTTACCTTTGTCTCTATCAAAAAGGTGTATCTGATTAGAGTATCCACAACAATAACCGTTTAGTCGGAATGTCACATTATTCCAAACAACCATCATTTTAAACGCTACTTTTCCCCACAACAATAAACCATTCTAAACATTCACATTACACCCCAGTTTTTAAACAAAAAGAAAAGGTTTGTGAGAGAATAGTCCCCACAATTCCAAACCAGTTCGTTCGTTCAAGCGGACCAACACCTACCTGACCACCTCCTTCAGCAAGGCAGTCCGCTTTTGTTGTGGTTTGATGCGCGGACCACCCACCGTTCTACCTTGTTGGAGATGCTTAAAACATGCCTATATCATTTTCCAACTTAAAATGAAGTGTTTGATGAAGTCCTTTTTAGTACATAAAATCATCTATCCAATAGTAAAATAATTTGACTACATATTTTATAGGGTAAATTACATTTTTCGTCCTTTATGTTTGTACTAGATTGCAACAGATAGCCTTTAATTTTAATAATAACAGTCACAATCCTTTATTTGTAAAACCCGTTACACTGTACGTCCTTTAGCACTAACTTGGTTACATTTTTTTGTTAAGTTTATTCACTTAAGGGTATTATGGTCAAATATCCTTCTTTTCGGTCCCATTTTTTCCTATTGCAAGCATCGTTCACCAAGGTAAGCTGTAACAAAATAGATTTTTCAAATGACAGATATTTGTTGGCGTTTTAATGACACACAAATGAATAGTGAAATTTTATTCTTACCACAAGTATGATCAATGGCCCTGTGTAATGCTTTTTGGGAGCCCATGCGGTTTTGGCGTGTTGCAAGCAATGAATGATATAACTACACCAGTTCATTTGGTTTATTTAAACGTTTGGTTTAACGTTGTGCAAGAATTGATTATTGACGACTGCATTGTCAGTTGCATGCCCCATTATAGTGAAGAATGCTACAAGAAAATTTAGGCAGAAGTCTCTCCCAAAGCCATGCATCACAGGCAAAACGTTATCAAAGTATATCTTCACACTTGGTCTGTTAACCCAGCCCAACCCTTGGAACTGTGCTTTCCACTCAGCCACCACGTGGTCTTTAGCTGTTGGTCTTTTTTTCATGTTCACGGGCACCCTTCCATTTGGTATACCCGTTAAAGAGTTTATCAATTCTTCATTCATATGTATGGTATGGTTGCCAACGTTTAGAGTGTTTGTCTTTTCATTGTAATTTTCAACCAACCAGTACGCAAGCATTGTCGGTACGATGTCTATTTTCAACCTTCGTGCAGCACCAAACCCCATTTGGTGTACTGTCTTTCTTTGATTTTCGTTTAGATTCATAAACCAACCAGTCATGTTTGTAGGTTTTACTCTTGACAAGATCCTAGCCCCACTAAACTCATGATATAGTTCTTCCTCAACCTCAACATTCTGACTTAATGCCTTCCTCTTATTGGCGTTTTGGACCTTTCCAGTATGGACATTTATTCTCAATCTTAACCTCTCTTCGCCTATAAAAAATGATTTCATGGTGTTTTATTTTATGGCGTTTTAATAGTATAATTTAACATAACTATGATACGTTTATGGCGTTTTATAAATCAATAAGAGATGATAGATGTTGAATAAGACAATATCAGTTTAATGGCGTTTATAACAGAAACCATACATTTTTTGGCGTTTAGTAATAATGCTATGACAGGATACATGTTTGTGGCGTTTAGTAACACTTGAGTTATATGTAAAATTTCGTTCTTATACATTGTTAAACAAACGATACAAATTTTGGCGTTTTAGCAACAAAGTATCAAAGTGTATTTTTACATCACGAAAAAGTAACGTTGTGTACCATGTCCTCTTGTTGTCTTCTTTCGTTGCTCGTTCGTTTTTTAGCGTTTTGGAGCTGATGACCCTTCCCCTTCCATAGTTGAAGAAACTGCAAATTTTTGTTAAAATTAGAACGCCAAAAGCAGCATAAACTAGCACAATGTAAATCGAAGTTAACTCACTATGTTTTTCCTATGGATCTGGTTTGATCTTCCGAAGCCATAGTTTTTGTTGTTTCGCGTTTTCTAGGGTTTTCACGTTTTACGTTGGTTTTGGGGAGGTTTCTCTGGGAAGCATATGTGAGTGCCAGCGCAGGAACGGTTCTAGTAGAATAACATGGTAGAATCGATCAATGACGAGGTGCGGAATCCCTCGGCATCGTCAGCGAATCACCAACAACAATCTCAACGCTTAACATGTCCAATTTCATTGATAGAATGTGAAAGTGCAGTAGATCCGTATGCAAACTGGACAGTGCTTCGCTATGACAATCAGGCAAAAGGTTCTAGACAAATGGCCCTAGTCCACTATTTATAGGCAATCCAGGGAAGGTATGGGTGTCACCCGATCGGATGGCCATCCGTCCGGATGACACATGTCATCCGTTTGGATTAAACTTGACAGTTAACGTGTTGTTCTCTGTTTTGTCTAGATACAAAATACGTATATATACAAATATACAATCACACATAAAGGATAAAATACATAGACTCGATACAGACTGAAGCTATAGACATAATCCACTAACAGACTCCCCCTTGGATGTAGCTGTAGTCTTCCTTCCTGCATAGTCTTTAAGTCCTCTTCCTGCTGCGTCTCCTAGCTTTAGCTTTCTGTCTCCTCTGTTCTTCACGTTCAGCAAGCATCTTGCGCCTCAGAGGCCTACCAACTTCATTCCAGTATTTTCTGTACTCAGGATCACCATCTCGCTTTCTATCCCACCTTGGGATCTTGTTCTCCTCCTTTTCCATTGGCGTTTGATCAGTTGGTGGAGGTCTCATTAGCTTTCTTCTTCCCACAACTGCAGCTCTCTCAGCAATCTTTCTGAATCTTTCACTACGCTTCTCTTTCTTCAAGAATTCCTCCAATTCTATGTCTCTGAATTTTGTCTGCCAATATTTACCTGAGTTGATATCTTTCTCAAAACACAAGTTCGCCATCTTTTGATATTGTTGCGCTTGAACTTTGTTTGGAGCATCGTAAACAATCTTGTTGAAATACAAACATTCAATATCTTTCTTCGAACAATTCACTAACCACATAGGATCCATTACGTTGATGCTCCTTGATTCTCCAGTCTTTTTGTCAAACAACGATATCACCGCTTCTGCTGTGCTCTGATTGTACATCCAACCTTGGAAGTCTTCATAGAAATCCTGTTCCATCGCATGCAGTGGCATATTCTTTAAACATCTTGGTGGCTTTATTACCAAAGTAATATCTTTCTCCCCCGTAACCGGATCAATCTTTATGTCTTGTTTTGGATATTGTGGCTTCCAATCAGGGAATCTGTGCTTTGCTTGATGCTTGATGTAGTTCCATAGCTTCTGGTCATGTATTTTCACATCAAGACCGTAATAGAACTGTTTGATATTCTTAGTTTGCACCAACTCCTCAACATCCCACCAAGGGAGTGTTCAGATATCAGATAAGAATTCGAAATACTGTACCCCATGTTCCCTTCTTATAGCATACACTTTCAAGTCCTCACGATAACCCTAAGATAGAATGTCACCCAGAGATTTATCTGGATGATTCGTGAAGTATTGCAGTGGTCTCTTGTACTTCCTCTCTTTGGGCATCAGCTTGAACCAGTTCTTTCTTCCTTCTAACAGTGTCTCTTGAGGAACTATCTCTGGAATACCCTCAGTTGATATCATTTCCACCACTTTCCTACGTAATTCATCTTCATTTTGACTTTTGAACATCTCAGCAAATGTAGGAAACGTGTCATCAACACCAGAGTAATGATAGGGCGTATCTTCTTCAGAAATATCTGACCCCTATTCAACTTCAACATGATCGAAATTATCAGCTTCATTTGCAAACTTAAACTCATATTCTCTTTCTGGCGATGATGGGATTTCATCTTCTATATCAAATTTTAAATTACCAACATCCAAACCCAATTCCTATAACATTTCTTCTCTGGTCCTCGGTAACTCTAACTCCCCCTCAAATGCGTAATTCAAGTAAATAACTCTGGGTTGTGTGAGGAATACCTGATCAGCGTGTTGCTTTCCAAAAGAACAAGACTCCCGATGCTGATCCTCCTGCTGTTCATTCAGCTCGTTGTTGAGAAAATCATTGAGAAATTGTTGAATATTAGGCTTCACTATAAGCAACCCCGTTGCTCCTTGATCTTCATCATCATTATTTTCAGGATAAGTATCAATTTCATCAAGTAATTTCTCTAACTCCTCTTCTTTCTCCCTTTGTACTTTCTCTTCTTCTATCTCTTCTCTATAACAGAGTAATTTCACATCAGCTGCTCTCACCTTTCCTTTCCATTGTTCAACTTTTACCATTCGAATAACATCATTCAAGCTGTAAGGTCGAGAGACTGATTCACCCATAAGAACAAAGCCTTGATCTTGATTAATATCAGTATTCTCCACTTCTGCATTTACCTGTTGGTGCACTGAATGTCTGTTTACTACGTCTGTATCGAGTCTTAGGTCTAGATAGGTTGTACGGAGTCGGAAAATAGGATTTGTAGTTTTAGAGGGAGATTTCGCTCCAAATGACTTAGGTGTCATTAGAAGCGAAATCAGGTCTTGTAGTTAATTCCGCTCCTGAGTGTTTATATGTAATTTCGCTCCTAGGTGTTACCTGGTGATTTCGCCTGAAACGTGATCATGGGGTTTCGCTCCTGTCATCTGGAGCGAAATCAGGCTCAGTATAAATACCCCAGTGTGTGATCTCATTCAGCATCGGTTGGAGCGAAATCTAAGCTGAGGTGCTGCCGATTTTTTGTCAGAAAACATTGTAAAAGCTTGGATTTCAGTAATATAAGAGAAAATTAAGAGGAAAAGCTGTGTAACTTCATTTACATTGATTCTGCCTTTGTATCTGAAGATGAACTGCCTTATACTGACAATTTAGGGTCACGACAAGGGTCCAACAAGTGGTATCAGAGCTCAGGACGAGGAGTTCATACTACTACAGCTTGATTCTACCATTTTCTCTTACTTCTACTCACTTCTTCTCATACTTTTCTGATTTGAACTGGTTCCTACGGTTGAAATGGACTGAATTTCGAGTATAACGTGTAAAACATAGAATTAACAAACCCTAGAAAGAATTAGGTTAAAATTCGGCTTAAAAATGGTAAAAATTACCTAAAAACCTGATTTCGCTCTTACTGTACATCGAAGGTTTCGCTCTAAAACGTTGATTTCGCTCGAGATTCTTTTGGTCATTAGAAGCGAAATACTTAATTTCGCTCGTAGGGTCATACTTTGCTAATTTCGCTCTTAAAGACATTTCTGATTTCGCTAGAAATCAGAATATATCTGATTTCGCTAGAAATCAGAATATATCTGATTTCACTCGAACTGTTTCTGTTTGATTTCGCTCATAAGTGGATTTCGCTCGAAACTACTGTTTTTCAAAAATTTCGAATATTTTTCTAAGTGTTTGCTGATTTTTCAGGTACACTCAAGACGGATGACATTTTCATGAACCCGTTTAGCGACATGTATGCATTTGCTGGAAATTCGGGAGATGATACATCTAAAAGCAACAACAATGAGAACCCGCCAAATGCAAAGAGGAAATTATCGGATGCTTTGGAGGTTGAAAGTGCGTTCGGAACTTACAACAAACCACCGAAGTTGATGGCTATCGAGGAGTATAGTCGGTGGGCAAAGAAATTCGAAGATTGGTTGATGGCTTTTGCATTTCCTAGCTGGAAGAGTCTCAAAAATGGATACGATGCTGGAGGCAAAAAGGGTGAAACTTTATCAACATCTGATGAGATAGAATCGTTTGTTGCTGAGCAGAAATGTGTTGCGTTGTTGTTTCAATCTGTGCGTGAAGATATAATCTCTTTGATCGAATACTCTAGTGCAAAAGATCTCTGGAGAAAATTAGAAACGAAATGTTTAGGAAGTACAGAAATCGTGAAAAACAAAAAGAAACTTCTTAGGAAAGAGTTTGATTTGTTTGGGTGTTTAAAGAATGAATCAGTTTCTAAAATGATTGAAAGGTTTGGGCACCTTAAGCTGGAACTAGCAAGACATGGAATTACTTATTCTGAAGATGAGCTAGTTGACAAACGGTTCGATTCGTTGCCAGACGAGATGGATTGGCAATATTATGTGCTGATGCTGAAAAATACTATCAAGGCACCAGAAGTGTTGACTATAGATTTGTAGATTGAGAAACTTGAAAGTCACGAGCTGGTGTTAAAGAAGACATACAAAGTCAATCACTCATCGTACCGGCAGAACTTGGATTTGTATTATCCAAAGAGCATGATGCCAAAGAACAATTCTCCCAAAACTGCGTTTTCTGCTGAGAATGTCTCCACAACGAACAAAGAAAATCAAAGCAGTGGATATCACAGTGGTTATCACAGTGGATCTTCATCAAATTCAAACCAATTTGATGCAAATAATTTGTTTCATTGCAACATCTCTGTAGACATGAAGAACGCTCAGAATTTCAGTGAGGAGTCGGCAAAGCAGCAGATGGTTTTCCTAGCGTCGGTTTTGGAATCGTATGAAAGCCTTGTAGCTGGGAAGATTGGCAACACCAACTTGACGAAATAAGATTATGATCAAATAGATCCTCAAGAAATGGAACTGATCGACATAAGGTGGTGCATGGCCAGTGCTGTTCGTCGAGCACAGTGTTTCATGGAAATAACCGGCAGGAAGTCAATTGGTGGACCATCTACCAAGTTGGGGTTTGACAAGTCTAAGGTGACATGCTTCAAGTGTAAGCAGAAAGGTCACTTCAAACGTGAATGCAGAAACGCATATGCTGATGAGTCTGAGAACCCGTTCAGGGAAGATTACTACAAGAAGGCGATATGTCATCAAAACAAATCGGTGCCGCCAAGAATGAAGCAGATTGAAGAGAACAAAGAGAAATCTAGAGCTCTTGCGGTGATTTATGATGATGAGGGTTATGACTGGAGTGAGTTACTACCGGAGGAAGATGCGGTTGGATACGCTTTCATGGCAAAGAATGAACCTGTTTCGTGGAAAGACAACAAAACTGAAGAACAGAAGTATAATTACAGAAGGTTGTTGGCCACAAACAGAATGATCAGAATATCTGGTATCTTTTCGGAAGCAAAAAGAGCAAATAGATGGGATCCAGACAGGCAGTGTTATCTTGATCCATATGGAAACATTGCTATTGACCATAACACTCTTGATTTAGAGGCCATAATCAAAGAATTAAAAGATGATGATGATTATTGGCAAAATAAATGGTGGGGAACTGGAGACGAGAAAGAGAAAGAAGAGAAAGAGAAGAAGGTGGAAGAAGAGAAAGAGAAGTCAAAGAAAGTTGATACTGGAATCATTGACACTACTCAGGAGTTGAATGCAGAAAACCTTGGAAAGATGGCTGACAAGGTGCTGGCAGCTATGGCGATTGAGGTAGATTCTAAATCCGTCTCTGAGTCTAAAAGCCAGGTCAGTTCAAACACGCCAACGACTAAATCAGGTAAGAAAGTCAATGGGGATGTTGATTGAAAAAATTGCATCAAAGAATGCAAATTTTGTAATACGGTCACGTATCTCAACAGAAAGAAGGTTGATGATCTGATAGCGAAAGTCAGAAACGTTGAGGATCAAATTCTTGATCGTGACAAGATGGTTAAAGCTTTAACTGAACGGTTAAAAGAATTAACTAACAAAATTGAAAATGATAAAACTGATCATGAAAGAATTAGACAAGAAAATGAAAAGTTAGTTCTTGAAAACCGTCAAATTACTGAAAAATTTGAGAAGCTTAAAAGCACAATGAAAGATAATGATGATCGAAATGGTAAAACTTATAAAGAAAATGTTCAATTAAAAACTGTGCTTAGGTTAAAAGAAGAATCAATCAACCAACAACTGGATGAAATCGCTAAACTAAAACTTAAAGTTCAAGAGGCTGAAATTGAAAATGAGCGAATCCAGTTGAAGCTTAAGAGTTACAACTCCGCAAGCTTTGTTTTGCAACACATTGTTCCCAAACCCATCGGGAAAACAAAGCAGGCGAAGATGTGTACTCAGATGGAACTGGGGTGGGTTTTCATCCAGTTCCACCACCAATTCTTGAAAATTATACGAAAAAGCAATCTGGGTTGGTTGAAATTGAAGAAGAGAATATGAAGTTAAACTTCCTGATTCAATTGATGTTACATTTTCTTCTTCAACATCTGATGATAGTGTTCACATAGAGATTGTTAAGAGCACAGCTGAAAGTGTTTTGATGTCTGATTCAGCTGAAGATGATGGATGTTTTCTGGACAAATACATTCCAAAACAAAAGTCCAAGAATAACTTAAATGATGAACCTACTCTTGTCATGTACAAGATGTCGGGATCTGATAAGTTGTATTCGGATTCAGAGTTTCCAATTGAGAATGTGAATGTGAAAAAGTTATCAAATGTTTTCAACTTGGTCAAAGTTGAATTGTCAGAAGTGAACAGTTTGAGTCAAACAAAGAGACAAATGAATTTTGAAAAAGATAAATCATACTACAAGAAACCAGTTATTCCACCACGTTTTTATAATAACAAGAATCGAAACAATTGGTCGGGTGGTTATCAGGGTGGTAAGAGTTATCAAAAGAGAAGTGTTAAAAACAAGAGGTTTGTTGGTGTGTTTGTGAACAGTTCGAGTTCACTTGCTGATGAAGAGAAAGAGATTTTTTCAAAATCAAATGAAGAGTTCTCTGAGAAGAGAGCTTCACCGTCTCAGTCTGAAGGCACAAGTCAGGTAGTTGATACCCGAACATGTTTTAGATGTAATCAAGTTGGTCACATTGCACGAAAGTGTACCAACATGAAGCCTAAGACTGAAGCTGTGAAGACTCAAAAGAAGAAAGTTGATGTAAAGGGTAAAGAAAAAGTGGTTGTTGAGAAAAAGAGTTTGAAAAATGACAACACCAAAGTAAAAAATGAACCCGTAAAGAAAGTGGAAACTAAAAATGACAAGTTTTACAAACGGGTAGCATTATCTCAACAAGTTTGGAAACCGAAAACTGAGAAAAAGATTTCACCTTCTGCGGATTCAATTAAGATTGAATATGATGCAAATTTTCCACCTCTGAAGGGTGAAAACTTTAAAATTCAAATTGCGAGAGTTAAAAGTACCAAGGTTACACCTAAGATTGATAAGGCTTGGGTGGACACAATGTTTGACTAAGCAGTTTGAATTGCCGGAGCTTCCTTGATCGCGAAGCATGAATCGGCATCCTTATTGAAGTTTTTAAGTCAATTTGTGATATGTGCAGGATCTTCCAAAACTGGTTTCAAGAAGGATCATGGATAGTGGAGCTTCTAGGCATATCACAGGGAAGACTGCATTGTTGTATGATGTGAAGAATATCAATGGAGGTTATGTTGGTTTTGCGGGTAATCAAGGAGGAAGGATTATTGGTGAAGGAGCGTTATCCAATGGGATTGTGACATTTGAAAGAGTTAACTACATTGCTGAGCTAGAGAACAATCTGCTGAGTATCTCGCAGATTGTGACAAGATGTATACCACTCACTTCACTGATAAAGAATGTTTGATCTTGAAGGCAGGATTTGTAATCCCTGAGGAATGGATTATCATGAGGGCACCAAGAGTTAATGATCTGTACGTGTTGGATATGAGCGTAGCTACTACAACCACGGGACAGGCTCATTGTTTCGTGTCCAGAGCAACTGAAAAAGAATCGAGATTGTGGCACCGGAAGATGGGATATATACATCTTAGAAAAATGAATCATTTGGTGCACAATGATTTGGTTACAGGAGTTCATGTCAAAGGTTTTCATCTGGAAGGGGAGTGCATTAGCTGTGTTAAAGGCAAGTAGAAGAAAAAGTCACACCCTACAAAGCAAGTCAATTCAGTCTCAAGACCCCTGGAGAGACTTCACATGGATTTGTTTGGTCCGGTGAATGTCAAGAGTATTACGGGAGACAAATATTGTCTTGTGGTTACTGATGATTATTCCAGATTTTCGTGGGTTTCATTTTTAAAGACGAAACGTTTGACAGTTTGATGGCGTTGTTCAAAAGAATTGAGAATCTGTACCAAAGGCATATCAAAAGAATTCAAAGTGATAATGGTTCTGAATTCAAGAACAGCAAGATGGAAGAATTTTGTGATGAAAGAGGTATTTTGCATGAGTTTAGTGCTCCGTACACTGTGCAGCAGAATGGAGTCGCAGAACGCAAAAACCGGACACTAATCGAGACAGCTAGAACTATGCTCGCAGATTCAAAGTTACCAATAAATTTTTTGGCTGAAGCTGTTTCCGCCGCATGCTATACACTCAAGAGAGTTCTCACTGTCAAGAAGTTCAACAAAACATGCTTTGAGTTAATCAATAACCGCAAACCTAATTTGAAGTATCTTGACCCGTTTGGGTCACCCTGTACTGTTCTAGAGCCTTATGGAAAGTTTGGCCCGAAGTGCATTGAGGGTATATTTGTTGGTTATGCAAGTCCTTCGCGACGTGTCTTCGTTCCAAGTGAAAAGCGGATTATTGAAGCTGCAAATGTTGAATGTCAAGGTTATACAATGCCGCCGCAGAATCCTAGAGAGATTCATGGCGTTATCATTGTGACAAGTTGTGGGATTCATTTGACATGAGAAAAGAAGAAGAAGAAGAAGACTTCTTTGATGATTTGGATATTTTGCGTGAATATGAGTCACAGCAAAGGTTCCCAGCTGAGTATTCAAGGCGACCACGGGAAACTTCAAATGACGATGAAGCAGGTCCGAGTAATGCTGGTGAACATGATGATGTCCAACAGAATGATGTTGCTCAAGATAATCAGACGGTTCAGAATGATAATCAAGATTCTGAGAACATGCCGATATTTGATCGAGGAGATTCAGATTCTGAGGGGGAGCAGATTCAGGATTTAAGTCAAACAAACCAAATTGGTGAACAAAATGCAAATCAAAATGTTACTAATCTAGAAGGCGATGTGGATGTTCCTAGCGAAGTAATGCCGCGAACTCTTTCATACCATCCAGAGGAGTTGATCATCGGAGAGTTGCAATCAGGCGTTCGCACGAGACGTCAAATTTACCAGGGCCTTACATGTTTTTACTCTATAGTAGCACCTTTACAAACTGAATTTTCATTGAGTTGTTTTATTTCGCAGATCGAACCAAGAACTTACAAAGAAGCTCTTACTGAAGACTCTTGGGTCAACGCGGTGCAAGAAGAGTTGAGTCAGTTTGAAAAGTTGGGTGTGTGGAAGCTAGTGGATTTGCCGGATGGTCATAGGAAAATCAATACAACATGGGTATTTAAGTGTAAGAGAGACGATAGAGGAGTTGTTGTACAAAACAAAGCTCGACTCGTTGTTCAGGGCTTTAGTCAACAGGAAGGGATTGATTTTACTGAAGTATACGCTCCTGTGGCACGACTAGAAGCAATCAGAATTTTCCTTGCATTTGCGTCTTGGAAGAACTTCAAAGTTTATCAACTAGATGTAAAATCGGCATTTCTTTATGGGAAGGTTAAAGAGGAGGTTTATGTCGGTCAGCCGCCGGGCTTTATCGACCCAATCCACAAAAACAAGGTCTACTTATTGGACAAAGCGCTGTATGGTTTACACCAGGCCCCGAGAGCTTGGTACAAGACTTTGTCTCAACACCTACTAGCCAACAGCTTCATACGTGGAATAGTGGATGCCACTCTCTTCACTAAAGAGGTCGACGGACATCTTCTGATAGTCAAATTTATGTGGACGATATAATCTTTGGGTCGACGAATGAGAATCTGTGCAAAGATTTCGAACAGGTGATGAAGCAAAAATTCGAAATGTCATCAATGGGGGAGATGAAATTCTTTCTGGGACTACAAGTTGAACAACTACCTGAGGGAATTTTCATTAGTACGTGCATGATATTTTAGAAAAATTTGGAATGTCAAGTTCTACTCCAGCTGCTACCCCACTTGCAACAAATCATGGGATTCACCCAGATCTCACCGGAGACAGGGCTGATGAAACGTTCTATCGTTCCATGATAGGTTCTTTGATGTACCTAACTGCTTCACGTCCTGACATCATGTACCCAACGTGCCTCGCAACAATATATCAATCTAACTTGAGAGCTTCGCATATGATTATTGTGGAGAGGATATTACGCTACCTGAAGGGAACTCCTACATTGGGGTTGTGGTATCCTAGAACAGGCGATTTTACGCTCGAAGGGTATTCCGACTCGGATTTCGGATGCTGCAAAGTCAATGCAAAATCAACAACTGCAGGATGCCAGTTCTTTGGATCTCGATTGGTTACCTGGCAGTGTAAGAAACAAACGTCTGTGGCGCTATCTACATGTGAAGCAGAGTACGTGTCTGCTAGCAGTTGCTGCTCTCAGATCCTGTGGATACAGCAACAGATGCGCGACTACGGTTTGCAGTTTCTTAACACACCTCTTTTTGTTGATAATGAGGCCACAATAAATATTACAAAGAATCCAGTACATCACGCTAAAACTAAACATATAGAAATTCGTCATCACTTTATTCGCGATTGTTTCGAGAAAAAGTTGATACGAATTGAGAAAATCCACACTGACGAACAGAAAGCTGATTTACGTACCAAAGCTTTTGATAAAACACGGTTTAAATATCTGTTAAAACTGAATGGTATGAAGCTTCTTTCGGTGTCGGATGGTATTATTGGCGTTGATGAGAGTACTGTTACGGATAAGATGAGAAACAATCTGCAATGGTTTGTCGATTTTTTACTTGTTTTGGTATTTAGGGGGAGTAGATATTTTTTTAGCAAATACAAAAACAGTAAAAAAATGCAAAAAATACAAAAACATGATAAAATTTCAAAATCCAAAAACAATAGAAAACTGAAAAAGAGCTTGTGTTAGAAGGGAAAATGATAGTACATCGGCTAGACGGTTACAGTATGCTAAAGAATTGTAAAGATTAAATGAGTTAAACAGTCTCGCTGATGATGTGTCGATAGGTTTTCGCACTTTTAGTAGATTTATTCGGGATATAAACCTAAAATTTCAAACTTGCGTAATTCGTGGGGAACACTACTTGGATATATAGGTAACCCCTGAAATCTCGTTTGAAAGATCCTTTATTCTGAGATAGTAGGTCTTTATACTCAGTGATATCTGGGGTATTATTCCGGGACTTCTGCTGAATGGAAGTTCTGACCTAGTCCCCGAATAATACTTTCCGCATTACTTGAAATATAGCACCACCCTCAGCATAAAAAGCGATGAAACATTGCAAAATGCTAATCGTGTGCTGTTGTAACTAAAAGATCCTCTAAAGGGGACACACCGAAAAGTCGAAGCCGTCATCTCTTTGCGTATACGGAAGTATCGACCTGAGCTCTCACGGCCCTCGCATTTAACCCCTGACAGATATCATCTGTGGTATACTCACCTGTAAGACTGAATATTAGGATTCTGGATACGGGAGTATATTCAAGAGGTGGGACACATGAATGAGCTAAGTTCATAAAACATCTAATTCGTATCCTGAATAGATTGAAATTTGTGTGAGAATTTAAGATGGATCATTATATCGACAATCGACGTGAATTGTTTAATTCTGAGTATGAAATGAAGCTTAACGGTACTTGTAATTTGTTTGATAAGCTGATATGATTCACTGACACGCTCGCCAAAAATATGTTTGTAAATAGTTTAATTTCTTTACTTTCTGCAATTTAAGCTTCTATATTTCATTTCTTAGTTTAGAACACTTTGTTAAAATCCAAAAAGATTTTTCATTTCTGCTTTATTTTTGACAAACCAAAGTGGGGAGTTAATCGTTGGATTCTCGAAGATTGAAGCAGATGCAGGAAAAGTTCTGAGTTGAAGAATGAGGAGAGCTTATCTTATTGGAGTTTGGATTGATGAAAAGTTAAAACAAGTTCATTAATTTGATGCTTGTTATTTTCAGAAGATGTTTGAAAATGTTTAACAAAATCAGTTTGTTTTGTCAAAAGATCAACCAAGGTCATTAAATTAGACTTGGTAGATTAATTGAGTAATCAGGGTCATTAACTTGGACCTGAATACTTGAGTGGATTTCTAGAACTGATAGACTGTGTGTTTTTGTGAAAAGATAAGTTTGTAATGTTTGATGTTTGAGACACAGGTTATGGACTTTATCATTCCCACGGCAACAAAATGTTAAAGATTGAACCAGATCAAGATCTCAGATTCCGGCATACTGAGAGGGGGAGTCTGTGAAAGGGGGAGTCTGGATCAACAGTCAAAGGGGAAGTTTGAAGATAGAGCCAGGATAAGATCTGAACCTGTGAAGATAGAGTTTTTATGATGAAAAGGCAGAGTTGGAGAAAAGACCAAGACTGAAGACTCGGAGCCGAAGACTTCGTCAACATCCAAGGGGGAGTCTGTTGGTGCACTGAATGTCTGTTTACTACGTCTGTATCGAGTCTTAGGTCTAGATAGGTTGTACGGAGTCGGAAAATAGGATTTGTAGTTTTAGAGGGAGATTTTGCTCCAAATGACTTAGGTGTCATTAGAAGCGAAATCAGGTCTTGTAGTTAATTCCGCTCCTGAGTGTTTATATGTAATTTCGCTCCTAGGTGTTACCTGGTGATTTCGCCCGAAAGGTGATCATGGGGTTTCGCTCCTATCAGCTGGAGTGAAATCAGGCTCAGTATAAATACCCCAGTGTGTGATCTCATTCGGCATCGGTTGGAGCGAAATCTAAGCTGAGGTGCTGCCGATTTTTTGTCAGAAAACATTGTAAAAGCTTGGATTTCAGTAATATAAGAGAAAATTAAGAGGAAAGGCTGTGTAACTTCATTTACATTGATTCCGCCTTTGTATCTGAAGATGAACTGCCTTATACTGACAATTTAGGGTCACGACAACGGTCCAACATTACCTCTGCATCAACCATTTCAACATCATTACCTTCAGGCTGACTCGAAGAACCTCCAGCCTCTTGAGTTTCAACTATCAACTCTTTCTTCTTCTGAGTTGCTGTCTCAGCCAACTCCTTCTCTCTTTGAGCTCTTCGTTCTTCAACCCTTCGAATCTCCAGATCATTATACACAGCTTGGACATTAATTCCAAGCTGATGTTCCATCACTATATATAGCATATTCATCAGCTCATCTTTAACAGCTTTGTCAGCTCTCAACGCTTCTATCTCTTGTCTTAAAACTTTGTTTTTATTGGAAGACGCTTCATGAAGATCATTGAGCATTTGATGCAGCGTCAGGTTTGTTTCATTCATGTTCTCGTACCTTGCATTCACTTCTGAAAGCTCTGTAGTAAGTTAATCAATTAACTTAGTATTATTAGCCAGATCTTCTATGAATGCATCTATTTTTTCAGCATGATTATTTACGACTAATTTCATCTCTTCATTCATTTCCAAGGATTTCTCAAGTTTCTTTTTTAAGTCATTGCGTTCAGCTTCTACTTTCACCTTCGCCTTTTCCAAGATATTTACTTTCTTTGTAAGATCCTTGATCTTTCCATCATGAAACATGTCGTAGTCGTCATCAGGAAGAATATCATCAGTAAATTCACCACGAATGTTTGGAAAACCTTCAAATAAACCAGGAGAAGTAACTTTCTTTGGCTTTGACGTCTCTAGATCATCTTGAATGTGTATAGTTGGATTCTCTGGTGGTGGTGGTGGTGTAGATACTTTTTCACCCGTGAATACAACCTCATCATCATCATCATCAACTTTCTTTTCAATTCTAACATATTCTGGACTTTCAGGCTTTTTCTTTTCAACCTCTGGACCATCTGTTGTTTGAACTTCATGTACTTTAAAACTTTGAACTTCAACTTCTTGAATACTTTGAGCTTGAACCTCTGGAGTACTTTGAGCTTGAACCTCTTGAGCTTTGCCACTTTGCATCTCTGGCATAGTAGCTGACCTTTTCCTTGCTCTGACATTTCTAGGAATAACTCCACTTTGAACAGCTTTGCGCTTCTTGCAAAGTTTGTTTGTCTCTTCAGGTGTAGGAATATACGCGGAATCCTCTTCATCAGAACCTTTTTCTTCTTATGAGGCTTCACTTTCAACGTTATCTTTCCAACTCCAATCTTAGACTTATCAATCTCAGACTCTGTGTCGCTTGAATCACTGACAGTTGCACTGGAGTCTGTGCGAACAACTCCTTCAGCATCCTTTTCTTTAGCACTTTCTGCATCAACATTCTTTGCAGAGGATTCAACAACTTTTTCAACACTTGAACCTTGAACCTTTGCAGCTTTAGCAGCTTCAGCTTCCTCGTTCTTCTTTAAGAAACCTTCCAGTGTCTCTTTCATCAAACCAACGCCTTTTCGAATCACATCTTCTGGAGGAATCACCGTTTCATCAATAAGTCTTGGTGGAGACTTTTTCTTTGCTGGCTCTGCAAAACAAACATTAATATTTATTAGAATGATATCACAAAGTATAATCTATCAACCTTTCATGTGACTCCCCATTTCAACTTTACCCTTAACAACAATCTTTGGTGTAGTCCTTTTAGGTCCAGTCACTGCTGGAGAAACCTTTGGAGTTCACTTTCTCTTTCCATCCTTCACAAACCAATACCTCAACTTCTTTTCATGCATGCCACTTAAACTATCTGTTTCATCCTCTGAATTGTTGTTCTCGTGTCTCCATGCATCATTCTCAGGAGCTACATAATTTGGATTTTCAATCTTACAAATCATTCTCTTAACTCTTGGCTCCAGATCATCTTTCTTCAGACCTTTATATTGATTCAATCTACTCAAGGTTTCAGCTGTCATGTGATGTAGATTTAATTCATCTTTAGGATCCTTCGGAAGATCTTTCACTTAATCATCAATCAGCATCTGAATGAATCTTGGGTACATGATGTATTTCTCACCCTTGATATTATCTACCATGTGTTCAAACAACAATTGAGAAATGTTGTAAGGCCTGT
Source organism: Helianthus annuus (assembly GCF_002127325.2). Classification (NCBI taxonomy): domain Eukaryota; kingdom Viridiplantae; phylum Streptophyta; class Magnoliopsida; order Asterales; family Asteraceae; genus Helianthus; species Helianthus annuus. The sequence goes on along the minus strand of NC_035435.2, from coordinate 105,419,929 downwards.
TGAGCACCAAACATGTGATAATATTCATGACATAATCTGATGTTTAATCGTAAGCTCCCTTTCTGTGCGATAGAGCATGTACCACGCAATGAATCAAAAATTTATAGGGACGACAAAACTTAGACTTGAGATATTTATCATTTACGTGTGCAGAAAATCCCATTCTAAACCATAAACCCATGCACAATTTTTCTGGAACCATAATAGGCTCATCATCACTATCTCTTAAGTCTAATACTCTTCTAACGTCTCCCACATTAAACTTAACTTCAACATCAATAGCTTTATCACTCTCATCTTTCTTTTGTACCGCTGAGTATATTGTCTTTTCACTTTCTTCGTACCTCACCGACTTCCAGAACATTCTAACATGTGATTCATAAACCTTCGTCCTATTAGTTTATGCCTTGGCAATCCTACTCTCCCTTAAAAATTTCGCCATATCTTTGAATGGTCCCATGTTTGCATAATATTCATCTAGAATACAATAGATGTTATAAGCTGGATGCCAGTCTGATGCTCTTGTCTGCAAAAATTATCAATGTTAGAATTTGCACAAACTTCGAGATATAAGGTGAATAGTGACAAGATTTCAAAAATTTTCTAACACTTGAAAATTTCACTCTACGCAGTACTGATGATCGGATGGCCATCCGATCGGATGGCCATCCGATCGGATGAGACATCTCTTTTAAAGAACACATCAGACAAGACATATGCATTTGGATCGGATGGCCATCTGATCGGATTGTCATCCAATCAGATTGCCATTCGTTTAAAGTGAATAACAATTCGGCAATTTTGAAAGACAAACATGTGAATGGGTGATTTTGGATCGGATGGCCCTCCGATGGGATGGTCATCCGATCGAAGTGCCATTCGTTCCTATTCAAGTAAGCACAATTATAAACAATCATGACATAATGTGTTTTGGATCGGATGGCCCTCCGATCGGATGATCATCCTATCGGATTGCCATTCGATCAAAAATGACAATCAGATGAACACATAAGTCAATCAAACATTTGAGTGTATGTTTTGGATCAAATGGCCCTCCGATCGGATGGTCATCCGATTGAATTGCCATTCTATCCAAACCAACAGTTTAACAGATGAAGTGCAAACTATTCAACAGTTAGAAAAATTTTCAAAGATAAATGATGTGAATTGGATCGGATGGCCATCCGATCGGATTGCACTTCGATCCAAGTGACATGAAGAACACTTTGAATCTAACAACTGAACATCAAAAATTTACTAACAGATTTCCAAAATTGAACACATTTTCACGTAGAGAATTTTCCGATTAACAAAACCTTATGTTTAGATTTTGTAGGATCGTATTCGGACCTGAACGAGTCGATCAGAAGAGTTTATCTCAATACAAAGGCGGAAACAGTCGTATTGAGGTCAATTCAACACACAAATCACTTTAAACTGTCGATTTGATTGATATAATGACGTTTTACAGCGTGACGACACTTCGGCAGCACTTCGTTTCTCAGACCGGAAATTGTTATGTGATTTCGCTTGAAATGCCATATATATAGGCAATGTGATTCCGCTTGAACACGTTTCAAGCGGAATTAACATAGAACCTTCAAGCGAAATCAACATATTTACTCGAGCGGAATTAGAACATATTTGATTTTGCTTGAACATGACCTGATGTCATTTCAAGCGGAATCACCTCTAATTTCCACTTTCTTTTTTTTGTGCCGTGATCTAACTAGTTCTATACAAAACTCGATACAAGACGAAGTCGACAGACGCATGCACCAACAAACTCCCCCTCGAATGTTGACGAGTCTTCAGTGTCGAGTCTTCGCATCTTCAATCTTTATCAGTCTTCGGGCTTCTTTTCGAAGTATCTGACACTGTAAAGCATCCTTCAATCTCTCTCTTTTCTTCAATCAGCACCATCAGACTCCCCTCGAACAAATACTCTCCTCCTCGAATGTTGAATCTTTAAATTCATCAGCATCAGCAATCTCAGGATCAGAACCTGACTCTTTGACATTCAGACTCCCCCTCTCAGTAAGCTGGGATCGTAGTCTGGCTTTTACAGGTTCAAGATCGTTGCCTGGCATATACTCTGCTCTGAATCGAAACCTGGCTTTCTTCAATCACAAGCTTCTCAGGATTGATTAACCCAGTTCTTACTCAAACCTGCACAGTCTCTACCACAAACATAAGCTTTTTATGATAAAGATTTGACAGTCTTAGACACTACTTACAGATCTCTGACAAACCATTTGCAGAAAAGCTTTTAAACCTTTTAAATATAATCTTTCCCTCAAAATAATGTTCATTATGATTAGCACTTGGAATTTTGAAAATCAGCTCTTCAACACTAGTTGTTGAAAATCTTTTTGATTTTTTCAAAATTTATGCTAAAACACACATAAAATCTTTTTGGGATTTTGATAAAGAAATGCAGTAAAGAAATATTTACAGACAATCTTTTTGTGAGTTTGTGTAAGAGGATCATATCAGTATCTGAGACAAATCACCAACACCGTTAAGCTTCATTTCATTTTAAGTTCTAAACAATTCACCTAGATTGTTAGTATACTGGTCCACTTTAAATTTTCACACAAAGTTCAACTGTTTCAAGATACAAGATTAATGTCTTAAGCACTTAAACTTATTCGCGTGTCCCACCACTTGAATATACTCCTGTATCCAGATCCCAATATTCAGTCTTACAGGTGAGTATACCTAGATGATATCTATAAGGGGTTAGATGCGAAACCGTGAGAGCTCAGGTCAGAACTTTCGTTCAGCAGAGAGATGACGGTTCGACTTTAGGTGTGTCCCCTTTAGAGGATCTTTTCTTTAACAGCACATGATTAGCATTTTTCAATGTTTCATCATTTTTTATGCTGAGGGCGGTGCTATATTTCAAGCAATTTGCAAAGTATTATGTTGGTGCATATTTGTGACAACAGCTTAGATTTGGTCTTTGGATATATTGTAATTAGTTAAACGATAAACGGTTAGCGGGTTTAGCTTTGTAATAGTTAGTTGTATTGTTTGGGCTAACTAAACCCAAAGAATTGGGTGATGGGGGGCGAATTGGGCCTGTCCAATTCGCAGCCCAAGAGTCTTTGACCTAGCCCATTTGTGAACCTTGTGTTATATAAACAAGGTTAGACATTAGGGTTTGAGGTTAATCAGTTAATCAGCCAAAATAGTATTTGGAGAGATAGAATTTCGTGATTACTCTAGGGTTTGGACGAAATTCTGGTGGTTAGGGTTTTGATTGATTGTAATACTTTGAGTTTGATAATCAATAGAAAACCCGGTTTGAAAGTGATTTGCTGTTTCAGTTTCTACACGTTTTCTACTATATTCTGATCAAGAGGATTCCGCACTCTTGATTGGAAAGACAATTCTGTGAAGATCCATACATCAAGGGGACCTACATATTATACGGGGACTAGGCTATTGCTTCCGCAAAATCAGAAGTCCCGGGATAATACCCCAGATATCACTGAGTATAAAGACCTAGTATCTCAGAAAAAGGGACCTTTCAAACAAGATTTCAGGGGTTACCCACATATCCAAGAAATGTTCCCCACGAGATAAGCAAGTTTGAATTTAGGGTTTATATCTCGAAAACAATTTACTGAATGTGCAAAAACCTACTGGCACATCCGCAGTGAGATTGTTATTTTTGACTTTACAATTCTTTAGCGTGTTGTGATAGTCCACTGATGTACTATCATTTCCTCTTTTAGACACCAAAACTCATTTTTGAATTTTATCATGTTTTTGACTTTTTCTAATTTTTTTTAATGTTTTTGGATTTTCTGAAATTTTTTAATCCCCCTAAAATGCAAACATATTTAAAGAAATTTGAAAACAAACTATACAGAAATATAACAACTGTTGTTTCAAGCCTCAATTCGCCATCCACTTGACATAAACAATCAGAACTCCCCCTTACAACAAACTATTTTCCCATTGAGATTTCAAAACACTTAAGTTTGTTTTAATCAAAATGGTTTTTCCGGAAAATAAGTTTTGTTTTATAGGTTCGGGGATCATCATATTGTTTTTCAATCACTTGAATGAGGATTACATCAATTTCAAATTAATGACCTTGATTAATCACTTTGTCAAAACAAACCTCTGTATCACTTGTAAGAAATCAAGTACAACTTATTGTCCCTGATTTATCATTTGTAGGAATGCCACATCTACACAAAATCATTTTACCAATAAAGATGCCAATTCCTGCTGTAACAACTGCCACTAAATTCAATAATTAGGACGATAATTAGTCAATAAGAAAACCCTAATTGAGACACTCAAGTAATTCTGTACTAACCCTAAAATTTTCAGAACAATCGGAATTAGGATCAGGGCCCCTAAAACTCGAGGGGGCAAACCCTAGTTGATAATTATCTAAAATAAAACGTAGCTATGTTCTGATTGGCTGGATTTTTGAGTCACCTAAGCTATAACCGAGTCTAGGCAGCCTATGAATTAGACTGCTTAGCTTACGGACCGTAAGGGGTCCGGCATACGGTCCGTAAGGGAGACCCAAAAATTACTATAAATAGCCGACATTGGCACTTAGCTTCTGTTGTTCAAACGTCGCACAGATTCCGTCTGTACGTCGAGTTATAGCTGTTACACTACAATTAAACACACACACGATCACGAGGTGCTGCCGCAATCAGGGTAATAACTCGATCGCTATTACGATTCAACGTCCGATCGATTATAACTATCCAACGATTGTCCGAGTGCTGCTCAAATTGAGCGTGTACTTTGTTATTCATTGTGATTTCAACTTGAATGTTTGAGTGCTGTTCGAATTCAGACTATGCTCTGTCATTCGTTGTGAATCCATTGGATTATTAAGTATCGCACTTGATAATAGTTGTGATGGTTTAATCTCGTGAATTGACGTAACTGCTGAATTAGTTACTAATCCCGTTTGTGTGTGCATTGTTATTTAAATTAGGTTAGCAGGCTAATCAGTAAAGCTTATACTCTGCTCGTAAATCTGCAATGTGAGTCATTCTCTTTTTATCAACTGTTTTACAAAACTCCAAGTTATTTTCAAAGTTATAGTTACAGTGATTAAGTCTATGTAATCACCAAGTTACAGCCGGTATGTGGGGTTTTGTATACATTACTTGTTTCCCGTCACACTTGGACAAACGGGTGGCCAAGGGGTGATCTGACCACAATCACAGACACCATTGGCCAAATGGGCTAGCCAATGGATGGTCGAGTGACAAATACTGTGGGTAGTTGGTTTGATATCAGAAACATTGTAATTCCCCTTAATACTGTAGATTATAACAAATGTGTCGTTTTCAGCAAAATGAATGATTCACTCAGTATTTCCCCGCTGACAAAACCTTTTTCAAACATGTTTCAGGTGATCTGGTATGAGCAAAGAAAAGTGCCGTGGAGCACTCCCATCTTAGAAAAGTGGCTCAATGTAAATAAATAAATGAACATGTTTTGAAAATAAAGATTTCCCTAAGAAATCACATTATTGTAAATTTCGGGAATTTATTCCTAAGTTATGAAACGAGCAGTTTTAATTATTGAAAGATCCTGTTTTTAAAAAGACTTCCGCTGTTGCTTAAATTAAATACCACGGGATTCCTGTCCCGCGGCTCCTAAAACGGGTCAAACCGGGTTGGGGGCCGTGACAGGAAAAGGTGGTATCAGAGCCACTGTTTTAAGCTTACTGATTAAGCTCACTATTTTAATTTAAGTATTTAGGAAAATTTTATTTGTCATTCTGTGAATATATGCTTATTAACTGATTAATTGTTAAAATTACAGTATGGGTAGACAAAAGATTTCAGCTATCTACCGCAAATTAGATAGTACACCTAAAGAACAGGGAACCTCTTCCTCCAAATCTTCCGTCAAGTTAGAGGAAGGAATCTTTGTCCGTAAGGAAAATTCTGAAAACCCACTTACACCGGAGAAAAGAAATTTGATTATTAGGAAAGGTCAAGAGAAAAAGAAACCCCAAACCAAGAGAGTGAGGTTTAACCCGGAAATTCAGGAAATTAACAGTAATCCACCAGGGGAAAATAACTTAGAAGAAAAATGGGCAAATCTGTATCTGCTCGCTACTGTAGCAGAAAATGCAAATCTTTAAAATTCTAAATCTAGAAATAAGTACTTCCCAGTAAATAAATAAATAAACCTGAGTGTGTTCTGTTTGCTGTTATATTATACAAATTGGTGTGCAATAAAAATGTTTATTTGTTGAACTTTGTTCCAAAGTTTTAACTTGGCATTTTTGTGCATTTTGCATATATACTACACAGCATGAGTGAGCTATCCGAGGCGTTTCAGAACCTCAACCTCTATCCTGTGCCAATTGAAGTCTCCCACAACTTCACTGGTTACATTGCTGACATAGAGGAACCTCTGGAATTCCAAGCTCCACCGCTGGAAAAAGCAAAACCTAAAAAGAGGAGAAGATATGTAGGGTGGCGAAAAGTGCGCAGAAGGAAACCTAGGAGACTCCCTAAAATAGAAAATCCTGTGAGTGTAAGCAAAGGAAAAGAAATAGAAACCGAAGAAAGTTCCAAACCAGCAGAAATAGGGATAGACCTAAAACAAAAAGGAATAGAAATCGGAGAAAGCTCTAAACAGCCTGAAGAAATCACATTCCAGGACGAAATAGACCGCCTACTGGATAATTGTGATGTACTAGAGCCTATCAACGATAATCTCTTCTCTTATCCTGCTACAGCCCAATTCCCAATAAACCTAAGACCAGCTATTCCAGACCCACTAGTTCACACCCGACCATTAGGCCAAATGGAGGAATGGTGGACCAATGACTGGCAATTCCAAAATATAGTCAATAGTCCCTATAGTTTTCTCCCACATTTTGATCCAGAACCTATCCCTAATCCGCCAATGAGCTATGAAAATTTAGCTGAACTACGTCAGTTTGGTGAAGAACTGATAGGCACCGGGAATAGGATCCGGGAAATGGGGGAGCAGATCTCTTGGAAGTACGATGAGAGGGAGCGTCGTTACTGAAACTGCCAGTGAACCAAAAGATAGGAGGGGTTTGGGGAAATTTGTTTGTATTATAACTAATATAGTAAAACTGACTCTGTAAAATGGGCAATAAAACACTATTGAAGCAGGTATAATATATAAAACAAAACAGAAGTCGAGGTATCGAAAATTTTTGGCTATGCTTGCATGTTATACTGATCTATGTGTTTATCTTCGAATATGCGAGACTGGTACCTTCCCTGGCTTCGCCAGAACCGATACTTATTTCCCGTTATATTTGGGGATTAATTGGAGAAATCCGTAACATCGTTAAAGCTGCGAGACCACGCACGATTAACGATGCTGTGGAATTAGCTAATACCTTAACCGATGAACTAGTCCGCACCAGAGAGGAAGATCACAAGAAGGAATTGGCCCAGAAGATTACCCAAGGATTTCGCATGGGTAATAGTAACAATAAGTTCAAAAAGAGGGGAACAGAGCAATCCTCATCACCTCCTTTCTACAGAAATTGCAAGAAGAAACACTATGGACAGTGCAATATATTTTGCAACTTCTGCAAGGCGAAAGGACATCGGGAAGAAGACTGCAGAAGGAAAACAAGAATTTGTTATAACTGTAGAGAAACGGGACATTTCTAATCTGAATGTCCTAAGTTAGCTAAACCAGCAGACAGTAGAGCTAAAATGACCGAAGGAACTACTAAGAAAAATGCACGAGCATTCCAGCTAACCACTCAAGAAGCCGAACTCATTCCAGACGTGATAGCGGGTACGTTCTTAGTGCATAACGTCTATGCAAAAGTATTATTTGATTCTGGTGCAAACCAAAGTTTCATTAATACTGCATTCTGCCAAGCTCTTAACTTACCTCTAACTACCCTTAGGCAGATCTTTACTGTTGAAACGGCAGATGGAAATTCTGTCAACATAGACAAGGTTTTGCAAGAAGGAAAGATAGAATTGTTAGGTCATAAGTTTTCCGCAAACCTGTTACCTATGAAATTAGCCGGATTCGATGTAGTGTTAGGAATGGATTGGTTAATAGCCAACCATGCTCGAATCCTGTGTGATAAGAATTCCGTAGAAATCCGTACCCCCACAGGAGAAGTAATTCTAATTTCAGGAGATAGACCTCGAAAGCCACTGAAATTCATTTCAGTAATGAAATTGGCTAGTTATTCAAGGAAACAAGAAATGGTGTATATGATTTCTGTAATCATTAACACTAAAAATAAGGAACTCCAGGACATCCCTATAGTTTCAGAATACCCAGATGTTTTTCCAGAAGAATTACCTGGTTTACCACCGAATAGGGAAGTAGAGTTTAGAATTCATCTAATTCCAGGTACTACACCAATAGCTAAAGCACCTTATCGATTAGCACCTACTGAAATGCTAGAATTGAAAAAGCAGTTAGATGAATTACTAAGCAAAGGATTCATACAACCTAGTTCATCCCCTTGGGGTGCACCAGTGTTGTTTGTGAAAAAGAAAGATGGATCAATGAGGATGTGTATCGATTATAGGGAATTGAATAAAGTCACAATTAAGAACCGATACCCATTACCTAGGATTGATGATCTTTTTGATCAATTACAAGGAGCTAGGTATTTCTCTAAGATAGACTTAAGATCAGGATATCACCAGCTGAAAGTGCAAGAGGAGGACATACCTAAAACTGCTTTCAGAACTAGGTATGGTCATTATGAGTTTACAGTCATGCCCTTTGGATTAACAAATGCTCCAGCTGCATTTATGGACATGATGAATAGGATCTGTAAACCCTACTTGGATAAATTTGTGATCGTTTTCATTGACAATATACTTATTTATTCCAAAAGTTAGGAGGAACATTGTGAGCACTTGCATACACTCTTAACATTGTTAAGAAAGGAAAAGCTTTATGCCAAATTCTCGAAGTGTGAATTCTGGCTACAAGAAGTGCAATTTTTAGGTCATATGGTGAATCACGAAGGAATTCACGTAGATCCTGCTAAAATAGAAGCAATCACAAATTGGAAGGTTCCGCAAACAGTTATGGAAGTTAGAAGTTTTCTAGGCTTAGCTGGATACTATAGACGATTTATTAAAGATTTCTCTAAAATAGTTGTACCTTTAACTAAGCTAACCTGTAAAGCTGTTAAGTTTGAATGGGGATCTAGACAAGAAGAAGCTTTTAGGATTCTAAAACACAAATTAACGAATGCTCCAATTTTAGCTTTACCCGAAGGAACCGAGGATTTTGAAGTATACTGTGATGCTTCAAAATTAGGATATGGATGTGTGTTGATGCAACGCAAAAAGGTAATTGCGTATGCCTCTAGGCAATTGAAAAAGCACGAAGAAAATTACATGACTCATGACTTAGAATTAGGAGCCATAATTTTCGCCCTTAAAATTTGGAGACATTATCTGTATGGAAGTAAGTTTACTATCTATACGGACCATAAGAGTTTAAGACACATATTTGGGCAAAAAGAGTTAAACATGAGGCAAAGAAGGTGGATGGAAATCCTAAGTGATTACGACTGTGATATTCAATATCACGAAGGAAAGGCGAACGTAATAGCAGATGCCTTAAGTCGTAAGTATCATGAAAAGCAAAAGCAAGTCCGTGCTCTTAGGTTAAATCTACAATTAGATTTAATGGAACAATTCAAGAAAATTCAGGGAACGGCAATCAAGGACGATGCCGAAGGAATGAAAGGTTACCTAAAGGAATTAGAACAAGGAAAAGATGGAATTTGGAGATTCCACAAGAAACGAATTTGGGTACCAAAACAAGGAGAATTAAGAAATAAGATTTTAGAAGAATCTCATAAATCAAGGTATACTGTACATCCAGGGAATAATAAGATGTACCAAGATTTAAGAAATAATTTTTGGTGGATAGGTATGAAAAAGGATATAGCCGAATACGTATCTAAGTGTCTAACCTGTTCACAAGTTAAAGCCGAACATCAGAAACCTTCAGAACTACTACAACAGTTAGAAATGCCTGTATGGAAATGGGAACTCATAACAATGGACTTTGTTACTAAGTTACCCAAAACCAGAAAAGGTAATGATGCTATTTGGGTAGTTGTGGATCGATTAACCAAATCAGCTCATTTTCTACCAATGAAGGAAACCTTTAGCATGGAAAGGTTAGCCAAGTTGTATGTAGATGGAGTAGTATCCTTACATGGAGTCCCACTCTCCATTGTATCGGATAGACATAGTCGTTTCACTTCCCGTTTCTGGACAAGTTTCCAGGAGGCAATGGGAACCCGACTTCATTTGAGTACTGCATATCATCCTCAAACGGACGGACAAAGTGAAAGGACGATACAAACCCTGGAAGACATGCTCCGAGCATGTGTAATTGACTTTGGTGGTAATTGGGACAGCCATTTACCATTAATTGAATTCTCCTATAACAATAGTTATCATTCGAGCATCGAAGCTGCTCCATTCGAAGCACTGTATGGACGCAAGTGCAGAACTCCCGTTTGCTGGGCAGAAATAGGAGAAAGTCAGTTATCAGGTCCAGAGATTGTACAAGAGACTACAGACAAAATAACTCAAATCAAGGAAAGATTGAAGACAGCTAGAGATCGTCAGAAGAGCTATGCAGACAATCGCCGTAAGCCATTAGAATTTCAAGTCTGAAACAAAGTACTTTTGAAAGTATCTCCTTGGAAAGGAGTAGTACGATTTCGTAAGAAAGGAAAACTGAGTCCAAGATATGTCGGACCATTCCCAGTGATCCAACGAATAGGACCAGTAGCTTATCGTTTACGACTACCAGAAGAGTTAGCTGGAGTACATGATGTGTTTCATGTATCCAGTCTCAAGAAATGTTTATCAGATGAATCCCTGGTAGTACCTCTTCAAGATATAGATGTAAACGAAAAGCTGAAATTCGTAGAGAAACCCTTACAAATAGAAGACCGGAAGATCAGGTTTCTCAAACACAAACGACTAGTACTAGTAAAAGTCAAATGGGAATCCAAGAGAGGACCAGAGTATACTTGGGAACTGGAATCAGAAATGAAGCGAAAGTACCCTCATCTATTTCAGTAAATCTCGAGGACGAGTTTTTCTTAAGGTGAGGAGGATGTAACAACTGCCACTAAATTCAATAATTAGGACGATAATTAGTCAATAAGAAAACCCTAATTGAGACACCCAAGTAATTCTGCACTAACCCTAAAATTTTCAGAATAATCGGAATTAGGATCAGGGCCCCTAAAACTCGAGGGGGGCAAACCCTAGTTGATAATTATCTAAAATAAAACGTAGCTATGTTCTGATTGGCTGGATTTTTGAGTCACCTAAGCTATAACCGAGTCTAGGCAGCCTATGAATTAGACTGCTTAGCTTACGGACCGTAAGGGGTCCGACATACGGTCCGTAAGGGAGACCCAAAAATTACTATAAATAGCCGACATGGCACTTAGCTTCTGTTGTTCAAACGTCGCACAAATTCCGTCTGTACGTCGAGTTATAGCTGTTACACTACAATTAAACACACACACGATCACGAGGTGCTGCCGCAATCAGGGTAATAACTCGATCGCTATTACGATTCAACGTCCGATCGATTATAACAATCCAACGATTGTCCGAGTGCTGCTCAAATTGAGCTTGTACTTTGTTATTCATTGTGATTTCAACTTGAATGTTTGAGTGCTGTTCGAATTCGGACTATGCTCTGTCATTTGTTGTGAATCCAATGGATTATTAAGTATCGCACTTGATAATAGTTGTGAGGGTTTAATCTCGTGAATTGACGTAACTGCTGAATTAGTTACTAATCCCGTTTGTGTGTGCATTGTTATTTAAATTAGGTTAGCAGGCTAATCAGTAAAGCTTATACTCTGCTCGTAAATCTGCAATGTGAGTCATTCTCTTTTTATCAACTGTTTTACAAAACTCCAAGTTATTTTCAAAGTTATAGTTACAGTGATTAAGTCTATGTAATCACGAAGTTACAGCCGGTATGTGGGGTTTTGATACATTACTTGTTTCCCGTCACACTTGGACAAACGGGTGGCCAAGGGGTGATCTGACCACAGTCACAGACACCATTGGACAAATGGGCTAGCCAATGGATGGTCGAGTGACAAATACTGTGGGTAGTTGGTTTGATATTTGAAACATTGTAATTCCCCTTAATACTGTAGATTATAACAAATGTGTCGTTTTCAGCAAAACGAATGATTCACTCAGTATTTCCCCGCTGAGAAAACCTTTTTCAAACATGTTTCAGGTGATCTGGTATGAGCAAAGAAAAGTGCCGTGGAGCACTCCCAGCTTAGAAAAGTGGCTCAGTGTAAACAAATAAATGAACATGTTTTGAAAATAAAGATTTCCCTGAGAAATCACATTATTGTAAATTTCGGGAATTTATCCCTAAGTTATGAAACGAGCAGTTTAAATTATTGAAAGATCCTGTTTTTAAAAAGACTTCCGATGTCACTTAAATTAAATACCACGGGATTCCTGTCCCGCGGCTCCTAAAACTGGTCAAACCGGGTTGGGGGCCGTGACACCTGCTTCACACTTACCAACCTGGAAGCTCCGGCAAGTCACACTTAACCTGTAAAATTTAAGAATTTTAAGATTCATTTCACAAAATCAATTTTAAAGAACGATGCCGATTCCTGATCCGCGATTACAAACTTGGGATCTTCGGCAAGTCAGGTTTTTCTATTCAAAGAATATATCCACCCAAGCCTGACCAGCCTTGGGTGTTACCGAGCTACCAACACTCGGTTTCTTACCTCCCATCTTCTTCTCATAGAACTCTTTAACCCCTTTGACTTTTCGGTCAATCATTTTTCCAAAGATGTGTTTTACTTTAGGGTTAAAGGCCTTATCAACATCAAAAGCCTTTTTGTCAGAATAAAATTGTTTTGAAATTTCAACTTTACCAATTTTCTTCTTAAAATTTTCAGCCCGAAGTGGTGGAAAATTCTCATCATTCTCAGTCGGAACTGATTTTTCACCATTTTACTCAACCTGTGGCTCCTCTGATTTTGTGGAATCAGATTCATCGCCAGAAGATAGCTCCTCTGATTTTGATCTATCAGATTCATCGCTAGAACTATCAACAGACTTCTTAACAATCCATTTCTGGTTGTCAGATTTAGCTCTTTTCTTGTAAAACCTGTTTGAACATTCACCAATTTCAAATTTTGAATTTTTGAATAATTTGGTTCTATCAATTGGTGATTCAAATTCAATCACTTTTTCTTTCAGTTTATAAACTCCCTGTTTTGTAGGATCGTGATTCGACCCGAATGAGTTGTTCAGAGGCGTTCTTCTATGTTTCAGGTGCGGAATAACAAGAAACGTAGGTAGAAATAGCTTGTTCTTCACTTAATCTACTGTTTTATTGATTTGACAATGATTACAGCTCGATCTTCACACCGGCAGCACTTCGGTATGGAATTTGACAAAGTTCATTTTTTAGGTTCGCTCAAACTGACCCCTATATATAGACATGGCAGGTCCGCTTTTGTGTCATATGTACATATGAGCGGACCTCATATGTACATATTAGCGAACCTCTTGACTCATGTCCCTAAGAGCGAACCTACATGTATAATCTCTATACACTTCCTATCTTCTCGTAATTTGTGCCCTAATCTAATCAATACAATATAAGACTCGATACAAGACGAAGTCGACAGATGTAGTGCACTAACAGACTCCCCCTCAGATGTTGACGGAGTCGACTATCGAGTCACGACAATGCTGTGTCTTCAAATCTTCAGTCCTGATCAGTCTCTGGGATTTTCTCTCTCTGTCTTCTGACTCTCCCTCTCGATTTGCTGGTATTCCTTTGTTCTTCAGCAACATCTTCAAGATCGTTGTCTGGCCTTCACAGGATCAAGATTGATTTCCAGGATCGAAAACTTGGCTTTCTTTAATCAAAATCTTTAGAAATCGAAACCTGGCACTTCTATCTTCAGATTCAAGATCAAAACCTGGCTATTCCTGCACATTCTTATCCCAGAAGTAAGTTTTCTAAATTTAACAATCTTGTAAGCACCAACACTAACTCTCTCTCAAATCCATGTGTACCAACTACAAATCTCCCTTAGATCATTCACATATGATGAACCACTTGTTGATTAAAAAATTTTGACATTTAAAGCACACTCCCCCTCACAACAATGTCATCATGTTTAGCACTCGGAATTTTAAAAATCAGCTTTCCTACATCAGTTGTCAAAAATCTTTTTGACTTTTTCAAAAGTTTATGCTAAAACACATACAAAATCTTTTTGAATTTTTCAAAAAAAATAATTGACACCATTTGTAAAATCATGAGAATGTAGAAATGAAATATTTACAAACATATTTTTGTGAGTTCGTGTAAGAGGATCATATAAGTTTATGAGACATGACACATACACCGTTAAGCTTATTACATTTTCATTTCAAAACAATTCACCTAGATTGTCAGTATATCGGTCCACTGAAATTCTCACACAAAGTTCAATTGATCTGAGATACGACGTTAATGTCTTAGATACTGACTTATTCGTGTGTCTCACTACTTGAATATTCTCGCGTATCCAGATCCCAATATTCAGTCTTACAGGTGAGTATACCACAGCTGATATCTGTATAGGGGTTAGATGCGAGGGCCGTGAGAGCTCAGGTCGATACTTCCATATACGCAGAGAGATGACGGCTTCGACTTTTGGTGTGTCCCCTTTAGAGGATCTTTTTATTTCAACAGCAGCGACTATCAATTTTATTGTTTCATCAGCATGCTGAGGGCGAAGCTATGTTTCAAGATTTTGCGGAAAGCATTATCCGGGGACTAGGTCAGTGCTTCCATACAGCAGAAGTCTCGGGATAATACCTGTTATGGGTGAAATTCTGAGCCCATATCCTGATTTTGTATCTTGATTTTTTATTAGTTGTATATGATCAGGATACCAGATCAGGATACCGGATCAGGATACCGTATCAGGATACCGGGCCAGGATATTGGTAATATCCTGAGGCAGTACCCTGACTATTACTAACGACTGGCTTGTAAAACGTTGGTTGCAAGGTACCAACGTTAAAAGACTTGATCTACCTGAAGATTCGCTCAAGGTGGTTGAAAAATGGACGTTGATGGTGGAAGAATGGGTCTTGTAACGGTCAAAAAGGCATATTCCGTGAGAATATCGGATGTTGGTCAATGTTATTGACATTGTAACGGTTATATGAGCCGAAGACCCGGTTTTGTAGTCAATAAGCACGTGGAAAACAAGTAGAAAGAGTCCCCCAACGTTCAGAATGGAATATTCCCAGCATCCCGGAATAATAGGAGAGTTAGTTTGTTTTTTGTAACTATATAAAGGGGCGATCGGATCATAGGTAGACACAACTTTTCACACACTTTCACTCACACTCTTTGCTCTCTAGCTACTAGCAACCACTACACACAAACACTTGTACTCAAATCTCATTGTAACACTTAGCGATCCGATCAATATCCTGCACTGTATCCTGACGTTTGAAGTAATAGAAGAACAAGGAAGCTGCGATTGTCAGCTCCCGAGGTTTTATGCCGGCAATCTAGATTGATCAAGGGCTTTCCTCGTATATCACGTGTCAACCTTTACTTTTTTGCTCATTGTTTGATCACAGATACGGCTCTATATCCTGAGCCGTATCCTGAAACTGTTTTTTGCAAATAACTCAATTAACATATTTTTGAACACATTCTCTTAGCACACTACCTCACTTAACTAATTTGATCACTTAATTGCTTCGGTAATTTTTGACCAAAACAATTTGGCGCCAACCGTGGGGCAAGTGGTGCTATTTCTACTAAAAACTTTTGCAAAATCGTTACTTGGTTTTCTATTTTCAAAACTTTTTGCTACATTATTTTCAACGGCCTCGAGATCAAACATGAGTTCTTCCACCATGTCAGCTACAACCTCTGCAACAATTGGTTTGGTGCTTCCTCCTCCTCCACAAGTTCAAGCTCCCTAAAAGAGAAATGAAAGCCAAATATCATGAGACACTCCTTCCGTTCAGAATGTCAACAGATCTGGTGTTCCAGGGAGAACTTCTGTTATGGATTCTAATGATAAAATTTTAACTTTGTTTGGTGATATACAGGATCAAATGAAGAAACAACAGGAGACTAACCAAGTCATAATGAAGGAAATACAACTCTTGAAGTCCAACTCTAAGAGACCTGCTAAGGATACTGATACCCATCTGCAGGCCAGGATGTTGAACTTTAGTTCAGCAGTATATACTGAGGATAATCAGGGCAATATCATACCGAGTCGTTCTCAGAGCAATATTCCGGAGATACCCTTAACGGCTAGAATGTCGACTGTGAGGGATCCAGGATATGCTCCAGGATACGCTCCAGGATATGGCTAGAATCGCCAAAATGGCAACTTGTCTGTTAACACCAAGATCCTTGTTACTAATAATCGTGGATCATTGCAGGATACAGGTGTGACATCAGCGATAACCAGAGAGCTTCAAAAGTTAAAGGATATGATATCAAGTGTGCCTGGGATAGTGCAGCCTATACCGGAAGTATCCCGGGATAGTCACAACATATCCCGCTTTGCTCACCCCATTTGTGATGCAGAAATCCCAAAGAGATTCCAGACTCCCAACGTGAAGCCGTATGATGGGACGACGGATCCTGAGGAGCATATTGCCAAGTATAGGGAGAAGATGGAGATTAACCCTATCCCGTCAGATCTTAAAGAAGCATGCTTGTGCAAGGGCTTCGGCTTTACTTTAATAGGATCAGCCTTGATATGGCTTCTAAATGTTCCTCCTTATTCAATTACATCGTTTACTCATTTAGTTAATTTATTTAATAGTCAATTTTCTTACAGCAAGAGCTTTGAAAAACTAACAAGTGATCTTTACAGGATAGCACAGGGACCTCAAGAATCCCTGTGGGACTATGTTAACAAATTTAGTATAGAATCCCTGGATATCCCGATCCTTGATGTTGCCACAGCAGTACAAGCGTTCCAAATGGGGTTACAGAAGGATTCTCAATTTTATCAAGATCTTGTGGTAAATCCTTGCAGGAACTTAGACGAAGCTTGGAACAGGGCCTTAAGATACATAAGGCTCGAGGATGACAAAAAAAATGCCAGAGGGGATGAATGCATCCTCAACATATGAATCAACTAACATGAAGTCAGAATCCTCGTATAAACCATATCGCTCTAAGCCATATGGCCGGACAACAAAAAAGTGAATGCTGTTGAAGACGAGGATCTTGAGGAGTATCCTGAGGTATCTGAATATTATTTTTCTGTTAATATACCTGAACTGATGTATGCTATGCAGGGTTTAGGAGACAAAGCAAGATGGCCCCAGAAGATTCAACAAAAAACTGATTGGAAGGATAAATCCAAGTGGTGTGCCTTCCATGAGGATTTCGGACATGTTACTGAGGATTGCATTGCTTTAAGGAAAGAAATAAGCTATCTCTTGAGCAAGGGATATCTGAAGGATCTCTTAGGAAGAAAGAAGAATAAGGGATATTGGTTGACAATGGCAGCTCCGTGAACATAATCCAACTAGAGACTCTGAAGAGAATGAATGTATCTCCAGTGGATATCACTTCAAAGTCCACCGTGCTTGTTGGGTTCAGTGGAGAGGCTAGGAACACAGTGGGAGAGATAAAGTTACCAGTATATGTTGAAGGAGTCAACTCAATACAACGTTTCTGTGTGATGGATTCTCTATCCTGCTATAACATCATACTGGGAAGACCATGGATTCACGACATGAAGGTTGTCCCATCAACATATCACCAATGCATAAAGATCCCTACCCCTTGGGGAGTTGTCAAAGTCGATAGTGATCAGCAGGAGGCGAAAGAATGTTACTCATCCTCGATGAAATCCTCGACCAGACCTAGTGCAGCATAGCAATTAAAGATGCGGGCCCAGGATATCGTGGGAGATCCGGAGCAGGATGTGAAGAAAATTATCCTGGATCAGGATAATCTTGATATCTCGGTGCTCGTAGGAACCAATATCCCTCAGGATATTGAAGAGCAGTTAACTAACTTTTTGAAATGCAGGATGTCAACGTTTGCATGGAAGCATGAGGATATGACAGGTATATCCAAAGATATTATCACTCACAAGCTTGGAATTGACAGGTCGTTCAAGCCCGTTCAACAAAAGAGAAGGAAGTTTGCTCCTGAACGGAACATAATTATTCAAGAAGAGGTTGAAAGACTATTGAAATCCAGGATGATAAGAGAAGTCAAGTTTCCCAAATGGCTGGCAAATGTGGTAGTGGTTCAAAAGAAGAATGGGAAATGGAGAGTTTGTGTAGATTACACAGACTTGAATAAGGCTTGTCCTAAAGACCCATTTCCTCTTCCTCACATCGACTCAATGGTGGATGCTACCGCTGGGCACGAGATGTTAACCTTCATGGATTCATCCTCAGGATTTCAGCAAATTCAAATGGAACCTTCTGACCAGGAGGATCCTGCCTTCATGACACCAACAGGTACTTATTGTTATACGGCTATGCCTTTTGGTTTGAAAAATGTAGGTGCAACATACCAGAGATTGGTAAATATGATGTTTAAAGACAAGCTGGGGGACACCATGGAGGTATATATTGACGATATGGTGGTGAAATCTAAAAAGGCTGAGGATCACCTCCAGGATATCGAGGGAGCATTTGATATCTTGGATCAGTATAACAGAAGCTGAATCCTGCCAAGTGCCATTTCGGAGTGGGGGTAGGAAAGTTTTTAGGATACATGCTGACCAAAAGAGGGATAGAGGCCGAGTAGCAGCATTGAACAAATTTATTTCAAGATCCTCAGAAAAATGTAAGGAATTATATGATATCCTCAAGAAGAATAAGAAATTTGAATGGGGAGCAAAGCATGAAGCAGCCTTGCAGGATTTGAAGCGATATCTCTCAACTGCACCTCTATTGATGAAGCCTGAAAATGGTGAACCACTATCCCTATTGTTTTGGTCAAAAATCACACAAGGATAATGTAACCAAACTTTATGTAAACGGGGTATGATGCTTGGTTAATTATGAAAGTAAAGGATCACTTCTGTGATAAAGATGCAAAGACACAATGATTTATACGAGGAGAAAGCCCTTGATCAATGTATGATCTCCGGCATAAAAAACCTCGGGTGATGGCAACTACCGATCACCAACTTCCATATAAGAAAAATATAGTTACAACTTCGGATGATAATGAGCTGAGTACAAGGATCACTATTGTTTCGAGTGTCTAAGTGTGTGAGAGTTGCGTTGTATGTCGTGTCCTCTTCCAAATGATGGAGAGTGGTATTTATACAAGTGTAGGTGACCTATTTTAGGTAAAAGGACTAATTATCAGCTCATTACCCCTTTAGAAATAAAAGACAATCTAGCCTAAATTGCCGCCCATAAATCAAGCCATGTTTCCATATCCTGTGCAACGTCTATCTCCGATTAAGCTCTTGCCATAATTGTGAAGACGCGTCCCTTGATCATGATGCTTAGAGCGTATCCTGCTAGATATTCCTGCAAAAATAACATTGCATTAAGCGAAGATGATCGTTAGTATGAGGATCCTATAATGTCCCATGATCCTGATCCTGAAGTCCTGCTGAGGATCACTGTCTGCCAAAGAAACAAGGATCACTGGTTAGGATCACGTGTAAGGATCACCTATAATAAAAATCCAGCCCTAACAATTGCCCCCAAAATATAAGGAGTTTATTGTAAATTGACGAGTTATATTTTGTTTCGATCTTATCTCCAACGGGCGACTCCGAATAACTAGCCGTTACACATGGACTAGCCGTTGCGATCATTACGTCATAGATGTGACAATCCCTGCAGATCATGATTATAAATAGGAGATAGGGTGAGGATCAGTTTGTATTTAAATTCAGGATATACTCCCTTTATATTCTGCACCGAAGATTGATCAGGTATCCTCCTCTTCTCTCTTTCCTTTCTATATTCTCTTTGCTCTGTTTCTGTTCCGTCACAAACATGTTGCTCCGGAATTCTCCACACAAGGATTCCAAGAAGGATAGTCCCCTAAAAGGCCAGGGGATTATCAAGGATTCCCCTACGGAGCGATGTTGCTTTACTGACGTTCACGTAGACAGAATTCGTCATTGCTTTCCGGCGAATACTGTTTTCAAATCCTTCGCTCCTACAGCTTTAAGCGACTTTGTTTCAGATGTTTGGGTGGCTTTTCCTGCTACCCCGTTCACCATAGGGTTTTCATATCCTTTTCCAGACTTTACCCAGTCTTTCTTTTCCTTAACCGGCATTTCTTACATCCAAGCTATGCCGATGATCTGGAGGGTTCTGTATACCTTCGAGAGGATCATCGAGCAGGAAGGGATTGATCTGGGGATGGCGGAGTTGGCTAATCTTTATGATCTCACCACATTTGGTTCTCACCGGTATTTGTTGAAACGGAAAGCCGGGGAGGATCATCCTATCTTCAAGGTCACTAAGAACGATACAAACTGGAAGCGTCGCTTTTTCTTTGTTAGGAGGGATTCCATCCCAGATGGGAAGGATCTGCCCAAGGAATGGGCCACTCATGGTAGGATAGAGGATCCTCGAAGGATCACTATCAGCCCTGTCTCATATAATGAGGATCACTAATATCTCTTTTTATCTCTTGTGCAGCTATATCCATTGCTCATCTGAAATTAAGCCCTGCTGCAAAAGAGAGAGTCCTAGCTTTTAAAAAGCTTAATCCTGAAGTCAGAAGTTTCCAAGTCACCGTCCAAGATTCTCAAGAAGTATCCTCTGCATATGCCACTATGTCAAGTAAGTATTCTTATAGAAAATAAATTATATGTAGGATTGTTTGATTAATAAAGCAACTTATCTTGTTTTGATCGTGTAGGTGCTGGGAAATCTGCTAAGTCTGCCAAGTCTGCCTCCTTGTTTGGGATTGATGATCTTGCCAACGTCAAGTCTTCGAAGAAGAAGACTTCTGTTGCTAGTCCTTCTGCTTCAGCCCCTAAATTACCCATTAGGGGTAAGGGAAAGAAGAGGAAGGTTTCTGAGGATCTTCAAGGATTTCCCCTAATTCGCCAGCAGTTTCTTGATTTTGTCAACGAGGTTAGGATCACTGCCCCTGTTGGTTATCCTGATGGTTTTTGAGGATCACCCGTGTCTGACGTCATATCCTGTTGTTTTTGCAGAAACTTACTGAAATAGAATCTTATGTTAGCCACGTTGAAGATCAGGATCGCCAGATTGCCGACCTTCAACAGATGGGTGTGCTGAAGGATCTCAAGATCGCTGATCTTGAGAAGGAGATCCGGGCTGTTAAGGATGAGGCTGTCAAAGCATTGATCAAGTTTGATTATGAGAAGCATGACATTACTCAGGACGCTAAAGTCTCTGCCGCGATAGCTATGTACAAGATACAACTGCGGATGGCTACGGAGGCTCAGGATCCTTCCTTTGATAAGAGCACATGGGATGTTGAAGGCTGGAAGGCAAGGCTAGCAGAGTTGGAGGATGACGATGATGCTGAGGATATCCCTATGCTTGAAGGTGGAGATGCTGGTAAGGATCATGGGGAGGCAAGTGGAGCTGGTGGTGATGGTGCAGCGAAGGTTTGAGCTGCAAGATTGGGCGATGATGGAAACTTCTAGACATAGCCGGAGCCCAGTTTTTTTTTTAAATTTTGATAGTAGTTTGTGAACAATTATGGTCTGTAATCTTCGAACAATAGTTTTTAGGGTTAAGGATCCTGGATCCTTTGAACAGTAGGTAGGATTGCAAAAGGTGGAGGGATCCTCTGTTTGGGGGATGAAGCCTTTGTGATCCTGCCGCTTTTAATTTCCTGCACAATGCTAAGACCGCATAGACAATGGACACCCGTTGCCAACCCAT
This sequence comes from Helianthus annuus, assembly GCF_002127325.2. Classification (NCBI taxonomy): domain Eukaryota; kingdom Viridiplantae; phylum Streptophyta; class Magnoliopsida; order Asterales; family Asteraceae; genus Helianthus; species Helianthus annuus. The sequence continues at coordinate 105,398,003 of NC_035435.2, read as the reverse complement.
GTGGACGGGCCACGTTTTGCTGGTAGAAACGTGGGTTGGCAATTTTGACAACCTTTTGCAAGGGTTAAAGATCCTTTTGCTAATAATATAACCTTAATCTTTCTGGCTTATCCTGTGTTGTTATCCTTTGTTTATCTTTTTGGTTTCCAATTGTTTTAGAAATATATTTGTAACAATAATTAAGCAAACCATGTTCAAGAGATATAGGATATGATCCTGGATCAAATATCCTATATTCGAAAATTTTCAAGGAAGTTTATTTTAAGGATCATAGGTTCAATTGTCAAGGTCTAAAGGTTTTTCAAATGAATAATGAAATTAAAAATAGTTAAGGATCATACCTGAGGATCCAAGTTAGGATCCTAACCTTTAATCGGGATAACCACAAGTAAAACTTTAATGGGTGATAAGGATTAAGGATCCTTATTTGTTTAACTTCGAGAACCTGAAAGATGGAACATATCTTGGGACTAAGCCAATGTAAGAGATAAATTAGTAGCTGGGGACATGCCCAAAGGATAACTGAGAATGATCCTGGAGGATCACTGGGGACAAGCCCATAGGATAACTGGGGACAAGCCCAAAGGATCGTATGTAAACTGGAGTATGGCCCTTTCTGGCGACTATCCAAACTTAGTGACATGAAAATGTCAAAACCTTAGCTAACGTGAAAACGTTAGAAACCTTAGGAACGGATGTATGGTACGTCTACCATTATACGTAGGATCCTAAATATAGCCAGTACGATGAGGTTGTCAGCCCCGGAAGTGGGTACTGGTCCCAAAGACGTGAACTATATCAGGATCATCGTGCGCTGCTGGCGGAAACTGGGGATAATCCCAAGGATAACTGGGGTTGGACCCAAGGATCTGCGGTGCTTTTGAAGATCTTTGACGATATGCTGAAGATACCTGAACTATCATAACTCAAATGTTTCGTGAGTAGAGGATGAAGGATACATGATCCTTATCCTTAGGTAAAAAGTAAGAAAATACAATAGTTTCTAGGATAAGCATATTACCAGAGTAAGGATCACTGATATCGCCGGGATCCTTTAAGGATACTTCAATGTAAGGATCACGTGCATGGAGGATCATGTTCACATGAAATATTTCTTTAAGTGAACAACATTCCAGGCTCTTGGCAACAAGTTTCCTTCCATGGTTAGCAACCTGTATGCCCCCTTTCCTGCTTCAGCTTCAATCAAGTAGGGACCTTCCCATTTTGGTGCTAACTTCCCGTCAGCAGGATTGATAGTATTTTGAAATGCTTTTCTCAACACCATATCTCCGACTTGAAATTTCCTTAATCTGACATTTTTGTTGTAGGCACCAGCCACTCTTTGTTGGTAGCTTGCCATCCTTATCCTAGCTAGATCCCTGATTTCTTCAATAGTATCCAAATCCTGAGCTAGAATTGTAGCATTTTCTTCAGGATCACGAGCACTTGTTCTAGCAGTTGGGATCACCATTTCTGTTGGGATCACTGCCTCTGCCCCAAATACTAAAGAGAAAGGTGTTTGACCAGTGGCATTCTTGGGAGTTGTTCTATCAGCCCATAGCACATAAGGTAACTCCTCTGCCCATTTCCCCTTCTTGGATCCTAGCTTCTTCTTCAGATTGTTGATGATGATCTTGTTGGATGATTCTGCTTGACCATTGGCTTGTGGATGAACTGGTGTTGATGTTATCATCTTGATTCCCCAACTGTCACAAAAGTTAGTGGTTCTGCTTCCAATGAATTGGGAGCCATTATCACATACAATTTCAGAGGGAATGCCAAATCTAGTTATAATATTTCTTTTGATGAAGGATATGACTTCCTTTTCTCTGACTTGGGCGAAGGCTTCAGCTTCTATCCACTTAGAAAAATAGTCAGTCATGGCAAGCATAAATACTTTTCCACCAGGTGCTTTAGGAAGCTTGCCCACTATATCCATTCCCCATCTCATGAATGGCCAAGAGGATGGTATAGGGTGTAGCAGTTCAGCTGGTTGATGAAGGATATTGTTGTGTCTTTGACAAGGATCACATTTCCTAGCATATTCTACAGCATCCCTTTTCATGGTTGGCCAGTAGTATCCTGTTCTAAGGATCCTTGAGAATAATGCCCTGCCCCCAGTGTGGTTTCCACAATCTCCTTCATGGAAGTCTCTTAACACTTCTTCAATTTCAGGATCCTCAATACATCTTAAGTATGGTCCTGCAAGGGATCGTTTATATAGAACATTATTTAAGATTGTAAATTGAGATACCTTGATCCGGAAAGCTCTAGGATTTTCTCCCATTGGAATCTCTCCGTTTTGCAAGTATTTCATGATTGGTGAGACCCATGATCCTGAATAAGATTGAGCTTCTTCACTAGGGATTATTGCAGTATCCTCTTCTATTTCCATGGCCACTTGATTTTCAATAGCAGGAGCCAGGATATGGGTGATAGGGATACTTATGTCTCCTGGAATTTTTAAGGATGATCCTAAGTTGGCCAATGCATCAGCTTCCGTGTTATCCTCCCTTGGTACCTGTGTTAAGCTGAAAGAAACAAAAGAGAGTGCCAATTCTTTGACTATCTCTAAATATTTGGTTAGTTTTTCACCTTTAACAGCATAGGATCCATTAAAGTGATTGGTGATTAATAATGAGTCTACATATACTTTAAGATATTTTACCCCCATATCCTTAGCAATTTGCAAGCCAGCAATCAAGGCTTCATACTCAGCCTCATTGTTAGTTGCTTGGAACTCACAGGCTATGGAGTGGGGTATTATGTCCCCCTGTGGCGATTTTAGTAGGATCCCGAGCCCTGTGCCCTTGACATTTGAGGATCCGTCAGTGTGTAATATCCAAGGATCCTTGGTTTCATCCAGCTGCTGGACGTCCAATTCTGCTTCTTTTTGCAGATCACTACTGAAATCAGCCACAAAGTCGGCTAAGGCTTGTGATTTAATGGCTGTTCTTGGTTCATATCTTATATCATGGGCACTAAGCTTCACTGCCCACTTAGCCATTCTCCCTGACATCTCTGGTTTCCTGAGGACATTCTTAATTGGAAAATTAGTTTTAACAACAATAGTGTTTTGGTCAAAAATCACACAAGGATAATGTAACCAAACTTTATGTAAACGGGGTATGATGCTTGGTTAACTATGAAAGTAAAGGATCACTTCTGTGATAAAGATACAAAGACACAATGATTTATACGAGGAAAAAGCCCTTGATCAATGTATGATCTCCGGCATAAAAAACCTCGGGTGATGGCAACTACCGATCACCAACTTCAATATAATAAAAATGTAGTTACAACTTTGGATGATAATGAGCTGAGTACAAGGATCACTATTGTCTGAGTGTGTGAGAGTTGCCGTATATGTTGTGTGTGTTCTTCCGAATGAGGAAGAGTGGTACTTATACATGTGTAGGTGACCTATTTTAGGTAAAATGACTAAATATCAGCTCATTACCCCTTTAGAAATAAAGATAATCTAGCCTAAATTGCTGCCCTTAGATCAAGCCATGTTTCCATATCCGGCACAACGTTCATCTTCAATTCAGCTCTTGCCATATTTGTAAAAGCGCGTCCCTGGATCATGATATGTAGGGCATATCCTGCTAGATGTTCCTGCAAAATAATATTGTAGTAATCGAAAGTGACCGTTAGTATAAGGATCACCTCAATGTCCCGTGATCCTGATTCTGAGGTCCGGCTGAGGATCACTGCCTGCCAAAGAAATAAGGATCACTGGTTAGGATCACGTATAAGGATCATTCATAGTAAAAATCCAGCCCTAACAATTGCCCCCAAAATATAAGGAGTTAAATGTAAATAGATGAGTTATATTTTGTTTTGAGCTTATCTTTAACGGACGATTCCGATTTACTAGCCGTTGCACATGGACTAGCCGTTATGATATTTACGTCACTGATGTGACAATCCCTGCGAATCATCATTATAAATAGGAGATAGGGTTAGGATCATTTTGTATTTAAATTCGAAGTATCTCCCTTTATAATCGTCACCGAAGGCTTGATCAGGTATCATTTTCTTCTTTCTCTTCTTTGCTCTGTTCTTTCTTACTTTTACCCTGTTTTCGTCTCGAACATGCTTCTTCGGAATTCACCGCACAAAGGCTCTAAGAAGGATAGTCCCTTGAAAAGCCAGGGGATTATCAAGGATTCTCCTATGGAGAGGTGCTGTTTTACCGATATCCAGATAGACAAGATTCGCCATTGCTTCCCGGTGAATGTTGTTTTTAAGTCTTTTGATCCTACTGCTTTGAGTGATTTTGTTTCGGACACTTGGGTGGCCTTTCCTGCTACTCCTTTCCTCATCGGGTATTCATATCCTTTTCCGACATTTACCCAATCCTTCTTTTCTCTTACCGGCATCTCATATATCCAAGCTATGCCGATGATCTGGAGGGTTCTATATACCTTCGAGAGGATCATCGAGCAAGAAGGGATTGATTTGGGGATGTCAGAGTTAGCTGAGCTCTATGATCTCACCACCTTTGGTTCTCACCGGTACTTGTTGAAACGGAAAGCTGGGGAGGATCATCCAATCTTCAAGGTTACCAAGAATGATACCAACTGGAAACGTCGATTTTTCTTTGTTAAGAGGGGTTCCATCCCGGATGGGAAGGATCTGCCCAAGGAATGGGTCACTCATGGTAGGGTAGAGGATCCTTGAAGGATCACTATCAGTCCTGTCTCTTATGATGAGGATCACTGATGTCTTTTCTTTTTTGCAGCTATCTCTGTTGCTCACTTAGAGTTGACCCCTGCTGCCAAAGAAAGAGTGTTAGCCTTCAAGAAGCTTAATCCTGAAGTCAGAAGCTTCCAAATCATTATCCAAGATTCTCAAGAGGTATCCTCTGCATCTGCCACAATGTCAAGTAAGTATCCTCATAGAAAATAAGTTTTATGTGAAAGTATTTAATTTAACAAGGGAACTTATCTTGTTTTTGAATTGTGTAGGTGCCGGAAAGTCTGCCAGGTCCGTTAAGTCTTCCTCCAAGTTTGGGATCAGTGACCTTGCCAACGTCACTTCCTCAAAGAAGAAAGCTCCCGCTGCCAGCCCTTCAGTCTCAGCTCCTAAAGCGTCCATTCGGGGCAAGGGAAAAAAGAGGAAAGCTTCTGATGAACTCCAAGGATTCCCTCTCCTTCGTCGGCAATTTCTTGATTATGTGAACGAGGTGAGGATCACTGCCCCTGTTGGTTATCTGTCTCTAGTATCCTTCTTGAGGATCACCTGATTCTGAGCTTGTCTTTTTTTGTTGCAGAAACTTGCTGAGATTGAAACTTATCTTGGCCACGTTGAAAATCAGGAGAGCCAGATTGCCGACCTTCAGCAAATGGGTGTATTAAAGGATCTTACGATAGCGGATCTTGAGAAGGAACTCCAAGCTACCAAAGATGAAGCTGCTCAAAGGCTGATTGACATGGATAATGAGAAGCAGGAGATCACCCAAGATGCCAAGGTCTCAGCGGCGATTGCTATGTACAAGATCCAACTTCAAATGGCTGAGGAGGCTCAGGATCCCACCTTTGACAAAAGCTCATGGGACGTTGAAGGTTGGAAGGCAAGGCTGGCGGACTTGGATGATGAGGAAGATGCTGAGGATGTCCCAAGGCTGGAGGGAGGTGATGCTGGCAAGGATCAAGGTGAAGATGCTGGTGGAGATGGAGCAGCGGAGAAGTAAGCTGCATGATTGGGCGATGATGGATATTGTTGACTAGGCCGGAGCCCAATTTTTTAGGTTTTTGGTAGTGGTTTGTGGTTGATGGTTTGTGAACAATTATGGTCTGTAACGTTAAACAATAGTTTCTTAGGGTTAAGGATCCTGGATCCTTTGAACAATAGGTAGGATTACACATGGTGGAGGGATCCTCTGTTTGGGGGATGAAGCCGTTGTGATCCTGCCGCCTTTTAATTTCCCTGCAATACTTTTGAACCTATTATCATGGACACCCTTTACCTACCCCAGCGGACGGGCCACGTATTGCTGGTAGATGCTTTGGGTAGGTAATTTTGACAACTTTTTGAAAGGGTTAAAGATCCTTTTGTTTAATAAATAAAATCTTAAACTTTTGTCGCTTATCTTGTGTTATTATCCTTTTTGATTTTCAATTGTTTTGACACATGTTTGTTTGAAAAGTTGAGCAAATTATGTTTAAGAAATTTAGGATATGATCCTGGATCAAATATCCTATAATCGTAAGTTTTCAAGATAGTTTATTTTAAGGATCATAGGTTCAGTTGTCAAGGTCTAAAGGTTATTCAAATGAATAATGAAATTAAAAGTAGTTAAGGATCATACCTGAGGATCCAAGTTAGGATCCTAACCTTTAATCAGGATAACCATAAGTAAAAATCTTAATGAACAATAAGGATTAAGGATCCTTAATTGTTTAACTTCGAAAACCTGAAAAATGGAGTATAACTTGGGACTAAGCCAATATAAAAGATAAGTTAGTAACTAGGGACAAGCCCAAAGGATAACTGGGGACAAGCCCAAAGGGTAACTGGGGACAATCCCAAAGGATCACTGGGGACAAGCCCATAGGATAACTGAGAATGATCCCGGAAGATCACTGGGGACAAGCCCATAGGATAACTGGGGATGATCCCGGAAGATCACTGGGGACAAGCCCATAGGATAACTGGGGACAAGCCCAAAGGATCGTATGTAAACTGGAGTATGGCCCTTTCTGGCAACTATCCAAACTTAGTGACATGAAAATGTCAAAACCTTAGCTAACGTGAAAACGTTAGAAACCTTAGGAACGGATGTATGGTGCGTCCACCATTATACGTAGGATCCCAAGTATAGCCAGTACGATGAGGTCGCCAGCCCCGAAAATGGGTACTGATCCCAAAGACATGAACTATATCAGGATCATCGTGCGCTGCTGGCGGAAACTGGGGATAATCCCAAGGATAACTGGGGTTGGACCCAAGGATCTGCGATGCTTTTGAAGATTTTTGACGATATGCTGAAGATACCTGAACTTATCATAACTCAAATGTTTCGTGAGTAAAGGATGAAGGATACATGATCCTTATCCTTAGGTAAAAAATAGGAAAATATAATAGTTTCTAGGATAAGCATATTACCAGAATGAGGATCGTCGATGGCATCGGGATCCTTCAAGGATACTCCAATGTAAGGATCACATGCATGAAGGATCATGTTCACATGAAATATTTCTTTAAGTGAACAGCATTCCATGCTCTTGGCAACAAGTTCCCTTCCATGGTTAGCAGCCTGTATGCCCCCTTTCCTGCTTCGGCTTCAATTAAGTAGGGACCTTCCCATTTTGGTGCTAGCTTCCCGTCAGCAGGATTAATAGTATTTTGAAATGCTTTTCTTAATACCATATCTCCGACTTGGAACTTCCTTATCCTGACATTTTTGTTGTAGGCACCAGCCATTCTTTGTTGGTAGCTTGCCATCCTTATTCTGGCTAGATCCCTGATTTCCTCAATAGTATCCAAATCCTGAGCCAGGATTGTAGCATTTTCTTCAGGATCACGAGCACTTGTTCTAGCAGTTGGGATCACCATCTCTGTTGGGATCACTGCTTCTGCCCCAAATACTAAAGAGAAGGGTGTCTGACCGGTGGCATTCTTGGGAGTTGTCCTATCAGCCCATAGCACATAAGGTAACTCTTCTGCCCATTTCCCTTTCTTGGATCCTAGCTTCTTCTTCAGATTGTTGATGATGATCTTGTTGGATGATTCTGCTTGACCATTGGCTTGTGGGTGAACTGGTGTTGATGTGATCATCTTGATTCCCCAACTGTCACAAAAGTTAGTGGTTCTCCTTCCAATGAATTGAGAACCATTATCACATATAATTTCAGAGGGAATGCCAAATCTGGTTATAATGTTTCTTTTGATAAAGGATATAACTTCCTTTTCTCTGACTTGAGCGAAGGCTTCAGCTTCTATCCACTTGGAAAAATAGTCAGTCATGGCAAGCATAAATACTTTTCCACCAGGTGCTTTAGGAAGCTTGCCAACTATATCCATTCCCCATCTCATGAATGGCCAAGAGGATGGTATGGGGTGTAGTAATTCAGCTGGTTGGTGAAGGATATTGCTATGTCTTTGGCAAGGATCACATTTCTTAGCATATTCTATAGCATCCCTTTTCATGGTTGGCCAGTAGTATCCTGTTCTAAGGATCCTTGAGAATAATGCCCTGCCCCCAGTGTGGTTTCCACAATCTCCTTCGTGGAAGTCTCTCAACACTTCTTCAATTTCAGGATCTTCAATACATCTTAAATATGGTCCTGCAAGGGATCGTTTATATAGCACATTATTTAAGATTGCAAATTGAGATACCTTAATCCTGAAAGCTCTAGGATTTTCTCCCGTTGGAATCTCCCCATGTTGCAAGTATCTCATGATTGGTGAGATCCATGATCCTGAATAAGATTGGGCTTCTTCACTAGGGATCATTGCAGTATCCTCTTCTATTTCCATGGCCACCTGATTTTCAATAGCAGGAGCCAGGATATGGATGATAGGGATACTTATATCTTCTGGAATCTTCAAGGATGATCCTAGGTTGGCCAATGCATCAGCTTCCGTGTTATCCTCCCTTGGTACCTGTGTTAAGCTAAAAGAAACAAAAGAGAGTGCCAATTCTTTGACTATCTCTAAATATTTTGTTAGTTTTTCACCTTTAACAGCATAGGATCCGTTAAAGTGATTAGTGATCAATAATGAATCTACATATACTTTGAGATACTTTACCCCCATATCCTTAGCAATTTGTAAGCCAGCAATTAAGGCTTCATACTCAGCCTCATTGTTAGTTGCTTGGGATTCACAGGCTATGGAGTGGGGTATTATGTCCCCCTGTGGCGATTTTAGTAGGATCCCTAGCCCTGTGCCTTTGATATTTGAGGATCCGTCAGTGTGTAGTATCCAAGGATCCTTGGTCTCATCCAGCTGTTGAACCTCCAATTCTGCTTCTATTTGTAGATCACTACTGAAATCAGCCACAAAGTCAGCTAGTGCCTGAGATTTAATAGCTGTTCTTGGTTCGTATCTTATATCATGGGCACTAAGCTTTACTGCCCACTTAGCCATTCTCCCTGACATATCTGGTTTCCTGAGGACATTCTTAATTGGAAAATTAGTTTTAACAATAATAGTATGGGTTTCAAAATAATGCCTTAACTTAGTGGATGCCATGATTAATGCAAGGATAAGTTTTTCGAGGTGTGAGTACCTGGATTCGGCATCAAGTAAACTTTTACTTACATAGTAGATAGGATATTGTGTACCTTCATGATCCTTGACAAGGACTGCACTTACAGCGGTTGAGGATACCGCCAGGTACAAGGATAACACATCTCCTTTTTCCGGTTTTGCTAGTGCTGGTGCTGAGGACATATATTCTTTGAGGGCTTGTAGAGCGTTCTCATGTTTCTCAGTCCATTCAAACTTCTTATTCTTCCTTAGGATATCGTAGAATTCTTTACATTTTTCTGAGGATTTCGATATGAACCTGTTCAAAGCTGCTATCCTGCCTGTTAGTCTTTGGACATCCTTGGCATTGGCAGGAGATTTGATATTTATTAATGCTTTGATTTGTTCCGGGCTTGCTTCAATGCCCCTCTGGGTTACCATGTATCCTAAGAACTTTCCTGCTTTAACACCAAAATGGCATTTTGAAGGATTAAGTTTCATGTTGTAACTATCAAGGATATCGAATGCTTCTTCCAAGTCCCTTAGGTGATCCTCAGCTTTCTTTGACTTAACCACCATATCATCTATGTACACCTCCATAGTTTTTCCAATTTGATCCTTGAACATCATATTTACCAGCCTTTGATATGTTGCACCTGCATTTCTTAGTCCAAAAGGCATGGCAATATAACAATATAAACCGGTTGGGGTCATAAAGGCTGTATCCTCTTGGTCAGATGGTTCCATCTGTATTTGTTGGAATCCAGATGATGCATCCATAAAAGTTAACAGTTCATGCCCCGCTGTTGCATCCACCATAGAGTCAATGTGGGGTAATGGGAAAGGATCCTTGGGACATGCCTTATTCAAGTCAGTGAAATCGACACATACCCTCCACTTTCCGTTTTTCTTTTGGACAACAACCACATTGGCTAACCATTTTGGATACTTTACCTCTCTGATCATACCTGCTCGAAGTAGTCTCTCTACTTCTTCTTGGATAATGGCATTCCTTTCTGGTGCAAACTTCCTCCTTTTTTGATGGATTGGCTTGATAGACCTGTCAATGCCAAGTTTGTGAGTAATAATATCCTTAGATATACCTGTCATATCTTCATGTTTCCAAGCAAAGGTAGATTTTCTTCTTTTGAGGAAGGATATCATGTCTTCTTTCATCTTGCCAAGGATCCCTGATCCGATATAGATTTTTGATTCAGGATCACTAGGATCCAAGAGGATTTCATCTACATCTTGTTCCCTTGCCTCCAAGACATTCCTTGGAGGATACTATAATTGCTATTGCTCCCTTGGCTTCGAGGTTGGCTTCATAGATGAGGTATAGCAATCCTTAGCCTCTTGCTGGTCACTATCGATCTTGATTATTCCCCATGGGCTAGGGAGCTTCACACATTGATGGTAGGTTGATGGGACTGCTTTCATATCATGTATCCAAGGCCTGCCAAGGATAACGTTGCAACAAGATAAACAGTCAATAACACAAAATTTTTGATAATTATGTAATCCTTCCACGTAGATTGGGAGTTTGATGTCCCCCAGAGTTTTCTTCGTTTCCCCACTGAATCCTACAAGCACGGAGGATCTTGGTGTGATGTCTGATTCTGGGATTCCCATCTTCTTCAAGACATCAAGCTGGATAATGTTCACTGAGCTCCCCCCGTCAATAAGGATCCTGCGGACAAAATGGTTAGAGATAAAGAGAGTGATAACTAAGCTATCATGGTGAGGATCCTGAACATTAACGCGATCATCCTCATCAAATGTTATCATCTTCCCTTCTGAGACGCTTGAGGTTCTAATAGGCCTTTCTCCGTTGTCCATTTTTGATTCTTTTGCATGTCTTTTGGCCGCTGAGAAGGATGTTCCACAAATGTCTGATCCTCCGGATATGAAGTTAATCACTTGTGCGTTTGCCGGAGGTGCTGGAGCCTTTTCAGGGATCCTTTCAGGATCCTGGGTCCTTTGCTTTTTTCTCCCCAATAATTCTTTTAGATGCCCCTTGCTTAGCAGGTATCCAATTTCTTTTCTTAAGGCTATGCAATCTTCAGTTAGATGCCCGAAATCCTCATGGTATGCACACCATTTGGACTTGTCTTTAGTCCCGGATGGTTTATCATTCTTCCTGGGCCACCTAGCCTTTTCACCTAGATTCTGCATTGCAAGGATTAGTTCATGATTATCAACGGAAAAACAATATTCTGAGATTGGAGGATATTCTTCATCATCCTCTTCTTGGTCGACAGCATGCACATTCTTGTTCTCGTTTCTATGGTAGGATTTGAACTTGTTGTTTTTGAAGGAGGATCCTTGCTTGTCTTGTTTTGAGGATCCTACTTGTCTCTCCTGGATCCTCTTGTCATCCTCTAGTCGGATAAACCTGAGTGCTCGAGTTCTTACTTCATCTAAATTCCTGCAAGGTGTCATAACAAGATCATCATAGAATAATGAATCCTTAAGAAGTCCCATTTTGAAGGCTTCAACAGCCGTAGCCATATCCAAGTTGGGAATATCCAAGGATTCTTTACTAAATTTAGTTATATAATCCCTTAATGATTCATTATTATTTTGGGTTATCCTGTACAAATCACTGGTTAATTTTTCAAATTTTCTACTACAAGAGAATTGGTTATTGAATAAATTAACTAAATTAGCAAATGAAGTAATAGAGTAAGGGGGAAGACTTAGCAGCCACTTAAGAGCTGATCCAGTAAGAGTGGATCCAAATCCTTTACATAAGCATGCTTCCTTCAATTTTTCTGGGATAGGATTGATTTCCATCCTTTCCCTGTATTGTGCTATATGCTCCTCTGGATCCGTTGTGCCATCATACAGCTTCATGGTAGGGATATGGAACCTTTTGGGCACCTCTGCATCACAAATTGGTGGTGCAAAGCGAGATACCTTGTGGCTTCCATCTGCAATCTCTGGGATAGGCTTGACTACCCCTGGAACACTTGAGATCATGTCCTTTAGTTTCTGTAATTCCCTGGCCATAGCGTGATTGGTACCTGTATCCTGCATGAATCCAAGGTTAGTGGTAGGATAATTATTTAAAGTGTTACCTCCCATTGGGTTCAGGTTAGGGAATCCACATTGCTGGGATTCTGGAACAACGGAGGGACCAGTGGAAGCAATGGTCTGCATTGGAATGAAGTCCCCTTGATGGACATCTAGACTTCCTGTTTGCAAACTTTTTAGGGATCCTGGCATCTGTAAGGATCCTGGTATCTGGGATGATCCTGGAACGAAGGAGGATCCTTGAACCTGGGATGATCCTGGAACAAAGGAGGATCCTTGGCCCTGGAATGATCCTGGAATAAAGTAGGATCCTTGAAACTGCTGTGCCCCCGGATAGGCTCCCGGATTCATGAAGGATCCCATGTACTGAGGATAGGATCCTATTGGCTGAAAATGTGAATCTGATGTCTGAGTCATTGCTGCCGAGTTGAGACGTGATCCTCTTGACTCCCCTGTGATTTGCACGTCCGGGATCCCTGATGGTTGGGAAGTGATCATTGGAGTATCAAAGCTCAAGGATTTGGGCATCAGTGGAGAGTGATCCTCTGCTGCTTTCTTTTGTCTTTTGAGATCTCCAATTTCCCTGAGGATCCTTTCATTGGTTTCATCTTGCCGCTGCATACGATCCTTCATCTGCAAAATTAAAGCAAATACATCACTAGTACTGGGAATAGAAGAATTCATAGCAGAAGAAGATAGAGGTTTAGAGGAAGTGGGAGTTGATCTCTTCTCAGTATTTTTCTGAGATCCTGCCGGTGGAGGAGGCAAGGTGATCTGTGATGAGGTGACTGCAGACATCGCCGTGGACGTGTTCTTCAATGATGAAGCCATGTAACTCTTTGAAATGATTTCGGACAAAAGATTTTCTTATGAATGAAGCACCAATTGCCCCACGGTGGGCGCCAAACTGTTTTGGTCAAAAATCACACAAGGATAATGTAACCAAACTTTATGTAAACGGGGTATGATGCTTGGTTAACTATGAAAGTAAAGGATCACTTCTGTGATAAAGATACAAAGACACAATGATTTATACGAGGAAAAAGCCCTTGATCAATGTATGATCTCCGGCATAAAAAACCTCGGGTGATGGCAACTACCGATCACCAACTTCAATATAATAAAAATGTAGTTACAACTTTGGATGATAATGAGCTGAGTACAAGGATCACTATTGTCTGAGTGTGTGAGAGTTGCCGTATATGTTGTGTGTGTTCTTCCGAATGAGGAAGAGTGGTACTTATACATGTGTAGGTGACCTATTTTAGGTAAAATGACTAAATATCAGCTCATTACCCCTTTAGAAATAAAGATAATCTAGCCTAAATTGCTGCCCTTAGATCAAGCCATGTTTCCATATCCGGCACAACGTTCATCTTCAATTCAGCTCTTGCCATATTTGTAAAAGCGCGTCCCTGGATCATGATATGTAGGGCATATCCTGCTAGATGTTCCTGCAAAATAATATTGTAGTAATCGAAAGTGACCGTTAGTATAAGGATCACCTCAATGTCCCGTGATCCTGATTCTGAGGTCCGGCTGAGGATCACTGCCTGCCAAAGAAATAAGGATCACTGGTTAGGATCACGTATAATGATCATTCATAGTAAAAATCCAGCCCTAACAAATAGTATGGGTTTCAAAATAATGCCTTAACTTAGTGGATGCCATGATTAATGCAAGAATAAGTTTTTCGAGGTGTGAGTACCTGGATTCGGCATCAAGTAGACTTTTACTTACATAGTAGATAGGATATTGTGTACCTTCGTGATCCTTGACAAGGACAGCACTTACAGCGGTTGAGGATACCGCCAGGTATAAGGATAACACATCTCCTTTTTCCGGTTTTGCTAATGCTGGTGCTGAGGACATATATTCTTTAAGGGTTTGTAAAGCGTTCTCATGCTTCTCAGTCCATTCAAACTTCTTATTCTTCCTTAGGATATCGTAGAATTCTTTGCATTTTTCTGAGGATTTCGATATGAACCTGTTCAAAGCTGCTATCCTGCCTGTCAGTCTTTGAACATCCTTGGCATTGGCAGGAGATTTGATATTTACTAATGCTTTGATTTGTTCCGGGCTTGCTTCAATGCCCCTCTGAGTTACCATGTATCCTAGGAACTTTCCTGCCTTAACACCAAAGTGGCATTTTGAAGGATTAAGTTTCATGTTGTAATTATCAAGGATATCGAATGCTTCTTCCAAGTCCCTTAGGTGATCCTCAGCTTTCTTTGACTTGACCACCATATCATCTATGTACACCTCCATAGTTTTTCCAATTTGATCTTTGAACATCATATTTACCAGCCTTTGATATGTTGCACCTGCATTTCTTAGTCCAAAAGGCATGGCAATATAACAATATAAACCGGTTGGGGTCATAAAGGCTGTATCCTCTTGGTCAGATGGTTCCATCTGAATTTGTTGGAATCCAGATGATGCATCCATAAAGGTCAACAGTTCATGCCCCGCTGTTGCATCCACCATGGAGTCAATGTGGGGTAATGGGAAAGGATCCTTGGGACATGCCTTATTCAAATCAGTGAAATCGACACATACCCTCCACTTTCCATTTTTCTTTTGGACAACGACCACATTGGCTAACCATTTTGGATACTTTACCTCTCTGATCATACCTGCTCGAAGTAGTCTCTCTACTTCTTCCTGGATAATGGCATTCCTTTCTGGTGCAAATTTCCTCCTTTTTTGATGGATTGGTTTGATAGACCTGTCAATGCCAAGTTTGTGAGTAATAATATCCTTAGATATACCTGTCATATCTTCATGTTTCCAAGCAAAGGTAGATTTTCTTCTTTTGAGGAAGGATATTAAGTCTTCTTTCATCTTGCCAAGGATCCCTGATCCGATATAGATTTTTAATTCAGGATCACTAGGATCCAAGAGGATTTCGTCCACATCTTGTTCCTTTGCCTCCAAGACATTCCTCGGAGGATACTGTAATTGCTATTGCTCCCTTGGCTTCGAGGTTGGCTTCATGGATAAGGTATAACAATCCTTAGCCTCCTGCTGATCACTGTCGATCTTGATTATTCCCCATGGGCTAGGGAGCTTCACACATTGATGGTAGGTAGATGGGACTGCTTTCATATCATGTATCCAAGGCCTGCCAAGGATAACGTTGCAACAAGATAAACAGTCAATAACACAAAATTTTTGGTAATTATGTAATCCTTCCACGTAGATTGGGAGTTTGATGTCCCCCAGAGTTTTCTTCGTTTCCCCACTGAATCCTACAAGCACGGAGGATCTTCGTGTGATGTCTGATTCTGGGATTCCCATCTTCTTCAGGACATCAAGCTGGATAATGTTCACTGAGCTCCCTCCATCAATAAGGATCCTGCGGACAAAATGGTTAGAGATAAAAAGAGTGATAACTAAACTATCATGGTGAGGATCCTGAATGTTAATGCGATCATCCTCATCAAATGTTATCATCTTCCCTTCTGAGACACTTGATGTTCTAATAGGCCTTTCTCCATTATCCATTTTTGATTCTTTTGCATGTCTTTTGGCCGCCGAGAAGGATGTACCACAGATGTCTGATCCTCCGGATATAAAGTTGATCACTTGTGCATTCGCCGGAGGTGCTGGAGCTTTTTCGGGGATCCTTTCAGGATCCTGGGTCCTTTGCTTTTTTCTCCCCAGCAATTCTTTTAGATGCCCCTTGCTTAGCAGGTATCCAATTTCTTTTCTTAAGGCTATGCAATCTTCAGTTAGATGCCCGAAATCCTCATGGTATGCACACCATTTTGACTTGTCTTTAGTCCCGGATGGTTTGTCATTCTTCCTGGGCCACCTAGCTTTTTCACCTAGATTCTGCATTGCAAGGATCAGTTCA
This sequence comes from Helianthus annuus, assembly GCF_002127325.2. Lineage (NCBI taxonomy): Eukaryota > Viridiplantae > Streptophyta > Magnoliopsida > Asterales > Asteraceae > Helianthus > Helianthus annuus. The sequence continues at coordinate 105,381,907 of NC_035435.2, read as the reverse complement.
TGATTATCAACAGAAAAACAATATTCTGAGATTGGAGGATATTCTTCATCATCCTCTTCCTGGTCAACAGCATGCACATTCTGATTTTCATTTCTATGGTAGGATTTGAATTTGTTGCTCTTGAAGGAGGATCCTTGCTTATCTTGTTTTGAGGATCCTACTTGTCTCTCCTGGATCCTCTTGTCATCCTCTAGCCGGATGAACCTGAGTGCCCGAGTTCTTACTTCATCTAAGTTCCTGCATGGTGTCATAACAAGATCATCATAGAATAATGAATCCTTAAGCAGTCCCATTTTGAAGGCTTCAACAGCCGTAGCCATATCCAAGTTAGGAATGTCCAAGGACTCTTTACTAAATTTAGTTATATAATCTCTTAATGATTCATTATGATTCTGAGTTATCCTGTACAAATCACTAGTTAATCTTTCAAATTTTCTACTGCAAGAGAATTGGTTATTGAATAAATTAACTAAATTAGCAAATGAAGTAATAGAGTAGGGGGGAAGACTTAGCAGCCACTTAAGAGCTGATCCAGTAAGAGTGGATCCAAATCCTTTACATAGGCATGCTTCCTTCAACTTTTCTGGGATAAGATTGATCTCCATCCTCTCCCTGTATTGTGCTATATGCTCCTCTGGATCCGTTGTGCCATCATACAGCTTCATAGTAGGGATATGGAACCTTTTGGGTACCTCTGCATCACAAATTGGTGGTGCAAAGCGAGATACCTTGTGGCTTCCATCTGCAATCTCTGGGATAGGCTTGACTACCCCTGGAACACTTGAGATCAAATCTTTTAGCTTCTGCAACTCCCTGGCCATAGCATGATTGACACCTGTATCCTGCATGAATCCATGGTTAGTGGTAAGATAATTATTTAAAGTGTTACCTCCCATTGGGTTCAAGTTAGTGAATCCATATTGTTGGGATTCTGGAATAACGGATGGACCAGTGGAAGCAATGGTCTGCATTGGAATGAAGTCCCCTTGATGGACATCTAGACTTCCTGTTTGCAAACTTTTTAGGGATCCTGGCATCTGGGAGGATCCTGGTATCTGGTAGGATCCTGGTACGAAGGAGGATCCTTGAACCTGGAACGATCCTGGAGCAAAGGAAGATCCTTGACTCTGGGATGATCCTGGAACAAAGTAGGATCCTTGAAACTGCTGTGCTCCCGGATAGGCTCCCGAATTTATGAAGGATCCTAAATGCTGGGGGTAGGATCCTGCTGGCTGGAAGTGTGAGCCTAATGCCTGAGTCATTGCTGTCGATCCGTGGTGCAATCCTCTTGATTCTCCCATGATTTGCACGTCTGGAATTCCTGATGGCTGAGAAGTAATCATTGGAGTATCAAAGCTCAAGGATTTGGGCATTAGTGGAGAATGATCCTCTGCCGTTTTCTTCTGTCTTTTGAGATCTCCAATTTCCCTGAGGATCCTGTCATTAGTCTCATCCTGCCGCTGCATACGATCCTTCATCTGCAAAATTAAAGCAAACACATCACTAGTACTGGGAATAGAAGAATTCATAGCAGAAGGGGATGGAGTTTTAGAAGTGGTAGGAGTTTGTCTCTTCTCAGCATTCTTCTGGGATCCTGCCGGTGGTGGAGGCAGAATGTTCTGGGATGAGGTGAATGCAGACATTGTCGTGGACATGTTTTTCAATGATGAAGCCATGTAATTCTTTGAAATAATTTCGAACAAAGTGGTTTTCTTATGAATGAAGCACCAATTGCCCCACGGTGGGCGCCAAACTGTTTTGGTCAAAAATCACACAAGGATAATGTAACCAAACTTTATGTAAACGGGGTATGATGCTTGGTTAATTATGAAAGTAAAGGATCACTTCTGTGATAAAGATGCAAAGACACAATGATTTATACGAGGAGAAAGCCCTTGATCAATGTATGATCTCCGGCATAAAAAACCTCGGGTGATGGCAACTACCGATCACCAACTTCCATATAAGAAAAATATAGTTACAACTTCGGATGATAATGAGCTGAGTACAAGGATCACTATTGTTTCGAGTGTCTAAGTGTGTGAGAGTTGCGTTGTATGTCGTGTCCTCTTCCAAATGATGGAGAGTGGTATTTATACAAGTGTAGGTGACCTATTTTAGGTAAAAGGACTAATTATCAGCTCATTACCCCTTTAGAAATAAAAGACAATCTAGCCTAAATTGCCGCCCATAAATCAAGCCATGTTTCCATATCCTGTGCAACGTCTATCTCCGATTAAGCTCTTGCCATAATTGTGAAGACGCGTCCCTTGATCATGATGCTTAGAGCGTATCCTGCTAGATATTCCTGCAAAAATAACATTGCATTAAGCGAAGATGATCGTTAGTATGAGGATCCTATAATGTCCCATGATCCTGATCCTGAAGTCCTGCTGAGGATCACTGTCTGCCAAAGAAACAAGGATCACTGGTTAGGATCACGTGTAAGGATCACCTATAATAAAAATCCAGCCCTAACACCTATACCTCGCTGTATCAGGGAATGCTGTAAGTGCCGTTCTTATAAAAGACCATGAAGGTCAGCAATATCCTGTATATTATGTTAGTAAAAGTTTGTTAGATGCTGAAACTAGGTATTCTCATTTAGAAAAATTGATATTAGCTCTAGTCATGGCATCGACAAAGCTTAGACATTATTTTGAAACACATAAGATCCATGTTAAAACGAATTATCCTATTAAAAATGTGCTTAGGAAACCAGAGATGTCCGGTAGGATGGCTAAGTGGTCAGTGAAGTTGAGTGCTTTTGACTTAGTATATGAACCTAGAAATGCGATAAAGTCTCAGGCTTTAGCTGACTTTGTGGCTGATTTCAGTAGTGACATTCAGGATGAGGTAGACCTAGAAGTCCAACAGTTAGGAGAATCTTCAGAATCCTGGACATTATATACTGATCATCTAATGTAAGAGGTGTAGGTTTAGGTATACTACTAAAATCGCCACAGGGGGACATAATACCCCAGGCCATTAGGTGTGAATTTCCTGCTACTAATAATGAGGCAGAATATGAAGCTTTGATTGCAGGATTAGAATTGGCTAAGAATATGAGTATCAAGCATTTGCAAGTATATGTTGACTCCTTGTTAATTACTAATCATTTTAATGGATCCTATGCAGTCAAGGGTGAGAAATTAATCGAATACCTTGGTATTCTCAAAAAATTAGCAGAATATTTCGATATTTTTACACTTGAACAGGTACCAAGGGAGGATAATGTTGAAGCAGCTGCCTTAGCAAACCTGGGATCATCGATCAGGATACCAGACGGGACCCCAATACCAATATTACATATCTTATATCCTGCAACGACTCCTCAGGATAAAGAAGTAGCGGGTATTCAGGATCCTGTAGCGGAGTATCCTGAAAAGGATCCTAAATCCTGGACGGCTCCAATCATGAGATATCTCAAGGAAGGACATATCCCCAGAGATGAAAATCCTAAGGCATTTAGGATGAAGGTATCACGATTCACTATTATAAACAATGTTTTATACAAGAAACCTCTTGCAGGACCGTATTTGAGGTGCTTGGAGGGTCCTGAAGCCAAAGAAGTACTTCAGGATATACATGAAGGGGATTGTGGTAACCACACTGGGGGCAGGTCATTGTTCTCCAAAGTATTAAGGACAGGATATTATTGGCCAACGATGAGGAAGGATGCTGCAGAATATGCTCGAAGGTGTGATGCATGTCAAAGGCATAGTAACATACTACATCAACCAGCTGAACCACTATATCCTGTAGCGTCCCCTTGGCCGTTCATGAAATGGGGGATGGATATAGTAGGGAAGTTACCAAAAGCTCCGGAAGGAAAAGTCTTTATGCTAGCAATGACGGATTATTTCTCTAAGTGGGTTGAAGCTGAAGCATTTGTCCAAGTTAGAGACCAAGAAGTAGTATCCTTCATAAAGAGGAATATCCTGACCAGGTTCGGGGTACCAGCTGAAATCATATGTGATAATGGATCTTAGTTTATAAGCAAGAGGACTACTAACTTTTGCAAGAGTTGGGGAATCAAAATGATCACGTCTACTCTGGTGCATCCTCAAGCGAATGGACAAGCAGAATCCTCAAACAAGATAATTGTCAATAACTTAAAGAAGAGACTTGGAGCCAAAAAAGGAAGATGGGCACAAGAATTACCCTTTGTTTTGTGGGCTGATAGGACAACGGTAAAGAATGCGACAGGCCAAACCCCATTTTCCTTGGTATTTGGAGCAGAAGCAATGATTCCAATGGAAATGGCGATACCTACTGCAAGATCTATCCTACAGGATCCTGAACAGAATCCTAAAGCCTTATGTCAAGAATTAGATACTGTGGATGGAACAAGGGACGCAGCAAAGCTAAGGATGGCAGCATATCAACAGAGGATATCCGGAATATACAACAAGAATATAAGGACTAGGAGGTTTCAAATCGGAGATAGGGTGTTAAGAAAAGCTTTTCAGAATACTACGAATCCTGCTGATGTAAAATTGGCTCCAAAGTGGGAAGGACCCTATGAGATTGAATCCGAATCAGGAAAAGGGGCATACCGACTCAAGAATATGGAGGGGGATATGCTACCAAAATCCTGGAATGCTATACATCTAAAGCTCTATTTCACGTGAGTTTGGAATTTAATTTCTAACTCAGGATGGTATGAATTCTATCTCTTTTAATATTATTTACTCTTTTGAACTGATTATTAACTTAAGCATCGGAGGGGTGTTAGCCAAGCTAACACCCACCTTAGTTTAAGGATGTTTTGCAGGATATGCTTCAGGATATACACTCGGGATAATTCGGAAGATTAGAGGATTGGCCCCCTCTCTCACGTTTAAGGGATCCTGATCCCTTCACAGGTTTAAAGGTATTCACCTTTCTCACGAATTGGGTTTAAACGCCCCGCCTGGAGCGCAAGTTATCTAGGGATAGTTCAAGGTGGCGGGACCCGTTCATGTAAAAGTGGCTGACAATTTCGTTACTGTTGGCTATACCCTGGATCCTTAAGGTATATGAGGATTGATCACCCTCTCTCGCGAAAGGGTATTTTCATACTCTCTAAGGTTTAAAGGTTTTCACCTTTCTAAGTCTTGGAGTTTATACACTCCCGCCTGTAGCGCACGAAAACAAGAGTGTTTTCACACTCTTCTAAGGTATAAAGGTTTTCACCTTTCTAAGTTTCGGGGTTTCCACACCCTCGCCTGTAGCGCACGAAACGTGGGTAAAATCCCCGGTAAAACTCAAAGACTTGAAGGTTTTCACCTTTTCAAGTCTTGAGGTTCTTATACTCCGGCTTAAATGCCTGGAAACTAGGTTTAGTCCCAATAAAATACAAATTTTTTGGATAATCCCAAAGTATATTCTCAAAAAACATAATCATTTACAAGTCTACACAAATTTTTGAAAAAAAAAGATTGCTAAGTTTAAACAACTGGTTGAAGAATTGCTAAAGGATCATATCCCGGTACAACATACTGGTCCTGCACAGACAGGGGACATCCGTGATGGCACATGACGTATGCTGATACTATATCCGACTGGGGACATTTATGCTGGAGCAAGAAGGGAACCTATGCCAACATTATATCCCATTGGGGACATTGCGAATGATTCAAAGGTTTAAGAATGAAGATTATTGCCTAGGTGTTTCTGGTATGGATTCTTACTTTTCCTAAGTTTGAAGGCCTTATCTGAGTAAGTTAAGTTTTTATGAAAATTTGTATTTAACTAAGTTTTTGTCAAACATTCTGAACAAAGGTGACAAAGCAATTAAGTATCATACCAGTATCCTGATCAGGATATTCAGAACAAATTTTTCAAAATAACATATAACACGGAGATGAGGTCGAAAAGGTTAGTTTATTATTGGTCCAAAAAATTGTATTCTTGGTTTCATCTCAAAAAGAGACCCATTCACCAAGAACACAATTAAGTTTTTAAAGCATATATACATAAACAGTTGAAGGCTTCATCCTGAAAACACAGGATCCCTCCACCTTCAACTGTCAAACTATTCTACTTGCAGGAAATGAAAATTGTTCTAAGTGCAGGACGACCAGATAATTTAGACCCTACAAAATACAGGTATCACTAAAGACAAACTAACCAGGATACAGGTTCAGTATATATGTGTACGAGATACAGGATCTGGATACTTACCTTATTAGGGAAGGAGATCATGGGCTCGATGAATTCCATGAAGCCAAGGTCACCATAAGAGAAACTTTGGCAGCAGCAGCAGCAGAGGGCTTACAGCTGATGGCAACATATGGCTCCTTTTTCACCAAGACAGGCTTAGAAAAGCTGTCAAGCTCATCTGGATCAAAAGTAGCAGGGTCCTTGATGGAATCTGCGTAAAAGGGAGTAATTCTAATTTCATTACATGATAGTATTCTGAAGTAACCAAACCTATGCAGGAATATTTAAAACAGATATCCTTAGAAGACATGTTGGAATGACTAAAAAAATATATCCGTTGGAATCATGATATCCAACAGTTATATTTTTGGGGACAATTGTTATGGGTGAAATTCTGAGCCCATATCCTGATTTTGTATCTTGATTTTTTATTAGTTGTATATGATCAGAGATCAGGATACCGGATCAGGATACCGTATCAGGATACCGGGCCAGGATATTGGTAATATCCTGAGGCAGTATCCTAACTATTACTAACGATTGGCTTGTAAAACGTTGGTTGCAAGGTACCAACGTTAAAAGACTTGATCTACCTGAAGATTCACTCAAGGTGGTTGAAAAATGGACGTTGATGGTGGAAGAATGGGTCTTGTAACGGTCAAAAAGGCATATTCCGCGAGAATATCGGATGTTGGTCAATGTTATTGACATTGTAATGGTTATATGAGCTGAAGACCCGGTTTTGTAGTCAATAAGCACGTGGAAAACAAGTAGAAAGAGTCCCCCAACGTTCAGAATGGAATATTCCCAGCATCCCGGAATAATAGGAGAGTTAGTTTGTTTTTTGTAACTATATAAAGGGGCTATCGGATCATAGGTAGACACAACTTTTCACACACTTTCACTCACACTCTTTGCTCTATAGCTACTAGCAACCACTACACACAAACACTTGTACTCAAATCTCATTGTAACACTTAGCGATCCGATCAATATCCTGCACTGTATCCTGACGTTTGAAGTAATAGAAGAACAAGGCAGCTGCGATTGTCAGCTCCCGAGGTTTTATGCCGGCGATCTAGATTGATCAAGGGCTTTCCTCGTACAAAACGTGTCAACCTTTACTTTTTTGCTCATTGTTTGATCACAGATACGGCTCTATATCCTGAGCCGTATCCTGAAACTGTTTTTGCAAATAACTCAATTAACATATTTTTGAACACATTCTCTTAGAACACTACCTCACTTAACTAATTTGATCACTTAATTGCTTCGGTAATTTTTGACCAAAACAATACCCCAGATATCACTGAGCATAAAGACCTAGTATCTCAGAATAAGGGACCTTTCAAACAAGATTTCAAGGGTTACCTATATATCCAAGTTTGTGTTAACCCACAGAACAAGCAAGCTTGAAATTTAGTTTATATCTCGTCACAATTTACTAAGTGTGTAAAAACCTACTGGCACATCCTCAGTGAGATTGTTTATCACATTTTATCTTTACATTTCTTTAGTATATTGTGACAGCCTACTGATGTACTATCATTTCCTCTTTTCATAACAAAACTCATTTTTGAATTATCATGTTTTTGTCTTTTTCAAATTTTCAAATGTTTTTGGATTTTCTGAAATTTCCCTACTCCCCCTAAAATGCAAACACATTTCAAAGGAAATTTGAAAACTACTAGACTCTTGACCCACTTGAAAAGTAAAAATTAAAACAAACTGTACAGAAACTTGACAACTGACATCGAATCACATCAAATCGCCATTCACTCGGCAAAAACAATCTGAACTCCCCCTTTCAACAAACCATTTTCTCATTTAGATCTCAAAACACTTATGTTTGTTTCAATCGAAATGATTTTTCCGGAAAATAAGTTTGTTTTTACCACTTTTAGGTTTACCACTTGTGAAGCATGGGGATATGGTTCATCATCTTGTGTATCAATCTCATATGTATAGTAAATCAAGTACAACTTAATGTCCCTGATTTACTATTTGCAGTTCAGAAACCTATGTATCACTTGTAAACATAATCTCTTCAAAGTATAACCAACAAATACCACTTGTAAGTAAACCAAATAATACCACTTGTAGGTTTTCCTGTAGGAATGAGACATCTACAGAAACCTCTTTACCACTTGTCAAATTAGTCAGAAAGATGCCGATTCCTGCTTCTCAATTACCAACCTGGAAGCTCCGGCGTAGTCCTTCAACCTGTAAAATTCAAACACTATTCAAAATCTTTCAAACAAACTTTTCAAACACTAGAATGATGCCGATTCCTGATCCACGATATAAACTTGGGATCTCCGGCGTAGTCCTAAGACTTCTATGGGAAAGAAACTTCCATCCAAGTCTTTTCAAACTTGATGGCTTTCAACTCTTGCGCAGTGGGGTTGTATGTTGCCTTTTTAGTGGCATAAAAATCTTTAACCCCCTATGCTTTCCCATTCAACATTTTCCCAAAAATTTTCTTTACACTTCCAATAAATGTTTTCTCGACATCAAATTCTTTTTTCTCAGTGTAAAACTGTTTTGAAATATCAACTGTTCCAATTTTCTTTTTAACTTCTTCAAATTTCAGTGATGGAAATTCATCATCATTCACTGAAATTTTCTCCTCAACCTGTGGCTCTTCTGGCTTTGTGGAACCAGATTCATCGCTGACATTTTCATCATTCTTTTTAACAACCCACACTTGGTTGTCTTTTTCTTTCTTTTTGTAAAAATTCTTCTTCGAACACTCACCAACCTCATATTTTGAAATTTCAAAAATTTTAAGTCTATTGGTTGGTGGTTCAACCTCAACAACTTTTTCTTTTAATTTCTGAGAAACTCCGTGTTTTGTTTTTGCATTTGTTGAACAGTTCCATGCAATGTGACCAGCTTCATTGCACTTGTAACAGGTTCGAGTCTCTCTTTGATAAAACACTTCAGTTCCATTCTTCTTTCTTTCAGCAAGAAACTCTTGATTTGACTGTCTCCAGAATGGTTTCTTCTGTTCATCTTCTGAGCTTCCACGTGACACAAATTCTGTTTTTGTTTTAGAATTCTTATCATTTTTATAGTTTTCTGGTGGAACAAAGCCTAATCCTTTCTTTTTGTAGCTACGATTTTGGTTAGGTTTCTTTTGAAAACCAGAACCAGAATTGTAACCCTTTTTCTTGTTTAGACGTTGTTGAACTCTTGAAGTGTACTTTTTAGGTTTTTCAGTAAGATTTAAATCTTTTATTTCAGAAATATTGATTTCTGTCATTTTGAAAACCTTTTTGATCATGTCAAAACGAACAATTCTTATTGGAAATTCGTTGTTATAGTATAATTTGTCCGAATCATTTAAAGTGTATACAACTTCAAATGTTTCATCATCCAAATTTGCTTTCGATAATAAAAATTCTTTACTGTAAGACCGTTTAACCGACGAATTTTGACTGTTGACAGACGAATTTGACCCTCCAGACTCAGATTTTGACTTGGACTCCTCATCAGTATCCAACACCTGATCGACCACCTTTTTAATTAACTCAGACTCATGATCGGTATTGGACGAGGTAAACATGACATCATTGTTATCTGCTAAAACGTCAGTTGTGTCGGTTTTTAGCTTTATATTGACTACTTTCTTAAGTTGCTCCTCGTTTGGTTTTCAAAGAGAATACCCTTCCTAAATTGGAGGCGGACACTTGTTATAGCTAACAGTCGGTTTCTTACCACAATCTTTCTTCTTCTTTGGCTTCTCGTCTTGAAAAGCTTCCATTCCTGCAATAGTTGGGTAAATACGATCAATTAGATAATCAGAACTAGAATAACTTTGTAACAAGCGTCTAATTCTCTCATTCTCGATTTTTTCTGTCTCCAACTCTTGCTTCCACTTAGCACTTTCTTCGATGTAAAAGTTGATAGCTTTCTGCTTTGTCATCATGACTGCATTCATCATCGTTAGTGCTTGTTCTCTCTCTGAGTTTGTCTTTTGGAGACCAGTTACTGTTTTGTTCAAGACATCATATGATTCTTTTACATAGTTGAGATTGAACAATAACTGCTCCTTCTTCTTCTCATACTCAGCAATAATGTCGTCTTTTGCTACACATTCCTTGCAAGCTTCCAAACACTTTGTGCAAGGCTTGACAACTTCAACAATCTTCTCAACCTCGATTGTTTTCACAACTTTAATCACCTTTTCTTCTTCTTTCACCTTCTCAGCTTCAATTACTTTCTCAACTTCAGTAATCTTCTCATCAACACTTTCAACATTTTGAACATCATCTTCAGATTTCTTTTGTTGTTCTTTAGCAGCTCTTTTCTCCTTCAGTTTCTCCAAGCGATCTGCAAAATAGAAATGAAAACTTTCAGGAGAAAGATGAGATTTTGCAATATTGATATGTTTTTCTTCCTCATCATCACTGCTACTATCAACTGGAGACTGATCAAACTGTACAGATTTTTCTGAATCAGCATCTGATAAACAAGAATCTGACGGTGTTTAATCAAATACAACTTCTTTTTCTGAATTAACAATATTTTGTTCACTCTCATCTGAAATTTGTGACTTTTCATCAGAACTTTCTGAGCTTTCATCAGAAGTAACAGACTTTTCATCCTCACTCTTCACATTCACTCCAATAGACTTCATCCAGGTAGCAAACATGTCTGGCTCTCTGACAATCTTGGCAATGAAGGCTTTATACTCTCCTTTTTCATCAACGAACATATCCCAGCTGAATCCTTCAGGCAGTCTTTCATCATCTTGATCAACTATACACGCTTTGCTATCAGGAGATACGTAGTTACTCCAGTTGAAGTTTACCAAACATGCTCTCTTAGAATCTTCAATCTTTCTACCATGAGCCGTCTGTGAATCTTGTGATTGACCAACCTGTTGATAAATGGCTTTCCGGTAGTAATCATCTTTACCAAATGGATTCTGAGCACCGCTAGCATCTCTATTCTTGCATTCCCGTTTGAAATGGCCTTTCTCCCTGCATCGAAAACAAGTAACTTTAGATTTATCAAAACCTAAAGTAGATACATGAGCATCAAGAAAGTCATTTCTCCCGGTGATTGTTTTGAACTTTTCAGCACGTCGAAGAACACTTGCAAGACACCATTTGATATCCATTAATTCCATCTCTTCGGCGTCTATTTGGTCGTAATCCTCTTTGGTGAGCATGGGATTTCCGATCCGACCAGCTACTAGAACCTCATAAGATAACAATACAGAACCAAGTAGAGCTATGTGGTCTTTAGCCGTGTCTTCTGAAAAGCTTTGGCCTTCTAGAAGATTTAGCGTGATGTTACACCGAATCACATATCCATTTCCCGTTTTTGTGCTTTGTAACTGAAAACTTGAATTTGACTCTTTAGGATTAACACTCGAAAATGATGAGAATCCACTGCTGCTTTTGCCAGAACCCCGATCAGCCTTTTCTGATGAATCGCCAGCACTGAATGCAGTTTGGATTTTCGGACTTCTCTCAGATTCTGGAACTGGAATGCTACCCTTGTAGTACATCTTCACATCCTGTTGACCACTCGGACTATTTATCCTCGCGATCTTTTGCTGTTCCAAATCCTGACTCTCGATCTTTTCGATAAACTGAGAAATCGTTAACCCATCATAAACACCCGTGTTTTTCTGAATCATCAGATATGTCCCCACTCCTTCTGTGGTAACGCTTCAACAAGTTTATCTACCCACTCTTCACGATCTTTAGTAATACTCAACATCGACATTGATCATACAAGGTGACAGTAACGTTCAACCAGCTTCTTTGTATCCTCTCCCGGTAAGCTGCTGAACAGATCAAACTCTTTCTTTAGTAGTGCCTTTTTGCTCTTTATCATATTCTCGCTTCCCTCAAATTTGACTTTAAGTGCATCCCAGATTGACTTTGCAGTTTCATCATGATGTAACAGAATGAATATGTCTTCTTTGATCGCTTGTTGAAGCAGACTTATCATCATCTTCTCGGCTTTGTACATAACCCTCTCTTGGTCTGTAAACTCTGAAAGCTCTTTGAGAACCTGCAACTCCATTCTAGGCAACACGTACTTCTTCAGTATACATTCCCATGATCTGAGATGATTTGCCTGAACCCAGTTCTCGAATCGATCTTTCCACCCGTAGTATTCTTCTATACTCATCAATTTCGGGGGCTTTTGGGTGGTTCCCGTTTCGTTTTCTAAGTTCATTGCTTGGGCAATAGCACCTGGACCAGATGATGTTGCAAATGCGTTGTAGAACTCAGTATCCATGACGACTTAGTATGCTTTTCAAAAAAAATGACAAATAAGCGAATCTACTGATGTTCAGATAAGAGGATCTGCTGATGACCAAATAAGCGGATCTACTGATGATCAAATAAGCGAACCTACTGAACTTTGTCACTAAAAGCATACCAGGTTGATCAGATAAGCGGAACTACTGATAAAATGTCTTTGGAGCAGACCTATCAAATTAAGTGGCACTAGAACGGACTTGATTGTTCTTTGGAGCGAACCTTTATGCAATTTGGAGCGGACATGATGCAATTTGGAGCGGACCTGATCAAAATATGTCCGAATAAGCGGACTTGAACATGTCAAATAAGCGGATCTACCAACTGACCAAATAAGCGGAACCTAGTTCGAGTTCAATTTTGTCCATTTTTACTTTGAATTTCAGTGTCAAATTTTCAAGGGTTTATCTATAATTAATTATCTACAATCTGTGAAATTTTGAGCGGATTCCGACCGGTAAAATTTTCTGAATTGATGAAAGAAGGTGTAGAAACAAGAAATGATGATGAAATCCAGCTATTCTCTGCAGAACTCCTCCTCCTGAAGCTCTGATACCAATTGTAGGATCGTGATTCGACCCGAATGAGTCGTTCAGAGGCGTTCTTCTATGTTTCAGGTGCGGAATAACAAGAAACGTAGGTAGAAATAGCTTGTTCTTCACTTAATCTACTGTTTTATTGATTTGACAATGATTACAGCTCGATCTTCACACCGGCAGCACTTCGGTGTGGAATTTGACAAAGTTCATTTTTTAGGTTCGCTCAAACTGACCCGTATATATAGACATGGCAGGTCCGCTTTTGTGTCATATGTACATATGAGCGGACCTCATATGTACATATGAGCGAACCTCTTGACTCATGTCCCTAAGAGCGAACCTACATGTATAATCTCTATACACTTCCTATCTTCTCGTAATTCGTGCCCTAATCTAATCAATACAATATAAGACTCGATACAAGACGAAGTCGACAGATGTAGTGCACTAACATGTTTGGTTTGAATTACCTGTGAACAGTTCACAGCAATATGACTACTTTTTCCACACTTGAAACAGGTTTGAGTTTTCTTCTTCTAATCCACAGTCTGCATTTCTTCTTGCTTCTTTGCAAGGAACTCTCTGTTTGACTGCTTTCTGAACAACTTTTCTTTTTCTTCTTCAGAAGATGTACCTGAAACAAATGTCATCTTTGATTTAAAATCTCGAACATATTTTTCATTTTTCTGATTTTCCGTTGGAGTAAAACCTAACCCTTTCTTTTTGAAATTACCGTTATGATTTGGTTTCTTTCGATAACCAGAACCAGAACTGTAACCCTTTTTCTTGTTTAGACATTGTTGAACTCTTGAGGTGTAAGGTCTTGGTTTTCTTGTAAGATTTTCATCTTTTATTTCAGAAATATTAATTTCTGTTAGTTTGAAAAC